>NW_026623197.1:1200000-1800000 GCF_028827665.1 Penicillium hispanicum | reverse complement strand
AGTGATTTTTTAATAACTATAAATAATAAAATTATTTATATAATAATATAATAATCTTTTTTATTTATATAAATAAAAAAATTTAGCTAAAATAGCCTCTTTTTCTTTTTTAATAGTATTTTAAACTTTAATAAGTTTTTATTATTATAAATTAAAATAAAAAGATTTAGATATTTTATAATAAATATAATACTTATATAAAAAGATAGATTTAAAATCTTTTTTTAATCTAATAATATAATTTAGTCTAATAAATAAAAAATATAGTTAAAATAATATAATAAAAAAACTAGCAAAATAGAAATATATATTTATAAAATAGCTATATTTAAGAGTTTTTAGGATAAAAACCTAAAAAGAAAGGATAATATTATAGACTTAATATTAATAATATATTAAAATATAAAAATAAAAAAGTGATAACTAATTCATTTAGGAATTATATATAAAAACCTTTAAATTATAATAAAGAACTACTAAATTATATAAATAATTATATTAAAAAATATAAAATATATTTGTTACGACTCAGTGCCCAGGCGCACTTAGCCAACAGGCTAAAAGACCAAATATGCTAGAACTCTATATTCTAGTATATCTAGGACTGATATAAGTAGTATATATTATTAGGCTTAGGTGAACCACGCCTAAGTCCTAATATTATCCTCTTTCTTTTAAAGGGGTATATCCTTATATCTACTAGCCTTCTTTAGATAAGGTCTTTTTCTTTTTGATATGATTATCTTATATTATTAGCCCCTAAAAAGAAGGTAATAAAACCTAGTTTATTCCTAGATAGTCGCCCTCTATAAGCCCTCACTAAATCAAACTTATAGTAGTCTAATTTTAGATAGTGGACCTATAGAGTTCTAGTATAATATTATAACTCAGTGCCTAGGCATATTTAGCTAATAGGCTAAAAGACTAAATATACTAGAACTCTATATTCTAGTATACCTAGGACCAATATAAGTAGTGTGTATCATTAGGCTTAGGTGAACCATGCCGAAGTCCTAATATTTTCTTAATTCCTATATATTTCTATATTAATATATTATAATATTATTAAATAACTTTTTTTTAATAATTAAAATATATAGATTAATCTATAAATTAAAATTAATTTATTATTTTATTTTTTAATTATTTTTTCTAGATCTATATCTAGGATTTTTTATATTTTTATATTATTTTTAGTTACTTTTTTAATCTATTTAATTTATTTATTATTTATAGTTTTATTAGTTATTAAAAGAATTTAATAATTATATATAAGGTTTCTTTTAATATTTATAATTAATATTATAAATATTACTTTTTTAGTCTTTTTTTTATAGTTTAGTTATTAATTTAAAGTGTTTATTTAACTATTATTTTTATTATTATAATATTTAATTTTATAATTATATTATATAAAGATTTCTATCTATCTTATTTATAAATTAATTTTTTTATTATTATAAAAAATATTAGATTTTTATAATTTAATTTTACTATTATAGTATATTAAGTATAGTCTTTAGATTTTAAATAATAATACTATAGCTAATAGTTTTTTATTATAGATATTATAGTTAAATTTTATTTAAATTATCTTTTTAGATTAAAATATAATTAATTATAACTTTTTATTATTTTTTAGTTAAATTATTTATATTTTTAGTATATAATTTAATATATCTATTTTAATAGTTATTAACCTTTTTAGATTATAAATTATTAATATTATTTATTCTATAAATAATTATTTTAATTTATTAAATAATTCTTAGATTTTACTATTTTATTTTTAGTAATTATTTTTCTTTATTATTTTGTTAACTTTAATTATAATTTTTTTAAAATTATAGATATAATTCTAGTAATAATTATATAACTCTATAAATTATTATATTTTTTTAAGATTTTTTAGTATTAGTTATTTAATAATATTTTATACTTTTTTTTATATTAAATCTTTTATTATTAATTATATATTTTAAAAATCTAGTTTTTTATATATAAAATTTATATTTTTTTTAATTTAAAAGTTATTTTAGTTTTTTAAAAATTTTAAAAGACCTTTTTATTATATTTAATATATTCTTTTATAGTTTTAGAAAATACTAAGATATTATTAAAATATATTACTATAAGAATATTTAAATATTTTTTTAGTATATTAAAAATAAATTATTAAAATATAGTTAATATATTAGTAAATTTAAATAATATTATTATATATTTAAAATATTTATATTTTATTTAAAATACTATAATAATAATGATAAATTCTTATTCCTATTATAGCTTACTCTGATATATACTACTATATAGGAGTACTATAGGCCTATCTATAGCATAGAAGTAGTTAACTAGCCTATTCTATATAGTAAAATATAGTAGAATTAAATTAATAAAGGAAATAGTAAAAAGAGAGTTAATTACCTACTATTTACTAAGTCTCTATAGTTATATCTTCTATTAAAAAAGTATTACTAATACTATACTATTAATAGTATTTTTACTACTATAGCTCTTCTACTATATTTTCTGCTTTTAGATTACCTTTAGATTATCTTTATTTATCTCTTAGTATCTATATATTATTTTTATATTATATTAGCTAATTCTATATTTATTAATAATTAAAAGAGTATAAAAGATTTAGTTCTATCTTTTTATTCTATATATTTTTTTATTTCTATTATATTATTTTATTAATTATTCTTTTTTATTTCTATTTTATTTATAGGTTATAATATTTACTACTAAAAACTATTTTAGGGTCTTTATTTTAATTATAAACTTAGCCACTATTAATACTATAGTATATTATAATAATAGTTTATTATAACTAAGATTAATAGTTATATTTTAACTAAATAGTATATTGTTATAGACCTAGCATAGGCAATACACTAAGGTATAAAGATAGGGAAGTGATAACTAATCAACTTAGAAATCACATAGGAATAACCTTTAGGTTACAGTTTAGATAAACAATAAATTATATAACTTAACCTATTAATAATAGGAAGGGACCTAGCAAGGATAGGTTCTAATATAGTGGTGATAGGCTTAGATCTATCAGCGATATAATAGACTAGATATATAAAGATATTTATTTATTAGTATATATTTAGTTCTTTATATTTAATTAAACTATTACACTTAGAACACCTAGATGAGAATATAACTTATTTTTATTCTACTTTATATTATTTAATACCTTAACTAATATCTAATAGTTTTAAAAGCTCACTTAGAGATTACTATTTCTAAATAACTAACTTAGTTAGCGCCTTTAATTAATACTTTTTAAGATAAGCACTTTATAGATTTTAGACCTATATAAGACTAGTATAGCAGTAGTGATAAAAGATAAATATATTTAAAGGGACTATAGTTACTAAAAAAAATATTACTTTTAAGATAGTAAAGCTAATATAGTAGTAAATAATTAGTTAATATATAATATATTAAATACTAAAATTTAGGATTTAAATAAAGTTAATAAGATAATTAATACTTTATCATTAACTATAATCTAATAATAATAGAAAGTGATAATACTAATAATATAAAAAAAGGATAAACTAGATATATATTATTATTATCTTTTATTAATACTAAATTAATAAAGATAGTTTTTTTAACTATAAAATTAATTAATATATAGATAATTATTAATAATAAAACTATTTAAATTAGACTTTTTTTATAAAGATTGAACTAAGTTATAATTATTCTTTATATAAATAGATATATAGTTATATATTATTAATTATATAAAAGAAATAGATAAGATAATATATATATCTATATATTTTTAAAAATAGACCTTTAAATAGTTTAAGTTTTATATTTAAGAATTTAATAAAAAGCCTATAAAAAACTAAAATAATATAATAAAAGAAATATTTATTATATATTAAATCTTTAAAAAAAAGCTTAAATAGACTTTTAAAGATATTAATATTTAGTAAATAACTAAAAAAAGACTTAAATAAATCTAATAAACTAATTTAGTAAATATATATACTACTAAATTCTAATAAATTATATTATATCTAGACTATAATAATAATATATATATCTAGTTATTTAAATAAGGTCTTAAAGAAGAAATTAAAGATAAACTAATATAAATTAATTAATTTACTAAATTATTAAATATAATTAAGATAGTAATTAAATTTAATAATTAACTATATAAATAAAAGCTTTAATAAAATAAAATATAATATAATAAATAATACTAAAATAATAGATATTACTACTAAAAAGATAAATAAAGACTATAATAGTTTAAAAAGATCTATAATAATCTTTATAAACTATAACTAATAAAATTTAATATAGTAAGACTCTTTACTAAAAAGCAAAAATAATATAAAAAAAAAGCTTTATTTTAAATATAATAAGCTAAACTATATAATAAAAAAATATAAAAATAAAATAAGTAATTAAAAGCTATAATAGATTTATATAATCTAAAAATAAAATATATATAATATAACTAAAACTATAAAAGTAAAGATATTTTATATAATATAAAATAAACTAAATTAAAAACTTAATACTAAATAGAACCTAAAATAGGGCCTAAAACTAATATACTAAATATTAAAGGAATATATTATAAAAATATAAAAAGTATTTAATAGAATCTATAAAAACTCTAAAGATAGAGTAAGGAAAGCTAAAAAGGCTAAATAAATACTATATAAGATCTAAAAAAGAAGATATTATATAAAAAATAAATAAATCTAAAAAAATAAAAATACTTTAAAAAAGATATTAAAGCCTAAAATTAAATAAATAATACTAAATAATATAAAATAATTATTAGATATAATTTAAAATAATTAAATAAATAAACTATAGAACTATAAAAATTTATAATAAAAAGTTACTAAAATAGTAAATAAAAATATCTAAGAAATTAAGAAAAACTTAAATAAGATTAATAAAGATATTAACTAAATTAAAAAAAATATATTAAAAATAGATAAAAGATATAAATTAATTAAAAACTTTAATATATAAAAATATTAATATTATTAATTTAAGATAGTTAACTAAATAATAAAAGATAGAATTAGTTTATAAAAAAGTTAAAAAATATATTAATATCTTTAAATAATTTTATAAACTATTTAATAAAAAAGCTAAACTATAAAAACTATAAATTATTAATAAAATACTAAATAATAGATAATCTATATTTAAAAATAATAAAGATTATAATACTAAAAAAAAATAAATAATATAATTAAAATATAAAAACTTATTATAGTTCAACTCAAGATATAAATAGAAAATAGAGATTTAAAAAAAAATAAGCTTTAAAATTTTAATTAATTTATAGCTTAAAAAATATAATAAATAAAAAAGATTTTTATAGATAAATTAAAAAATAAAAATAAATTAAAAAAAAGTTTAAGATAATTATTAAATAATTAATTCTTAAAAGCAATTAAAAAAAATCTAAAAAATAAAAAATAGATATCTTAAAAATATTTATAAAAATATTAAAAACTTTAAAAATTTAAGAAATTTTACTATTCTAAAAAACTAATAAAATATTCTTAATATTTTAAAACTCTTTTAAAAATAAATATTTAGAAATTTAGGAATAATTTAGCTAAAAAAATAATCTAAATAGTATACTATATATAAAAAACCTATAAAAAGTATTTTATAATAAATTTAATAGTAATAAATTAGTATTATATATTAAAAATATAAAAAGAATATATTTATATATATAAAAAGACTATATATATATTAAATATATAAGATATTTAAAGTATAATCTAAGACCTATAATTAAATACTATAATAAATTATATATAATTTATATAATTAATAAAATAGATTATAGTAGGATTAATCTAAAACTACTATAGTATATATAAAAATTATACTAGAAAAAATAGTAATTAGTAGTTACTATATAAAGAAAATATATAAAAACTAAAATCTTAATAATAATTTTAAAAAGAAATAGTATCTTTACTTAAGTTATATTTAATTTTAAAGCAGTAAAAAATTTTATAAATCTATAATTTAGTATTAAAAATTAAATATTAATAGTTTAAAAAAGTTAAATTATACTAATTATTAAGCTATATAGATAAAAACTAAGACTAAGAATTATTTATTATATAGAATAGGTCTAGATAATTATTAAAAATTATAAAGAAAAAATATATTTTAATATTACTAAATTAAAATAATATAATATAATAATTAAAGTACTATAGCTAAAATAATATAATTTAAAAATTAATTAATAGTATAATAGTATCTATTTTAAAAACTATAAATATAAATAAGCTAAAATAAAAAGACTAAATATAAAATATTAAGCAGTAAAAGGCTTAGCTTTAAAAAGGTAAAAATCTATTATAATCTATATAAATATAAAACTAAATAGAGTTAGTAGCCTAAAAATAAAATATAGAATAAAACTATAAATATTAATATTATTATAATAGTAAAATAATTATTAAAAATAATTAATAATAAACTAAAAAAATATATTATAGTGAACTATAAATTAAAAATCTTTTATATAACTAAAGAAGAAATATAGATATTTAAAGAGTACTATAAATATTAAGATATATTTAAGTTATTAAAAAATAATAAGTTACTAAAATATAGTCTATTTAACTAGAAAATTAGAATTAAAAAAGATAAAAAATTTATATTCTGATTAATTTATTAGTTATTAAAATTTAAATTAAAAATATTATAAATATATATTAATAAAAATCTAAAAAAAGGTTATATTTAGAAGTTATTATTACTAACTAAATATTTTATTATTTTTATAAAAAAAAAATAAAAGTTTATAATTTTATATAGATTATTAATAATTAAATTTAATCACTATTAAGAATTAATATTTATTATTTTTAATTAAAAAGATCTAAAATTAAATCTATAGAATAAAATACTTTATAAAAAATAATATTATTAATATATATAATTAACTATAGATTAAAAAAAGTAATAAATAAAAAATAGTATTTTAAATAAAATATAGATATTTTAAATATATAATAATACTATTTAGGCTTATTAATATACTAACTATATTTTAGTGATTTATTTCTAATATATTAAAAAAGTATCTAAATATTTTTATAATAGTATATTTTAATAATATTTTAGTATATTTTAATAATATTTTAGTATTTTTTAAGACTATAAAAGAATATATTAAATATAATAAAAAAGTTGTTTAGAAATTTTAAAAAACTATAGTAACTTTTAAACTAAAAAAATATAAATTTTATATTTAAAAAACTAGATTTTTAAAATATATAATTAGTGATAAAGGATTTAGTATAGAAAAAGAGAAAATATAAAATATTATTAAATAGCTAATATTAAAAAATTTTAAAAAGATATAATAGTTTATAGGATTATATAACTATTATTAGAATTATATTTATAATTTTAGAAAAATTATAGTTAAACTTAATAAAATAATAAAGAAAAATAACTATTAAAAATAAAATAGTAAAGCCTAAAAATTATTTAATAAACTAAAATAATTATTTATAGAATAAATAATATTAATAATCTATAATTTAGAGAAATTAATAATTATTAAAATAGATATATTAGATTATATATTAAAAATAAAAATAATTTAACTAAAAAATAATAAAAAATTATAACTAATTATATTTTAGTTAAAAAAAATAATTTAAATAAAACTTAACTATAATATTTATAATAAAAAACTATTAGCTATAGTATTAATATTTAAAGTTTAAAGATTATATTTAAAAAAAGTAAAATATACTATAATAGTAAAATTAGATTATAAAAATTTAATATTTTTTATAATAATAAAAGAACTTATTTATAGATAGATAAAATAAATAGAAATCTTTTTATAATATAATTATAGAATTAAATATTATAATAGTAAAAATAATAGTTAAATAGATATTTTAAATTAATAATTAGACTATAAAAAAAAGATTAAAAAAGTAGTATTTATAATTTTAACTATAAATACTAAAAAAAATCATATATAATTATTAAGTTTTTTTAGTAATTAGTAAAGTTATAGATAATAAATAGATTAAAAAGATTAAAAAAGTAATTAAAAATAATATAAAAATATAAGAAATCTTAGATATAGATCTAAAAGAAATAATTAAAAAATAAAATAATAGATTAATCTTAATTTATAGATTAATCTATATATTTTAAATATTAAAAAAATAAGTTATTTAATAATATTATAATATACTAATATATAGATATATAGGAATTAAAAAAATAATTAAATATATTTTATATAATTACTACTTTCTAAATATATATTAGAAAATTTAATAGTATATTATAATTTATAATATTTATTAATAAGATAAATTAATAAAATATTAGTTATATAGAGAAATATAAAAAAGTAAAATACTAATATATTTATAAGAATAGATTATAATAGACTTTATTATTAAACTACTAAAATCCTAAAAATATAATATAATTATAGTTATTATAGATAAATTAACTAAATATATATATATAATTTTAATAATAAAAAAGATTAGTATAGAAAAAATAGTAAATATTTTTTTATAATATATATTTATAAATTATAGGATTTTAATAAAGATTATATTAAATAAAAATAAGCTATTTACTAATAAAATATAGTAATTATTTATAGATTAAATAGATATTAATTATAAATTTTTAATAGTTTATTATCTATAAATAAATAGATAAATAGAATAAATAAACTAAACACTAAAATAGTATTTATAATATTATATAAATTATTAATAAAATAACTAAATAGGACTATTATTAATTATATAATTTATATATAATAATATAATATATTTAATTATAAAAGAATTACTATTTTATATTAACTATAGATATAATCTTTTATTAATTAGTAAACTAGAAAATAACTATATAGTTATAAAATTAATATAATTATTAATAACTAATATTTAGTAATTATATTTATAAATAATAAAAGATATTGAATTTCTTAATTTATATATAAAAATATATTATAACTAAAATTATAAAAAGGGGCTTAATCTTAAATAAAGAGAGAAAGTCTATTTACTATAATAAAATATTAAAATAAAATAACTAAATAAAAAATTAAATTATAAAAAATTAAAATTATTTATAATTAAAAAAAATAAAACTAATTAATTACTATTTAAAATTATTAAAAAATATAAAATAAATTTATTTAATATTCTATATATTATTACTAAAATTAGTACTAAAAAATATATAAATTACTATTAATATTAAAATTAAAAAAAAATAAAAAATAAATATAAAATTAAAATTATTATAAAAAATAGCTAATTTAATAGTTAATAGTAATTTTTAATTAAATAAAAAAGGTATTTTATTTTAAAAAATATATAAAAATTTATTATAAATCTAAAAGGCTATTATTAGCTAGTTTAATAATATTATTATAAAATAAAAAAAATACTTTAAGGATAAAAATAAAAAAAATATTAAAATTAATATTAATTTAATCTATAAGATTTATTAAATTAATAAATATAATTAACTATATTAAAATAAGATTTTTTAATATAGCTATAAAGATTTTATTAAGATTATAAATAGTAAATAGAATAGATTTATTTATAGTATAAATACTTTTTATAAGATAATGTTTTTAATAGATAGATTTAATAAATTTTTTTTAAAATAATCTAATTTTTTTTTATAATATTTAAAATTTTTTAGTTTGATAATTTTTTTATATTTTTAAGTAATAAAATTATTAATATAATTTTAAAAAAAGGATTTTTACTATTTAAGATATATAATTTAAATAAAAATAGTATAGTGCTTTTTAGTAATTCTTTACTAAAAATAAATAAAATAGCACTATTCTATATTAAAACATAGTAGATAAAATATTTTATATTTAATATAATTATTACTATTTATATAGCTACTATAATAATTAAAATAGCTAAAATAAATATATATTTATTTAAGATAAATATAATATTTATAAAAGATAATAGACTAATAATCTTTATCTTTAATATAATAAACTAAGATATTTTTATAAATAAAAACTTTAAAAGATATAGTTAAGATAATATAGTAAAAAAATTAAGAAAAGTAAAAATAAAAATATATATCTATAAAATAGCTATATTTAAAAGTCTTTAAAATAAAGATCTAAAAAAAGAGGATAATATTATAGATTTAGTATAAATAATATACTAAAATATAAAAATAGAGAAATAATAACTAATTAATTTAAAAATTATATAAGAATAATCTTTAAATTATAGTTTAGATAAATAATAAATTATATAATTTAATCTATTAATAATAGAAAAAGACTTAGTAAAGATAAATTCTAATATAGTGATAATAGGCTTAGACTTATTAATAATATAATAGACTAAATATATAAAGATATTTATTTATTAATATATATTTAGTTTTTTATATTTAATTAAACTATTATATTTAAAATATCTAGATTAGAATATAACTTATTTTTATTCTATTTTATATTATTTAATATCTTAATTAATATCTAATAGTTTTAGAAGCTTACTTAAAGATTACTATTTCTAAGCGACTGATTTAGTTAGCGCCTTTAATTAATATACCTTTTAGGATAAGTACTTTATAGACTCTAGACCTATATAAGGCTAGTATAGTAGTAGTAATAAGAGATAGGTATATTTAGAGGGACTATACCTACTAAGAGAAGTATTATCTTTGAGGCAGTAAGGCTAATATAGTAGTGGACGATTGGCTGGTGCGTGATATATATATTATATAGCTTTTTTTTATTAATATATTAAAAATAAAGTATTAAATTTTAGTTTACTATTTTATTAACTAGATTATATTTATATTATTTAGTTTTCTAATAGCTAATTTTTTTTAAATAAATTATTAGCTTAATATATCTAGTTTAGAGCTATATTATAATTAATAATATTATTTTATATTAGCTAGATTAGTATATTAGTATTTTTTTTAATAATACCTTAATTAGCTATTTTATTAGCTATTTAATCTTTTTTTTTCTTTATTAATCTTTTTATATACTATTTATATTTTTTTAGATATAGTATTTAGCTATTATAATAAAGAGGATATATTAATTTTAAGGATTTTAAAGGTTAAAATACTTTTGAATAGTTTTTTTAATATATTAATTAGCTAATTTATTTTTAGTTACTTTTTAATAAATAAAAATTTACTAAAACTAATATTATATTTTTTATATATTTAGTTATTAAAATAAAATATAATAGTTAATAAAATAGATCTATTTAGATAGTATTTTAAGTTAATAAAGGGTTTATAGGGTTATTTAGCTATTAAAGAAGATAATTAGTTTATATATATATTAGTTAATTAGTGTAACTATTAGATAATTTAAAATAATTTAGAGACTTATTTTAATAATATATAGTTTAGCTATATAGACTATAGTAGTTTTTTTAGTATTTATATAGCTATAGATAAAGTACTATTTAATATTAATTACTATTACTATTTTAATTTAACTATTATAACTATTATTATTAATAAAACTATTAATAGCTATTTATATACTTTTATAATAATAATATTATTATATTTTTTAATTATTATCTTTTTATTATTAATAAATATATTTAGTAGTATTTATTAGGGTATTTAGATAAATATCTTTTAACTTTTTTAGTTCTAGTTTATTAATATTAAATCTAAAGAAGCTTTAAGGTATTTATTTATTTTTAGGTCTATATTTTTATTAATATTTATTTATTTTAAAGATAATTATCTTTTTAGCACTTTTTAGCTATTATTAATAATATAGTAAATATTAAGCTAATATATAGCTAGATTACTATTTTTTTTTAATTAATTAATCTATTTAAAAGATAATTAAAAATAGATATAGTTTAATATTAAAAGTTTTTACTATAGTAGTTTTAAATATATTACTAATTAGATATACTATTTACTTTTAAATAGAGATAAATAGTTTATAGATTAAGTTATAAATAGTTTTATTAATTAAAAAAAGCTAGAACTATATTAATATTCTATATACTATTTATAGTATAATTATTATTTAGTAGATCTAATATATTACTAATAGTGATATATCCTAGATAGATCTAATTAAGCTATATAAGGCTTAAAAAGAGATATTTATCTTAATTATTATCTTTTTATAGTAGTAATAGAAGGTTAACTTTAAATTAAATTAGAAACTAAAATATTATTTTACTATTTTAGTTAATTAAATAGCTATACTATCTAAAAGCTATAATATTATATAGTAAAAGTGGTTTTTTTATATTAATAAAGTAGATTAAGCTATACTTTTAAGGGTTAAGAACTAATATATATTAATTTATTTAAAAATCTATCTTTTTATATACTATATATAGTTTAGTATTAGTTTTTTATTTATTATTTTTTACTATAATAAAATATATATTATTTATTTAGTTACTAATAACTATTTTATTTAAATAGTTTTTAATTAAGTTAGTATTATAAATTAGATAAAAAATAAATAAGATAAATAAGCTTTATAAAATATCTATAAATATAAGAATTTAGTTAGATATCTCTTTTAATATATAAATATAGATATTATAGTTTAATAGGAATATTTATATTTAAGATATTAAGGCTTTTAATTAGTATTTTTTTAAGTTATAAATAAACTATATATAAAAGATATTATTATAAATACTAAAGATATTAAGTATAAATATTAATATTACTAATTTTTTTATCTTTATATAGTCTTAATATATTTAATAATATTATAGATAGTATAGTTAGTTAAAATTCTATAGTAGCTACTAAAATAGATTTTTAGCAGTAAACTATACTATTTAATAGTATAACCAATTTAGTATATAATAATTAATTTAAAAAATTTACTAAATATATTAAATAATACTATAAACTAATATAATTTAATAAATTAAAAGTCTTACTTTTTTTTATAATATAACTATAATTAAATACTAAAAATATAATAAATTATATTTTATATATATATATAAATATTAAATAACTAGATAAATATATTTTTAATAATTAAGATTATAATTAGTTTATACTATAAAAAGTTTAGATAGGAGTTATCTTTTAGTATTTTATTTATTAGTGCTATATATATTACTTTTTTAATCTTATATAGTTTAATTAAAGGTATATCTATTATTTTTAAATAGTTAAATCTATTAATATTAGCTAAATCTATATTCAGTAATTATAGGAAAAAAGCCTTTTTAAATATATTTATTTTCTTTTTAACTATCTTTATAAATATTTTAACTATTTAAATTAAAAAAGTAATACTATATTTATAAATATTTAATCTATTTTTTATTTATTTAAATAAGTACTAAATATCTATTAAACTAGTTTTAATTATTTACTATATTTACTATTAATATATATAAACTATTTATCTTTTTATAAAGTATATTTTAATATTATAGGTAAATCTATACTATTTTTATATATATTAAAAGTGTATATTTAAGAAAATATATTAAAAATAATATATTAGTTTATATATTTTCTTATAGTTTTTATTAAAATTAGGATTTAACTATATTAATAGTTTTATTTAAGATATTAATTTCTTTATTATAGTATTAATTATTTATAGTAAGCTTATATTTTTTATTTCTATATATATTTTATCTATTTTTATTAGATTATAGCTAATTTAGTAGATTTTAATAAATTTAATAAATACTTTTTAATTAGTAATACTTTAGTTTTATTATTTTAGCTATTTAAACTAAGATATAGTAATATTAAATTTAGTATATATTAAAAAATAATCTAAAAAATATTTTATATTAATAGTTTATCTATAATAGATTAATCTATTTATAAAGCTAAAACTAATTATTATAAGATTAATTACTAATATATACTAATTTCTCTGCTAAGTAATCTAATTTTTATCTATAGTTAAATCTAAGCTAAATTTATCTATTATCTATAGTAGATCTTTTATTTTTTATTAATATTTATACTAATATTATTTTATACTAAATAATATATATTTATATTATTAATAATAATATATTTATTTAGCTATTAATAAAATAACTTTTATTAAATTAAAAGAACTATATTAATATTAAATTAATTATATATATTATAGATAAATAAAAGTAAATTCTTATATTAGACTTTTAAGATTTAATAGTTAAATAAAATCTATTAATATAATTATTTAATAAGATTAATCTTTTTTAAAACTAAAAAATATATTTTTAGTAAGATATTGAATAATAATTTAGAATAAACTAGCTAGAATATTACTATTATTAATTAATATATAGTAAATATATTTATATTTCTTTATAGCTTTTATACTATTACTATATCTATTTTTAATATCTTTTTATTTTTTAGCAATATAGCTATTATTAGCTATATCTTATATATATTATATTAAAGGATTATAAAATAATTTAGTAATAATTACTATTTTTTAATACTAAGTGATACTTTTTATTATCTAAGTCTTTTATACTAAATATATTATTAATAAATATTAAAAAAATATATAATAATAGTAATAATAGTATATAGACTTTTAACTTAATAATAGTTTATTAATATTTTAAATTTATAAAGTTAAAAAAAAGATTTATAAGTTTTAGTATATTATTAATAATAGTAAATTATATTATAGGGTCTTTTTAAGTTATTTTTTTATTTATTTTAATAATCAGTAAGTCCTCTTAAAGATTATTATTATCTAGCTATTTATCTATAATTTTAGCTTTAGTCCTATATTATTTATTAACAGTTTAGTTATATACTATTTTACTATTTTAACTAATATTTTAGCTAATAGCTAATATAGTTTAAATATATTTTATTAATATTAATATAGTATTTTTAGATTTATTTTTTAAGCTTTTAAAATAACTTATTTTATATTTTAGTTTAATAAAGTCTATTAAAAAAATAGACTAAAAAGGTATAATAATATATAATTTATATACTAAGATATAGATTAATATATTTAGATCTACTTTAATAGTTTATAAAGCCTATAAAAAATACTAAGTTTATTATTAAAAGAGGGGATATATCTAGGAAGATACTTTAAAGATAATAATATTATTATTTATAGTCTTTTAGTTAATATTACTATAAAAATAGAGTAAAATCTAGTAAAAAAGTAAACTTTTAGCTAATATCTTTTTTACTTTTACTATAAACCTTTATTTTTTATATTTTTAGTTTATTAAATAATATCTTTTACTATAGTTAGTATATTTAATTAAGATAATTTAGCCTTTATAAATAAAACACTTTTAATAAATTTTTTAAATTAATTATTATATATTAAATTAGTTATACTATTAAATAGTATAGTTTACTATTTAAAACCTATTTTAGTAGCTATTATAGAATCTTAATTAATTATATTATCTATAATATTATTAACTATATTAAGACTATATAAAGATAAAAGAAGTCTATAGTATTAATACTTATATTTAATATTTTTAGTATTTATGATAATATCTTCTATATATAGTTTATTTATAATCTAAAGAAATACTAATTAAAGGTTTTAGTGCTTTAGATATAGATGTTTTTATTAAACTATAATATCTATATTTATATATTAAAGAGGATATCTAGCTAGATTTTTATATTTATAGATATCTTATAAAATTTAGCTATCTTATTTATTTTTTATTTAATCTATAATATTAATCTAATTAAAGACTATCTAAATAAAGTAATTATTAGTAGCTAAATAAATAATATATATTTTATTATAGTAAAAAAAAGTAAATAAAAGACTAATACTAAACTATATATAGGATATAAAAAGATAGACTTTTAAATAAGCTAATATATATTAATTTTTAACCTTTAGAAATATAGCTTAATCTATTTTATTAATATAGAGGAGAACTACTTTTACTATATAAAGCTATAGCTTTTAAATAGTATACTTATTTAACTAAGATAGTAAAATAATACTTTAGTTTTTAATTTAATTTAAAACTAATTTTTTATTATTATTATAAGAAGATAATAACTAAAATAGATATCTTTCTTTAAACTCTATATAGCTTAGCTAGATTTATTTAAGATATATCACTATTAGTAATATATTAAATTTTTTAAATAATAATTATATTATAGATACTATATAAAGTATTAGTATAGTTTTAGCCTTTTTTAATTAATAAAACTATCTATAAGTTAATCTATAAATTATTTATCTTTATCTAGAAGTAAATAATATATTTAATTAGTAAAGTATTTAGGACTATAGTAGTAAAGGCTTTTAATATTAAGTATCTTTAGTAATATAGGATCTTAGTGAATTAAAAAGCTAAAAAATAAGGTAGTAATATAGTAGAACTAAGGTCTTTTTAGTGATTTAAGTAAGTAAGGGTGATATAAAGAGAGGAAGAGAGAGAGAGAGGAAGAAAGAGAAAAAGAGAGGAAGAAAGGGCCCCTGAAGCTAGGCGTAGTATAGTTAGGTTATATATTTAGGATACTTTTTCATAATATATAACTATAAAGACTATATAGGGGCCCACTACTTATTTGATTTCCTTTTTAGATGTATATAGTTAGTTTATATACTCGTTTATTTTATTTATATTATTTCTTTTATATAGGTGGAACTAGCTGGTCAATAGTTCAATTCCACCTATAGCGCAGGCAGCCACTTTTCTGCTATAGACTGGTTCTATTAGTACTCCTATATAGCAGTATATATATAAAGCTAGCTATATTGGGTAAATGAATCCATCATCATCATTATTTAAAAAGAAATAAAATAAATATTATAATTAAATTAGTAAATATCTAATATTTTATTATTAAAAAATCTTAGTTTAAAAAAGATCCTTTTAACTTTTTATATTATAAATCTATAAAAAAAGATAAAAAAGTAGAAATAACTAACTAAATTATATAGAAAGAATTAAATTATAACTAATAAATTCCTTTATATTAAATTTAAAATATATATATAAATAAATTTATACTATAAAGATAAATAAAAATCTAAAGATTTTAATTTAAAGATCTAAAATAAAAACCCTAAAATTTAATATAGAAAAGCTACTATTTTAAAGATAAATTAAAAAAATAATTAAACTATTAACTTTATAAATCTTTTATATTATAAATAGTATTTATATATTCTTACTAATAAATAGCTTTAATAGAATTTACTTTTATTATATTATAATAATCTTTTTTATAGATTATTTTAGCTAAACCTAGATAAAAAAACTTTAAATAAAGATTTTACTAAATGAATCTTTATTAAGATATTATAGAATATATTAAAGATTATATAGTTTACTAAAAAATAGTTACCCTATAATATTAACTATATAGTAAATTTAAATCTATATTTATTAATTCTATATTAATTTTAGTCTAAATTATCTATAGATTTTATTATAAGAGTACTGACTATCTATTTTAAAAACTAATTTATAGATTTAATTCTTATTATTATTAATAAATTTATAAGAATATATCTTTTTTTTAATTTTAATATTAATTAATTTTACTAAACTTATAGAATTATTTTATAATAAAGTTAAATTAAAATTTAGGCTATTTAATAATATTATATATAATAAAGAAGTAATCTTTATTAATAAATTTTAGTTAATCTTAGTATAAATAATATATATAAAATAATATTTATTAACTATATTTTATCTATAAATAGATAAATAAACTAAATATATAAACTAAATCTTTAAAAAATATTTTTAATATTTTATTAATAAATAATAGATAATATAACTAAATTTATTTTATTATATAGAATTTATATACAATAATATTATTAATATTACTATAGAAAAAATACTATTTAACTTTTTATATAGCTATTTATTAGATTTTTAATTATAAATTAGAACTAATCTATATCTAAAAAGGTCTTAGCTATAATAGTATAAATAAAAAAACTAAAAATTCTTAAAAAAGAATTAACTAAATCTTAGAAAAATTTAAATAAATTTTAAATAAAATAATATAATTTATAGTATAAATTTATATAATTTAAAAGATAAAATTTAATAATATTATTTATATATAATCTAAAACTAAAACTTTTTTTAAATAACTAAATCTATAATTTATTAGACCTTTTTAAATCTTAATAATAATAAAATTATAAATATATTAGTTAATATTATAAAAATAATATACATAAATCTATAATATTTTTTATATATCTTTTTTAAAACTATAAAAAGGAAAAATTAATACTAAATTATTATTAATATTAAAATTAGTTAATAATAATAAATAAAAAATTAAAGAAATCTATAATAAAAAATTTATTAATAAAAACTATTATTTTTTGTTAAATAGATAAAATAGCTATTAAAATATAACTAATAAATTATATATAAAAATATAAAGAATATCTAAGCTATATTTAATAAATTTAGAAAAAAATAAAAAAAGTAAAAAGATTAATTTAATATAAACTAAATTAAAGATTATATAAAAAAGGCTATAATTAAAATCTATAAAATAATACTAAATCTTTATAGGATTAATAGTAAAAAAGGCTAATAAAATTCTAATTAATTTTAAATATTTAATTAAAAAATAGCTATTTTTTTATTATTATTTAGAATATCTATTTTATAAATAATTTTTATAATTATTTTATAAAAATAAATTTTAATAGTTATTTAAAATATATAACTATTATTTATAAATATAATTTAATACTAAATTACTAATTTATAGTTAAGAATTTATTTTAAAATAAACTAAAAACTAAATTTCAGTAAAAAATTTAAAACAGATTATTTATTTAGTTAAAAATTATTAATAAATTACTATTAAACTTTAAAGAAAATAATTAAAAAATCTTTATTAAAAGAATTTAAATTTAAATAGCTAAAAATTTATAAATAAATTAATAAAAAATAATTAAAAATTTAAAAGCCCTCTATAACTTTTTAATAGCTAAAATTATATAAAGCTAAATATTATTTAGTTAAATATTTTAATTAAAAATCTTTACTAAATTACTATTAAAAAAATAAAAAAGATTTTAAAATATATTTATTAACTAAATTAATTTTATTAAATTAATAATATTTTTAATAATTTTATCTAAAATCTAATCTATATTAAAAATATACTATTTAAATTATTATAAAAAAATTACTAAATTATATATAGTATTATTTATTAAATAAAATATATATATTTAAAAGTTTAATATATTAAATATATAGTTTATTTAGAATAACTTAATACTATTTTAGTTATTTTTAGTTAGCTAAAAATAAAAACTATATTAATTAAACTAAATAATATAAATTTAATTATATACTAGATAATTTAATAATAAAAAATTATTAATTAATTTATAAAATAAAGAAAAAAGTGAAGAAATAAAAAATAAAATAAAGTTTCTTTTAAATATTTTAAAAACTTAATTAATATTTTAATTTAATAAAAAAAGTTTTTAAATTAATAAATAAATATTTTAGAAATATAAAAAATAAATAAAGATATAATTTTATAAGATTAAAAAAATAAATTTTTAAAAAAAATAGTATCTTTTATTTTTACTATAAAATTAGTTAAAAATACTTAAATATTTTAATAACTAACTAAAATAAATCTAAATTAGAAACTATGAAACTTTAATAAACTATTTAGATATTCTTATATTATTACTAATAAAATAATACTATATTACTATATTTTATAAATAAATTAAAAACTAAATCTAAGAAATTATTTTTAATTAGCTATAGTTTCTTTATTTATAGCTATTTTATCTTTAATATTATAGAAAAATAACTAAATTATATAATACTATAAAATATAACTATTATTACTGAAATATAAATATAAATTAAAATATACTAATATAATTAGTTTATTTAAATAAATAAATATTTTTTATTAATAAATATTTATATATTAATAATATTTATCTTAATAAGCCTATTTAATTTATTAATAAAACTATTTTAAATTATATTTATTAATATATTTATATACCTTTTACTTTTTAGTTTTAATAGTTTATATTCTAATATATATATAGTTTATATTATATTAAAACTAGCTTTTAAAAAGATATTATTTATTTCTATATTTATAATACCTATTAATTTAAAAATAAATAGTATAAAAAAAACTATTATTATAGAAATCTATATATATTTATCTATATCTATAGTTAATTTTAATAATAATATAAAAATATATATATTAGCTAATATCTTAATTAATATCTATTTAGACTAATTTATAATTTATTTTTAAACTAAAAAAATATTTATAGTATAGTATAAGGACTTCTTAGAATAATAATAGTAATATAAAATAGAATCTTTTAAATCTATCTTATATATTATTATTAATATTATTAAAAAAGCTACTCTCTATATAAATATAATAGAATAATTTAAATATCTTTAGTAAAAATAATATTATAGATTAATAGGAACTTAAAGAATACTATAAAGTATAATAATTAAAAGATTAATATAGAAAAGTTAAAAAAGATATAGTAAATTAATAACTTTTATACTACCTTTTTTTTATTTAAACACTCTATTTTATAATCTTTAGTGACTTTTTTAGTATATAATAACTAAGCTATTTACTATAGAAAAAAATATACTTATTACTAAAAGATTAGAAATAAAATAAAAGAACCCTATTTCTAAGATTATTACCCTATATAGAAGCTTAAAGACTTTAAACCTAGAATCTATATTATTAACCACTAAAAGTTCGAATTACTAATAAATTAATATTAACTCCTTAGTGATTTAGATTTAAAAGAAAAACCCCTAGATATCTCTAAGTTAGATTCTATAAAAATCAGTTACTATTAAAATAAGATCTAAATATCCTTTACCCTATATTATTTCTCCCTAGATAATAGGTTATCTATCCTAATAAATTAGATATCTGGTTCTTAATAATAAGAATCTAAATATTTAAATATAAATAGCTTAATAACTATATTAACTCTACTAGCTAAAAGGAGTTTCCTTTTTAAAATTCTTATTTTACCTAGAAAAAGAATTTACTAATATAAATATACTAAACTAACTAAATAAAATAAAAAGATAAATCCTATTAAGCTATTTAAATAGAACTATAAATAGATTATTTATAAATTATAATATATTATTAACCTTTTAATGTGAAGGGCTATAGCTGAATTGATTTAATAGGACTAGGCTGATATATAGTTTATATTAATCTTAAAGAAACATAGTCTATCTGCAGTAGGCGAGGGTTTTTATATAAGTATGGGTATATACCTTATATAATCTATATTAGGTATAGACCTATTATAGTACCCCCCTCTTTATCTTAATTAGATAAAAGGTATAATAATATCATTATTGGCGTTAGATTGATACTAAATAGGCCTAGGAATTAGCCTAAAATATTGCTTATACTTATCTAGTATAGTATAGTCTTTTACTGTGTCTATACTCTCCTATATTATCTCTATATACTCTGCCTATTTAACTAATATTTCTATATATCGTTTTTAGCTAATATATCGTTTTTTTACTACTAAGATCTTTTCTACTTTATATTCTAGTTTACTATTAACTTTAATTAAAAAAGATTATAAATTATTAATAATTTATAATAAGAATAGATCTAATACTATAAAGTAGATTAACTCTATATAGAACACTAAATATATATTTAATAGTATATTTAAATATATAGTGTATAATAATAGGATATCCTTAACTATATATTATATATATAACTAATTTAACTTCTTTAATGAGTATATAATCTATAAAAAAAATATAGTATAGTATAATATAAAATATAGATTATTAAAATTACTACTAATTCTTTAATAAATCTAGATAGAAATATTAATAAATTTTATTATAGATCTTCCTTTATTAAATAAAAATAAAATAATAAATTTACTAATTATTATAGATTAGCGAATAAAAAGTATAATTTTAGTAAAGATATAAAAAATTATTTTAAAGTAAATTATAAAGACCTTTATAGTACACTTTTATATATATTATAGTCTTTTATTAGCTATAATAAATAATTAAAGATTATAGTTTATAAGAGTTTTTTAGTAAAAAATGTATAAAAGATTATTAATTTAGTATTAATTATTAACTATTTTTTATTTATAGATAGATAGAGTAATAGAATAAATAAACTAAAAGATTAAAAGGATAATATAGATATTTATAATATATATATAAGATAACTAATTAAGTCTATTATTAATTATTATAATAATAATTAATAATTAAAATATTATATTTACTAAATTATTTCTTTTTTTTATATATAGCTATTATATTAACCTTTTAGTTATAAAAAGGAATACTATTAATACCTTTTAAAATATAGTATTAATATATATTAGTAAATTATTAAATTAACTATAAAAAACTAC
Organism: Penicillium hispanicum; assembly: GCF_028827665.1. Lineage (NCBI taxonomy): Eukaryota > Fungi > Ascomycota > Eurotiomycetes > Eurotiales > Aspergillaceae > Penicillium > Penicillium hispanicum. The sequence goes on along the minus strand of NW_026623197.1, from coordinate 1,777,517 downwards.
TAATTAAATATAGTTAATTATTATAATTATATAAAAAAAGTAGTAAAAGTAGTTAAACTAAGCTTACTAAATAATACTAATTTATTAGCTAAAAAATAAAGTATACTTAAATCTATAAAATATTTACTTTTAGTACTTATTAAAGAAATTAGATTAGTTATATATATAGTATATAGTTAAAGATATTTTATTACTATATACTATATATTTAGATATACTATTTAATATATATTTAATATTTTATATAGAGTTAATTTATTTTATGGTATTAAACTTATTCTTATTATAAATTATTAATAATTTATAATCCTTTTTAATTAAGGTTAATAGTAAACTAGAATATAAAATAAAAAAGATCTTATTAATAAAAGAATAATAGATTAGCTAAAAATAATATATAGAAATATTAGTTAAATAGGCAGAGTATATAAAGATAATATAGGAGAGTATAGATATAGTAAGACTATATTATACTAGATAAATATAAATAATATTTTAGGTTAGTTCCTAGGCCTATCTAGCACTAATTTAATACTAATAGCAATATTATTATACTTTCTATCTAGTTAAGATAAAAAGAGGGGTATTATAATAGGCCTATATCTAATATAGATTATATAAGGTATATACCTATACCTATATAAAAACCCTCACTTATATATATTTATATCTTAGAAGTTCTTTTTTATTAAATTAAATTATAAAATTCATAATAAAAAGCTATTTATAATTATATATATTTTATAAGAATAGAGGCCTAAGCTAAAGGTAGTCCTATAATTTATTATTATTATAGATTATAAGAATTTCTGTTATTTTAATTGAATATAGTATTTTAATAAACAGTAAATATAATAGGCAGATTTAATAAATAACTTTGAACTTAACTTTTTTTATTAGCTAAAGAAATGTATATTATAACTAAATATCTTATTCTAATGTAGATAGGATATACTATAGAATATTATTAATAGGAGGTTATTAAATTATATTTAAAAACTTTTTAAAAATATATTAATCTATATAAATTAAATAAAACTTAACTAGATTAATTATAATAAAGTGCCCTATATAGATTTTATAAAAGATATTCTAATATTTAATAAATTAGTGATATAGATAGAATAATAGTAAATAAAAAAGACTAATAGTATTTATTAAGTCTACTTAAAAGCACTATAAAAAAAGATTAATAAATTACTACTAAAATAAAAGTAAAAATAACCCTATTTAAGTACTATTTAGATAAATATAATTTACTATATTTTTAGTAGTATATATAGATTCTAGATAGTAAGCTTTTATAAATAGGAATTATTTAAAAGATTTATAATTCTTATATTACTAGCTATTTAGGATAGGATATAATCTATATAATACTATTTTAATAATTCTTCCAGCTAGGTATAGTAAAAGATATATAATAATTTTTAAAGAACTGTATAATCTATAGAAGAAATATAGTATAGTATAATATAAAATATAGGTTATTAAAACTATTACTGATTCTTTAGTAAATTTAGATAAAAGTATTAATAGATTTTATTATAAATCTTTTTTTATTAAGTAAGGATAAAGTAATAAATTTACTAATTATTATAGACTAACTAATAAAGGGTGTAATCTTAGTAGGAATATAAAAGATTATTTTAGAGTAAGTTATAAAGACCTTTATAGTGCACTTTATATATATTATAGTCTTTTATTAGTAATAATAAATAATTAAGGATTATAGTTTATAAGAGCTTTTTAGTGTTATAGACCTAGCATTAGCAACACACTAAGGTATAAAGATAGGGAAATAATAACTAATTAACTTAGAAGTTATATATAGGAACCCTCAGATTATAGTAAAGAATCACTAAGTTATATAACTGATTGATTATATTAAGAGATATAAAATATATTAGAGGATATACTTAGAATATAGTAACTAATATAAAGGAATATATTAAATAATATAATAGACTAGATATATAAAGACGCTTATTCACTAATATATATTTAGTTCTTTATATCTAATTACTATTATTACTTAGAATAATTAGATTAATAATTACTTATTTTTATTAACTTTATATTAATTATTACCTTAACTAATATTTAATAACTTTAAAAGTTTATTTAGTAATAGTAATCTCTAAATAAATAACTTAGTTAGCGTCTTTAATTAATATATTTTTTAGGATAAATACCTTATAGATTTTAAGCCTATATAAGGTTAGATAAGTAATAGTAATAAAAGACAAATAAACTTAAAAAGACTATAATTATTAAAAGAAATATTATTTTTAAAATAGGAAAACTAATATAGCAATAAATAATTAACTAATATATAATATATTAGATATTTAAGTTTAAAATTTAAATAAAGTTAATAAAATAATTAATATTTTATTATTAACTATAATCTAATAATAATAAAAAATAATAGTATTAATAATATAGAGAGAAATTAAATAAAATATATATTATTATTATCTTTTATTAATATAAAATTAATAAAAATAGTCTTTTAGCTATAAGATTAACTAATATATAAATAGCTATTAATAATAAAATTATTTAAGGTAGACTTTTTTTATAAAGATTAAACTAAATTATAATTATTTTTTATATAAATAAATATATAGTTATATATTATTAATTATATAAAAAAAGCTAATAAAATAATATATATATCTATATATTTTTAAAGATAGGCTTTTAAATAGTTTAAATTTTATATTTAAGAATTTAATAAAAGAAATTAAAAAGAAATTAATATAAATTAATTAATTTACTAAATTATTAAAAATAATTAAAATAGTAGTTAAATTTAATAATTAACTATATAAATAAAAGTTTTAGTAAAATAAAATATAATATAGTAAATAATATTAAAATAATAAATACTATTACTAAAAAGTAAATAAAAACTATAATAGGTTAAAAAAATCTATAATAATCTTTATAAACTATAATTAATAAAATTTAATATAGTAAGACTCTTTACTAAAAAATAAAAATAGTATAAAAAAAGCTTTATTTTAAATATAATAAACTAAACTATATAATAAAAAAATATAAAATAAAATAAATAGCTAAAAACTATAATAAATATATAGTATCTAAAAAAGAGAGATATATAATATAATTAAAACTATAAAAATAAAGATATTTTATATAATATAAAATAAACTAAGTTAAAGATTTAATATTAGATAAAACCTAAAATAAGGCCTAAAACTAGTATACTAAATATTAGAAAGATATACTATAGAAATATAGAAAGTACTTAACTAAATCTATAAAAGCTCTAAAAGTAAAGTAGAAAAAACTAAAAAAGCTAAATAAATACTATATAAGATCTAAAAAAAAGATTATATAAAAAATAAATTAATAAATAGATAAACCTAGATAAATAAAAAAGTATTAGAAAAAGCACTAAAACCTAGAATTAAATAAGTAATATTAAATAATATAGAGTAATTATTAGTTATAGTTTAGAATAATTAAATAAATAAATAGTAAGATTATAAAGATTTATAATAAAAAACTACTATAATAATAAATAAAAATACCTAAGAGTTTAAAAAAAACTTAGATAAGATTAATAAAGATATTAATTAAAAAATATATTAAGCATAAATAAATAATATAAATTAATTAAAAACTTTAGTATATAAAAATATTAATATTATTAATTTAAAATAGTTAACTAAATAATAAAAGATAAAATTAACCTATAAAAAAGTTAAAAAATATATTAATATCTTTAGATAACTTTATAAATTATTTAATAAAATAACTAAACTATAAAAGTTATAAACTATTAATAAAATACTAAATAATAAATAATCTATATTTAAAAGTAATAAAGATTATAATATTAAAAAAAAATAAATAATATAGCTAAAATATAAAAATTTACTATAACTAAACTTTATATATAAATAAAAAATAAAGACTTGAAAAAAGTAAATTTTAGAATTTTAATTAATTTATAGCTTAAAAAATATAGTAAATAAAAATAGTTTTATAGATAAACTAAAAAATAAAAGTAAATTAAAAAAAAGCTAAAATTGTTATTAAATAATTAATTCCTAAAAATTATTAAAAAAAAATTTAAAAAATAAAAATAAAAATCTTAAAAATACCTATAAAAATACTAAAAACTTTAAAGATTTAAGAAACTTTATTATTTTAAAAAACTAATAAAATACTTTTAATATTTCAGAACTTTTTTAAAAATAAATATTTAAAAATTTAAAAATAGTTTAACTAAAAAAATAATTTAAATAGTATATTATATATAAAAAATCTATAAAAAATACTCTATAATAAATCTAATAATAATAAATCAGTATTATATATTAAAAATATCAAAAGACTATATATATATTAAATATATAAAATATCTAAAATATAATTTAAAAACTATAATTAAATACTATAATAAATTATATATAATCTATATAATTAATAAAATAAATTATAGTAGAATTAATCTAAAATTACTATAATATATATAAAAACTATAATAAAAGAAATAATAATTAGTAACTATTATATAGAGAAAATATATAAAAACTAAAGTTTTAATAGTAATCTTAAAAAAAAATAGTATTTTTATTTAAATTATATTTAACTCTAAAATAATAAAATATTTTATAAATTTATAGTTTAACACTAAATATTAAATATTATTAATTTAAAAAAGTTAAATTATATTAATTATTAAACTATATAAATAAAAATTTAAATTAAGAATTATATATTATATAGAATAGATTTAAATAATTATTAAAAACTATATAGAAAATATATATTTTAATATTATTAGATTAAAATATTATAATATAATAATTAAAGTAGAAGAAGAAGAAGAAGAAGAATTCTTATTCCTATTATAGCTTACTATAATATATACTACTATATAAGAGTGTTATAGATCTACCTATAGTATAGAAGTGGTTAACTAGCCTATTTTATATAGTAAAATATAGTAGATGTTATAGACCTAGTGTAGGCAACACACTAAGGTATAAAGATAGGGAAGTAATAACTAATTAACTTAGAAGTTATATAGGAATAACCTTTAGGTTATAGTTTAGATAAACAATAAATTATATAACTTAACCTATTAATAATAGGAAAGGACCTAGTGAGGATAGGTTCTGATATAGTAGTGATAGGCTTAGATCTATTAGTGATATAATAGGCTAGATATATAAAGATACTTATTTATTAGTATATATTTAGTTCTTTATATTTAATTAAATTATTACACTTAGAATACCTAGATTAGAATATAACTTATTTTTATTCTATTTTATATTACTTAATACCCTAATTAATATCTAATAGCTTTAGGAGCTTACTTAGAGATTACTATTTCTAAATAACTAATTTAGTTAGTATCTTTAATTAATATACCTTTTAGGATAAACACCTTATAGATTTTAGACCTATATAAAGCTAATATAGTAGTAATAATAAAAAATAAATATATTTAGAGGGACTATAGCTACTAAAAGAAATATTACCTTTAAAATAATAAAACTAATATAGTAATAAATAATTAGCTAATATATAATATATTAAATACTAAAATTTAAGATTTAAGTAAAATTAATAAAATAATTAATATTTTACTATTAACTATAATCTAATAATAGTAAAAAGTGATAATATTAGTAATATAAAAAGAGAATAGGCTAAATATATATTATTATTGCTTTTTACTAATATAAAATTAATAAAAATAGTCTTTTAACTATAAAATTAGCTAATATATAGATAGTTATTAATAATAAAATTATCTAAATTAGACTTTTTTTATAGAGATTAAGCTAAATTATAATTATTCTTTATATAAATAAATATATAATTATATATTATTAATTATATAAAAAAAATAAATAAAATAATATATATATCTATATATCTCTAAGAATAGGCTTTTAAATAGTTTAAACTTTATATTTAGGAATTTAATAAAAAGCCTATAAAAGATTAAAATAATATAATAAAAAAAATATTTATTATATACTAAATCTTTAAAAAAAAGCTTAAATAAATTTTTAAAAATATTAATATTTAATAAATAGCTAAAAAAAGATTTAAATAAATCTAATAAACTAGCTTAATAAATATATATATATTACTAAATTCTAATAGATTATATTATATCTAAACTATAATAATAATATATATATTTAGTTATTTAAATAAGGTCTTAAAAAAGAAATTAAAGATAAACTAATATAAATTAATTAATTTACTAAATTATTAAAAATAATTAAGATAGCAGTTTAATTTAATAATTAACTATATAAATAAAAATTTTAGTAAAGTAAAATATAAGATAGTAAATAATATTAGAATAATAAATATTACTATTAAAAAGATAGATAAAGACTATAATAGTTTAAAAAAATCTATAATAATCTTTATAGATTATAATTAATAAAATTTAATATAGTAAAACTCTTTATTAAAAAATAGAAATAATATAAAAAAAAACTTTATTTTAAATATAATAAACTAAACTATATAATAAAAAAATATAAAAATAAAATAAATAATTAAAAACTATAATAGATTTATATAATTTAAGAATAAAATATATATAATATAATTAAAACTATAAAAATAAAGATATTTTATATAATATAAAATAAACTAAATTAAAGACTTAATATTAAATAGACTCTAAGATAAAGCCTAAAACTAATATACTAAATATTAAAAAGATATACTATAAAAATATAAAAAGTATTTAATACGATTTATAAAAACTCTAAAGATAAAGTAAAAAAAGCTAAAAAAGCTAAATAAATACTATATAAGATCTAAAAAAGAAAATATTATATAAAAAATAAATAAATCTAAAAAAGTAAAAATATTTTAAAAAAGATACTAAAATTTAGAATTAAATAAATAGTGCTAAATAATATAAAATAACTATTAAATATAATCTAAAATAATTAAATAAATAAATTATAAAACTATAAAAATTTATAATAAAAAGCTATTAAAATAGTAAATAAAAATATCTAAGAAATTAAAAAAAGTCTAAATACAATTAATAAAAATATTAACTAAATTGAAAAAATATATTAAAAATAGATAAAAGATATAAATTAATTAAAAACCTTAATATATAAAAATATTAATATTATTAATTTAAAATAGTTAACTAAATAATAAAAAATAGAATTAGCCTATAAAAAAGTTAAAGAATATATTAATATCTTTAGATAACTTTATAAATTATTTAATAAAAAAGATAAATTATAAAAACTATAAACTATTAATAAAATACTAAAATAATAAATAATCTATATTTAAAGATAATAAAAATTATAATACTAAAAAAAAGTAAATAATATAGCTAAAATATAAAAATTTATTATAGCTAAATTTTAGATATAAATAAAAAATAAAGATTTAAGAAAAAATAAGCTCTAGAATTTTAGTTAATTTATAGTTTAAAAAATATAATAAATAAAAAATATTTTTATAAATAAACTAAAAAATAAAAATAAATTAAAAAAAGGTCTAAAATAGTTATTAAATAACTAATTTTTAATAACTATTAAAAAAAGAATCTAAAAAATAAAGAATAGATATTTTAAAAATATCTATAAAGATACTAAGAACTTTAAAGATCTAAAAAATTTTACTATTTTAAAAAATTAATAAAATATTTTTAATATTTTAAAACTCTTTTAAAAATAAATATCTAGAAATTTAGGAATAGTTTAGCTAAAAAAATAATCTAAATAGTATATTATATATAAAAGACCTATAAAGGGTACTTTATAATAAATCTAATAATAATAAATTAGTATTATATATTAAAAATAAAAAGAATATATTTATATATATTAAAAGACTATATATATATTAAATATATAAGATATTTAAAGTATAATCTAAGAGCTATAATTAAATACTATAATAAATTATATATAATTTATATAATTAATAAAATAGATTATAGTAGGATTAATCTAAAACTACTATAGTATATATAAAAATTATACTAGAAAAAATAGTAATTAGTAGTTACTATATAAAGAAAATATATAAAAACTAAAATCTTAATAATAATTTTAAAAAGAAATAGTATCTTTACTTAAGTTATATTTAATTTTAAAGCAGTAAAAAATTTTATAAATCTATAATTTAGTATTAAAAATTAAATATTAATAGTTTAAAAAAGTTAAATTATACTAATTATTAAGCTATATAGATAAAAACTAAGACTAAGAATTACTTATTATATAAAATAAGTCTAAATAATTATTAAAAACTATAAAGAAAAAATATATTTTAATATTACTAGATTAAGATAATATAATATAGTAATTAAAATACTATAATTAAAATAATATAATCTAAAAATTAATTAATAGTATAATAGTATTTATTTTAAAAACTATAAATATAAATAAACTAAAGTAAAATAGACTAGATATAAAATATTAAATAGTAAAAGGTTTAGCTCTAAAAAAATAAAAATTTATTATAATTTATATAAATATAAAACTAAATAGAGTTAATAATTTAAAGATAAAATATAGAATAAAACTATAAATATTAATATTATTATAATAATAAAATAGTTACTAGAAATAACTAATAATAAACTAAAAAAATATATTATAGTAAACTATAAATTAAAAACCTTTTATATAACTAAAGAAAAAATATAGATATCTAAAGAGTATTATAAATACTAAAATATATTTAAACTACTAAAAAATAGTAAATTATTAAAATATAGTCTATTTAACTATAAAATTAAGATTAAAAAAAATAAAAAGTCTATATTTTAACTAATTTACTAATTATTAAAATTTAAATTAAAAATATTATAAATATATATTAATAAAAATCTAAAAAGAAATTATATCTAAAAATTATTATTATTAGCTAAATATTTTATTATTTTTATAAAAAAAAAGATAAAAATTTATAATTTTATATAGATTATTAATAATTAAATTTAATTACTATTAAAAATTAATATTTATTATTTTTAATTAAAAAGATCTAAAATTAGATTTATAGAGTAAAATATTTTATAAAAAATAATATTATTAATATATATAATTAATTATAAATTAAAAAAAGTAATAAATAAAAAAAATAGTATTTTAAATAAAGTATAGATATTTTAAATATATAGTAATATTATTTAGGTTTATTAATATATTAGCTATATTTTAGTGATTTATCTTTAATATATTAAAAAAATATCTAGATATTTTTATAGTAGTATATCTTAATAATATCTTAGTATTTTCTAAAACTATAAAAGAATATATTAAATATAATAAAAAAGTTTTTTAGAAATTTTAAAAAGCTATAGTAATTTTTAAATTAAAAAAATATAAATTTTATATTTAAAAAACTAGATTTTTAAAATATATAATTAATAATAAAAGATTTAGTATAAAAAAAGAGAAAATATAAAATATTATTAAATAACTAATACTAAAAAACTTTAAAAAAGTATAACAGTTTATAAGATTATATAACTATTATTAAAATTATATCTATAATTTTAAAAAAATTATAATTACATTTAATAAAATAATAAAAAAAAAATAATTACTAAAAATAGAATAGTAAAATCTAGGAATTATTTAATAAACTAAAGTAATTATTTATAGAATAAATAATATTAATAATTTATAATTTAAAAAAACTAATAACTATTAAAATAAATATATTAGATTATATACTAAAAATAAAAATAACTTAACTAAAAGATAATAAAAAACTATAATTAATTATATTTTAGTTAAAAAAAATAATTTAAATAAAATTTAACTATAATATCTATAATAAAAAATTATTAACTATAGTATTAGTATTTAAAATTTAGAGATTATATTTAAAAAGAGTAAAATATACTATAATAGTAAAATTAGATTATAAGAATTTAATATTCTTTATAATAATAAAAGAACTTATTTATAGATAAATAAAATAAATAAAAGTCTTTTTATAATATAATTATAGAATTAAATATTATAATAATAAAAATAATAGTTAAATAAATATCTTAAATTAATAATTAGACTATAAAAAAAAAACTAAAAAAGTAGTATCTATAATTTTAACTATAAATAGTAAAAAGAATCTTATATATAATTATTAAGTTTTTTTAATAATTAATAAAATTATAAATAATAAATAGATTAAAAAGATTAAAGAAATAACTAAAAATAATATAAAAATATAAAAAATCTTAAATATAGATTTAAAAGAAATAATTAAAAAATAAAATAATAGATTAATTTTAATTTATAAATTAATTTATATACTTTAAATATTAAAAAAAGAAGTTATTTAATAATATTATAATATACTAATATATAGATATATAGAAATTAAAAAAAATAATTAAATATATATTAAAAAGTTTAATAATATATTATAATTTATAATATTTATTAATAAAATAAATTAGTAAAATATTAACTATATAAAGAAATATAGAAAAATAAAGTACTAATATATCTATAAAAATAGATTATAATAAATTTTATTATTAAATTACTAAAATCCTAAAAATATAATATAATTATAGTTATTATAGATAAATTAACTAAATATATATATATAATCTTAATAATAGAAAAAATTACTATAAAAGAAATAATAAATATTTTTTTATAATATATATTTATAAATTATAAGACTTTAAAAAAGATTATATTAAATAGAGATAAGCTATTTATTAATAAAATATAGTAATTATTTATAGATTAGATAAATATTAATTATAGACTTTTAATAGCTTACTATCTATAAATAAATAAATAAATAAAATAAATAAACTAAATACTAAAATAATATCTATAATATTATATAAATTATTAATAAAATAATTAAATAAAACTATTATTAATTATATAATTTATATATAATAATATAATATATTTAATTATAAAAGAATTACTATTTTATATTAACTAGTAAACTATAAAATAACTATATAGTTATAGAATTAGTATAATTATTAATAATTAGTATTTAGTAATTATATTTATAAATAATAAAAGATATTAAATTTCTTAATTTATATATAAAAATATACTATAATTAAAATTATAAAAAAAGGCTTAATTTTAAAAAAAAAAGATTTATTTACTATAATAAAATATTAAAATAAAATAACTAAATAAAAAATTAAATTATAAGAAATTAAAGCTATTTATAATTAAAAAAAAATAGGACTAGTTAACTATTATTTAAAATTATTAAAAAGTATAAAATAAATTTATTTAATATTTTATATATTATTACTAAAATTAGTATTAAAAGATATATAAATTATTATTAATATTAAAATTAAAAAAAAATAAATATGAGATTAAAATTATTATAAAAAATAGTTAATTTAATAATTAATAATAATTTTTAATTAAATAAAAGAGATATTTTATCTTAGAAAATATATAAAAATCTATTATAAATTTAAAAAATTACTATTAATTAATTTAATAATATTATTATAAAATAAAGAAGATATTTTAAAGATAAAAGTAAAAAAAATATTAAAATTAATATTAGTTTAGTCTATAAAATTTATTAAATTAATAAATATAATTAACTATATTCAAGTAAAATCTTTTAATATAACTATAAAAATCTTATTAAGATTATAAATAGTAAATAGAATAAATTTATTTATAGTATAAATACTCTTTATAGAATAATCTTTTTAATAAATAGATTTAATATACTTTTTTTAAGATAATCTAATTCTTCTTTTTTATAATATTTAAGATTTTTTAGTTTAGTAATTTTTTTATACTTTTAAATAATAAAATTATTAGTATAATTTTAAAAAAAGGATTTTTACTATTTAAAATATATAATTTAAATAAAGATAGTATAATATTTTTTAATAATTTTTTACTAAAAATAAATAATATAGTGCTTTTTTATATTAAAATATAGTAAATAAAATATTTTATATTTAATATAGCTATTATTATTTATATAGCTATTATAATAATTAAAATAGCTAAAATAAATATATATTTATTTAAAATAAATATAATATTTATAAAAGATAATAGACTAATAATTTTTATTTTTAATATAATAAACTAAGATATTTTTATAAATAAAAAGTTTAAAAGATATAGTTAAGATAATATAGTAAAAAAATTAAAAAAAGTAAAAATAAAAATATATACCTATAAAATAGCTATATTTAAGAGTTTTTAAAATAAAAACCTAAAAAAAAGGGATAATATTATAGATTTAGTATAAATAATATATTAAAATATAAAAATAAAAAAGTAATAACTAATTAATTTAAAAATTATATAAAAATAATCTTTAAATTATAGTTTAAATAAATAATAAATTATATAATTTAATCTATTAATAATAAAAAAGGATTTAGTAAAGATAGATTCTAATATAGTAGTAATAAGTTTGAATCTATTAATAATATAATAGACTAAATATATAAAGATATTTATTTATTAATATATATTTAGTTCTTTATATTTAATTAAACTATTATACTTAGAATATCTAGATTAAAATATAATTTATCTTTATTCTATTTTATATTATTTAATACCCTAATTAATATCTAATAGCTTTAGAAGCTTATTTAGAGATTACTATTTCTAAGTAACTAATTTAGTTAGCGCCTTTAATTAATATATTTTTTAGTATAAGTATTTTATAGACTTTAGACCTATATAAGGCTAGTATAGCAACAGTGATAAGGGATAGGTATATTTAGAGGGACTGTGGCTACTAAGAGAAGTATTACCTTTAAAACAGTAAGGCTAATATAGCAGTAGACAATCAGCCAGTGTGTGACAGTAGAATTAAATTAATAAAGGAAATAGCAAAAAGAGAGTTAACTACCCACTATTTATTAAATCCCTATAGTTACACCTTTTATTAAAAATATCATTAATACTATATTATTAATAGTATCTTTACTACTATAACTTTTTTACTATCTCTTTTATATTTAGATTATACTCTAATTACCCTTATTTATCTTTTAATATCTATATATTACTTTTATACTATATTAGCTAATTCTATACTTACTAATAATTAAAAGAGTATAAAAGACTTAGTCTTATCTTTTTATTTTATATATCTTTTAGTTTTTATTATACTATTTTATTAATCTTTTAGCTTTTATTTTTTTTATTTATAGTTACAGTATTTACTACTAAAAACTACTTTAAAGTCTCTATTTTAACTATAAATTTAGCTATTTTTAATACTATAGTATACTATAATAATAGTTTATTATAACTAAAGTTAATAACTATATTTTAGCTAAATAATATATACTATATAGCTTTTTTTTATTAATATACTAAAAATCGACTATTAAGATATAGTTTACTATTTTATTAGCTAAGCTATATTTATAATAATTAGTTTTTTAGTAGTTAGTTTTTTTTAGATAAATTACTAATCTAATATATCCTATTTAAAACTATATTATAATTAATAATATTATTTTATATTAATTAAATTAGTAGTTTAGTATTTTTTTTATTAATATTTTGATTAGCTACTCTATTAGCTATTTAGTCTTTTCTTTTATTTATTAGTCCTTTTATACTTTATTTATTTTTTTTTAGATATAGTATTTAGTTATTATAGTAAAAAAGATATACTAATTTTAAAGGTTTTAAAAATTAAAATATTTTTAAATAGCTTTTTTAGTATATTAATTAGCTAATTTATTTTTAGCTATCTTTTAATAAATAAAAATCTATTAGAACTAATACTATATCTTTTATATATTTAATTACTATAGTAAAGTATAATAGCTAATAAAGTAGATCTATTTAAAAAGTATCTAGGGCTAATAGAGGGCTTATAGGGCTATTTAGCTATTAAAGAAGATAACTAATTTATATATAAATTAGTTAATTAGTATAACTACTAAATAGTTTAAGGTAATCTAAAAACCTATTTTAATAATATATAGTTTAACTATATAGATTACAGTAGTATCTTTAGTTTCTATTTAGCTATAAATATAATATTAATTAATATTAATAACTACTATAGTATTAATTTAGCTTTTATAGCTATTATTATTAGTAAAGATTATTAATAGTTATTTATATAAGTTTATTATAATAATATTATTATATTTTTTTATTATTAATAAATATTTTTAGTAATATTTACTAAAATATCTAAATAAATACCTTTTAGCTTTTTTAATTCCTATTTATTAGTATTAAATCTAAAGAAGCTCTAAGATATTTATCTATTTTTTAGATATATTTTTATTAATATCTATCCACTTTAGAGATAGTTATCTTTTTAGTATTACTTAACTATTATTAAAGATATAATAAATATTAATCTAATATATAGTTAAACTATAGCTTTTTTAATTAATTAGTTTATTTAAAAAGCAATTAATAGTAAATATAGCTTTATTTTTACTACTTCTCTATATTAGCTATAGCTATTTATTATATAAATACACTAGTTTTAATAATAATATAATAGATCTAATACTATACTATTAATTTTATAATTTATTTATTCTTTTAGTCTTAATACCTTTTAGTAAATACTATTTATTTCCTTTAAGTCCTCTAAGTCTTTTTTTTTTATATTAATTACTCAATTATTTAGTTATTTCTCCTTTACTAATTCTATACTAATTATATCTAAATTAATCTCTAAAAACTATTTTAGTAGCCCTAATTTAATTATAAAATTTACTATAATTAATCTTATAGCTACCTTTAATAGAATCCTATTTACCTTAAATACTATTAAAATACTTTATTTATCTAGCTTTAAATATATCTTTTTGTATAAACTAGTTAGATATATATATTTAAAAGGATATATTTAACTGTTTAGTTTTTATTATTATAGCTATAGTAGAGGCTATTATACTAATTAATTTTATTTAAATATACTAAAAAAGCTATATATTTAATTTATAGCTAAATTAAAATTAATAATGTTATTTTTTATATATCTTATTAATATAATAAATTGGTATTTTAATTAGATATTTAGTTAATTTTATAGTTCTTCCTCTTTTTTATACGTATATTTATTATTATGGTCTAGGAACCTAGGACCTGTATAAGTGGTTTGTTTGATAACTATATACTCCTATATAGTCGCGTACTTAAGCACTTTTCCCCTTAACTTAGAAATATTATACTGTTCCTGCTTTATAAATCTTATCTAGTAGTATATTGTGGTTATAAATAATCTTCTATAGTTATTTAGGTAAAAACGCTCTCTTATAGGACTATATATTTTTATATAGTTATCTTTATATAGATCTAGGGCTTAATAACTTTTAAGAAATTTATTTACTAGTAATCCTTAATAAACCCTAAGATAAGTAAATAGTATCTTTCAGAACTATAGACTTAGGCTAGTTCTAACTAAGGAAAAGAGGATATATTAGCTAGATAAAGGATAGAGAAAATTTTCTTTTTTAAATAAAGATATATATATATACTTATATATACTTATTTATACTTTTTATTATATATAATTATATACTTTAAATTAAGAAAATATTAGAAATAAATATTAATAATTAATTTACTAATACTAATATTAGTCTTATTAATCTATTATTAAATTCTAAAAGACTTTTACTACTATAATTATAGTATATATTAGTAGTACTGTTTTATATATTTATAGATAGTATACTAAAGATCTTAAAATATAAATAAAAGCTATTATATTTATAGTCTAAGAGATATATTAGTATTAAAAATATAAGAAAAATCCTTTAAATATAACTCTATAGGGATCTATATTTATAATAGAATAAGGCTATTAATTTATATTAGCTTTATTATTAGTTATAACTAGTCCTATATTTATATTAATAAGATTATAGTTTAATAATATATAGTTTTTAATAAAAAGAAATCTTTTTAAAAATATCTATTTAATTAATAATTATAATAGATAAATCTATAAAGATTCTATATAAAAATATCTAAATAACTATAAATACTATTTTTAAAAGTTAGTTTAATAAATTAGTATACTTCTAGAAAGACTTAATATAATTATTATAGCTAATAAATAGTTAATTAAATAAATAGCTAATATCTAATATATAGCTTAATAAATTATTAATTATAGATATAGGGCTATATCTTTTATATAGGAATAATATTATATATAGATTAAAAAATAATTTTTAGAATATTTAGGCTTTAAGAAATATTAAAATATATTTAAAAATATATATTAAAAAAACTATTTATTCTAAAAATATACTATAAAACTCTATAAAATATTTATTAAATATAATCTTAAGATATTAAAGGTAATATTTATTTAATATCTTTATAATAATATAAACTTATATTTTTAAAAGAAATAGATAAAAGACCTTTATTACTTTTAAATATTTATAGAAGTTATTAAATATTTTATTAGTTTTAAATAAAAAACTAAAATTACTAATTATATATATTAAAATATAACTAATATAGACAAAGATTTATATATAAATATATTTAAAAGGAATTAACTATTAAAAAACCTTTAAAGACTATTTTAGTACTATAATTATAAAAGATTTAGTTATATTTATTATAACTATTATATTAATTAAAAAATATAAAAATCTTTTAATTAGATATTTTTTATAGTAATTAATTTAAAAACTAAAATAGTTAAATAATACTAAAACTTTTATTAACTATTATAAAAAGGTTTTAATTATATCTAATTTAAAAAGGTTTAATCTTTTAGATCTATTTAAGATTAATAAAATAGATCTAAAATTACTAAAATATTATATTTTTAATTAAATTAACTATATTTTAGCCCTATTAAATATTATATATAGCTTTTTAATATTCTATAAAAACTAGATTAAAATAAAAAGTTTAAAAGTTATTATAGTATAGATATTAATAGATATAAATATAATTTATTTATTTATATTTTTATATATTTGAGACTAAATATATTCAGTAATCTATATTTAAAAATTAAAGAACCTTTTTATTATAATCTTATTTAATAATAAATATTTTTTTATATTTAATTTTATTTATCTTTTTATATTTATTAAAAGCTAATAAAGATTTATTAAGGCTTAGATATTAACTATTAATTATAATTTAATTATTAATTAAGATTTCCTTTATATTAAAATACTATTATTTAACTAGTAACTACTAAAAATAATCTTATAAGACTATAAAGGCTATTACTATATTATATATATTATTATAAATCTATATTTATTATAAAATAGTAGTTTATAAATATTAAATCTTTTATTTATAAAATAAATTATATAAATAATAAAAAAAAGATAATCTAAAACTATTTTATTATAATTAGATTTTTTAAATTAGATAAACTAAAGTATATATTTATTATTTATATTAATATTTATATAACTAAATTTATCTAGAAATACTTTTTTATCTTTTAGGATAAACTTTTTAATAAAATATCTCTAAAATACTTTATTATCTATAAGATCTATATAGATATAAAGGATCTTATTAATATTAATTAATACCTTATATCCTAAGAAAAATTAGAAGAATAAGCCTAGTAGATTATACTTTTTTTATAAAAGGATTTATATAGCTATCTTTAAGCTTTTAAAGCTTTTTAGTTATTTTTTATAAAAAAGCCTAATAAAAATAATAAATATATATAAATTATTATATACTAAACTAAACTATTATTAAAAATAACTATTTATTTTTATATATCTAAGATCTTTTTAATTAGATTAGTTAAATAAAATATTTATTAAAAATTAATTTAGTATTTAGATATTAATAGATTTAAATAAAAATAGATTTAATTAAAAAAAGAGCTTTTAATACTATTTAAAAAAATATAAATAGTTTATTATATTATTTAGTTTAATAAATATTTTTATAATATTCTAATCTATTATAAATAATATATTATACCTTTTTCTAAATAAAAATATAGTAATTTATCTAGATAATATATTAGTATTTTTTAATATACTAAAAAAATATTATAAATATCTAAAAATAGACTTTTTTCTATTTTAATAGTAAAGATTATATATTAAACCTAAAAAATATATTCTTATAATAAACTAATTAAAACTTTATAGCTATATTTTTTAAAATAGGACTATCTTACCTTTTTTAAAGAAAATTAAAATAATCTAAATATAGCTTTATTTATAAAATATTTATAAGATTTACTAATTCTTTAATTTTATTATTTATTATTGCTATTTTATATATAATTTTATAAAGATATATATACTATTATATAAATTATTAAAAGAAACTAATATAAAATTTTATATAAAAAAGTTCTATCTTATTTAATAGACTTTAGCTATAAAAATAATATTTTATTAATTAAAAAAGGCTATAACTATAGCTTCTATTTTAATTTAACTAGATTATATAAAATCCTTTACTATTAAAATAGATATTTTTAAATAGACTTTTAAAATAGTCTTAATATAATAAAATAAAGCTAATCTTTTTTATTTAGTTATATCTAATAAAAAGAAACTATAAAAAGTAAAAGTAAATTATCTTATTTATAAAAAAGAGCTTTTAGCTATAAAAAAGGCCCTATATTTATAGAACTATTATATTAAAAATAGGATAATAAGTATAATTATTATTAATTATAAAGGTTTATAGTATTTATAGATAATTACTATATATAATAAATATTTAGTTTACTAAATTAAAGAATTCTAGGAATATAATCTAAGAATATATTACTATAAAAGTTTAAAAGCTATTATTTTTAATACTATTAGGTAATAGCTAGATTTTATTAAAGATATATCTATAAATATAGCTATAATTTAGCTTAGCTAATAAATTTATCTAGTAATAATATATATAGTCCTAAGAATTCCTAAAGATAAATAATTAGCTATTATTATTATATATTTAATAGATAGTGTATATTTAAAAAGAAAAGCTTTTATTTATACTATATTAAGGTTTATTTTAGCTCTAAGTTTTTAAATACATTTTTTATCTATAAATATACTATTATCTAAAAAGGCCTTATAATACTAATTTATATTTATTTATAAAAATAGTATATAAATACTATATAGGGTATCAAAAGTCTGGCCCTACTCCCATTTTTACCTAAAATTCTATATAATTAATGTATTAAAAAACATAATTTTCTCCACTATTATACAGTAAATTTGCTAGATAATCATACAGAAGCTAATTAATATTAATATTTTATATACTATCCCTTTGCTTTTTTAACAGTAGCCATTCTATATAGTATTAAGAGAATAATATTGTTAATTTTAGTCTAATCCAGGGCCTATTATATATAAATTATAGCAGCACGAAAAATAGCCTAATCTATCTATAATTTCCCCTATAAACAGAGCTCTAAATAAAGTTTATACAGTTTTCTTTTTAATAAAAACCAAATAGATTTAATTAAGTTTAGATTAGATAAATATAGTAGCTATTATATAATATTAATTATATAATCTTTAAACTATTTTATTATCAGTTTAGCTATATAAATTAGTATATTATTTTACTAAAAAATTAAACTATTATTATAGATTAAAAGAAGATTAGATTTAAAGGTTTTAATATAGGTTTATACAGTAAATCTTTTACTAGGTTATTTTTTTATAATAACTAAATCTAAACAGTTATTAAACTAAACTATACCCTAAATTATTTAAAAAATTTATTTTCTATAGCTTTAAAGATTAATAAATTTTAGTTTATAAGCTTCACTAGTAAATTAAAAAATATATTAGATTTAAGAATTTAATTTATATTAAATAGAATATTTATCTAAAAAAATTATATAATTAAGGTCTAGTTTTTTAAGCCAATTTTTTACCTAAATATACTGAAACTTTATATTTTTAGACTTTAAGAAAATCTGCTTTTTTAAGGCCTATTTTTAAATATTATATAGCTTTAAAATATATTAAATAGTTAACTTAGAGATATTTAAAGGTATAAATATAATTAGCTTATTCTATATAATTCTAGGGAACCTATAATAAAGATAATAGATATACTAAATAGTTTAATCTATAAGCTTTCTAGGTTTACTAGGTCTAGGTAAAGAAGCTAAAGTTTTATATATTTTGAACTATTCTAAAGTTCGATTAATAGTTTTATAGTTAATATTAAAATTGTATATAATCTAAGCTTTTTTTATACTATTTTCGACTATATAAAGAATTGCTGTCTATATCTGCTAGGATAATTCACCTCTAGTGCGTCGATTTAGATTAATTTTGGTCTTAAAAGCTCTTTTTTTAGCTATATTATAATGATTTAAAGTTAGTAGGTTGGTAAGTTCTACGAGCAATATAAAAGTAGGGCCAGACTTTTGATACCCTATATATATCTAGAACTATTTTTTTATATAGATCTAATATAAAAAGTTTATTATAAATATAAATATTTTAGTTTTTTAGGCTTAAATAAGATTATTAAGCCCTATATTTAGTGATTTAATATTTAATTAAATATTAAAGAAGCTATTTAAGAGTATTTAAATTACTAAATTTTATAGAATCTTAAGAAGTTTTTTAAAAAGGGAATAATATAGTATATAGTTACTGCTAATATATATCTATTTAAATATTTAAAAATAGATTTAGTTAGTTATTTATTAACTATTTTAAATAGGAATAGATAGATTATTATAATTATTTATTATATAACTAAATAGTTAGTAATTAAAGTTATTTTTAAGGCTATAGAGGAGGTATTTAGCTAATTTTTATATAAAAATATTTTCTTTTTATATAGCACTTTATAAAAGCTAATCTTTAATAATAGGCTAAATCTACTATTTAGTACTATTTAATATTTTTTTAAGAATCTTAAAGACTTATTATTAAATAATAATGTCTTATTATCTATAAATAAATAGGAAAATAAAAAATATAAATAAAGTATTTAGATAGATATTTATAAAATACCTTATAAATAAACTAATATATATTTAAGATCTATATTTATTATAGGCCTTTTTTACTATATATATATAAGAATATTTATTTATATATTTTAGTCCTTTTTTCTTTATCTCTAGTATCTATTTTTAGATTACTGAAGATCTAAATATATTTACTTTAGATAGTATTAAGAATATTAATTTTTATACTTAAGATATAGTAAATATATAGATAAAAGTAAATAAACTCTTTTTTATATATATTATTAAAAAGAAATAGATTTAGGATTTTATAGTAATAAAAACTAGTTTTTTTATAAAGAATTAAATATTTATCTAAAATAAAAATAAAAAGAAGTTTAAAAATAAATAGTTTAGTCTATATTAAATACTTAAAAACTATCTTTTAAGAATATATATATTTAAAAAATCTAGTAAATAAATACTTTATATATTAATTAATAGATTATATTTAATTATAGTAAATATAAATAGATAATATTTTATATAGTTATAGATATTTATAGTAGTTTATTTTATATTATAGTGAGTAAAAATATATATAAAAATATTTAAAGAAGTTTATATAATTATTAAAAATAACTTTTTTATATTTTTATATATTAATTTATCTATATTTATATATACTAAATAGAATAAATTTAAATAGTTAAGTATTTATTTTTATCTATTAAAAAAGAGAGATATTATTAATTATATTATTATAAAAATAAAAGTAAATATAAAAAAAATATAGAAAAAAATATAGAAAAAAATTTTATTTAAAAAACTATATAGTAAACTATATTTAAAATATTTAAAACCTTTAACTATAGAACTATACTATATTTATAAAAGCTTATTAGGGCTGTATTTAAAAAAATATAAGTTTTTAGTGCTAAATCTAAATTTAATAAATAGGATTTAAAAGTAAATAATTAAGAATCTATAGATTTAGACTTTAATAAAAAAGGTTTAAGAGAAAGTAAAAAAGATATTTTTTAAAATATAGAATTAAAAGAATTAGTATATTTATTAATATAAAAAGATAATATAGTATTTAATAGTCTATTTACTACAGTTATTTTTTATCTTTTTTTATCTATATATTAATAAATATAAAAAAAAAGAATAGTTTTATCTTAGAATAAAGATTAATAGCTTTTATAGAGTTTACTAAAAAACTATAATAATAAATATAAAAAGCCTTTATTAAATATTTTAAAAAATAGAAAATACTAAAAAAACCTAGAAAATAATAAAAAATTACTAAAATATTTATATATAAATATTTATTACTTTTTTTTATTTTTATTTATAATAAATATATTTTTTTTCTCTTTTTTTAATCTATATAAGGTTTTTAGTTTATTTATAGCTATAAATCTTTTAATAAACTAATTAATATCTAAATAAATCTAAATATTTATAGTTTTAATATATTAAAAAGTTAAATAAAAAACTATAGGATTATTATTTTTACTAAATTTATAGTTATTTAAAAATAATATATACTAATAAATATTAAAATTAAAACTAATTTTATATAATTTTTTATAACTAAATTTTAAACTAACTAAACTTTATAAATCTTTTTTTTTAAAGATTTTTAGTAATTTACTATTAGTTTATTTATACTTTTTATTTATAACTATAATATTACTAGATATAACTGAAAAAGTTACTATTTATATTTTATTAATTTATATATATCTATAAAAATAGCTAAATTAAACTTTATCTTTTTAGCTTTTAAAAAAAGATATTTAAGATTCTAAATATATAGAGGGTTTATAATAAATATAGATAATACTCTATAATCTATCTTAAATCCTACTATTAGTCTACTATACTAACTATATATAAAGATATAAAAATTTATAAAAAGAGTTATATTTACTATTTTAGCTAAATATATAGTTAGTATAAGTACTATTAAAAATAAATATATCTTTAATAACTAAAATATAATATAAAATAAATAAACTTAATATCTTTTTATAAGAGTTATATATCTTTTTAGTTAAAGCTTTTACTTTAATCTACTATATAAATATAGCTTAATATATAATAGCACTTTTTACTAGTTTTAGGATATTATCTTATTAGTCTATAAATATATATATAATTAGTATCTATAAAATTATTATATTTAAGAGATTTATTATTTTAGATATATTTATAGTATTAGTTATTATTAAGCTTTTAAGAGCTATAGATAGATTTATAACTATTTTAACTTTAGCTATATACTATATTAATATATATATATTTATATATATAAATAGCTCAAAACGTTTATTTATCTATAATAAAAGGAGATTTTAAAAAGAAAAAGTTAAAAAAAATAAAAATTAGATAGAATTTAAAAAAAGATAGCTAATTAAAAGCTAAAAAAAGTAAAAAAAAAATATAACAGAAAATATAGAAAAAAGATAGTATTTATATCCTTAAAAATAACTAAAATTATATTTATTTCTTAATTAGGATATTTATTTACTATTATAATATAAATATATTTATCTAATTATAGATAATAATTAACTTTCTTTTATTTACTAATTTAGCTAACTAAATACTAAAATTATAACTATTTATAGCTACTTTATTATTTTTTAATATTTATTAGGTTTTAGCCTTACTAATTAATATCTAGGATTAATATTTTATTTATTTTTATAATTAACTATATATAGTAGTTACTATATAACTAGATATATATACTATATATTTTAAAAGCTCCTTTTTTAGTAATAAAAAGGGGCCTTAGTGCTTTAAAAGTATTAACACTAGATAAATATATATTTATACCTTTACTATTATATTAATATAGCCTACACTATTTATACTAGGGCTTATACTATATTTCCTTTATTTATATCACTATATAGACCTTAGGTCTATAGCTCTTTTAATGAAAATAGTACTTTAAGAGTATTTAGATATAAATACTTTATTATATAAGAATATACTTAGATCTAGTAGGGGAGGATATAGTCTAGGAACCTAGGACCTATATAAGTGGTTTCTTTAGTAACTATATACTCCTATATAGTTGTGTATTTAAGCACTCTTCCCCTTAACTTAGAAATATTATGCTATTCCTATTTTATAAATCTCATTATAACTTAATCTTTTATTAAATACCTTATTTAACTATAAATAGTAAATAAATATAGTTATTAAATATATTAATTTTAATTTTATTAATTATAGCTTTTTTAGTAAACTAATCTATATACTTATTACTTTAGATACTATTATATATAAAAATCTATTAGAATATTAAATAAATATCTTTTAAAAAGAGCTATTCTAGAAGCTATATATATAATATTAAGTAAACCTAGCTAAAAGGTATTTAAGGTTAATAAATAGCTTATAAAGTAGTTTAATTATTAGTAAAAATAATTACTTTTTATTTAGTTTAGCTATTTAGTAACTAAAGATCTTTTTTAATAAATATAAAAATTACTTTTATATCTTTTAGTTCTATAGTATATATCACTAAAAAGCTAATCTACCTTATTTAAGATAAAAGATAATATTCTAGTACTACTAAACTAAATATTATAGCTATAGTATTAATATTATTCCTAAATCTACTATTATTAGTATAGATTATTAATGATATTTTATATAGACTTATCTTTATAATATATTTATAGTTTTTTTTAGCTTATTTATAGTCTTTAATAAATATTAATAAAGGTATTTATTATAATTTTTAGATAAATATCTTTTATTTTTCTTAGTTAATATTTATTAAGATAGTTTTTAAGTAAAATATAAAATATTCATTTATTTACTAAATTTAAACTTTTATTAATATCTATATAATTAATCTTTTTTATTTAATTTAGTATTATAATATTATCTTAAAGATAGTAAAAGATAGTTTAGTTCTAATTTTAAAAGTTATTTCTTTTACTAATTTATTTATATATAGTTTAATTAAAAATAGATTAAATTTTATATTAAAAATATTAATTACTATTATTTTAAATATTTTACTAATAAGATAAATAGTTTATTTTTAAATTAAAGTAAATTAGTAAATAATTTATTTATATATTTTTACTGTTATTAATAATAGTTAAAACTATACTAATATACTATATATTATTTATAAAATCACTACTATAAAATATATTTTTGATATAGTAGCTAAAGATATATTTTAGATTAATCTAGCTAGTTTTTATAGTATTTATAGATTAATATTAGTTCTAGCTAATATCTTTTATTAATATTACTAGAATAATAATTATAGATCTAGCTAAAAACTAAAATATCTTTTTATATCTTTATTAGTTTATATTATAGCTTTATTTAGTTAAAAAGAGATAAAATAAGATTTAATACTATTTACTAAATTAATAAAATAGATTAATAAATATTTCTTTAGATTAAAAATTAATATATAGTAATTAGCTTAAAGCTATATTAATTAATATTTTTAGTATAGTATATAAATATTTTTTTTTAAAAAATATTTAATTATAATTAAGTAGATATTATTAATTTAACTATATACTATTATTAATAGCTAATTATTAAGTTTATCTTTTAGATATATATTTAGCTATTTTATATTTAATCTTATTTAATAGTTTTTTATATTAATATACTATTATCTTTTTAGTATATATTTTTAAAATATATACTGTTTAATTAAATTAGTATTATAAAGGAGATATAAGATTGATAAGATTAATAAGCCTTAAAAGATATTTATTAATATAAATATGCTACTAAAAAAGCTTTTTAGTATATAGATATAGAAACTTTTATTAGTTAAAAATATTTTAATTTATAAAACTAGCTAGTTAAGACTTTTTTTAAATTATATAGTAATTAAATATAAAAAATATTATTATATATACTAAAAATATTAAGTATAAATATTAATATTATTAATATATCTCTTTTTTATATATATTTAATTTAATTAATAATTTAGTAAATAGTATAATTAATTAAAATACCTTTTTAGCTATCTAAATAAATATTTAGTAGTAAGCCTATCTCTTTTACAGTATAAGTAATTTAATGTATAATCACTAATTTAAAGAATTTACTAAAGATATTTAAAAAAGCTATTAGTTAGTATAATTTAACTAGTTAAAAATCTTATTTATCTTTTTTATATAGTATTACTATAATTAATCTTTAAAAATAAACTAAATTATAGCTAATTTATATATATATATATTAAATAATTAATAGAGAGTTTTTATAACTATTAATATTTTAATTAACTTTTATTAAAAGGAGTTTAGGAAATTATTTTTTCTTAAAATTTTATTTATATTAACTAATTTAATTATCTTTTTAATCTTATATTATATAATCTTTAAAAAATTAATATATTTTGAATAATATTATTAGCTAATATTTAATAAATTTAGTAAAAATAGTTATAGGAAAAAGATAGCCTTAAATATTTATATTCTTTAATAGCACTAGATAGTAGATTTAGTCTATTATTATTTATTTTATTATTTTATCTATTTATAGATAGAAAGCTATTAATAATTATTATTAAATTAATATTTTCTTATATATTATTTATTAAAAAATATTTATAAACTATAGTTTTTAATTATTTATTATTATTAAAAAAAGACTATAGTATATATAGAAGTATATTATAAAGGTTTCTATAATTTATAAAATAGTCTTTTATATTCTTATTAAGATTATATCTTTTATTAATTAGTTTATAATAATTAATAGATTTATTATTCTATTTTTTTACTAATAAAAAGCCTAAAAAAAACAACTCTTTCTTGGCAGAATCAAATTCTTACAATATCTCAATAACTAGAGGTCCTACAACCTCACTAAAGAGCTTAAATTACCTATAATAATAAGAGCTTTTATCTAATACCTATTTTATAGGTAAAGATAGCTATAATTATAGCTATAGGTGCGAATATATAAAAATTGCCTCCTAAGAGAGATACAAAACCTATAGCCCTATAACCACACTGCTAACCTAGCACTATTATAATAAAAGAACTAGTATATAGTATATAGATTATCCTAACCTATATTAAAAATTTAGGCCTATACCCTAATAAGATTATTATTAGCTTTATTAACTAGGTTTAATAGTATATATTAAGCACTTAATAGGGTAATACTGCTAATATAGCTAAAATTATTTAATCTTTTAATTAGCTAAACTAGTGTATAGAATATATTAAAACAGTAATATTAAATATATCTAGTGTATAAATAACGAACTCTTTAACTAATTCTACTGATTTCTAGTATAATTTCTATATCTATAAGTAGTAATAAAGTCTAGTTATAGCTATAGCTCTAATTAACTATAATAAAAATATATTATCCTTTAAAGTAAATAATATTAAACTATAAAAAGACTATAAAGTAGTAATTAAGATTAGTATATCTAAAAAATAGATATATACTAAAACCCTAAAAGAGTTAGTTAACTAAGTAAAAAGATAAAAAGTGATAGTAACTAAACAGAAAAACTCTATAGTATTAATTAGTAATATTTAGTTTATTATAGCTTAGAAACTATTTTTAAGGGATATAGTTATAATAGTAAACACTATTATTAATATAGAATTACTATAAAAGTACATTAGTTAGCTAAAGATATTTAGTGCTAGCTATATAATCTAGTAGCTAATATAAAAAGTAGTTATCTATAATATATCTATTTAGATAATTAAGTTTACTTTAGAGATAATAAAAAATATTATAAAAGAACTATTTTATTAAAACTCCTATATTTAGATATATAGTATAGATATAAATATATATATTATATATTTAAATTAGTTAATATAGTTTATATATTAATAGGAGTATAGCTCTTTTATTATTAAATTTAATAGTCTAGTTATAGTTAACTAAGCTATCTTTATAGATATAATCTAAAAAGGAGAAATCCACTAGATAATTTATTTTTACTATAAAGATCAGTTAAAGATATACTAGAAATACTAAAAACTAAAATATATCTATTTATACTATTTAAATCTATTTAAATATAGCTACTATATAATAGAATATCTAATCTAAAAATATCCTATCTATAAAAGCTAAACTGTCCTAATTAAATATACTAACTATAATAAAAGATATTATTTAATAAGCTAAAAATATAAGATTAAATAAAGGATTATAATAAAAATAAAAAAAGTATTAACTAAAAGCCTATCTTTTTATTAGATCCTACTTTACTTTTATAGTAACTAAAAGACTATAAATAGTAGTATTATTGCTCCCTAAACACTTTTTTAGATATACCCTCTCTTTTAATAATAGACTTAGTATCCTTTATAGGCTTAAACTACTAAAATAGACTTAAATATATTAATCTATACTTTAGTATTTAAGCTATTTATTATTATACCCTCCTAGTTTATTTTTTTAATAGACTTTATTAAACTAAAATATAAAATAGGTTATCTTAAAGATTTAAAGAATAAATCTAAAGATATTATATTAATATTAATAAAGTATATCTAAACTATATTAATTACTAGCTAAGGTATTAGCTAAGGTAGTAAAATAGGGTATAACTAAACTACTAATAAATAATATAAGACTAAAGCTAAGATTATAGATAAATAGTTAAATAATAATAATCTTGATAACCTAAAAAGACCTTATAATATAATTTACTACTATTAATAATATATTAGAATCTATAAACCCTCGTCTTAACTTAATAAATTTAGAATATTAATAAGCTATTATTAAATTAAAAGTCTATATATTATTATTATTATTACTATATTTCTCTATGATATTTATTAGTAATATACTTAGTATTAAAGAATAATAACTATTAATAAATCACTTTAAAATCCTTTAATATAATATATATAAGATATAACTAATAATAGTTATATTCTTAAAAGATAAAAAGATATTAAAAGTAGATATAATAATAATATAAAAGCTATAAAGAAATATAAATATATTTACTATATATTAACTAATAATAGTAATATTTTAGCTAGTTTACCTTAAATTATTACTAGACATTTTATTAAAGATATATTTTTTAATTTTGAACAAGATTTAGTTTTTATTAAATTAAAAGAATTATATTATCTAATATAAGATAGTACTAGTATTAGTATTAATAAAAAAATAAAGGATTTACTATAGATAATAGATAAATTTAGCTTAGATTTAACTATAGATAAAAGCTAGATTACCTAATAAAGAAACTAATATATATTAGTAATTAATCTTATAATAATTAGCTTTAGCCTTATAAGTAGATTAATCTACTATAAATAAACTAATAATATAGAATACTCCTTAGATCACTTTTTAGTATATACTAAGTTTAATATTACTATATTTTAATTTAAATAGCTAAAATAATAGAATTAAAGTATTATTAATTAAAAGATATTTACTAAATTTATTAAAGCCTACTAGAATATATATAGAAATAAAGAGTATAGGCCTACTATAAATAATTCATACTATAATAAAGAAATTAATACCCTAAATAAAACTATTAATATAGTTAAATCCTAACTTTAATAAAAACTATAAAAAATATATAAGTTAATATATTATCTTTAATATATATTTTAAAATATATACTCTTAGTATATATAAAAATAGTATATATTCGCCTATAATATTAAAATATATCTTATAATAAGATAGATAGTTTATATATATTAATAGTAAATATAGTATAGTAGATATATAATATTTATCTAAATAAGTAAGGAGTAAATTAAATATTTATAAATATAATATTATTCATTTAATTAAGATAGTTAGTATATTTATTTATAGAGATAGTTAAAAAAAGATATATTTAGAAAGGCCTTTTTCTTATAATTACTAAATATAGATTCAGCCAATATTAATAGATTTAATTATCTAAAAATAATAGATATACCCCTAATTAAACTATATAAGATTAAAAAAGTAATATATATAGTATTAATAAATAAAATACTAAAAAATAACTCTTATCTAAACTCTTTATAGTATAAACTAATTATAATCTTAGTTATTAAAAATATATATATTTAGCTATTTAATATTTATATATATATAGGATATAATTTATTATACTTCTAGTATTTAATTATAGTTATATTATAAAAAAAAAGAGAGTAAAACTTTTAATTTACTAAATTATATTAGCTTATAGTACTATTTAATATATTTAGTAAATTCCTTAAATTAATTATTATATACTAAATTAGTTATACTATTAAATAATATAGTTTATTATCTAAAATCTATTTTAGTAACTATTATAGAATCTTAACTAACTATATTATTTATAATATTATTAACTATATTAAGACTATATAGGGATAAATAAAGTTAGTAATACTAATATTATATTTAATATTTTTAGTATTTATAATAATATCTCTTATATATAGCTTATTTATAATCTAAAGAAATATTAATTAAAGGCTTTAATACCCTAGATATAAATATTTCTATTAAATTATAATATCTGTATTTATATATTAATAGGGATATCTAGCTAGATTCCTATATCTATAAATATCCTATAAGGCTTATTTATTTTATCTATCTTTTATCTAATTTATAATACTAATCTAATTAAAAACTATCTAAATAAAGTAGTTATTAATAGCTAGATAAATAATATATATTTTATTATAATAAGAGATAGTAAATAGAAGACTAATACTAAATTATATATAGTATATAAAAAAATAGATCTCTAGATAAACTAATATATATTAGTTTTTAACCCTAAGAAATATAACTTAATCTATTTTATTAATATAAAGAAGAACTATTTTTACTATATAAAGCTATAGCTATTTAATAATATAGTTATTTAACTAAGATAGTAAAGTAATATTTTAATTTTTAATCTAATTTAAAGCTAACTTTTTATTATTATTAAAAGATAATAATAATTAAAATAAATATCTCTTTTTAGGCCCTACATAGCCTAGCTAGGTCTATTTAAGATATATTACTATTAGTAATATATTAGATCTACTAAATAATAGTTATACTATATATACTATATAGTATATTAATATAGTTTTAGCCTTTTTTAATTAATAAAATTATCTATAACTTAATTTATAAGCTATTTATTTTTATTTAAAAATAAATTATATACTTAGTTAGTAAAATATTTAGGACTATAATAGTAAAGATTTTTAATATTAAGCTATATTTATTATTAATTGCTTTTTAAATAAACTAACTAATTAAAAAAACTATAGTTTAATTATATACTAAACTAATATTTACTATATCTCTAATAATAACTAAATAGTAATTAGAAGATAATTATCTCTAAAATATATAGATATTAATAAAAATATAAGCCTAAAAGATAGATAGATATTTTAAGGCTTTTTTAAAAACTTAGCTAAATCTTAGCTAAAAGCTAAAAATACTAAAAGATATTTATCTAGGCGCCCTAATAAATACTATTAAAAATACTTATTAATAATATAAAGATATAATAATATTATTATTATAAAAGTATATAAATAGCTATTAATAATCTTTATTAATAGTAGTAATTATAATAGTTAAATTAGAATAATAATAATAGTTAATATTAGATAATATTTTATCTATAGCTAGATAGATATTAAAAAGATTACTATAGTCTATATAGCTAAACTATATACTATTAAGATAGGCCTTTAGATCGCCCTAGACTATTTAGTAGTTATACTAATTAACTAATTTATATATAAGCTAATTATCTTCTTTAATAGCTAAATAGCCCTATAGGCCTTTTACTAGCTTTAAATATCCTTTAAATAGATCTACTTTATTAGCTACTATATCTTATTTTAATAACTAAATATATAAAGGATATAGTACTAATTTTAGTGGATTTTTATTTATTAAAAGATAGCTAAAAATAAACTAACTAATTAATATACTAAAAAAGCTATTTAAAAGCACTTTAACCCTTAAAATATCTAAAATTAATATATTATTTTTACTGTAATAGCTAAATCCTATATCTAAAAAGAGATAAATAAGATATAAAAGGACTAATAAATAAAAAAAAAGACTAAGTAGCTAATTAAATAGCTAATTAAGATATTAATAAAAAAATACTAAATTATTAGTCTAGCTAGTATAAAATAATATTATTAGTTATAATATAGCTTTAAACTAAATATATTAAGCTAGTAGCTTATTAAAAGAAAATTAGCTATTAAAAGACTAAATAATATAAATATAGCTTAACTAATAAAATAATAGATTATATCTAATAATATACCTTTAATATATAAATAAATAAATAGTTATATAGTAAGCCCTATTTAAATAAAGAGTAGCTATTAATTTTAGCTAAGATAAATTACTATTATAATATATAGTAATACTAATAATAACTAAATTTATAATTAAAATAGGGACCTTAAAATAATCTAGTAATAAATACTATAGCTATAAATAAGAAAAAAGTAGAAAAGAATAATTAATAAAACAGTATAATAGAAATAGAAAAATATATAAAATAAAAGGATAAAACTAAATCTTTTATACTTTTTTAATTATTAATAAATATAAAATTAGCTAATATAATATAAAGTAATAAATAGATACTAAGAGATAAATAAAGATAATTAAAGAATAATTTAAAGATAAAAGAGGTAGTAACAAAGCTATAGTAGTAAAAATATTAATAATAGTATAATACTAATAATACTTTTTAATAGAAGATATAACTATAAGAACTTAATAAACAGTAAGTAGTTAACTTTTTTTTACTATTTCCTTTATCAATTCAATTCTACTATACTTTACTATATAGAATAGGCTAGTTAACTACTTCTACACTATAGATAGGCCTATAGCACTCTTATATAATAATATATATTATAGCAAGCTATAACAGGAATAAGAATTTATTATTATCATTATATATCTATTATTTATTAAAATACTATATTTAGTTAAAATAATAAAAGTTTTTATAATTTATAATAATAATAAATTATAAAACTATTTTCAACTTTAATCTCTATCTTTATAAGATATATATAATTATAAGTAGCTCTTTATTATAGATTTTATAGTTTAACTTAGTAAAAAAGGATTTCTATAAGATAAATATATATAGAATAAATTTATTATTATTTTAGTATTAAGATAGTACTCTTTTAGTTATTTAATCTAATATATTAGTTTTAATAATTATTTTATAGTCTTTTTTAAAATATATTAATATTAATATAGATATAAATAACTTTTTTAGTTTAGTAAATATTTATTAATATTTTTTATTTTATTAGAATAGAATATTCTTTTTTATTAAATTTATTAATAAAGCTAATATACCTATAAATTAAAAGATAAATAACTAATAAAAATTAATAAAAATTAATAAATTCTAAAAATTCTTATATATTATAGCCTATTTATAATACTTCTTATAGATAGCTTTTATTTTTTTTAGATTAATATAGATATCTTTATTAATATATATAATAAATCTAAGATATTTAATAAATTATTATTTAAATTCTAATTTTTTAATATTATACTATAATCTAGTATTTTTTAATTTTTATAATATTTTATTTACTTTTTAGTAGTAATCTATTAATAATCTATTTAAATATATAGTAATATTATTAATATAAATAAAAATAAAATTATTAAAATATTTTTATAGTATTTAGTTAATAAACTATTAAAAAGTTACTAATATATTAATAAATCTAAATAGGGTAATATTTTATTTAAAAAGGCTATATTATATATAAAATATAGTCTTTTATTTTTTATCTAGAGATATTTAAATCTTATAAAAAGTAATAATAATATCTTATTTTATAAACTATTATATTTTATATATATTTTTTAAAATCTCTTAAATTAATAGTAAAAAGTACTAATCTTTTATATTTTATTTATTAATTTTTTAGTAGTTAATATAGAATTATATATCTCTTTTTAGTTTCTATATTAATAGTACTAAGACTATTATAAAAGATTTATTTATATAGATAAAATTCTTATTTAAGAGGTCTATTAATATCTTTTTTAAATATAATAGTTTTTTTTTATTTATATTATATAAAAGATTATAGGGTAATATTTTTTTAATACTATTTTAGATATATTTTAATAAAATCTTATAGTTAATTCTATATTAATAAAATAATAGTTTCTTTATTAGTTATTAATAAAATATATTTAGTTATAGCTAATATTATTTTAATAATTTTTTTTTAAATTAATAAGCTTTTTAAGTTATAAAGTATAATTAATATTATCTAATATAATCTTTTTAATTTATATATAATTTTATTATAGATTATTATTAAATAACTATTAAATTAATATAGCTATTACTTTTTTTATTTTTAGCCTTTTTATTTTTATTAGTCTAATTATATTATCTCTTCTATTCTAATATTATATTTTTTTATTTATCTTTATAAAGATATCTATATATCTTTTTTATAGTAAATATATTCTATTTATATCTTTTATCTAGGGTATATTTAAAATTATAGTATTTATTTAGTTTTTAATAATATAAATAAAAATAATTCTTTATTAGTAGTTATAGATATTAATATTAAAATATATTATATATATAATTTAACCTTAATTTAGTATTACTGTATTAAATTATTATAATTATATTAATATATATAAAAGATTAAAAGTTTTAATAAATTTTCTATTTATAATTATATAATTTAAATAATCTAAGTTAATTAAAGTTTTAATAAACTAAATTCTATTTATTTTAATATTAACTAAAAATACTAATTTTTTATTTTTAAGTAGTTTTTTAATTTTTTTTTACTTTTATTTATAGCTAAAAATAAAAGCTATTTATTTTTTAATTTACTTTTTTTAATAAATAATACTTCTTTTATATTATTAGAATTACTAATTTCTTTAATAGTAAAATATAATTTTTTTATATAGTTTTTTTATTTTATTTTTAGTAGCTTATTATTAGTATTTTAGTCTTTTAATAATTTTTTAGTAATATAGTTTTTTTTTAATATATAATTAAGGTTCTATACTAAAAAGACTAAATATTTTATAATTATATAGCTATATTTACTATATTATAAATATTTTTTTTTTATTTAGTAATAATTAATTTTTTTTTATTAATCTATTTAGCTTATTTAGATTAATTAGTTCTACTCTAAAAATAGTTTATATATAATTTAATATAGTTTATAGAAACTATTAAGGTCTAATTTATTTTATTTAACTTTAATTTATAAGATTTATCTAGATTAAAAGTTTTTATATCTATATTAATTTTATTAAAATAGCTAATTAAACTTTAAAAAATTAAAAATATATTATAATTTATAAGTAATCTATTTATTATTTAGTTTAAATAGCTTAATAAGATTTATTCTTTTATTTTATCTATTTAATCTAATATATTTATATTAATAAACTCTTTTTTTAGATAGAATAAAAACTTTAAAAAAGAAGCTTTTTTTAGCTAATAAAATTAGTATAATTATTTAATAGTTTATATTTAAATATCTAGATCTCTATAGATCTTTTTTAGATATTTAAAAAGATTATTTAGTCTAATAATATTTTAGTAGTATTTTATAAATATTCTATAATTCTTCTATATTAGCTTTTTAAGATAAAAATATATATATATAAACTAATTATTTAATAATCTAATAGCTTTATTATTAATTACTAATTTATTTTTTATTATAATTCTCTAAATTAGCTAATTATTTATATTTTTTATAAATAAAATAAGATTTAATAGATAGATTTTTAGTTAATATTATAGTATTTCTAGAATTAGTACTACTTTATTAGAAATTTTATTTATTTTTAATACTAATTTATTACTTTTTTCTTTTTATTAGTTTATATTTAGCTATTAAAATATTTTTTTAAAATACTATATTTTTTTTCAATAGTAATATACTATTAATACTATTTTATTATTTATTTCTATATATTTATTAAATATTTAATTATATATCTCTGCTAAAAAATAATCTTTTTTATTTATAAAAATATTTATTAAAGTTTTATTGCTATTTATTAAAGATTTATTATTAATTTATATAATTCCTAGTTTTTCTACTATATATCTAGAATATAGTTTTTTTAAGTCTTTTCTAATATATCTTAAGGACTTTTAGTAAATATAAGGTATTTTAATATATCTTAAAGATTTATAATAAATATAAGATATTCTAATATATCTTAAGGGCTCTTAGTAAGTATAAAAGATCTTTTATTATACTAAATTAGTAAAAATTTAAGTAGGTTTCTACTATATATTTAGGATAAAGGTCCTTTTAGGGCTTTTCTAATATATTTTAGGGACTCTTAGTGAGTATAAGAAAAGTTTTCGTTATTATTGCTAAATTAATAGCAATCTAGGGGTAATTCTGCTATAGGCCTAGGAGTAGGACTTAACTAGGGTTTTTTGTTGGTTTTTGTGATTTAACGATCAAGGATTGGAAGATTAATATATATAAAGGGCTATAGCTGAATTAATTTAATAGGACTAGGCCGATATATAGTTTATATTAATCTTAAGGAAATATAGTCTATCTGTGGTAAGTAAGGGTTTTTATATAGGTATAGGCATATGCCTCATGTGATCCATATTGGGCATAGGCCTATTACAATATTATTATAAATAAAAAAAAGATAAAAAAAGCTAGTTTTATTAAAAATATAGTTATATATATAAATAATATAATTTAATTAAAGGATCTAGATTTACTATATATTTAAGATATTAAAACTAATAAAATAGCTAATTTAGGTATAGGATATTAGTTTTCTTAAATATAGAAGATTCTTAATATAGATATATATTTTATATTTATAGACTTAAAGATTTAATAAATCTACTTTTAGTTTTATATAGCTAAATTATAATTAGCTAAATTAATTAAATAAAGCCTAATATAGTAATTTCTATTTTAATTAATAATTTTGGATTTAATTTAGGATATAAATTACTATATTAATAACTTTAAACTATAAATTTTTTAAAAGATTAGTATTTATATATATAGATCTAGCTAATAAAATAATTAATTTATTAGTATATTTTATATAATTATTTATTTTAAGACAATACAATAGGGTAATATCAATCTTAATTCCTTTTTTTTTAAGAAAATTTTATTAGTAGCTAAATAAATATATTATTATTAGTAATATAAATATATATTATTTAGTATAAGGTAGTACTAATATAGATATTAATAAGAAAGGATCTATTATAGATAATAAATAAATTTAGCTTACATTTAACTATAGATAAAAGCTAGATTATTTAATAGAGAAACTAATATATATTAGTAATTAATCTTATAATAATTAGTTTTAGCTTTATAGACAGATTAATCTACTATAAATAAACTAATAATATAGAACACTCTTTAAATCACTTTTTAGTATATATTAAACTTAATATTACTATATCTTAGTTGAAATATCTAAAATAATAGAACTAAAATACTACTAATTAAAAAGTATATACTAAATTTATTAAAGCCCACTAGACTAACTATAATCTAGTAAAAATAAATAAAATAGATATAGAAGTAAAGAGTATAAATTTACTATAAGTAATTAATATTATAGTAAAAAAATTAATACTCTAAGTAAAATTATTAGTATAGTTAAATCTTAACTTTAATAAAAACTATAAAAAAGTATATAAATTAGTACACTATCTCTAGTGTATCTTTTTAAA
Source organism: Penicillium hispanicum (assembly GCF_028827665.1). NCBI lineage: Eukaryota > Fungi > Ascomycota > Eurotiomycetes > Eurotiales > Aspergillaceae > Penicillium > Penicillium hispanicum. The sequence goes on along the minus strand of NW_026623197.1, from coordinate 1,739,824 downwards.
TATATACTCTTAGTATATATAGAAGTAGTATATATTCACTTATAATATTAAAATATACCTTATAAAAAGATAGATAGCTTATATATATTAATAGTAAATATAGTAAATAATTAAAGCTAACCTAGTAAGTATATAGTATTACTGAAGGGTTAGAAATAGAATAGGAGAACCCTATTTCTGAGGTTATTACCCTATATAGAAGCCTAGAGGCTTCGAACCTAGAACCTATATTATTAGTCACTAAGAGTTTAAATCAATAATAAATCAATATTAACTCTTTAGCAATTTAGATTTAAGAGAAAAACCCCTAGATATCTCTAAATTAGATTTTATAAAAATTAGTTACTATTAAAATTAGATATAAAGAATATTATCTTTACTTAGCTAATAAATTATTTATTTTAATAACTTAAATATTTAGTTTTTAATAATTTCTAATTCTTCTTTTTTAGTTACTTAGAAATAAATATAGTATTTTAAATTTAATTAAAGGCTTTTTTAGAGATTATATATCTTTAAATAGGAATTTTTATATAAAAAAGAGCTTTTTTTAAATCTTTAATAATTTAAAACTAAAATCTGATAGAATTATATCTAAAAAAGATAAATAATATTTAGATTAATATAAAGTTAAATAAGATTTAAATAAAAATTATAAAATATAAATAACTTTCTTAGTTATAATAAGACTCTAAATAGTTATAAAAAGGGTTAATAAAAAAATTACTTTTAAAGATAATTTATATTAAAATTAATATTAGATTACTATAAAAATAAATCTATTTTATTAATTAATTAGTAAAAAAAAAAGATATTTTTTTAAAATATTAATATTTTTAATATTTATTTTATCTTTTAATAATACTAAATCTAATTTACTAATATATAAATTTTATAAAGATTAAAAATAATATTTTACTAATAAAAGAAAATTATTGGAAAACTAGATTATTTAGATTATATTTATTATAATTAATAATACTAAAAAATAGATAATAAAATATCTAAATAAGCTAAAAATAGCTAGAATTTATAAAAAGAATTTAAAAATTAAATTTTTTTATTTATTAAAAATATTATTTTTTTTAAAAACTAAAACTATATAAAAATTTATATTAACTTAGTAATAATTTAAATAAGATCTAAAAAAGTTTTATTTTTATTTTAATATTTTAAAGTGTTATTTTTTAAAAGCTTTTAAAAAGGAATATATATTTTTCTTTTTTACTAAACTTTATAATTTATTATAAAACTATATTTAAAAATATATACTATAACTCTTTTAAATATAATAAAAAATAGTATTTATTATATATTAATACTAAAACTTTATAAATAATATAAATTATAAATAAAACTATAATAAATTAATACTATATTAATAATTTAACTATTTTAAAAGTAATTTATATTATATTAATCCTTTTTATTTTTTATAATTATTTTATAAAAGGCTATAATCTTTTTAATAGAGATTTTTTTAATATTAAAATTAACTAATATCTTTTTATTAATTAAAAAAATACTTATTAATAAAAAAATAAAATAAATTTAATTAACTAACTCTATTTATAAAATTATATTTATAATAAATTAATAAATTATCTATAAAACCCTATTTAAACTATTATAGTCTAAATAAAAACTAGAATTAATATTATATATATAAAAATATTAAATATTATTTTTTAAATTATTTAAAAAATAAAAAGGCTATAATTTAATCTTTTTAGTAAAAGATAATAAATTATTAAAAAACTAAATTAATAAAATATTAAAAAATAATAGTAAACTAAAATAATATTTATAATTTTTATTTAATAGCTTTTAATAGATATTACTATATAATTTTATATTTTAATTACTATTTAAAATATTTTTAAAATATATATAGATTTTAATATCTATAAAAAGACTAATATAATTAGCTAGTAATTTATATAGAGATATAAATTTTAATAAATTAAATTTAATATTTTTAAAATCTTAAAAATCCGATAATCTTCTATATCTATATATAAAATATAAAAAATCTTTATTATATTAATAAATAGTAAAAGAACTAAAAAGTTATTTATTTAATCTTATATTATAATTAATTAAAATCTAAAATTTAAAAATAGTTTTATTCTTTTTTTTAGATTATTATTAATAATTATTAAATATATTTATTTTTATAAAATAAAAATTAGTAATTTAAATAATTTATATTCTTCCTTTTTATTATATATAAATTTATAAAATCTTATTAAAACTATATATATATATTTATATAGTTATTTAATTATAATTTAAAATATATTTTAAATATTACTAAATTATCTCTAAAATTATATTAATTTATTAATATTTTTTTTTAAAAAATCTAAAATCTTATTTTATAGTAAAAGTATTAATTATACTATTAATTTTAATTTTAATAAAAACTTTTTATATAGATTAATTAATTTATTTTTTAAATTAAATTAATAAAACTCTACTAATATATTAATAAAAATTTTATATTTTATTATATAATAATAAATTCTTATTCCTGTTATAGCTTACTATAATATATACTGTTATATAGGAGTACTATAGGCCTACCTATAGTGTGGAAGTGGTTAATCAGCCTATTCTATATAGTAAAATATAGTAGAATTGAATCAATAAAGGAAATAGTAAAAAAAGAGTTAATCACCTACTATCTACTAAATCTTTATAGTCGCACTTTCTATTAAAAAGTATTACTAGCACTGTGCTATTAATAGTATCTTTACTACTATAGCTTTTTTACTACTTTTTCTACCTTTAAATTACTTTTAAATTACCTTTATTTATCCTTTAGTACTTATATACTAATATCTATATACTATTTCTATATTATATTAGCTAATTTTATATTTATTAGTAATTAAAAGAGTATAAAAGACTTAGTCTTACCTTTTTATTTTATATATCTTTTAATTACCACTATACTACTCTATTAATCTTTTAGCTTTTATTTCTTTTTTATTTATAGCTATAATATCTATTACTAAAAACTACTTTAAAGTCCTTATTTTAACTATAAATTTAGCTATTATTAGTGCTATAGTATATTATAATAATAGTTTATTATAATTAAAGTTAATAATTATATTTTAGCTAAATAGTATATATTATATAGTTTCTTTTTTATTAATATACTAAAAATAGACTATTAAAATATAGTTTACTATTTTATTAGCTAAGCTATATTTATATTAGTTAGTCTTTTAATAGCTAATTTTCTTTAGATAAACTATTAATCTAATATATTTTATTTAAAGCTATATTATTATTAATAATATTATTTTATACTAATTAAACTAATAATTTAATATTTTTTTTATTAATATTTTAATTAGCTATTTTATTAGCTATCTAGTTTTTTTTTTATTTATTAGTCCTTTTATACCTTATTTATCTCTTTTTAGATATAGTATTTAGCTATTATAGTAAAAAAGATATACTAATTTTAGAGATTTTAAAAGTTAAAATACTTTTAAATAGCTTTTTTAATATATTAGTTAATTAGTTTATTTTTAGCTACCTTTTAATAAATAGAAATCTACTAAAACTAATACTATATTTTTTATATATTTAGCTATTAAAGTAAAATATAGTAACTAATAAAATAGATTTATTTAAAAGATATCTAGGGCTAATAGAAAGTCTATAAGGCTATTTAGTTATTAAAAAAGATAATTAATCTATATATAAGCTAGTTAATTAATATAACTACTAAATAATCTAAAGTAATCTAAAGGCCTATCTTAATAATATATAGTTTAGCTATATAAACTATAGTAATTCTTTTAGTATTTATTTAGCTATAAATAAAGTATTATCTAATATTAATTACTATTATTACTCTAATTTAACTATTATAATTACTATTATTAATAAAGATTATTAATAGCTATTTATATATTTTTATAATAATAATATTATTATACTTTTTTATTACTATTTTTTTATTATTAATAAGTACTTTTAATAGTATTTATTAAAATATTTAAATAAATATCTTTTAACTTTTTTAGTTTTTAGCTAAAATTTTTAAAGGAGTTTTAAGGTATTTATCTATTTTTTAAATTTATATTTTTATTAATATTTATCTATTTTAAAAATAATTATTTTTTTAGTGCTATTTAGCTATTATTAATAATATAGTAAATATTAAGCTAGTATATAACTAAATTACTGCTTTTTTAATTAATTAATTTATTTAAAAAATTATTAAAGATAGATATAATTTAATATTAAAAGCTTTTACTATAGTAATTTTAAATATTTTATTAATTAAATATACTATTTACTTTTAGATAAAAATAAATAGTTTATAGATTAAATTATAGATAGTTTTATTAATTAAAAAAAGCTAAAACTATATTAATATTTTATATAGTATCTATAGTATAACTACTATTTAGTAAATCTAATATATTATTAATAATAATATATCCTAAATAGACCTAATAAAGCTATATAAGGCCTAAAAAGAGATATCTATTTTAGCTACTATCTTTTTATAATAATAATAAAAGATTAGTTTTAGATTAAGCTAAAAACTAAAATATTATTTTACTATTTTAATTAATTAAATAACTATACTATTAAATAGTTATAGTTTTATATAATAAAAATAGTTCTTTTCTATATTAATAAAATAAATTAAACTATATTTTTTAGGGTTAAAAACTAATATATATTAGCTTATTTAGAGATTTACTTTTTTATATACTATATATAATTTAATATTAATTTTTTATTTATTATTTTTTATTATAATAAAATATATATTATTTATTTAACTACTAACTATTACTTTATTTAAGCAGTTTTTAATTAAGTTAGTATTATAAATTAAATAAAGGATAAATAAAATAAATAAATTTTATAAAATATCTATAGATATAGGAATCTAGCTAAATATCCCTTTTAATATATAAATATAAATACTACAGTTTAATAAAAATATCTATATTTAGGATATTAAAGCCTTTAATTAGTATTTCTTTAAGTTATAAATAAACTATATATAAAAAATATTATTAACTTCTTTTATCTCTATACTATCTTAATATAGTTAATAATATTATAGATAGTATAGTTAGTTAAGATTTTATAATAACCACTAAAATAGATTTTAGATAATAAACTATATTATTTAACTATATAGCTAATTTAATATATAATAATTAATTTAAAGAATTTACTAAATATATTAAATAGTACTATTAGCTAGTATAATTTAGTAAATTAAAAATCTTATTTATCTCTTTTTTATAGTATAACTATAATTAAATATTAGAAATATAATAGATTATATCTAATATATATATAAATATTAAATAGCTAGATAAATATATCTTTAATAACTAAGATTATAATTAGTTTATATTATAAAGAGTTTAAATAGGAGTTATTTTTTAGTGCTTTATTTATTAATACTATATATACTACTTTTTTAATTTTATATAGTTTAATTAAAAATATATTTACTAGGCTAGCTTTAATTATTTACTATACTTATTATTAATATATATAAGCTATTTATCTTTTTATAAGGTATACTTTAATATTATAAGTAAATATATACTACTTCTATATATACTAAAAGTATATATTTAAAAAGATATATTAAAGATAGTAAACTAATTTATATACTTTTTTATAGTTTTTATTAAAATTAGGATTTAACTATACTAATAGTTTTATTTAGGGTATTAATTTCTTTACTATAATATTAATTATTTATAGTAGGCCTATACTCTCTACTTCTATATGTATTTTATCTACTTTTATTAGATTATAGTTAGTTTAGTAAATTTTAATAAATTTAGTATTTTTTAATTAATAATATTTTAGTTTTATTATTTTAGCTATTTAAACTAAGATATAGTAATATTAAGCTTAGTATATATTAAAAAATAATCTAAAGAGTATTTTATATTATTAGCTTATTTATAGTAAATTAATCTATTTATAAAGCTAGAACTAATTAATATAAAGTTAATTACTAATAAATATTAATTTTTTTACTAGATAATTTAGCCCTTTTTTATAGTTAAATTTAAGCTAAATTTATTTATTATTTATAGTAGATCCTTTACTTTTTTATTAATATTAATACTAATATTACCCTATACTAAATAATATATATTTATATTACTAATAATAATATATTTATCTAGCTACTAATAAAATAGCTTTTACTAAATTAAAAGAACTATATTAGTATTAAATTAGTTATATATATTATAAATAAATAAAGATAAATCCTTTTTTTACTAAACTTTTAAAATTTAATAGTTAAATAAAACCTATTAATATAATTATTTAGTAAGATTAATCTTCTTTAAAACTAAAAAATATACTTTTAATAAGATATCTAATAATAATTTAGGATAAATTAACTAAAATATTACTATTATTAGTTAATATATAGTAAATATATTTATATTTCTTTATAGCTTTTATATTATTACTATATCTACTTTTAATATCTTTTTATCTTTTAGGAATATAGCTATTATTAGCTATATTTTATATATATTATATTAGAGGATTTTAAAGTAATTTATTAATAATCACTATTTTTTAATATAAAATAATACTTTTTATTATTTAAATCTTTTATACTAATTATATTATTAATAAATATTAAAAAAAATATAATAATAATAATAGTAGCTATATTATTTATTTTTTATAGGGTTTATAGATCTTTAATTTAATAATAGTTTATTAGTATTTTAGGCTTATTAGATTAAAAAAAGGATTTATTAGTTCTAATATATTATTAATAGTAATAAACTATATTATAAAATCTTTTTAGATTATTTCTTTATCTATTTTAATAACTAATAAATCCTTTTAAAGATTATTATTATCTAGCTATTTATCTATAATTTTAGTTTTAGTCTTATATTACTTATTAGTAATTTAGTTATATACTATTTTATTACCCTAATTAATATTTTAGCTAGTAGCTAATATAGTTTAAATATATTTTATTAGTATTAATATAGTATTTTTAGATTTATTTTTTAAATTTTTAAAATAACTTATTTTATAGTTTAGTTTAATAAAGTCTACTAAAGAAGTAGACTAAAAAAGTATCATAATATATAGTTTATATATTAAAGTATAAATTAATATATCTAAGTCTATTTTAGTAGTTTATAAGGCCTATAAAGGATACTAAATTTATTATTAAAAGGAAAGATATATTTAAAGAGATATTTAAAAAGCAATAATACTATTATTTATAGTCTTTTAATTACTATAAAGATAGAGTAGGATTTAATAAAAAAATAGGCTTTTAGCTAATATCTTTTTTACTTTTACTATAATCTTTTATTTAATTTTATACTCTTAGTTTATTAAATAATATCTTTTATTATAGTTAATATATTTAATTAGAATAGTTTAGCTTTTATAAATAGGATACTTCTAGATTAGCTATTTTACTATATAGTAGCTGTATTTAAATAGATTTAAATAGTATAAATAAATATATTTTAGTTTCTAGTATTTCTAATATATTTTTAATTAATCTTTATAGTAAAAATAAGTTATTTAGTGGATTTCTTCTTCCTAGATTATATCTATAAAAATAGCTTAGTTAGCTATAACTAGACTATTAAACTTAATAATAAAAAAACTATACTTTTATTAATATATAGACTATATTAACTAACTTAAATATATAATATATATATTTATATCTATATTATATATCTAAATATAAAAGTTCTAATAAAGTAGTTCTTTTATAATACCTTTTACTATCTCTAAAATAAGCTTAATTATCTAAATAAGTATACTATAAATAACTATTTTTTATATTAGCTACTAAATTATATAATTAACACTAAATACTTTTAGCTAGTTAATATATTTCTATAGTAGTTCTATACTAATAATAATATTTACTACTATAACTATATCTTTTAAAAGTAGTTTCTAAACTATAATAAATTAAATACCACTAACTAGCACTATAAAATTTTTTTATTTAGCCACTATTACTCTTTATCTCTTTATTTAATTAACTAGCTCCTTTAAAATCTTAGTATATATCTATTTTTTAAATATACTAATCTTAATTACTACCTTATAGTCTTTTTATAGTTTAATATCACTTATTTTAGGGGATAATATACTTTTACTATAGTTAATTAGAGCTATAGCTATAATTAGACTTTACTACCACTTATAAATATAAAAGTTACACTAGAAGTTAGTGGAATTAGTTAAAGAGTTTATTATTTATATACTAGATATATTTAATATCACTATTTTAATATATTTTATATACTAGTTTAGCTAATTAAAAGATTAAATAATCTTAACTATACTAACAGTATTATCTTATTAAGTGCTTAATATATACCACTAGACCTAGTTAATAAAACTAATAATAATCTTATTAGGGTATAGGCCTAAGTTTTTAATATAGATTAAGATAACCTATATACTATATACTAATTCTTTTATTATAATAGTGCTAGGTTAGTAGTATAGTCACAGGGCTATAGGTTTTATACCTCTTTTAAGAGGCAGTTTTTATATATTTGCACCTATAGCTATAATTATAGCTATCCTTATCTATAAAATAGATATCAGATAAAAGCTCTTATTATTATAGATAATTTAAGCTCTTTAGTGAGGTTATAGGACCTCTAGTTATTAAGATATTATAAGAATTCAATTCTGCTAAGAAAGAGTTGTTTTGTTAAACTGAAGGATTTACTATATTTTATTATATTTAATATTTAATAAATCCTATAAATACTTTAATTCTATTTATTTTTTTAAAAAAAATAGTAGTTTTTATTTATATATTAACTATTAAAGATTTAATAAAGTTTTAGTTAAAAATTAGTATCTTTTATCTTTTATTTTAGAAATCCTTAATTAGCTTTTTAAAATAAAATATTTTAGTAAAATTAATATTTAAATTATATACTATTAAATTTCAATTAAAAAAAAAAAGTAATAAATAAAAGATAGCTTTTTAGATTTAATATAAATATTTTAAATATATAATAATACTATTTAAATTAACTAATATATTAATAATCTTTTAAAATTATATTTATATAGTACTTTATAGATATTTTAATATTTTTATAATAATATATTTTAATAATATTTTAATCTTTTTAGTAGATTAAAAGTCCTATATATAATATTTTTATAAAGTTCTATAATAAATATAAAAAATAGAACTTTATATAAAACTTTTTAAATATATTTTCTATTAAAATTAAATAAAACTTTTTAATTATATTATTAATTTAAAAAATATTATAATAAATTTTTTATTTTTTCTATAATATCTCAATTTTTTTTAGATTTTATAATTTTTATTAGTATTTTATTAAAAACTATTTTTTAATTATATTATTATTAATTTTATTATTAAAAAGAAATATTAAAAGAAAAAAATCTAGATTTATTTAGCTTAATAATATTAAAATAATAATATTTTATAATTTTATTATTACTTTTAAGATAGCTTTTTTACTTTATTACTTTAATCTAAAAAAATAAATTTAATTAAAAATAGATATTTCCAACTATAGTATAGCTAATATAATATTTTAACTAAATAATAATAAAATTTACTATTTTATCTTATTTTAGTTATAAAAATTTTAAATAATTAAACTTAATTATAAAATACTAGATTAAAAACTATTTACTATTATTTAATTATTTAAATACTAGTAATACTATTTAAAAAAAATAAAATATAAAATTAATATTCTTTTTAATCACTTTAATCTATAAATATTTATAAAATAACTAAAACTAACTAGCTAATAAATATAATAGTATATATTTTTAAGTTTATTTAAATTTATAATTTAGCACTAAAAAAGAAAAAAAAATCTTATAAATATACTTTTATAAATTACTAATATAGATTTAAAAAATGTTTTAAATACTAAACTTCTAAATCTATTAAAAGATTATTTTACTACTAATTTAAAAAAGAATTAAATAAATATTATAAATTGTCAGATTAGAGAATTCCTATCAGGAATATCTATTTATCTAATTCCAATCTAACCAGTATTTAAACCAGAGATCTTTCCCTTTTCCATCTATTATTCTAGGTATCTATTCTTTCTGCCCTTCTATTCTACTAAATTAATATCTAGGGGATAACCCTCCTTCTATTTAAACTATCTACCCTTTTTTCTATTTAATAATATAGGAATTATATTATAAATTATATATTTATTCTAAATTATCTATTTTACTACTATCTAGCTAAATAGATCCTAATTTTCTATTATTTACCTCTATTATTATATAATCTTTTTTATATCCTATATAGACTACTAGCTTTTTTATCTAAAACTATTATCTTTTAATTAATTTAATTTGTCCTATCTGTTTAAAGTATCTTTCTAGATTAGAAGTAATACTATTCCAGCCTAAAATAGATCTTTATTTAAATCTTTAAACTCCTATAATTATAAGTCTAGATATCTTTTTTTTAAATATATATCTATTTTTATCTTAATTATATTATTATTTTTTTAACTAATTATCTTTCTTTTTTAGCTTTAATATCTAAATCTTTAACTTTTTAAATATTAATAAATACTAAAACTGTTATTATTTTATATATATTAAATAACTAAATTTTATAATTTAATTATATCTAATAAATTTCTGAAATCTATAATATATAGTAATATATTAATCTAGACTAATAGTTTATTTAGTTTTTTTATTTTAACTATATAAATCTATTATCTTTACTATCTAAAAAAATACTAGATCTCTATTTAATCTTAATAAAGTTTAATAATTAATATAAATTTAGATATACTATAATTATAAGATTAATTCTTAAGATTATAATTAAATCTTTAGCTATATTAGTTATATAATTAGTTATATTTTATCTACTTTTTTTATAGATAACTAATAAATTATCTTTAATCTTAATTAATCTTATAATATTATTATAATACTATATAATAAATATATTTTTTTTACTAAGACTTAAAAATATTATATAATTTATTAATAATATCTATTTTAGTAAAAACTTACTAAAAATTAACTAATTAATATATAACTAACTAAATAAAAAAGCCTATTTTTTAAAGTAAAAATACTAAATATAAATAAAATATAAGATTTTTAGTATTTATTATATAACTTTTTAGAATCTATTATATTTTTATCTCTATATTTTATAGAATTTTAGTATAATAATTTAATTAATTAAATAAAAAAAAGTAAATCTATTAATACCCTATTTTCTTTTTTTAGCTTAATTAAATATTATTATAAATTAATCTATTTTAATCTATTTTAATTAAAAATCTTATTATTAAAAATAGTTTATACTACTTTTTAGTTTAAATCTAATTAAAAAAATCTATAATAAAAAAAATAATATTATTTATATAATAAAGACCTATATAAAAATTTATATAATTTTACTAATTACTATTATATTAACTCTAAAACTTAACTAATTAATTAAAAGCTATCTAAAAAGGCTAAAGATTAAATTAAAAAAAATATATAACTACTCTAAATTTATTTATATATAAAAATAAACTATTAAATCTATATTATCTAAGTCTATAGATAATACTATATTTAATAAAAAATCAGTATTATATACCTATTTAATAATTTAAATATATTTATCTATTTAATTAAGAATTATTTTATAGGACTAATTAATATATAATATAATATTTAATATCTATATATATAATAATTATATATAATTTATTAATTATAAACTATATATATTAGTAGAAAAAGTCTTAGTTAAAGATAGCTTTACTATAATCTTTATATATAAAATAGTTTTATTTTAGCTTAACTAATTATATAATAAATAGCCCTTTTATCTTAGATAATATATATATATACTAAGATTCTATCTTAATATCTTCTTTATATTATATATAGAATCTATTAGAATCTTTTATTATATATATCTTTATCTCTTTAAAAATTAAATAAATATATATATCTATTCTATATATACTATCTAGAGCTTATACTATATAATTTAGGACTAAAGATTTATCTATTTTTACTAATAAATCTATATAATTAGATTAATAGAGCTTTATTTAGTCTTAAATATCTTTAATCTATAACACTAATAACTAAAATATATTAATACTAAAATTTTAATTTATCTAAAATTAGCTACTATAGGAGTCTTTATTAAATTAATTAATTATATATTTAAAAAAGATTAAATAAATATTATTAGATTATATAATATCTATTAAAAAAGTAAAATTAAATACTAGATATCTTACTATTTTATAAATATAAGATAAAAACTATTTAAAACCCTATATTAAGATTTTATATATATAATCTATATATTTAATTATAATACTTATATTAGCTATTTATTTTATTTTATTATTTAATACTATTTATTAAAAAATATTAGATTAAAGAATTAAATTTTTAAAGCCCTATTTAATAAAATATAATTTATTAATATTTATTTTAGTATTAAATTAAAGTAAATCTATTATAATAGAGATTAAAACTTTTTTTTATTAATTAATTTTCTTAAAAAAAAAAGAATTAACACTAATATTACTTTACTTTATTATTTTAAAATAAATAGTTATATCAAATATATTAATAAATTAATTATTTTATTAGCTAGATTTATATATATAAATATTAATCTTCTAGAAAATTTATAATTTAAGGTTATAAATATAGTAATTTATATCTTAAATTAAGTTTTAAATTATTAATTAGGATAAAAATTACTATATTAGGTTTTATTTAACTAATTTAGCTAATTATAATTTAGCTATATAAGATTAAAACTAGATTTATTAAATCTTTAAGTCTATAGATATAAGACCTATATCTATATTAGGAATCTTCTATATCTAAAAAAACTAATATTTTATACTTAAATTAGCTATTTTATTAGTTTTAATATCTTAAATATATAGTATATCTAGATTTTTTAATTAAATTATATTATTTATATATATAACTATATTTTTAATAAAACTAGCTTCTTTTATCCTTCTTTTATTTATAATAATATATTTATTTTTAATAATAATTACTACTAAATTAGGATATTTATACTATTTAAACTTAATAAGATTATTAAAGATATTAATATATTAGAATTTTCTTCTTTTATAAATATTATAAATAATATAAATAGTATAAATCTTAATATAAATAAAGTAAATAATAACTACTAAAGTCTTTAAAATTAACTAGAAAAAGAAATAATCTACTATTTTTATAATCTAAATAATAAGATTATTAAAGATATTTTACTTTTTCTTTTTATATCTAAAGAAATTAATAAATTAGAATTTTTTAATATATTAAATAATAATTATAATAATTATATATCTTTTTTATCTTAAGCACTTTTTATATATAATATAGAACTAATAGAATAGTAGTTTTTAAAACTAATAGTTATAATTAATAACACTAGATTTAATTAAAATATTTATCTTAGCCTAAAATATCCTAGATTATTATTATTTAATTTAATTAATAAATAATATTAGATTAATACTATTAATATATTACTATATTATTTTTTTATAATTTTACTAAATTAGCTAAAAAAGATTATTATTAATAATCTTCTTTTATTTTTTAATTCACTATATAATATTAATTGCTATATCTATAAATCTAAATTCTATAATATAATAGAAATAGAATATTAAAAGCTAAATTAGATAAATATATAGACTTTTATTTTAAAAAATAATATGATTTATTTATATTAGACTAATTATCTTAATATTAACTAATTAGATTATACTATTTATTAGATTTTATTATTTTAATAGGTTTTTTCTTATAAATTAGATAAAAATAGCTTTTTATTTTAATTTAAAATATATATATATATATATAGTAATCTTTAATTAATTAAATCTTTAAATATTTAAGCTATTATTTTTATTACTAGATTTTTTAAAATCTTATTAGTTATTATTACTATATTTAATCTAAATATATAATAGATAGATATAGTAAATATCTTTTTAAATAGTATTTTAAATAAAAAGATTTACTATTATACTTTATTTAGTTATAGTAAAGTAAATTATATATTTTATAGTTTTAAGATATTACCCTTTCTATAGTAAAAAAAGATTAGATTAAAACTAATTTAATTAAACCTTTTTCTTATTTTAAAAGATCTATATATCTATATAAATAAAAAATCTTTATTATAATTTTTATTAATAATCTATTTAGTATTTATTATTTTAATAACTATATCTATACTATAGAAATTAGGTAAAAACTATATATTTTTTATAATTTTAAAAAAATAAAAAAGCTTTTTTTATTTATTAATATAAAGATTATTTAAAATTAATTAGCTAAAAAGTTATAAATTTATTAAGATTTTTATATAGAGAAAATTATTTATTAATTTTAGATAATTAATTAAAAACTACTAAAAATCCTATTTTTAAATAAAAATCTTTACTAATTTAACTAATTAAATAAAAATATTATTATTAATTAAAACTAATATTATATTTATTAATAAATAGTTAGTTTTATTCTATTTATTACTATTATAACCTATTTTAATCTCGCTAAAATATACTAGATCCTCTTTAAATTTATTTATTAATCTTATTTATATTATCTCTATATAATAAAATATATAATTTTATACTAATATAGGACTAAAAACTATATAATTATATATAATAGTATATATTTTAATTTAATTTTTTAAGCAGTAAATGATACTAACTATAATAATAATATAAAATAAAAAAGTATTAAGAGTTATATATTTATTTTATTTAGTAGTTTTATTAATTAAATATTAAAAAAATAAAAAATTATTACTATATTAATTATTAAAGCTAAATTTCTTATTTTATTAGTAATATTTAAATAGCTTTCATAGATCTAGTATTTATTAAAAGTAATCTAATTTAATCTAGAATATAATATTACTATAATATATAATAACTAAAGAACTATTAATTTTTTAGTTAAAAAAGATTCTATTTTTATTACTAAACTATATTATATAAATATCTATTATTATTAGCTATAGTAAAAGATCTAAATAAATAGAATTAAGATTAAATAGATTCTATTTAATTAGTATCTAAAAAATAACCTTTCTTCTATTTAGACTATCTACCCCTTTTTTTTCTATTCAATAATATAGGAATTATATTACAAATTATATATTTATTCTAAATTATCTATTCTACTGCTACTTAGCTAGGTAGATCCTAATTTCCTATTATTTATCCCTATTATTATATAATCCTTTTTACACCCTATATAGACTGCTAGCTTTCCTATCTAGAACTATTATCCTTAATTAATTTAATTCATCCTATCTATTTAAAGCATCCTTCTAGATCAGGAGTAGTGCTATTCTGGCCTAAGGCAGACCCTTATCTAAGTCCTTAAACTCCTATAATTATATATTAAATTAGTATTTACTATATTTTTAATAATAACTAAATAGTGCTTAAAAAATCATTATCTTTAAAATAAATAAATATTAATAAAAATATAAATTTAAAAAATAGATAGATATTTTAAAGCTCTTTTAGATTTAATATTAATAAATAAGAACTAAAAGAGCTAAAAGGTATTTATCTAAATACTTTAATAAATATTACTAAAAGTATTTATTAATAATAGAGAGATAATAATAAAAAAATAAAATAATATTATTATAATAAGCTTATATAAATAACTATTAATAATCTTTATTAATAGTAATAACTATAAAAGCTAAATTAGTACCATAATAGTAATTAATATTAGCTAATATTATATCTATAGCTAAATAAAAACTAAAAATACTATTATAGTCTATATAGCTAAACTATATATTATTAAAATAGGCCTCTAGATTACTTTAAATTATTTAATAATTATACTAACTAATTTATATATAAATTAGTTATCTTCTTTAATAGCTAAATAGCCTTATAAGCCTTTTATTAACCCTAAATACACCTTTATATATATTTATAATCTAGGGGCACCTTTACAAAATAGCCTCCTAGACTGCTAAAATAGTTTATTTATCCTCAGATATATATTTTAAACCCTCTTTAATACTCCTAAGCTCTGCTATATATATTTCATTACTGTATATATTAGTTAAATAGAGGTTACTATATTAATATATCTATTTATAGGCCTTAACTTTAACTATATTTATTTTTAGGACCTTTTATCCCCTTTTAACCTATATACTGTAAAGAAATAATATCTAGAGTAAGGTTAGATATCCCCTTTAGTACTAAAAGGTGTTAGTATATCTAATAGTATTACTTCTACCCTCTTTTTATACCTTAAAAAGAAAAAATATTAAGTTAAACTCTACTATAAAATCTTTACTAAATTTATTATTAGTATTAACTCTTTTATCACTTTTTATAAATATACTAATATCTAAGTTTTTACTAAAAATATTAATAGCTAGTTTATATAGTTTATATTAACTATTTAATATATTAGTATAAATAATTTTATTTTTTTATAGATATATATTAAATCTTTCTAGGAAGTGCTAAATTAGTTTCCTAGATAAGAGTAGTTTTAACCCTAAAAAACTTAAAGGCTATTTAAAAGGGCTTTACTAAGATTTTTTCAATCTATAGCTCTATATTAGTAAAGAGTAGCTTTATAGTTTTAACTAACTAATATAAAAGCCTATATATCTTTATTATTTTTAAATATTTTAAATATAGTTTATATATAGAACCTTTTACTATCTATTAAGCTATCTATAGTGCTATTAAAGGTTTATTAATTACTATTACTATCTTTAAAGTAGACTATATCTATACTAGCTAGGCTATTATTCCTATTAATATTACTATTTATAATTTAATTATCTTATAAAAAGTAGCTATATATTAGATATTTAATACTATTATTATTTGTATCTAAAAGTACTAATTTAACTATACTGTTTTTAAGTTTTAGGCTTAATTATCTTTTTTAATAGTATATTAATCTTTATCTAAGATCTTATCTTAGATAAAATATAAATATAGATTAAGGCTTAGTTAGTTAGCTATAGATCTTTTTAGTATAATATATATCTAAAGATTAACTTTATAATCTAGATTATCTCTTTTCTATATCTAGTATATAGATTTAGCTTATTTAATATTAATAAGAATTTCTACTAAATTACTAAATAATCTACTTTATCTTAATATAATTTAAGCTATTAAAAATACTATTTCTTTTTTTACTATATATAAATACTATACTATTTAAACTATAGTAAATATACTACTAACTATAATAGTTTAATTAAAGTAAATTATATATAGCTCTTTTAATATATTAATTACTATAAGCCCCTTTTTATTATTTACTAAGATTATTTTATTATCTTTTAAATAGTTAATAGCTAATATTTAAAACCTTTAAAATTAGATTTAATTAGTATTTATTACTTTAGTAATTAATATTATTAATTAAAATACTAAAAGTTTAAAAATACTAATACTTTTTTAGCTTAGTTTTAGTTTTTAAAGTATATTAAAGCTTTTCTAATCTTTTTTACTAAGCTAGGATTAGCTTTTAACCTTTAAAAGTAAGATACTTTTAACTTTAGTTTAGATATAAATCTTTCTATTTTAGTAAATAAAAAAGAATTCTAAATAGTTATTAATAAGTACTAATACTATAGTATTATTTTTATAAATAATATAAACCTTTTTAGAATATTTTAATAGATAGCTATATTTAATATAAAAATAAATAATTTTAATACTAATCTTTTTTAATACTAAGATATTTATAATATTACTATAGTAAATACTATTTAAAATAGCTTATAGATTTTATACTTTATTAAATTAATATAGCTTAATATCCTTTTAGTTATATAACTATCCTCTAAATAGCTTTTAAGAATATTTATAATATTATTTATATTTAAAAGTTAGCTATTTTTCTTTATACTAAGATTTTTAACTATTTAGTATATTAATATTATATCTTAGTAGATTTTTAAAGGTCCCTTTTAGACTATCTTTTTAAGTAATAGCCCTAAATACTTATCTATATATATAAAAGTGCTAAACTAATAGTATAGTAATATTAGCTAATTAATAGCTAAGATTTTCTCTAGATTAATATTAATAGCTTTTAGATCTTTAATATTTACTATAAATCTACTACTCTTAAGACTATTAACTATTTAATAGGTCTTATTTTTAGCTTAAATTATTTAGTTAAGAATAATTTTAATATATAGTATAACTCTTTTAAACTTAGATTAAAGAATTTATATTAAGAAAGAGAGCTAATATACTAAGCTTTATTTAGTAATATAGATTTTATTAGTAAATCTAAGAATCCTATATACTAGACTAGCTATATACTAGACTTTTTCTTTTTTAATATCCTTTTTATTAGGACTATAGTCTAGCCTAATATATACTCTAGTTTTAACTATAAAACTTTATTAACTATTATCCTTTTTTATAAAGAGGTACCTTTTAACTAATTTTATTATTAAATCTTTAAAAAGTATTTATTAGCTTTTATTAGCTTAATCTAAAATAGTATAGCTACCCTTTTTTTACTAAATACTTATATAATACTTTTATAACTAAATTAGTATATTAAAGACTTTAGCTAAGCTTTTAAAAGTACTTTTTAGATATATAGTAGTTTTAAATTTCTTAACTAAATAACCCTTTAATAAACTATAATCCACTAAGATATACACTATAAATAAATCTAGTCCTAGACTAAAAATAATAAATAGATCTTTTACACTATAGTCTATATATTAAAATAAGCTTATTAGTAATATATTATTAATAATACTAAAGATAACTAAGCCTTATATAATATTATCTATTAATATAAACTAAGCTTTAATCTTATTATATTTTTTTATTATAAATAGGGAATACTTAAAAAATACCTCTAATAAAACTAAAATATTTTAGTGATATATCTTTAGCTAGTTTAATTTTATTAATAATCTTTTTAAAGACCCTTTAATAGAATAAGATAAATTAAGATATTTATTTTAGTTAACTAAGCTCTCTATAAAAAAGATTAAATAGACTATAATTAATTAATATTAATAGTATTTTTTTAAATATTAACTATATTACTATATATTTATTTAAGATATACTAAAAATATATTAAAAGCCTTTTTTATAGACTTTATATTTAATATTTTATTTTTAGCTATTTTTTTTATTACTAAAAGTTTATTAAAATAGCTATACTATTTAAACTTAATAAATATAATTAATCTTTAGTTTATTTTTAGTATTTTATTATTTTCCTCTTCTATATAAATAAAAGCTTAAAATATATTATTATATATTAGCTTAGCTAAATAGTATTTATTATTAGTATTTTTAATATTTTATTTTAATACTAACTCTTTTAATATTTAATAAAATAAAACTAGCTTTTATCTTTAATTAAGTTTATTAATAACTTTTTTACTATATACTATATATAAATTTATTTAAAAAGAGTCTATATATTTAATTATTTAGTTAACTATAGTACTTTTTAAAAATCTTTATTATTCTTTACATTTTATTTACTATATATAGCTATTTTAGCTTTTTAAGACTATTAATAGATCTTTTATTGTATTAATAATTTTAGCTCTTTTTAGGCTTTTTACTCTTTTTAAAAGAATACTTTAAGGTTTATTAAAGATATTTAAGGTATTTTATAATAAGATAAAGAGAATAAAGTCCTTTTTATACTTAAGAAGATAAAAATAATCTATATTATAATAAAATATATTAATAATAACTTTTTAATTATTATTAATAATAGATTTACTATTTATTTAGTTTTTTTATTTAGCCCTAAAAACTAGCTTTTAGCTCTATAATAGTTTAAAATCTAATTTAATTATAAATTTATTTAGTACTACTATATCTCTATTTAGATAGCTAAAGCCTAAAGTATTATTTAATATATCTAAGATCTTACTTATATTATTAATAGCCTTTTAGTTAATTTATTATAAAAAGCTATTATTATCTATATTCTACTTTTTTTACTCTATAGTATTAAAGCTTAGTATAAGGGCTATATTAAGCTTATTTATTATCTATATAATAGCTTTATATTTAGTATTTATATTAGCTAAATAGTTAATTTATATAATAAAATATTTATTTTTATTATATAGGGAGTTTCTTTAATATACTAGACTATATCTATAGTTACCTTTTTCTAAGATATTAGCCTTTTTATAGTAAATATAATCTTTAAAAAAGCTAAGCTCTATTTTATAATATATTTATAGACTATTAATCTAGGCTACCTTTTAATATACTATATTATATTTTTTATTATT
This sequence comes from Penicillium hispanicum, assembly GCF_028827665.1. Classification (NCBI taxonomy): domain Eukaryota; kingdom Fungi; phylum Ascomycota; class Eurotiomycetes; order Eurotiales; family Aspergillaceae; genus Penicillium; species Penicillium hispanicum. Next base: position 1,719,427 of record NW_026623197.1, on the reverse strand, counting down.
AACTATAGCTATAGTATATATATATATTAGTATTTTAAGACTAAAATATAAATATTTAGCACTATTTTTCTTTTAGTCTTATATTTAGTCCTAACTAATCTATACTATATATCTAGCTACTATATTAATCTAATCTAAAGTATTAATAAAGATACTATATTAGTAATTTTTAAAAAGTAGTAGATTATATTTCTATATTTTTATATTACTATCTTCTTTAATAGCTCTAAATAGGCTTAAGATAAATAAAAATATATTAGCTATAACTATATTATTTACTAAAATAATATCTAAATTAATACTAGCTAAAACTAGATTAGTAATATTATTTATATTTATAATAGTAAGATTATTAATATTTAAAAAAGACTTAAATATACTTTTATCTTTATTTTAACCTTTAATCTATTATTTAAATAGTATTAGTTTTATATTAATAGTATATTAATTATATAATATATTTATAATATTACCTTATAATCTTTTTAATAAGCCTTTTTTAAGTACTATATTATAATAACTTAATATAATATAAATATCTAATAAGCCTTTAGCTATATTAGTATTAAAAGGAATAAAGAAGTAGATTACTTTATTAATATTAAGGCTTTTATACCCTATAACTATTTTATAAACCTAGCTTTTATAGATTAACCCTTTAACTTAGATTTAAACCTAATTAAATAATTAACTATTAGTAATATTAATATAATTTTTTAGTATTTTTACTATATTATTTAGGATAATTAATAAAACTTTATTTTACTTAAGTTATTTAAATAATACTAATAATAAGATATTAACTATAAAATTAAGCTATTTTTTATTTCTAAGCTCTTTTAGCTAATTCTATATTATTAGCTCGCCCTTTACTCCTTTTATAGGAACTTTAACTGATATTACTACTAATTTAACTATAAAAATATTAAATTTATCTATATTTATAGTTATAATAAAAATCCTAAATATATTATTTTATATTAGCTAGTTTAGCTATATTTTAGTTAGTGGCTATAATATCTAGTTTATTTATTAATTAATTATTATAAAGCTATTAAATATTTTTAGTGCTTTAAGCCTATAGATTTTATAGAGCTCTTCTAGGTTATAGGGTTCTATATTTAAATTTATACTTAATAGGGGCCTTTAAGCCTTATATACTCCTTTTTTATCTCTTTTATTATTATTCACTTTATATACTTTTTTATCCTCTCTTTTCTTTTAGCCTTAGCCTTACCCACTATTAGTATACTTTAATATCCTATACTAGCTAGCTTATATCTAGAATATATCTATAGGCCTTATCTACTAACTCTAGGGTTATATCTAGTCTAATCTATCTATTAATCTCTGTATATTAGGAGGGAAAACAGTTAACTAGCTATATACCTATATATATACTTAAGCTGCTTTCTGAGGTTAAAAAGAGACTAAGTCCTATATACTAATTGGTGTATATAACCCTTTATTTATATAATTACACCTTTAGCTTAGTATATCTATATACCCCTCAGAAGATAATAGGGGCACAGGCTACGCCTATGGCCTGCTGGACGTTAAACAATACCATACTATACTATACCATTAACCCTAAATACCCTCTAAATAAATCTACTTTATTAGCTATTATATTTTACTTTAAAAACTAAATATATAAAAGGTATAATATTAATTTTAATAGATTTTTACCTATTAAGAGGTAATTAAGAATAAACTAGCTAATTAGTATACTAAAAAAGCTACTTAAAAGTATTTTAACTTTTAAAACCCCTAAAATTAATATATCCTCTCTATTATAGTAATTAAATATTATATTTAAAAAGAGATAAATAAAATATAAAAAAACTAATAGGTAAAGAAAAAGACTAAATAGCTAATAAAATAGCTAATTAAAGTACTAATAAAAAAAATATTAGATTACTAATCTAATTAGTATAAAATAATATTATTAATTATAATATAGTTTTAAATTAGATATATTAAATTAGTGGCTTATTTAAAAAAAAATTAGCTATTAAAAGATAAAATAATATAAATATAGTTTAGCTAATAAAATAGTAGATTATATCTTAATAATATACTTTTAATATATAGATAAATAAATAACTATATAGTAAGCCCTATTTAAATAGAGAGTAGCTATTAATCTTAGCTATAATAAACTACTATTATAGTATATAGTAATATTAATAATAGCTAAATTTATAATTAAGATAAAAACCTTAGAGTAGTTTTTAATAGTAAATACTATAGCTATAGATAAAAAAGAAAAAGAAAAAAATAATTAATAAAGTAATATAATAAAAAGTGAAGGGTATATAAAATAGAAAAATAAGATTAAATCTTTTATACTTTTTTAATTACTAATAAATATAAAATTAGCTAATATAATATAGAAGTAATATATAAATATTAAAAGATAAATTAAGATAATCTAAAGGTAATTTAAAAATAAGAGAGGTAGTAAAAGAGTAACAGTAGTAAAGATATTATTAATAGTGTAGTGCTAATAATATTTTTTAATAGAAGGTATAACTATAAAGATTTAGTGGGTAATAGATAGTTAACTCTTTTTTTACTATTTCCTTTATTGATTTGATTCTACTATACTTTACTATATAGAATAGGCTGGTTAACCAATTCTATACTATAGGCAGGCCTATAGTACTCCTATATAGTAGTATATACCAGAGTGAGCTATAACAGGAATAAGAATTTATCATCGTCATCATCATCATCATCATCATCATCATCATCATCATTATCATCATCATAACTAATATAGCTAAAGATTTAATTATAATCTTAAAAATTAATTTTATAATTATAGTATATCTAAGTCTATATTAATTATTAAATTTTATTAAGATTAAATAAAGACCTAGTATCTTTTAAATAGTAAAAATAATAGATTTATATAGTTAAAATAAAAGAACTAAATAAATTAATTAGTCTATATTAATATATTATTATATATTATAAATTCTAAAAGCTTACTAAATATAGTTAATTTATAAAATCTAATTATTTAATATATATAGAATAATAATAATTTTAATATTTATTAATATATAAAGGATTAAAAGTTTAAATATTAAAGCTAAAAAAAATAATTAATTAAAAAATAATAATATAATTAAAATAAAAATAGATATATATTTAATAAAAAGGTATCTAGGCTTATAACTATAAGAGTTTAAAAACTTAAAGAAAGGTTTATTTTAAGCTAAAATAGCATTACTTCTAATCTAAAAAGATATTTTAAATAAATAAAATAAATTTAATTAATTAAAAATAATAGTTCTAGATAGAAAAGCTAGTAGTATATATAAGATATAAAAAGGATTATATAATAATAAAAGTAAATAATAGGAAATAAAAATCTACCTAGATAAACAGAGATAGAATAGATAATTTAGAATAAATATATAATTTATAATATAATTCCTATATTATTAAATAGAAAAAAGGGGTAGATAGTTAAGATAAAAGGAGGGTTACCCCTTAGATACTAATTAGGTGGAATAGAAGGACAGAAAGAATAGATACCTAGAAAATCAGGGAGAAAAAAGGAAAGGTTTCTAGTTTGAATCCTGGTTAGATCAGAATTAGTAAAATAGATATTCCTGATAGGAATTCTCTAATCTGATATAAAAAAATAAAGAACTATTAATTTTTTAATTAAAGAAGATTTTATTTTTATTACTAAACTATATTATATAGATATTTATTATTATTAGTTATGATAAGAGGTCTAAATAGATAGAATTAACATTAGATAGATTTTATCTAATTAGATAATTACAAATAAAATAATAAAAATCTTTTTATTTAAATAATATTTATCTTTTATAAATTAGATAAATCTAAGAGATATTACTATATTTCTTTTAATTTAATTAATCTTATTTTTATTTTTTAAACTAAAAAAGATATATTAGATTAAAGAATTCCTATTAAGAATATCTATTTAACTAATTCTAATCTAACTAAGATTTAAACTAGAAATCTCTTTTTTTTCTCCCTGATTTTCTAGATATCTATTTTTTTATCTTTCTATTTTATCTAATTAATATCTAAAAAGTAACCCTCCTTCTATCTTAACTATTCACCCTTTTTTTCTGTTTAATAATATAGGAATTATATTATAAATTATATATTTATTCTAAATTATCTGTTTTATCCCTACCTATCTAGGTAGATCCTTATTTCCTATTATTTACCCCTATTATTATATTATCCTTTTTATACCCTATATAGATTACCAGCTTTCCTATCTAGAACTATTATCCTTGATTAAATTCAATTCATCCTATCTATTCAAAACAAACTTCCAGACCCGGAGTAGTGCCATTCTGGTCTAAGGCAGACCCTTCTCTAAGTCCTTAAACTCCGACAGGACTATATAGGGGCCTACTACTTATTTAAATTCCTTTTTTATTATATTTAGTCGGTTTATACTCTTTTAATCTCGTTATTTAGTTTATATACTCGTTTATTCTATTTACATTATTTCTTTTATATAGGCAGAACCGGCTGGTCGACGGTTCAATTCCGCCCACAGCATAGGCAGCCACTTTTCTACTGCGGACTGGTTCTATTAGCACTCCCGCATAGCAGTATGTAAAGCTAGCTACATCGGGCAAATGAATCCATCATCATCATCATCATCATCATCACTTCTAAGAAAACGATTTTTGCCAAGAAAGAGTTGTTTTGATCTACTCCGACAATACAAGGGTCAAATTACTACTTCCTACTCTATAGTTAGACAGACCAGCAGTACTCCTATAGAGCGAGCTGCTATCATAAATACAGTAACTTTGATCTGGTTTATTGATCTATTAGGTCAAACGATATGATCATCACAATATTAATAGGCACATTAAAACATCGAGGGGGGTGCTCAAAGAGGTTACCAGAAAAGTGATTAAGCCTGGAGACCAGAAACCCCCCCCCCCCCCCCTAGAGTGTTCAAAAGTAAATCACGACGCCTGGGCAATCGCTAAAACTTGAACGGCGAGACAGGCAGGTCCCAGACCAGCTCACTGAGCCTTCTTAGAAGACGCCTTATTCTCCCTCCGCCGCTTCAAAGCATCGGGCGTATACTCCGTGTCCAGCAGGTAATCCCACCAACGGAAGCTGCTCGAGTAGTTTCCGATGAATTTCTCGTGATGAAGGTCATGGTGATCCGCACCGGCCCAGAATGGAAGGAAATGGTGGAGACTCCAGGGGAACTCATAGCCACTGTGGGCATCGATGGCCTGAAACAAACGCAGCACGATCCAGATATACATGGTGAGAATATGCAAATCGCCCGTAAATGCACACCAAAGGATCGGACATCCCACGGTTCCAAAGCCTAAGATCATAACTTCAATAGGCGACGCGTATTCTGCCGCCAAACCAAAAGGAGCCGAGTACTGGTGGTGGATTTTATGGATTGCCTTGTAGAGCGGGCCCCAGTGCAGGGCACGGTGGGAGAAGTAGTGCCAAGTGTCCTCCATCACGAAAAAAATCGCGATCTGATAGGCCATGGTCCAGAGGGAGGGGAATGGAATCGAGGTCGAGAGGCCAAAAAACTGGGCCATTGGATGGAAGAGCCTGGGAACGAGAGATGAGTAAGGCCTCGGATGGGGCGTCTGGAATAGATACGGCTCATACCAAATTTGAGGCAATTCAACGGTGAAATGGCTAAGGAGCACAAATTTGGCACAATCCCACTGCTCCCGCAGGGAAGGAATTTTGTTCTGTCTAATATATTAGCTGGAGCTCGCTGCGTAGATGCCGATAGACCACCCAGTCCTTTCCCGGTGACTCACGTTTTGAATTTTGTACCCCTTAAACAGGCCCAACGTGTCGATGAAGATCCATGGTAGCGATCGACCGAAGTAGACCAGCTCGTGCATCACGAAAGACATGATGCCAGTGGCTAGGACATCATTCTGCATCCAGGCATACCATGCGGCCCAGAGTCTTTCGGCGATATTGAGGTGGGTGTTGTATTTGGAGATATCCTCAAATTGGCCCCAATAAGTGCTCGAGGGCAGCACTGTGGAGTTCCTGCAATCATTAGAATAATAGTCAATCGGAGGGAACTTCTGGAATGAGAAGGAAATAGATGGGAAGGCGGGAGAGGAGAAGGGAGGTCGCGTACATTGCGTTTCCCGAGTGCTGCAGCTAGCAGGAGAAGTCAAAATCAAAATGGAAAAGTAAAGGGCGTCCAAGGGAATCTCGAAAGATTGTAGATTTGAGGGGTCGAGGTTCCTGTCTTTGAAAGGGAGGAGTAAAGGACAAAAAAAAAGCGTGGGTAGACAGAAGTAATTATTTTCCCAGCGACGGAGCAGGACTGGGCCAATCCCGAAGTGGCGAGACCCGGTTTCCCCTTAAACGTGACTCGGCAAAGCACGGCCCTCAGTGCTTAACGGCAGAACAGGGCCAAGGGGGGTACATAAGGCCACTGGTGAGCCGATCACCATCCGAGCCCCACGGGCCGGGATAATGGGCATTTGCGCACCGCTGGTTGGCTTCACCCAGTCAGGCCATACTGCTGTGTGCAGTATAGTCTACCTTTAGTAGTATACTATATACTACCATAATACTACTTCATATCCATCAATAGTAACGCCCAAAGCGGTATCCTCTGTCCAGCATACCAAGTAGACTCCGTCTGCAGCAGAGTATCGTTCTTGTCATATGATAATAAGTACTAAGAGTCATTCTGTCATGGCAGGGGAACTAAAGTCCCCTCACCCCTACTTCAATGTTAAACATGTATGGCATTTCGCCGTATCTAGCCACACCATACCAGTAATCGGCCCGGAATAATCTGTCGGTCACTACAGTAGTTAACTACCTAGGCAACTACTTGGTTAACACATAATCCAAGATCGTGGTAGCCAGCGGATCGGGATGGCCTGTGCCCGGTATTTCTGAGTACAGCCCTGGTTTGCTTGCTTTGAGTTGTTTGTCCCGTTTGTCCCGTCCATGACGCCATCAGCTGCCGTGCGGTTAACTACTGTAACTAGTTAATTAACCCCCTCAGGCAATTTTTTTTTTCTTTTTTTTTTTTTTTTTTTCGAATAGACACCATGTCCATTGTCCAAGAGTAGGTCTTACGATGTTCAATCGCTCGCTACAAACTGGGGACTGAGAGCCAAGAATTGGGGCACAGGAGCTAAGAGCTGACCGGTGTTAGGAATGCGTGCGGTGTAAACTTCCAGCTCGACCGTCTTCAGCAGCAGCTCATACGTCCTGACAAGCTCCCGCGACTGTACGAAGAGAATCAGAATCAACCCAGCCATCGCGTTCACCATCTACAGAATGTTGTCAGTTCCATATCACTATCATCCAAGACTCAGTCCCTCTTGTCGGCCAATCGACTGATAGATCTTCTATCTGACCCGGACTTCCCGCGTCAACCGCTCGCTCCCCCCGAGGTGGAGATAGAAGAGCATGTGTCGGACTATCTGTGGCTGGTTGCCGCCAAGGCAGCCATCCAAGCATCGGGCCTAGTCATGAATACACTGCTCCAGCATACTCTCCAACTTCAGGAGGAGACCGCCTATTGGAACGAGGCGTTGGGTTCCGTGTGGTATAGTGGGCTATATGCTGCCCAAACGTCGCCTATGCGACTATGGCACTGGACAAGAGAAATATATTTCGAGCAAGCTGTTCAAAGAGTGGCGCCGAGATCCATGTCACGGTCTGTTGCTGCCAGATGGGCGCAGTTCTACCAGATTGCTCGACAAAGCATGAGCACCGTGTCAGATCATTCCGTTCGCCTGAATTTATCTTCGCCGCTTCAATACTACCGATCAGAAATCCGGCAGAAGAGAGATTTTTTGTTGAGTTTAAAAGATATCCATACCAGTAGTCTCGGCCTCCTCATGGGGGGATGGCAATCTCTCCAGGCGGAGGACTTCATCCCGGGTGACTCTCACCGTTCACACCAACAGTGGCAGGAGGGCATCTCCAGAATTGTTATTTTGACTGAGGCCATTCTGTTACAAGTCGGAGGCCAGTCCAGCACTTCAGCGTTTGAACAACAGGTATTCGCAACCATTGAAAAGGACATGGCGAGCATGCAGGTTCAATCCGGTGACTCGGCCACTTCGCCCGTTCAAAAGCCTATGGAGCTGATTCAGCGCTTGGTCAACGCTCTCCGGCAGCACCTCCCGAGTCATACAGTCTCGGTGTCCGCTTTGATTGACGATCGTGGACGTCCCTCCGGAGTTGTTCGGTATTGGCTCCCCTTATCAGTGGCTTTTCTTTCGAGTAGTGCATCTGTCCGATTTCTGGCCCATCGCCAGAAGCAGATCACTCAATGGATTGTCGATATTGGTGCCACTATCATCGACTTTGGTGGCAATTGGGTGGTGGATCCAATTCGAAAACTCGTTGGCACTATCAGACATGATGAGAAAAGCGAGATCGCCATTATGAGTAAAAATAGCTTAGTGGCGGATCAAGCTAGTTTGGAAAGGATGGTGATTGACTTTGTTCGTGATCGCCCTGATCCAGGGAATGGTAGCCTGACCGTCGATGATACCACGGCCATTGCAAACGCAGTGAAGGAGGGAGACCTGACTCCGGTTTTAAGGGCATACGAGAGGGATTTACGTGCGCCGTTTGCCGGAACCGTCCGGGGTGATCTAGTTCGCGCCCTCTTGATCCAAATCCAGAAGACCAAGGTGGATGTGGAAATCGCCATCGGCGGTATTAACGCCCTGCTTAAGAGCCAGGAGCTTGTGTTTGGGTAAGTCGTTTGTTAGTGACTCTTCCCTACGGAATACCTTAGTTGACTCGGTGCAGGTTTGTCGGTCTCACACCGGGTATCTTGGTCTCGTATGCCACTCTGCAATGGTTGACCGGACTCTTTGGCAGCCGACGGGGTCTGCAGAAGGGGAAGCAACGACATGGCATTCGGCGTGGATTACGGTAAGCTGTCACCACTTGAAACACCCCGAGTATAGACTGATGCCCTGGCAGGAATATCACTCGAGTTTTGACGTCTGCCTCTCTATCTCATGGGATAATCTCCTATAAGGACTCAGGACGACTCCTTTTCGAGGCCGAGGCTTTACTTGAAAAAGTGAGATCTGTGTTGGGAGGTGTGCAATACTGGGAATTTCGGGAGGACATCCAGGACCTGCTGAATGTGCAGACCGGAGCCGAGCAGCAGCTCCGCGTAGTGGAAAGGATACGATGGACGTATTTTCAGTAAATCCTGATGTACCGGCAACCATATTATCTCAGCTCTATGTCTGTGTAGACAGAGTATCAATATTAATTCCATCTATCCTGAGGCTAGATCGTGGAAGGACACATAACCGGGAGGACAGCGTCGCTTACATAACCCCGGGGGGACATCGCCGGGCAACTGCAGTACCATCATCACTCCGCTCGATGTGACCACACATCCATCCACCCACCGTTTTCCTCTCGGATTTGAGACTGTATGCTTTGTCTGTTGACTTGAACCCGACTCCAATACAGGCTGAACCATCTCTCTTTCTGTGTCCTGGCCACATTGTAGACTGCTCCTGGCATTCGAGTGACCCTGACCCTCCTGATACTGTTCCTGGAGGTACTCCAGCCTGACGACTCTCTTGGCTACGATTCGCGATCTTCTATCCCCAATATCGAATCGTGCTCACTACTACAGGGAGCGGAAAGATTTCTGCCGAATACAATCTCTCTACTCCAATAATCGTGGAAACCGGCCTGACTTCTGCGTCTCCTATCTTATTCAACCCTTTTGACTTGGACGAACCCCGAAACAATCCAACATGGCAGGCACAAGGAATTATGACTTTCTGGTGAGTACCGCCTTACGGATATGCCGCAATCGTGCTAATCCGGACATTCGTGGTAGATCAAGTTATTGTTGATTGGGGACTCTGGCGTGGGCAAGTCGTGCTGTCTCCTACGATTTAGCGAGGACTCTTTCACTCCTTCCTTCATTACCACTATTGGCATTGATTTCAAGATTCGCACCATCGAATTGGACGGCAAGAGGGTGAAACTCCAGATCTGGGACACTGCAGGGCAGGAACGCTTTCGCACCATTACAACAGCGTACTACCGCGGAGCGATGGGCATTCTTCTTGTCTACGATGTGACTGACGAACGATCTTTCCAAAGTAAGTCGTCTCTTTTCCTTCCTCGCTTCCCTCCTTCCTTCCAGACCTGAGCTATAGCTGATCTGACCTACTTGAAAAGACATCCGAACCTGGTTTTCCAACGTCGAGCAGCATGCTAGTGAGGGAGTACACAAAATTCTTATTGGAAACAAGTGCGACTGGGAGGAGAAGAGAGCTGTTTCGACTGAACAGGGCCAGCAGCTTGCCGATGAGCTCGGTATCCCTTTCCTGGAGGTCTCGGCCAAGAACAACATCAACATCGAGAAGGCATTCTATAGCCTTGCGTCAGACATCAAGAAAGGGATGGATACCTCGAAGACCGAACAAACCGGTGCTGGTGGAGTCAGTATAGACCAGCAGGGCTCGGGCCTGAACGGTGGCACTGGAGGGAAGTGTTGTTAGGCTCTGTACCACTATCTCTCCTGCTTCTGTTCCCTTTATTTACCTACTTTATTCCTTATTTGCGTGCGTGTGTATGTATCCTGATCTTCTTCTCGTGTCCGCAATTGGTCGTTTTCTGCGTTGCTGCCACATATCCTCTTGTCCGCAATTTCATGTGCTAAGATCTGAATGTCCTGTCTGTGGAGAGTTGGCGCCCGTTACAAAACGCCTGAGTATCATACACATCTGTCTATAGCCTGTGGCAACTTGTCTCTATGTTTCACGTCGAGTAGTTGACCGCAAGATTTAATCTTAGTCCCACATTTATTCTCATACGTTCCTGTTTTCTATCGATGCAATCGATCAACAAGCAAACCTGGGCCACGACGTGGGACAGCACGAAAGAGAGAAACAAGACAAAGAGGGTTTTGGTAGGCGTACGTTGTCTGAGATCGTGGGCGGTGCCTCCCTATCGGTCCACTTTTTTTTTTTGCTATCAGCCGCCGATAAGATCCCACCACGCTTTCAGAAGCGATCAAACTGCTCCAAACTCTGGAATTACTTCGACCCTGAGAGGTTGTCCAAGACTACCTGAGACATTGATCGACTCTGAACTGGTATTGAACTGTCAGTAGACTCGGTCCTCGTGTGCTGCATTAAATTGCAGGCCTCGCAATCTCCAAGTGCCAGTCCATGCCCGTTACCAAGTTTTCATGTCAATTCGTGCATGCGATAGCCCTTCAAAACCACACCAAAAACCCTCAGCATCCATGGTCTCATACCAATAGTTCTCGTCCATTCAACTAGACAGTGGCTATTGTTGCCATCCACTACGTTTCTCAACGCTTGTGGCTAGTTCCTGCTTCAAGACAGCGCCATGTCGGACGTTCGCAGTTTCACGGCTCGGCCATTGTCGAAACAGGCCCGAAGTGATTTTAAGGATGCCTTCCGCGTTTATCTATCATCCTCCTCCTTAGCCGCCCTGAGACTCCGTGCTGATGATCTCTGCAATGTTACATCTGCGGAGGGCACACCCAAAACCGCCATTGCCTGGACTGCCGTGGAAAACATCCAAAGCACAGTTGTCCAGACCTCGAGAGCTCTCCAGGATTGCTATGGAATCAAGATTGGGGAGAAGGTTGCTATCAGCAAAATCGAGGGTGCTCTGGAAGACGTTGAATCGGTCATCCTGGTTGACTGTTCAGACCCCGAAAAGCTGTCCCGGTATGGTTCGATACCCACAGAAGAACAGGTTCACTGGCAATGGGCGTTGGAATTCCCACTTCTGAGATGCGAGGTTCTTGCCATAGGCCTGACCTTCGAGTTAGAGCTGAAGGGCCAACGCCGAAACTTCCAGGTGGTCAAAATTCACACACAGAACCCGCAGTCAAGTCGTACCATTTTTCGATTCACGAACAACTCCAAGGTCTCTATTGGTATGGACACAGAACAGCCGGTAGAGCTTCCTTCCAGCTTAGCTGTTCGGTCCACTAGCTTGGGAGGTCTTTCTCGACAGATTGACGACATCAATGAAAGCCTGTCCGATTTTAATATCGACCCAAGCAGACTGGTTATGCCATCATTCTATGAGCATAGTCGCGGGATCCTTCTCTATGGACCGAAGGGGACGGGTAAAACCGCATTACTACAACAGGTCGAGAAAGCCGGCTGGAGACAAGTCTTCAAGGTTGGCACTTCATCTCTCGGCAGGAGCATCAGCGAAGGAGAAGCCAAACTCCGTAATCTATTCCAGGAAGCCGTTCACTCAAAACCCAGTGTCATTATCATCGACCAGCTGGAGTTCATTGCGCCTAAACGCTCCTCTTTCGAATCGCAGTCACTGGCTTCTGTTCTCTGCGAAAATCTAGATGCAATCCGGACCGCCTCTATCCTAGTAGTGGCAGCAACACGCCATCCCAATGATGTGGATGATGCACTTAGAACTCCCCATCGATTGGGGACGGAGATTGAAATTCCAGTGCCCACGGCCCAGGACCGGGCTGAGATCCTACGTGCTATTCGTGGTCCAGCTTCTGCTGGCCTGAATGAGGAGCTCATTGACATGCTTGCAGAAAAGACTCATGGCTACGTCGGAGCAGACCTGTTCGCGCTCCTCCAGTTGGTCTGCCGGAAAGCACGACAGCGACAGCTGCTGCTATCAAGCTCTGTGCCCTCACCTGCAAATGCGTCACTCCAGATCCTGGATTCGTACAGTGAGATCCCTAATGATGAGAAAACACCTGTCAGTCTGGCCATTCAGGAGGTAGATATTGTATCATCTCTGCAGGAGATTCGTCCCACGGCCATGCGAGAAGTTTTCCTGGAGACGCCAAAAATAAGATGGACCGACATTGGCGGACAACATGAAATAAAGAAACGCCTACAGCAGGCGGTCGAGAGACCCCTAAAGGTAAACCCATTATCCCAAACCTTCTCTGGCATCGATCCTAATCATTCCTGCTCAGCATCCCCAACGAATGCAGCGTCTCAATGTCAAGAGCAAAAAAGGAGTGCTTTTGTATGGACCTCCAGGCTGTTCAAAAACTCTGACTGTCAAGGCACTAGCCACAGAGGCTGGATTAAATTTCTTGGCCGTCAAGGGAGCAGAAATTCTCAGCATGTACGTTGGCGAATCCGAGCGGTCACTGAGGGAAATTTTTCGCAAGGCCCGAGCTGCCAGGCCTAGCATCATCTTTTTTGACGAGATTGACGCCATTGCTGCTCGACGTAGCAGCAGCTCTCAAGGTGGAGTTAATGTTCTGACTACCCTTCTCAACGAGATGGATGGGATCGAAGAATTGCGGAACGTCCTGGTTATTGCGGCCACCAACAAGCCAGACGTCCTAGACCCTGCCCTCATGCGCCCTGGAAGATTGGATAACATTCTCTACATCGGTCCCCCGGACTTCGAGGCCAGAAGAGAAATCCTTCTGATTTGGGCTGGTAAGTCGGTTATTCACCCAGAGGTGGATATGGATGAATTGGCGCTTCAGACCGAGGGTTATTCAGGGGCGGAGCTCGTCAGTATTTGTGAGACTGCAGGCGATGCGGCACTGGATGAAGAGGAGCAGACCCATCAAGAGCAATCGGTGAAGCGAAAGCATTTTGAATACGCGTTGGGACAAGTGCGACGGCAGATCACCCATGCCATTATTCAAGAGTACGAGCAATGGCGAGATACGCAGGCATAGGGTTGTTAGATTGGCCTAGTGGGATTCCATTGTTCCTGCTCTACGAGGTGAAGGAGAAAACCATCAGAGGACCATTGCTCGCTGAGAATATATATAGTCATGGAGTCATTGCTGTTATTTGTTGTATCATTGTACACGTAGACCTTGACCTCCCACAATAGGTAAGGTTATTACCCAATAGGGGCTAGTGCTACATATTTCTGGACGGAAGCTTATGTAGTGAACCGGCCCTTGTTTGACTGCTGGACGCCCGCGACTTCACCTCACCATTTTACCTCACTGCAACTCGCCCCTCCCAAATCCTTTACTGTGAGCTATTCGTGCTGAACAGACTTCATGTCACTACGATCGCCTCGGGGGCGCTCGCCGCTTCGCTCCCCCGATGACCTTGCTCGGTCTCACTCATTACGCTCCAGAACTCCTCGCCAAGATTCTCGGCCGCGCAGCATCACTAGAAGTCCTTCGCTTGTTCACGACGCAGATTATCGTGATCGACACACCAGAAGTCACTCGCGATCTTCTTCTCGCGGTCGATCGCGAAGCCGCAGCAGAGGTGGTCGACGCTATCGGACTCGGAGTTACAGCCGTACCCCAAGTCCCAATCCAAGCCCTCCAAGGAGCGCTAAAGTGAGTCCATCATTGAACACCAACAACCTAGACCGGAAAATTGGCTAACAGCACTGAATATCATAGATTGTGGTAGAAAGGTTGACCAAAAATGTGACGGAGAACCATTTGCGAGAAATATTCGGTAGCTTTGGTGATATCGAGTATCTCGACCTTCCAATGAATCGAGCCTGTAAGGTGCCCATCCTCTTCATCGAGCGACCAATCTCTGATTTTGTTCTTTCCAAAGTTATGACCAATCGGGGCACTGCCTATATTCTGTATTATGACCCTGCCGACGCCGAGGCGGCTATTGCTCATATGCATGAAGCTCAGCTGGATGGGGCCATTTTAAACGTTTCCATCATTCTCCCCCGGCGAACATTTTCACGATCGCCACCACCAGTCTCCAACCGGAATGGAGGTCGCTCTAGATTTGGGAAAGGCCCGTTTGCAAAATCACCCCCTAGGAGATATGGCCGTGCACGAGCTCCAGAGCGACATGATGTGTATCGGCCTCAGTCTTTGTCCCGACCTCCATCAAGGTCATATTCCCGCTCGCGGTCTCCCCACAGACGAGGCAGTCTCCGCCCGGACAGCCCACGGCAGCGCCGACGCAGGAGTCCTAGCTACAGTAGTTACGGCTACAGTAGCCGGAGTGATCGGAGTCGAAGTCCAAACAGAAGCCATAGTCGGAATCGACATTGATTCCTCATAAATTCTGAACAGAGTTCAATTGCATTGTGCCTGGTGTATTCAAATTACTTCTCTAGTGTAGCCCCCTGATTGCACAAATCAGGTGTTCAGAATGATGGCTGATATCTTCAGCGGGCCAATCTAATCAATTCCAGTCATCGCCAGGTGCATAGTCAAAGACAAAAAACAAAAACATGCAAAATGGATTGTTCGTCGAGAGACCAAGTCCCCAAGTCCCTGGCTCTGACCAATGTTTTCGTGTCGATGAAATTGTTGAATATGCGCAAAGACGGCGAAGAAACACCGTCAATAGCCAACACCCGACGAATCGCAGGCCTCGCAAGTTAGAAGAAAGCACACCATCCAATGTACATAGCCGCTAGGTTTTTCTTATCCGTTGCTTGTATAATCAGCTCATCTACTTGGCCGTCCACTGAAAGTGGGATAGGCTGTTTGGACATAAACCCTCGTAGCTTGTTGCGAACATCCTCTAGGACACCGGCTGGCGTGTCCGGGACATTTGCATGGTTTCGTCGCTGGAGGAAGCCAGATCATTAGCTGAAGGCGATCATGCGTATTTTGGTTCAGACCTACCCTCTTGCCAATGAAGTCGGTAGTTGGGTCATGCAGAAAGGTTTCAAGGACTGTCATCAATGCATCTTCATTCTGTCGCAGAAGACTGAGTGTGATTTCGCAGGTTCTCCGGAAAGGCCCTGTGCCACAAATTAACAAACATCCCTTACATGCTCCCTGATATTCCCACCATTGTATCCGTATGCACCGAAGGCATCAATCATATTGTGCGTCAGCCGGAATGGAACCACCTCGGGCTTCTCAAACGTTTGTCCCTGTTTGGTTAAGTAATCTCGCTGTAATAGTTCACCTCTGGGGCTCTCTCACCTTATCGAATAGACAGTTGAAATCCACGTGGAGGATGCCTCCGGTTCCTTCTTCGAACGACAGGTTTTCACCATGTCGATCACCCAACCTATTGGATCATGGGTGAGTACAAGAGTTCTATACACAGACAGAAAGATAGATGCATCCAACGGACATACCCCAGAACATATCCAACCATGGACATCACCGCCGTGGATCGCGTATACCGTAACCTCGCCGTGAACCAGGCCTCCGTCTCTGGGAACATTTCAATAAACCACTCATGAAGAACCGGGGGTAGTCTAGATCTGTATCAGCAAATGCCGCTGGGAATTAGTGAGATGGAAAAGGATTCTGACTTGGCCAAGATTTTAGTTGTGAAAAGAGGAAGCTTCGACATCGTACGGTCAGCGCAAATTTCATTCAAATAATGCCTGATTTCAGTGTACTAGAAATGGGTGTGTTAGTTTGAGTGCTTGGAGGAAAGATGAGATAGGCTTGCAAGCATTGAAACCCACATTTGGTGCGATGCCTCTTTCACGCAGAAGTTTTATGACAATCTCTCTCAACGTGCGCAGGTTGTCAACCCATTCGATAAGGCCACACTCTTCATTGAGAGGCGTCACAGCGTAGGTTTTGATATCTTTCCCCGGTCAGTCTAGGGGGAGGATGAAATCTCTTGCAAAGGAGAGGCTACTTACACATTCGTCGTTTGCTGGACTCAACATCTCGTTTCAAAAAGCGATTGATCATGTTGTTGAACTCCATTAACCGTTGGTCCTTTCGTAAATCGTCCTTGGGCTTGCAGAGTGCATTGTATATCTTCCCATCAGAGCCACGGATGCTGATTTTGCGAGGCTTCTGGAGCGAATTTAATATCTGAGCCTCGTCGAGGACCGCTGAAAACAATTTAGTTCAGCTTTAGAAGTGGTTTTCTTTTTGGGGCAGACCGTACCTTCTATGGTCGTAGCATCTCGAGGGAAAGGCCTGAATCCCTTCAAGTACTCTGAATCATGGCTGGCAGGGAGACTGGGAATTAACATCGCCTGGAAGGGCACCACCAACCGGCAAGGGGCAACCTTGTGATTGAACCCCAGACTGCGAGCGAGGTTGACTCGAGAGACTCTTTCCTCAACGCGAGCAAGGCAAAGTTGGAGCAATTCTTCCGAGAACTTTTGACCCTGGTTGATCATGCGGCGCATGTCTGGGGGGGAATCCGTCTTATGCTTGCTGGTATATTCCTGCAAAAATTAACATTTGTTGAATTTTTCTCTCAGTAACTGACTCACTGTGATCTTTTGGAGGCAGTTGTAGCCCTTGGAGGCCCGTTCTTTGTTAGAAGATTTCACCACCGCCAGGACTGTCCACAGACCCTGCTGAGGAAAGTGATGAACAGCCTTGGCCACAATACGTGTCAATAGATCATAGACTACGTTGTTTGGATGACAGATACGAGCCACGACCTGGGGCAGGATTGTGAATAGCTGTGGTTGTTAGCTATTTTCTCTGAGAAGCTAAGACGATATCACTCACCAGAGCAGGCTGCAGGCGAGAAGATATGTATTTTTTCAGCTGGACATGCATGTCATCCAGGCTCTTCTGCCGTTGCGTCTTTGTGTGCCGTTGGAACTCTCTGGTTGATTTTGAGCCCCAAGATTAGCCAAGCGAAACCCCTCCAAGTTTGATAGCAACTCACTCATTGTCTCCTCTTTTTGGATCGATAGGCTGGTCGACGATGGAAGCATGCTCTAACCAAAGAGTCAGAAGTTTAGGGAGAGTTTGAAACACATATTTGCTCCCATAGGTCAGTGACCGAAGGTAGTTGTCAATCACGAGCTTTGTAGCTTCTCCAGTCAGGCTGCAATTTTTGTTAGCATAAGGCAGCCTCCGACATGTAAGTATCCAGCCGTACTATATTTGAGCCTCCTTCCCCATGGGCTTGACCTTCTCGGAGTCAAGAATCTTGTTGTAGTGTTTTCCCAGGTAGTAGTGCGCTTTCTCCCACCTGGATTTCACGATTAGACCCTGTAGATACTGAAAAGCAGGGGTAATTATTTGGCCGACCTCGGATATAGCTTGATGGCTTCCCGATATCGTTGGACAATGGCCTGAGAGTGCGTCTGGCCAGCTCTGTCTGTCCATTTGGCAAGCATTAGATGTGCCTAGTGATCTTCAGCATAATCGCACTCGACGTGTGCATGTCATCAGGTGTCATACCCTCGCGGTGACATCGTTTGGAGTATGCCCACGGCCTGAGAGGAAGGACACTGCTTCCGATTCTACGGAAGTCGAGGTTGCTGGGACCGCTTCATTGGCAGATATTGCACCTTCCAGGGTCTGGATCGCTTTTCGATGATGTCCATCTTTCCAGAGAAGCCGAGCATGCTCGATAGTAGCCGAAAGATCTTTAAGTCGGGCGGCATTGAGCATCGAATGATATGCTTGACCGACAAAGTTGCCCTTGCGTGAGAGGTGAGCGCTAGTGAGCCAAGTAGTAGAGATATCCGAATCGTCGAAGCCACCCCTGAAAAGAGTTAGTGAGAAGTACTGCGATAATGGCGTGGAAAACATACGACAACTCCATTGCCGCTCGTCTCAATCCTAGAAGATATTGCTTGTCTGAAATGTAGCCCCCAAGTACATCCAACCTTCGGCTTAAAGCAGAAGGCAGGTCCGCATACGACGGATTCCCAGCTCCTGCGTCAGCTATCGCCTCCACATCTGCTAGGGCATGTAGCCGTAACATATCATCGTGACAAGATTGCAATGAGGCCACAGAATTAGTCGTGAAAGACTTGGCAATGTTGAGTCGGAGATCGTTAACAATTCTTGTGAATACCTGGGATTTTACAGCGAATAAGTTGCCTTCACTCTCCTTTCGCTGCCTGAGAGAATGGAGAGCCGAGCCCATTCCAACATTGAAATCGCTGGCTCCTTGCTTTGCACACAAGTCCAGATAACCACTGAGACTCTCCCATCTTCCTGCTATCCAAGATGCCTCTACAGCAAAAGGCAAAAATCGGGACGTGGCTGAATCTTTGTCTTTCAAAGCCTCAAAGCGGGTGAGAATCGCGTCTAACAGAAGTGTTAGAAGACAATGATGAATAGAGGAACGAACGACGCGAGGATACCTTGCTGGCCAGATTCCTTCAGACAAGTGATCAAATTCCACTGAGCATCGGCATTCTCGGGTTCCTTCTCAAGCTGAAGCTCATACCAGCTCTGTGCGGTGGCCCATCTTCCTGCTTTTCGATGTTCAAGAACCTGCTGGTCGATATTAAGCGCAGATAAATGGCTTGAGATGCCCTCTATCCCATCAGGTTCGTCGATCTGGCTGTAAATGTCTTGAAGTCGTTGATAAAGAACCTCGGGACTGGAACGGTCTTGACACTCCACTTGGGAATTGTACTTCCGAATGTACTGTTCCCAATGAAATAGAGCTCTAGAAAATGATTTGCATTCCACGGCGCGCTTGGAAATGATCTCAGGAGGTATTGATGCCAGGAGAGCCTCGACAGACTTGATCTGTGCCGTATATTTGTCAATAAGCAAATCTCGGCCAGTATCTCTATGCGAGCGGCTTGATTGGTACGACTGGTGACCCATGCCATTGAGCTGCTTTTTCTTTCCCTGAAGCCATCTAGAAAGATAGTCCAAGACCTCAAAGACACACTGCAAGAGATATAAAATAAGCACTGAGGAGTCTGGTGTCATCATGAAAAGGGGATCATTACCTGGCTGCTAGATATGATTGTCTCTCGGGTGTTATTGTTGGTGTCAGGAAGAGCATGTGACAGAACGCTCATCAACTCCACCCGTAGATCTTGTTTCTCTTGCTCTGTGCCTCCGACAATGCGGTTCAGCACCGCAAATGGCAGAAGAAAAGAGGAGATAGAGATGTCTTGGCCTTTCACGACGCGACTGCATACAGCAAATATGAGCTTTGCATTGTCTGCAGTACCACTTTGAAGCAAATCTTGTACCAGAGTTCGGAGCCACTCGCTGTGAGGTCTTTTGGGAGAAAAGAGAGGGTACTCAACCTTTGGACTGGTTGCAACGACTGTGACTGTGTATGTTGACGTGAGAAACGGGGTAAGGGTATTCCGAACACTTTCAGGTAGCTCCATCCATCGTTGATATTTCTCATCATCTTGAAGGTCACGAGAGCGCTGCGTGACAGCCGTGTTCAGATGGCAGATTTTGAGAAGACCCTGCATGGCATATGCTAGAAAGCCTTGGGCCCTTGTGTTAGATGCGGACAAGAATGCTTCAACTAAAACATTCTGCAGAAAAAAGAGGACGAATTCCACTGTTTCCTCCATCCGATCAAAATTCGACAACACTAGGATGTCCTTTTTCTCCTTGATTGTCTCCACTCGATTTGGGTCCAGACAGCCGACAAGACCCAAGCACCTTGCTGTTAGCAAAGTAATACAGTCAGAAGTAGTGTTGAACTTGACGCAGCAGTCCAGCAAAGCTCTCGTTAGTTGAGCAATAACAGGGTCTGGTTGTTCGCTGAGGACGGATACATGCAGAAACTCCTCGTTCTCAGAGAGGAAAGGCAGAAGTTCCTTCAGAGCCTGTTCGACAACTGTCGCATTTTCACTCTGGCAGCGGCGAATAAGCGCTAGGAACCGGCTGCGAACATCCATATCTACCCCTAACTCGTTGATTCTGGTCTCAAAAGGGGCCATTTCGGGGATTGAAGCCAGTGAAGGCATGGCATTGAAGATGTCCCGCACAAGGTTGGGATGATGTGTCAAAATGTGGTCAATGAGCTGACAGGCCTGCCTTCTGCTTTCTCCGGTCAGTTTGTTCCAGTATTTGATCACAATCGCGAGTGTCTGGTCCACAAGCGGTTCGATATCTTCCTCCTTGAGCGAACTGATTAATGTCTTCCAGGCCGAAAATGCTTGATCACATAGCTCCTCGATATCAAGTGCAGAGCGCAAGCAGGCACACACTTGAGGCAAGGCATTACTGACATGGCCTTGAGCGATATTTATCATTGCCTCGATTGCCTGAAGATTGCGCCTCTTTTCCGCCAACGTTTGCCTTACTTGAAAGTCATTGATGGCGTTTGCAAATTGAGTGATGATGCCCAGAACATGCTCTTCGATGAAGTAGCTTAAAAGGTCGGCCTTTTTGGAGCTGCCATGCGCGAATTTTCGGGGAACGAATGATGCTAGACGGCGGAGTGCTTGGTGGAACTGAATTTTACCGAATTAAGTGGAATTCGCACACTTGAATGTAGTTAAGAGAAACTTACTCTCTCCTTGTTCTGCTCCCCAGCATTTCCTAAGCTCTTTAACAAATCGCAAGCAATAAGAATAGGTTCAATGCGCACCAGCTCCGCCAAGGTTCGGCCTTTGAATGCGGGATCTATGTCCGCTAAAAGAGACATGATCATGACCTCTGGATTCTTCGATTCCTGGGTCAGGAGAAACGCCAGAATGGCCGCAAGATTGTTCTTTTCAGAGCAAACATCGAAAGCGGATCCACCATCATGACTTGCGCTGATTCTGCAAATAATGTCTTTCTTTCGCATCAAGACCAAGTAAGGAAGAACATGAACTTCAGTCAACCGTAGGAAACTATCCACCTTCATGCCAAGAAGCTCACACAGCTGTTCAGCCATATATGGACGAGACTGAAGGTTCTTGACAACAGCGACCGAAAGCGTTCTCCAGTACGGTCGAAAAAGACCTGCGGGCGTCAAGGAAAATTGTTGCGCAAGCTTAGACAACTAATTACAATTGTTAGTAATACAAGAGCCATCAGAACCGAGATTTTCAATAGATAGTGTCGGACTAGCAATGTAATACGCACTGAAAGAAATGAAAGAAAGGAAGAGGGATGGAATAGGTCACGCAGATCACGCGTTTGGGCAACTTACCTCGTTGTAGGCCACTGCACATACGTACGTATTTGGGTGACCGAGATATTCTAACAGACGTAGGAAAATGATGTTTCTCTCTTCTTCGTCGGAGTCTCTGATGGAATGTCCAGTTAGCCAGATCATGGGGACAAGTGAGAATGACTAACTTGGCAAGTCGGCACATCGTGAAAATACATGCTTCCTGTAAAGGCATTTCATTTTTCTCGGAGAGGTTCTTGAGCCATTCCAGTACAATGACAAAGTTGGCTCGACGGACATCCGGTTGAAGGTTGGGGCTCACAAATGCTACAACCGAGTGGCTGAATATTGGTTAGCTAAAAAGGTCCTTGGCCATTCTTTGGGGGGGGGGGGGGTATTGCACAAAGCCTACCCAGTCGCGATTCGAAGCTCTCGGATAGAGCTTCGCAGAGAATGAAGGCAAAACTCTCCAGATGCCGATGACGAAAGATACATCTGATCTAGGATGGGGGAGTGTATCAGGATTCTCCTCAAAGCAACCATAGCGGCGATGCGCGGACCAGGTGCCCGTGTAAGTCTCGGTAGTATAACGTTGAAAATTGCCCAAAGCTTCTCAAATCCAGGACTTGTCCTTTGGGGGCGGATTTCAGACTCAAGTTGCTCGCCATCACATGTAGGGCAGAATAAAATGTCACGCGCTAGGACCTCGGATGGTTTCTGCACAAGCCTTTTTGCTAAGGCACAGGAGAGCTTGCCTATTATTTGCAGAATCTCGGGCTTTTGACCTTCGGTAAGTCGTTCATATGAGCCCCTGTCGAAAAATTAGAATGGCGTTTGTTTCTCATGAAAAATAAGGTTTGGGACTCACTCCACCGCGTTGTACAAGCTTGTCAGGCTTGAAGGACAATCCAGGTCCAGAAAGGAGGAACATGAATCCATCAGTTGCTGAAGTATGCTATTATTTAAGGATTCAGCAGACAGGCACAAACGCTTGGCTGCTCGTCTCTCCTCGCTCTGTTCTTTTTCTCCGCCCAAGTCGGCTGGTCTTTGGCTTATAGAAGAAGGTTCGATCCCTGGAACCTCAGTCAAATTATTGCCTTTCCACAGAGTGTGCTTTGGTTCAGTAAACAATTCAGTGTGAAGAGATCGGATGGATTGCTATAACTAAATTAGTTCCATATCACAATAATTTCTGGTGAACATAGGCCGATACATACCCAAAGACGTGGTTCTATTTGATGGGGATTGGGATTTTTGTTCTTGATGTCATCCAGAACAAGCATGAATGTTTCACCCAGGGACTGCGTAGATGACTTGGATCTTGCCTGCAACACTTCGTCTAGGAAATAACTCAATTTGATCCGAAAGGAAGGCCATGGGTGAATGATGCTAAGCGGAAGAAATTCGGTCAAGCACTGAACCCAGGTAGAAGTCAAACTCGTATCTGATAGCATGGTTGATGTGGATGAGTTGGGCATGCAGAGCCGGTGTATGGACTCCAGATATTGTAGAGAGACTTTCTCTCCATCAGAATGCACACTTGATCCACCCATTTGTAGCCATCGCATGATCACCTTTCGAAGACGGCTGTACGCATTTAGCACCAATGGAAGGGTTTGGCGAAGGTTGATGCCCTGTGGCTTTGTGAAGCTCTGTGCTGTCTGTTTTTGGCTCAACGAGTCTAGTAAAAGGATCACTAGGGAGACAGTCTGAACAAAACTCCCAAGGTACATATGATTTTCCATCAGACCCCTAGACAGGCCAAGGATCTCTAAATCCTTTAGAAGAGAGCCGTGGCTTGCGGGCATGAATAATTTGATAGGCCGAGCACTCCGTAAACTAGTTCCATGGAAAGTCTCCAGCGAGTCAATTATGTCTGTTGAGAAAGTCAGTCATGGTCCTGTTCACAACGTGCATTGAAACATGTACAGACCTGACAAACAAGCACGTAGGAATGCCGAGATACTGAAGGATGATGGTGAAAAACGGACTTGCTTGTGTTGGAAGAACACCATGCTGTCAAAGACTTGGCGTATTTTCTCCTGGACGGTTGAAAACGACCAAGTGCTGGCTAATTTGATCAGTCGAAGGACCAGCCAGGCAAATAATGGCGCTTGGACATCCTCGCCGAGGAGGAGGGGATCCGAGATATCCCACAGAGCCTGCGGGGTTTTATCAATGCTGGCTCGGATTATATCTAAACAGTCCAGGACTTGTTGTTCCAGCCCCTCGCCCAAAGTTCTGTTGCTTGGACTCGCTTCCAGACCAGCCTTCAAAACGATGCATATCAGCTTGTTAATGTCCGTGATGCCCTCATCAACCCGTAGCTGATTGTGCCTTTCGCCAAGAAGCTCCTCCCGAAGCTGTGAGAATGTTTCTCGCGACAGGTGGTGTGCACCGTGCCCTTGGGATACCAAACGTGAGGGGAAATGCGCCGCAAGAATGGACGAAGACGGCTCTGGGGCTCGCCATTCATCGGCAGATACAGAGGCTTGAGCCTTCTCTCGTTCAACTGCCATCGGGGGTGATCATGGCCACCAAATCCTGATTGAGATCAATACTGTGATGTCCGACGCGAGTTGGAGTCGAAAGAAATGCAGCGACGCGGGTGGGTGGGTGGGTGGTTGAGGGTGTCACAGACACCTGAGGCAGCGATACACCCTTACCTTGTCCCAATAATCTCCAATGAGTTCACAGCGAGCTTAGGTGGCTCCAGGCATGGAGATGATTATCTATACGCTCCATAGTCATTCCTGAATAAATCGTCCCTGCTGGTTCCTTTTGGCTGCTGGATACATCACCGGCAGGAATAAGAATTCAATGAGAGTACAAGCCATAACCCCCCGTTGGTAGTTGATTAAACTGGAAATGAAAAATGAAATTCCTCTCCTTCTTCAGCTGCATCAAACCGGTACTGCCCAAGAGCCTTGAACGCGCCGAGGAGATGTGTGTGGCTGAGGGTAAAAGCAGTACCCGCCTTAAGCCGTGATTCTGTTTGAAAATTTCCCACATTACTCTGTGGTCCGTCACTCCCAGACACTCGCAACTTCTCACTCACTATTGAACATACTGCCAGGGAGACATGGAGGTAGAGCCTTCAGCTTATTCGTGCCCTGCCTGAAACCGACTTTATCTCTGAATAGAAACAAGCCTAACCAAACCAGATTTACACCTGAACCCCTCAATGGCAGCAGAAGATTTGAGACATGAGTACTTCATGAAACAGGCGCTACTGATGGTAAGTAGCCTCTTTATTGGTCTATTCAGCTAATAATCATAAAACACAGGGCGAAAGGGCACTTCAGTATGGCGAAACTCCTGTTGGATGTGTCTTGGTTCATAATGGCCAGATTGTGGGGTACGGAATGAATGACACCAGTCGGTCCATGAACGTACGTGCCCCTACGAGGCATCCCGCCATTCGCAGAATAGATCGCTGATCGGCTTCGTAGGGAACACGACATGCCGAATTCCTCGCGATCGCGGAAATGCTCCAGACTTATCCCCGGTCCGCTCTTCAGGCTACCGATCTCTACGTGACGGTGGAACCGTGTCTGATGTGCGCTTCTGCCCTCAAGCAGTACCGCATCCGGAGTGTGTACTTTGGCTGTGCCAATGATCGGTTTGGAGGCACCGGAGGTGTGCTGTCACTCCATTCAGAGTGAGAATTACTCCCATCCAGTGTCAATGCAGTAACGATAAACTGACTGACCACAGCCCCTCTCTCGACCCAACTTACCTTGCGCATGGTGGGTTGTTTCGAAAAGAGGCCATCATGCTGCTCCGTCGATTCTACATACAAGAAAATGAGAAAGGTTAGAATCCAAACTTAGGCTTGGAATCAGGTGCTGACCGAAACACTAGCGCCCAATCCTAGGCCAAAGAAGAACCGCGAACTCAACACAAGGTTTGAGGATGAGGAATCGTTGCCACCGACATCGTAGATGGCCAGTCCATCTTGAGCCTCATACATTTTATCAGGGGCTCATTAGTTTATACATGAATATATTACCTAGCCTCTCAGGGTGTGTGTTGCAAGGATATTTTTGTGCGTAGAACAAGAAGAATTTGTATTGTGAATTGGGAATGCGCCTTATGAAAAAGAAAACACGAAAAGGATATGAGTACAAAACAGATTCTTGCAATCCCTAGTCGGGCATGGGCATTGTGTAGTGCTGAGGAATCATGCAGAGCCAGCCTTGGCTGTCCGATCGGCTTCCAATTCCCGCTCTGCTTGTTGATAATACTTAGCAGTGTCGACGCCGTGCTGATTGAGCAAGTCAATACCACCCTAAGGATGAGATCTGTACGGGAGAGACTGACCTGGTCATGGTTGACAATGTTGATCCACGGAAGGACGTGGATAAACAACTCAGAATACCGAGAGTTTCGGGCAGCCACACCCTGGATATAAGAGGACACTTTGGAAGGGCCGTACAAAGGCTCACCCTTTTTCACCTTGTCAACCATTTCCCGCATGTCCATATCCACTTCCCTAGAGTTCTCGGTGAATCCGTAGAAGCGCTCTGTAAGGATGTAAGCGAATCAATCAATTGACCAAGAATATCAGCGGTACTCACGGCAGGATCGCTGGTAAAAAATGTGGAGTCCTCCAAGGAGACCGACGGCGGCTGCCAGACGCATGACGGGGGAGAAGCCACCCCGGCCGACATGCGATGGGCTGACCCGTTCCATCACCCAAAAGGCAATCGGGGAGACTGACGCCATCCCACCGGCCACCGCATAATCAGAAGGTCGGGCATAACCAAACACACGGCGCAGATGACTGGAGTTTAGGTCAGTCTGGATCTTATATAGATAAACACGAGATTCGAGAATATATCGTACGGGTCGGAGTCAATGAGCTATGTGAGAAGAGAGAAATCAGCCTGGATCACACATTGGAGGGATAAATCCATACAGGATAATCAGTATTGGCCCGCTTGGGAGGGACAATGGCCGTGCTGGGACCAGACGCCATGGTGGAGGGATCTTTGGGGGGAATGAATGGCGTTGTGCAGAGTTGAAGTTCGGAAGTTGGAGGGAGCCAGTTCACTAGCCCCTTCTGGCTTAGTGCACCACGGGCGGGAGCTTGTCAACTAGCCAATCATAACGCTGATAACTCGGCGCGTCCAGCACGCGCTTCTCTGTGTTATCGTTATCGCAATGCTGAGGCTGTACACAGGCGTTCGGCTCTGTACGTGAACGCACGACAACTCCAAGACTCTTATCTTCCAACCTCAATCATGGACGACGATCCTGAACGGACCAACTCGCCCCACGATGTCAATGACCTTTTCGACTATGACGTTGGCTTGGATGAGATTTTCCAGGGAAACAGCGCGTCTGTGTCCGACGTCGCCGCCCAACAGCCGGCTGCGGACCCTACCTCGCTTGGGCTTGGTCTTGATGAAGAGGTCAAAGTAACTAAGAAACGGCAACCCGTGGCAAAGCTAGACGAGGGCCGGTAGGTGCTTCATCTTGAAACAGGCTGGATTAGAAACTGAACAAGGTCTCTTCCAGTTTACTCTCACAGCCAGGCATCCCGAAATTGCGAAGGACCGCGAAACAAAATCTCCGACTTAAAGGCAAAGGACATGAGGTTGGTGGATTCTCCGAC
Source organism: Penicillium hispanicum (assembly GCF_028827665.1). Lineage (NCBI taxonomy): Eukaryota > Fungi > Ascomycota > Eurotiomycetes > Eurotiales > Aspergillaceae > Penicillium > Penicillium hispanicum. The sequence goes on along the minus strand of NW_026623197.1, from coordinate 1,692,052 downwards.
GTACTATATGGGCGATCGTAATTGACAGCTCGCGTAGTTTGCAGATGCTGCCCGTCTATTGAACTTCTACCAGCTCTGGCTCGACGACCTGTTTCCTCGTGCGAAATTCGCAGACGGCTTGACAATAATCGAAAAACTGGGCCACACGAAACGTATGCAGACGATGAGACGGGAATGGATTGATGACGAGAAACGAAGGGTCTTCGATCACCTCGAGACCCCACGAGAGGTCCTGGAAAATCGTGACCTACCCACTAGGCTTTCCTCCAAACAGATTGCCGGGGAAGTGGTAGTACCTCGAGAGAATATTGATACTCGGCCGCTGCAGAATGAGGCTGATACGACAGACAAAGACCTGTTCATGCCAGAATCTAAGGGGATGACGCGGCCTCTGTTACCCAGTCATCCTGAGCCCGATGATGATGATCTTGATGATCTTCTGAGAGAACAGGATGAAGCCTTGTCCATGCAGCCTGACGCGATATCTAGTATGTTGAAGAAGGTGCACGATGACTTCGACGCTGAATACGAAGCTATGAATGAGTTGGGGATGTAGCTCTGACAACAGATACTTTGATCATACACGACCGTGATGAAACCCTTCTGAAGTCTTGATCTTTGTGCAGTCCTTGTTCAAATACTACAGAAACAAAATATTCCGTATTACTATGATAGGGTAGTGGAATTGTAGGAGTAGAACTAATTTCACATTGAACCTCTGAGTATTGGGAAAATAAATTGCCGAACGTAGCTATCACGACTGGGACTCCAGGTCCAAAAACACAGGACCGGTAAGATACCGGAAGGGGAAAGGGTGCCTCAGACATTGACAGGTTCGGTAAAAACGGAGAACTGGCCACCTGCGCCAGCCCAGTTCAGTTTCTTCCCACGCACGGCAGTGTTGTCGATAATGGTGGCGACTTCGATGTCGTCTTGGGTACCCTGTCCAGTCTGGTAGGTTGCAGAGAAACCCCATGACCAGGCACGGCCATCGGCGTCAACCGCAAGCGAGTGATCCGAGGCGGCTGCAATGACCTTGGCATGAATACCTGGAATTGGGGTAGGCTCAATCAAGATTCGGGGCCGTCCACGCTCATCCTTGATAAGCGCGTCATCAGCTATGGTGTCAACCTTCAAGCCGCTCTGAAAACCGTCCAGGCGGCCCCACACCAAGCACTCACCATCGGCAGTTCTGGCGATGGAATGATGTGAGCCACCACAAAGCTGGGTTATGTTCTTGCTAGAGAGCGATTTCACGACGATCGGGTGCACGATTGCAGCCTCGTCATCACCAGCGCCTTCACGAATAGCAGTCGCACCGAAGCTATTCAAACCCCACGCGTAAACTTTGCCAGATGCGTGAACAGCGAAGGAATGGTAAGAGCCACTGCCAATGTGTACGATGTTTTTGGGAAGCCCAAATTCGCGCGGCTGCAGCCCGTGTAGCTTGTTGCGCTCAACGATCCGACGGCCGAGCTGATTCTGTTGGCCAGAGCCCCAGGAGAAAACGCTTCCCTTGTCATTCAAGGCAAGAACATGATTCGCACCACACGTTAGGTGCTTGATCTTCTTTAGCTGTGGAATCAATATGGGTGTAGTCTGTACCCTATGGGTCGCGTCGAAGCCAAGAATTCCGTCATTGCTCTGTAAAAGCAATTAGCTCCAGATTGTAATCAAAAAGATTTGGTCAATCTTACGCGGAAAGTCCCCCAGCCGTAAACCTGGCCGTCATCTGTCAGAGCGAAGCTTGCGCTGTCCGCGGCGGCGACTTCAACAAAGACAGTTCCTTCGGGGAAGGCATCCGCAGGGATTGCGGCAGGGGTGGACTCTTTAGGGTTCAACCCACTGTCTTCGTCATCTGAATCCGAGTCGCTGTTGTCGTCGATATCCTTATAACCACCTTCCCAAGCAGTGTCTCGTCCAAGAGCGCCTTGGTCATTAACGCCCCAGGAGAAGATTTGGTTGTCTTGGGTCAAAGCAATACAATGCATACCTCCCACGGCGACCTGAACCACTCCCACCTTATCAGCGGCTAAGAGTTGATTCAGGCGCGGCCGCTTCACGTCAATGACATTCTTGGCCGTACCCAAACCAAGCTCGCCGGAGCTTCCTTCGCCACAGACGTACACGTTCAGTCGATCCTTCGGGGGCTCATTTATGACAACCTTCGGTTTCGGGGCGCGAGGCTGTACGACACGAGCTTTCTTGGGCTCGCGAGGCTTCACCTCGGCGTCGTCGGCCTTGCGTTTTCTCGTCGCGGTCGCGGTCGTGGTAGTGGTAGTGGCTGCAGCTTTCCGTTTACCTGTGCTTTCGGCTGTTTCTTTCTTTACCGTGGTCTTTGTCTTAACCTCGGTCTCCATCTTCTTGGGGCGTCCGCGGCCTATAGCAGCAGGTTTGGCTGAAGTCTTCGTAGGAGGCTTGGAGGTGGCCGCCTTTGCAGCAGTCTTTTTGGTGGCCGCAGCAGTCTTCTTTGGAGGCATATTTGTTGCTTTGGAATGCGAAGCACCGAGGGGATTGTGAGAGGGGAGGGGAAGAAGGGTGAAAACAAAGCTGGGTGGAAAGGGAAGAGACGCGACAAGGGGAAAAAATCCTGCCAAGACACGAAAAACGTAAATAATGCGGCATTCCGGCCCTCCGTATCCATAACATAAGCACGGGATAACCGGCCCGGGGGCCTTCCCCAAGCTCAACTAACGACACAAATCACCAACTATGGCTCCGAGGTCTGTTTAAGCCTAATATAATGTAAGCCGGGACAAGCTTTTGCAAGTTCGGAGTGAAATCCCAAGGTCATCATCTTCTATTATTATTATTATTATTATTATTATTATTATTATTATTATTATTATTATTATTATTATTATTATTATTATTATTATTATTATTATTATTATTATTATTATTATTATTATTCTTATTCTTATTATTATTCTTATTATTATTATTATTATTATTATTCTTATTATTATTATTCTTATTATTATTATTCTTATTATTATTATTATTATTCTTATTATTCTTATTATTCTTATTATTCTTATTTTTATTCTTATTTTTATTCTTATTTTTATTATTATTTTTATTATTATTTTTATTCTTATTTTTATTATTATTTTTATTCTTATTTTTATTCTTATTTTTATTATTATTTTTATTATTATTTTTGTTATTATTTCAATTTCTATCCAGGGAGAAAAGCTTCAATGATCTATTGACCTTCGATCGGGCGCTCAATCTCCTGCGGGCGGATCTTACCGCACATAATGACGTTCTGACCCAATGGTGTCCATTTCACGTCGCGTGGATTCAAGGCGGCATTAGGATTACCCCCCTTATCAAGCTTAGAGTCCGGACTGACTCCCACGCCGCCTCGACCGAGATACGTCGGCGCCACCGTCACGATGATCGAGTCAATGAAGTTCGTGTACTCGGGGTTCAGCAGCTCACTCAAGACTGTGCCGCCCCCTTCGATCATGACGCTTTTGATACCCTCGGAGGCCAGGGCTCGAAGCACTGCCTCCCAGCGCAATCGCCAGTGCTGGTTGTATTCCACAATGCGAAGAAAATCACCTCCGTGGCCCTTGAGCATCATGAGCCGCTGCGGGTTGATCTGAGCTCCGGGAGAGACCACAACCCATGGCGCCTTCCCTTTGCCCTCCACAGCAGTTCGGAGCATCCGGCAGTCAGGGTGAACAGGCCACCGTCCCATGGGATCAACGACTACCGGACGAGGCTGCCACATTCTTCCTAGACCTCCGAACCCGCCGGCCCCTTCGAGGCGGCAGTTCAATCCTGGATTGTCTGCGAGAACAGTCCCTACCCCAATAAGGATTGCATCATGCCGCGATCGAAGATAATGAGTCATCAGTTTTGCCTCCGGCCCTGACAGTACCGTTTGCATCCCGTGTCGAAGGGAGATTTTCGAGTCCATTGAGGAGGCATAAGAGAGTGTAACGTGAGGAAGCTCGCGCCGCTCAAAGTGGTTTGGGAGGTAAGGTTGTAGGAAGTCTAGTGGAAATTGAGGGAAAGATAAGGTATCTGGTGGTAACGAGGGAGATGACATTGATCGGGCGGTCTTTGCCTGCGTGCTCTCATTGCTGCTATCGGCGCCTCGGGACTTGACAATGCCATGACCTTTCTGGTACTCGTAACCTTCATGTGGGACAAGGTTGACCTCCGGATTCTGTATGCGCCACTTAGCAGAGACATTGCGCACGTCGGTCACAGTAAGGAAACGTCCCCCCGCTTCGTGAAGCTTTTCAGGCTCCTCTTGGAACTTGGTATATATTGAGGACGGCAGATATCCTTTGACGGATTCTCGGCGTGCGCATTCCATGAGCCCCGAATTGCGCTTGACCCGGTCGATGTAGTCAAGGTCATGGGAGTGGGCGCTGCTGCTCCCGGGTGTTCTTGCAATGGTGACCGTGGAATACGTTCCCTCAAATCGGACAACTTTAATTTGGAAATTGCAAGTACCACCTTCTCGTACGCGCTTGTTCCGAGGACGTTTTCCTTCCGGTAATGGACGGGTTTCGGACGTGCGATGCGTCGGTCGTCGTAATCGACACATGTAGTAATCCGTAGTGCAGTGACCCTCCTTGCTAGCATTTGATCTTTGCTTGACCCATACATTATCGATGAATGGCCAGTATGTCTCGAATTCCTCCAAGCTGATCTCAATTGGATCTCTGCACTCGAATAACACTCTGCGAATCCTTGATAGGTTGGGCGGGTTGCTGAATAAAGTATGTGCAGATTCGATCTCCGATACCCTTGAACTAGGCCCGCTGGGTTCGCTGGTTTCCGTGTTCTGTGAGCAGTCGGTTGCTTCACCTTGTCGGATTTGCTTCTCCAGTGCGCCGGACAAGTTCATGGGGGTCGCGACTGGTTTGAGCTTGGAAGCGTTCTCATCCGTGGCATCTTCTCGAGGCATGTCGAGTGCCAGTTCTGCGTCGTTGTTTTCTATTGATCTCGCAGCCTCTATCGATCGTATATCTTCGTGGTGCGGGGATGCTGAGCCGCTTCCAGATGCCACCACCTGTGGACTGGAGACTAACGCGTGGGAGACATGGTCCATGTTGTGCTAAGACCCATTGGCGATGCACACATAGGGCAATTCAGTGGTCTCCCAGTGAGCGATGGCGGTGTAACATCTGGTCGATTGGGGCACCTCCATAGTGCGAAGGTGGGACTGCCGGGGGCTGGAGGTCGAAAGTTGAAGAAATCCCCGGAGGCTTGGCATTGCTGGCGGACCGACAAGTCGATGTGCAATAATGAATACTGCGGAAAAGCAAAGAACTTCTTCCTACTTCCGGGAATGAAACACGATACGAAATTTTACCACGCATCTATCAGACGATTTGGTCGATTAAACGCTTCAACGCTAATATATTTCTGGCACAATGTATGGATTGCACAACAGCCAGAAAAGCTTTAGAAGCAATCGGAGAAAGTGCCACTGACAATTACGTTACATGAAGCTAATCTAACTGCAGCAACCTCTAATACGCTCCAATATCTGCTCCGGCACGAGCTAGTGCTTCGTAGACTTTGGGAGGCAATTTGTATTTTACCATGCCGGAAAACACCATGAGATCTTTGGCCATGCCCAGTAACTGTTCCGCAAACCCTTGATGCATATCAGTCTCATAAGGGCCCGAAGTCTGTCGGCGACGTTCATGGCCAATACACGCGATACACCACATGATGACATGGCCGATGTTGCGAGAGATGATCTCTGGGAAAGACGAGAATGCTTGGGCTGCACTGCGGATATGTGGCATAGATCCCCTGGCTTGCAACGGGAGCACTCCCAGTTGATCAATTGCCTGAATAGAAATTAGCATCTGGAACATAAGGAACATAGAACTACAAACACATACATCAAGTGCCGGTGCCCACCTGCCAGCTTCCACCTCAATCTTTGCTTGCATCATGCGTAGTAGCAGACCACAAGCATCCCGGTGAAACTGGCGAATCTTTGCGTAATACATTGGGTTAGAATCATAGAGGACAATCATATTCTTGCCCAAGATGACGGGGTCATCCATGGCAGCCAGGCTCAGGCTGTTTCCGGGTTCCACAGTTCTCGATTGATCGTCCGCATGGCCATCTTGGCTCTGCTCAACCCTGGGACGAAGAGGTTGAAGTTTTGGCATGGTACCTCCAAGCTCGACTGCAATCGCGTCCGACAATGCTCGGTTGATGATATCAATCACACGGTCATAATTCTCAGCCAGGTGGAAAAGAAGGACGGCGTCGGTGATCAAGCCTTTATCGTCCGCCACGCCTGCAGCTTGCACAGTAATGTTCCTGAGGAAATCTTGTTGGTCGACCAACTTGATAAGATCAATACGCCGTTCGATGGCACCCTTGATTCGGGTACCATCTGAACGAATGTCACCCAATAATTTAGCGAAGTCCCGAGTCTCAAGGATGAATTCGCGCAAAGCTTCATGGCACACCGATGACTGAGACTTGCCCAAGGAACCAGGTAGATCCGCATTGAGACAAATCAGGGTGAAGTAATCAATGGCTGCTTCCACGTAGCCAGTACGGAATTCCCGTGTGTATTGCGTGATAACATATCCGAAATTGATCTGTGGGTTCTGTTTCACTGTGAAAGACACTACGCCCGACGATAAGTATTGAGGTTAGTTTTTAACAAAAAGAGCAAGCCAAGTAATCCGGGGCTTGACTTACGAATTTCTTCTCCAGAGGCGTAGAAGTCGGACACGCGCAAAAGACCATAGTATGCCAATGAAATGGCAAAATGAACGGCGGTGACGGGAGCATAAGTCCCCAGATAAGCAACCGCCTGCTCAAACATGCCTCCTAGAATCTGGAGAAGGAAAAATGTCCCATATCCCCCAGATTCTTGGCCTTTAGTAAAATGCTTTTGGCCGATCTCGGTTATGTCAGTCTGGATGTCTTCAAGTCCAAAAACATCACCGGCAGCTTCCTCGGCCCGATCATCCTCTCGAGCGAGGGTAAACTGTAGCCACATCCAATCCTCGACGCTCTGGTTCAGGCCTTCTAGGCGACGCCTGGAGAGATCACAGCGGCCAATAATCTTGTAGCATGCCATCCGGTAAGGGTCAACAGTATTGTCAGGTGCATTTCGTGACCTTTGTTGATACTCCCCGTTAATTTTCTGCTGCAAATCCCGCGGTAGACGCCTATTCTGGGCGTAGGTTGTCATATATGTCACGAATTTGTGGTCCAGCGACCTAAATCCGGGATCCTGACTGACATATTCGGCAGCTTCTGTCACAAATCCGCATCGAAGAAGATAAAAAATCAGGATCCAGCAAAAGTCCTGGCCAACCATCTGCAGTTCTTCGCCATCTGGCGCTAGATCCTTTCTCGAAGCACGAATGCGAATGTAAGCACGGATTTTGTTGATCACAGTGGGAATGCCACCCAGCTGTGCCTCGCGCGGGTTTCTGGAGATGATGTTTTCAATCTCACTGTAGAAGTTCCGTTCGAGGAAACTCCGTGATCCCTCAAGGATCTGTTTTTTGAGGTTGATTGACCGGCGGGAATTGGTTGAATCATCCAAGTAGTCATCGGAATACTGTCGCTCTTTCACTGCGCCAGGTTCTGCAGGACTGGTGATGTTTGGACTCTCGTGAGTGATTTGGGCCAAAGCCTGGTATGCGTCAAAAAGTTGCCGCGGAGCCTGTCATGTAATTAGTGATGAGGCAACAGTAGTCTCAAGTTCAGAATCGTAGAGTTTGCTTACATCGCCCCCAGTATGTATTTCGACTTCCGAGAACTCGTGGAGGATGGGGTACGTCTGTCCCCGAAGCCGAGCGACATTCAATTGCTGAACTTTTTCCGCGTAGTGACCCATTTTCTCTCGCAGAAAACGTAGATCGGGTGTGGATGTAGTAGGTCCTTCAGTTCGCTCTGTCGGATCCTCGAAGAGCTGACGGCTGGCGAGGCCAGTCCCGGGAATACCTATGACGGATTTATCGAGAGCTGTACGGCCAAACACACTTCTACGGGATGCAGCAGGGCCGTGGATTGTCGCAGTTCCTCCTGGCTTGAACTGTCTCCCGGATCGACCGAAGGCACCACGTGTCGTTGATGTGATCCCAGCGCTGGCACCCTCCTTTTGAGAGAGCCCAAAATGTTCGAAGATTTTCTGGCGTTGCTCTTCCCAGTCCATATCCACTTTCTCCTCCAAGAATGTGTCGAAGTCCCTCTGGGCTCGTGAGAGACTTTCTGCGATTATCACCTGCCGGCCACGCTGCTGGATATTTCTTAGGAATCTTTGGTTGTCTGGGTCAAAGTTGTCGGGCTCCCTAGTCGTCACGACGGATGCCTGGGAATCCAGAGACCGAAGGTCCCGTAATGTCCGCCCTGGAGAGATGCCTGAGGATGCAAGAAGATAGTGGCTATTGGAGGACGGCCATAATATTAGCTACTGGCACTTACGAAGTCCTGATGTAAAAGAATTGGGGGAAATGCACTTACGCTTTTGTAGCTGTGGCATTCTGCTGAGGAACCTTGTTGCCCGATGTACCCAGTTCCCGGGCCTTTCTGCGGATATCATCTAGCCCTAATTGGAGTGTGGGAACGTCTTCGAAGTTCCCACTTTGCACAGCAGCAGACAAGGGTCGTTTTTTGCCACGTTCCAGCAGGCTGTTAAAGAATGCTGGCTGCGTTGCTTGGGTTGGAAGCCGTTCTTGGGATTGTCCGTTGCTGCCTAGAGGCTGAGGCCCCAGAATAGAAGACTGGGCAGGTGGTTGCTGAACCTGGGAGGAGCCAAAGGGCAAGGGTTGAGCGTTCTGTGTAGCAGAGGTACTTGCGGTCCCAGTAGCCGCATTGTTTGAGCCGAAAAGGTTGGATGTTTTGGGGGTTGTGGAGGCCCCAAGACTGCTTGCTCCAAAGATGGAACTCATAGTGGATTTCGTAGGCTGTTGCTGTGATCCTTGCCGGATGTTATGATTTTCAAAAAGGTTCTGTGCCAGGCCTGGGTAATGGTTGTAGTATTGCCGTTTTCGATGCGCTTTGCAGGGACCGCGGAAGGGAAAAACTGCGCTGGGCGCTGTCTTGGGAGGCTAAGTGAGAGACCAAAGAAATCCAGTCTGGACCTACACCCACACAATAGCCAATTGTTAGCAGAAGCAGCTTCCGTGATATTCTGCTTTGGCAGGAACCATATGCTGGCAGTTCTAATCCAGGAACGCCAAATTGGTGATGAAGAAAGCTCAAGCAACGCGACGCCCAAACAATTCCTTTCGGTAGCTCGGATAATCATTTCTCCGTGTGATTCGCCAGTCGCATTCACCGGCCTTCAAGTAAATCATCACAGCTCTCGGTCTGCGATTCGCCCCAGAATTTTGCAACAATGCCTACGTTCCAGTCCAAAACCTTCCGTCGAGCACCTACGGCGTCATCCTCACTAGGAGAACGCCTGGGTGCCGTTTACCGGGCACGTCTGCCTCGTCACCCTTTTCTTCTTTTCGGTCTTCCCTTCATTGCAGTCATTGTAGCAGGATCTTTTGCTCTAACTCCTGCCGCGGCCCTCCGTTATGAAAGATATGATCGCAAGGTTCAGCAACTAAGCCAGGATGAAGCATTTGAACTCGGGCTTAAGGGACCAGATGGAGAAGAGGGAATCAAGCGAAACCCACGACGGAGAGTGATTGGTGACGAACGAGAGGAATATTATGTATGAGTTTTCTACCCACGTTGTTTTCAATTACGTCTTTTTAAGATGATGATACTGACTTGTGCCTTCTCAGAGACTCATGGCAAAAGATTTGGACGATTGGGACCAGAAACGAGTAGAAAGATTCAAGGGCGAACCGGATGGGAGACTATGAATGGTTTCAATGATGGCAAATGATAGGCCTTGTGCTAAGACATGAGTCCCGTCCACCATTTGTCTTTGAATTGAACGCCGAGATCAGAACACACCTGTACCCAGAGGCTTCTTCTTTCATATAATATCTGGGATGAGATGTGTTTCTGCGGTCTGTCACATCATCATCATCATCCTTGACTCGACCTTTTCTCAGTCCTCAATTCTTGTACTGTGCCCGCCAACAGGCTTCAGGCCCGAATTCCCGGTGCATTACTCAGGTTCAAAACAGTCTCCTTCGATCAGTCCATCCTATTTGATGCGCACCACTGAAGTGGCTCCCATCGACCTGGATCCTTCTTTCCATGCATATCACACTGACGTGCGACCGGAGTGGATACACCAGCTTTCCTCCATCATACCGGCTTAGAGCACATCCAGGTTCCGACACTGAAGTAAATGGTCTTTGGAGAATCTGCGCTTTTATCGTTATTGATCCCGAAATGGTTGGATCTGGGCCCCTAGCCTCTTTCGAATGTTCTTAACCATGTATGTAGCTATTCGATCTAATGGAAGTTGAACCCACCTCGTTGACCGAGGAAACCGGTACGCATGGGGCTAGAGAGGTGTTGAGCGTATGTACATATATTGTTTGTACCCAGCAACGTGCAGTGCAATGATATATCAAGATACTACCTTTGTATAGTTTCAATAATTATTCAAAAAGGTCTATCTTTCAGCTCTAGTATCCAGATTAGCCGGGATTGTAGTATATCATCTTCCATTTGATGTGGCCAAAATCCAATGTTACCGAACCGAGGGTTGCCCGGACCCGTGGTCCCCACACAATAACGTCATATCCTTTTTTCTGGAAGCCACCCCCCGGTCGTCTTAATAATCATGGAATGACACCGATGCCTCTGATATCAGGTTCTTCCCCTCGCTTCCATTGGTGTATTCAGTTTCGGCCGTACTGGCCAGACCCTTCTCGCCTCTACCCCTCGATGTCATCCACCCCATCTTACGTCAAACAATATTGTCTACAACACACTGCTGCGGATGCGACTGAGTCGTAAGGCTTCGAGGATCCCTAGATCCTAATTTGAGTCCTTACTTGGAGCTTGCAGAGGATCACGACTCCTCGCTGGACTACAATCCCGAGGAAACCAATCAGATGGTGTAACTGATATCGTTTGCCTCGTTCCGATAAGCCACCTACATCTTCGACTCCAAGCGGTTGGACCACGATCAACTGCCATGACAGGCCCAGGGCAATCGCCCTCCTCGCCATGGATACAGGCCACACAGGGCTATCCTCACGATGGCCGGCCAGCACAAGCATTCCAACCCGCCCTGTCTCTATCAACTTCCGGCCTTCAGTCCAGCAGTTCTTTTTCCGAACGACCCAGCCCCAACTACTTCGGCATCGCAGTTGAAAACTCTAGCAATCCACCAACATCAAACCCAGGCCCACATACCCAAAGGAACTGGGGCTCCCAACCGCGCGCCCAGTCCTCTCTGCCTAGCCCCAAATTACAACTCTATTCACAAGAGTCGGTATCGGAGGGGTTGGTTAATCTTTTAAGGTCCGAGTCGGAAACCGACAAAGGACGGCGTGAATCGGCTCTTCAAGGTCACGCTCCCGGTGGTGAGACTCATTCAAAAAATTCATGGCCAAAGACATCTCATTCCTCCAATTTGAAAGACCGTGGGATGAACAGCTGGCCACAAGGGCACGTCAGTGGACCTGGGTTCTCGACTAGAAAAAGCGCGGTATCGTCCACTCAAGGTATGACAGGGAGATTGACAAGTGTCTTTTCATACACCAGATGCTTACTCGTCATTCCAACAGGCTTATCATCGGAGCCATCCCTGTGGATATCAGCTGAGCGCTGCGCTGACTTACTTCGATCCTCGCCACAGAAGGTCTTACTACTGGATGTCCGACCGTACGCTCATTTCTCTCAGGCCAACATCAAAGGCTCGTTGAATCTATGTATTCCTACCACTCTGCTCAAACGCCGCTCTTTTGACACGCAGAAGCTTGAGGGCACATTTACAAATGATCTGGAAAAGAGGAATTTTGCCCGATGGAGAGAGTGCAGCATTATTATTGTTTATGACTCTGCCACTGCCGATGTAAAAGATGCGGCTCCCTTGTTGAACGTCATATCTAAGTTTCAGATGGAAGGCTGGAAGGGTGAAGGATCAATTTTGCATTACGGCTTCAGGGGATTCTCGGCCAGTTTCCCGCTCTTGATACGCCGGCCCCAGTCACAGATGGCCGGATCATCTCCCAAGAAACGCTCTCCCATGAGTATCAACTTGCAATCTGTGGCTCCTGTTGTTGGAGGATGTGCTCTTCCTGAGTCAGCCTCAGCTGTGAATCCCTTTTTTGGAAACATTCGCCAGAACATGGATCTTATGGGAGGAGTTGGGCAGATACCTTTGAAATTACCGGATGGTTTGACAGAGGCAAAACGGCAACACCTTCCTACCTGGCTCCGAGAGGCCTCCGAAGCCAGAGATCAAGGACACGCTGTTTCAGAGAAGTTTTTGGACCTTGAAAAGAAGGAATTGGAACGTATGAAGCAAGCACTGTCATACGAAGGGCCCTCCACATCAGCTGGCGGGGTTTCGAAAACATACAGAGTGGCAGGAATCGAAAAGGGCACGAAGAACCGCTATAATGACATCTACCCCTTTGATCATTCTCGGGTACGGCTGGAGGGTATTCCGTTGGGGGGTTGCGACTACGTCAACGCAAATCACATCCAGGCTGAGTTCAGTAACCGACGATACATTGCAACCCAGGCCCCAGTCCCGGATACGTTCAATGTATGTGGTCCTGTCACTCCATCTTGACTATTGAATCTCTGACGTTCTCGTATAGGACTTTTGGCGTGTGGTTTGGGAGCAAGATGTCCGACTCCTTGTGTCATTGACTGCCGAAGTCGAACGCGGACAAGTGAAGTGTCACCCATTCTGGCGGTCTGGAAATTATGGGCCCTTCAAGGTCAAAGCCTATTCGGAACGATTCATCCATATCGAAACCCAAGGCCGGTCAATTGATCACACTTTCCAGAACCCTTCCGTTTCAGACGGGCAGACACAATGCCCCGACGAGACCAATGAAAACCCGTTCATCATTGTACGGCACTTTAGCCTCTACCACACGGCTTTCCCCTTCCAACCACTCCGAGACATCACACAGCTTCAGTATCCCTATTGGCCTGACTTTGGGACGACATCGCAGCCGACTCATTTACTCAACCTAATTGAACAGTGTAACAAGGTTATCCGTGCCACCAGCAACCCTGGCTTCGGGAGCCTTGATCCTGAGCCGACCGGCCAACGGCCAATATTAGTCCACTGCAGCGCAGGTTGTGGTCGCACCGGGACATTTTGTACGGTTGACAGTGTGCTGGACATACTGAAACGACAACGTGCACAGCGCGCTACATCAGAGGGACGCTCAGAGTGGACTCGGGACCTCCATTTAGATCTGATCACAAAGACGGTGGAGGATTTTCGCACTCAGCGGCCTAGCATGGTGCAAAACCTCAGTCAATTTGTGCTCTGTTATGAAAGTATACTTGAATGGCTTGTCTCTCAGATGGATGAGGGACAATTTTGACGCGGTAACCTTGACGACAGCAGATACCCATTGCTCTTCATTATGGATGCTCTGTATTTTCTTGATTTGCATTTTTGGGGTGTTCAGGCCCAAGAAAGGCTTTTGGTTATATAAATGGAAGTCAGAGAAATCGAGAATCTCGCTTCTCACTTTTCGCTTCTCTCTCTCTCTCTCTCTGTGTGTGTTGATTATACTCTGTGCACAGTGTAAGCAGTCTCACACGATTCCACGACTGGTACGAGGACACTGGCCGCCAACTTGGTACATACCTGCGAGTTTCCTAGCTAGGTAGCGTCATGAATGTGTACGTAGATACAGGCAAAACCCCACATTGGAGCCTATGTATGGATGCTAGTTAACAGAGGCGGCTCTGCCTGATCGCACGGACACCGAGCAGTGAGAGCGTGTGGATCCCCAGGCAACCGTGCGCCACTCCATCTTCCCACTCTATAAATATCAAGGCTCTATGAGCCCTGCCCGCCCTGTCCTCATTGTGTCTTTTCTTTCTCGTCTACAAAATGCTGCTCACCTTGCCCATTGAGCTGGTCCAGCTCGTGCTCCGAAGTTGTGAGCCATCAGCCTATTTGCAACTGGCTTTCTGCTGTCGCGCTCTGTTCGAGATCGCTTCCAACAGTCGTGATCTGCTCGTCACTCAAATATCTCAAACACCGAGCCGAATCGATGATACTGAATCTTTATCAACCAAGCAGCTGCTTCACTTACTCCTGAGATACTCTCATCGTCAATTGTTCGGCGCCGAGTTCCATTCCAAGTTTCAAGTGTTCGATTTTGGGGACAAGGTGATTGACTGCCGCGCATCTACTCTCGAGGTTGCAGATTCCGACAACCAGGCCCTCTTGGTGTTCAAGGACCACCCGGCTGTCTATGTGGGCCGTCTTGATGATGGAGTCTTCAACCTTCAGCGACGGCTAGAATCGCCCGCACGACATCTGGGGGAGATCAAAGTACTTCAAGCGGCCTATGATTCTCACGGAGTCTACGTGCTGCATCGTCTCCAACCCCGTATTGAACATTGTCTCGACACAAACCATCCTTTTGTTAAACAGGCGGTGCAGTCAAATTCAAACGGCAATGTATTCTTGGCCCACCATGAGCTAGGCTCCGTGACAAATACTATCATCCGCCTTTATGGATTCCAAGAAATGAACGGATACGAGCCCTTGGCTTTTGCGGCCCACCGCGAGAGATTTGTGATATCATGGCAACATTTACAGCACTCCCATGACCATCAAGTTGTGCTATACAAGACCCAAGATCAGGACGATGCCGATGGAGAAGATGAAGAGGACCGGATTTGTGATAAGATGGATTCCCCTCAAATCATCAGTACGCTCTAACCTACACTACTAGATATGCGTTCATGCGGTGTACTGATGCTTTCTAGACTCTCGGTATGACTCTTACGTCCTTGCAGAAATGAACGGAGCAGAGACTGAAAATGAGTCACCTGGACAAGGACCCTCCGTGAAGTTATCATTCAACGACAGAGGGTATCAACTACTCCACTACTACAGAGCGCATAGTCTCTATGGCTCCTTTCAGAGACTCCATGGGGTGCCTTCCATTGGCCGGCCGCAGCCAAGTATCAATGAGAATGCATGTAATGTGGTGTTCTCTGATTCGCTCTCACTTCGTTTCTCGATAGGGATTCCATTCTTCTATACTCATGAGGCAGAAAATGGATCTCTAGGGGCTCGTTGTCATTGGCAATATCTTGCAGTTGGGATTGCCACCCACCGAGTGCAACATTGGACTGTTGCATGTTTGCTCAAGTCAGAGGCCTTTACCCCGAGTCATCGTTGTGACCATGCCAGGAATCTTGAGCGAGGAAGGCGGTTTGATGACTGGGAAATCATGGCGCAATTAGGGGGATACCAGGAACCAAGTACTTCGCATGGACCGCCCATCGCTGCATCGCCCCTTGGAACCCGGATTGCCATTGCTAGCTGGAAGACTATCTCTGTCTGGGCTCTGGAGCCCCATGTTCTAATCACAGGGGACGATTCTTTTTACCCGGAGTCATGGCAACTGCCAGAGGGATTCCCGGAGCTGCGACCTACTGTGATCCAGCTAGACGCCGTGTGTTATCAGATGCGATTTATAGGCAAGGAGGATGAACTGCTTGCAATCACTGATCGTGGCCTCATGCTTTTGAGTTTGAAGTCCTACGGCACGGGCAGTCGGATGGTTGAAAGCCGCAGCAACTGGACTGCCGTGGAGGCAGCATCCTGACGGCCATAAGGGGGAAAGGCAATAGAGCAACATAGTGCCTTCGTCCGAGAGCAGGATTGTCCTCCAATGCCTTTGAATTCGACCATTGGGTAAATTTGATACCAACTGCATGGCAGCATTGACTTGGTGCATTTGGTTTTGATCTTCTAGATCTTCATCGAGAGACCTGCATATGTTCGCAGTAAACCCGCATAGTCGGAGGTAATACCGGCATTATCCCGGAGAAGAATTGACGTTTGCAAAAGTTGCCTCGATCTAATATGCGAACTATCATCCAACTCTATCCAATTCTATGACTGTCCCTCGCCGCCTCCAGACAAAGTCAGGAATGTGACAATCAACAGCACCCACCAATATCTGCAAGATAGAGAGCTTAGCTGAAGAAATGTGCCGTAATGCCGACTCTGTACTTACTTCTGCAATAGAGACTTCTCCCCTTCCTCTTCCGTGTCTTGTCCATCTGGTCCGATGATCACCGGTTTGTTTAACCGTGGCTGTGTTCCGGGAACATTCGGCACCAGCTCCACCTGGCGACTGGGAGTGGTTGAGGAAGCGACTAGCGATACGTGGTAGATCTCGGTGGCAGGGCCGAGATGGAGGCGAAAGCTGGGTCCGTGGTCATCATCTGTCAAGGATGACACTGACACGAGACTTCCGCTCCATTGCTTGGGAATTGTGAGGGGCATAGTATACAGGCCAACACGAACGAGGCCATCTTTGCTGGTATCGGTGGGAGGATGGTACGACACCAGGTTGGACTTCAACGAAACCGGATCGTAAGCGACGCGCGCGAGAAGAGAAGGTTGTGAAGCTCCGATGGGCCAGTAGAAGATTTCAGTTGAAGCGGGAAGGTCAGCGAGAGCAGATGCAATCAAGAGTAAGACCACCCCCAGCAGGGACAGAAGGTACATGTTGCGATATTGCAGTGGTGGTAGTGGCAGAGGAACTCCGAGGAAGTTCTGCCTATTCGCTGTTTTGCCGCCGAGCGGTCGGGGCCGTGCTTTGTCCCGCTATATTACTTGCTATACGCTATCAACTATGCGCTATGTACATATACACGACAGCTGCACCGTGGAAATCGGCAGTGTAAGTATGGACTGGTTCTGTCAAGGAGTAGTGTACGCGAGTCGGAGGATTTCATTGTGTAGGATGATAGATTCGGTGACTGGGCACTATCATGCAGTGTAATAATAAATATATACATCATTATTCGTACCGTAGTCTCTGATACGATCTCTTCCCAGGCATCTCGCTGTCTTTACTTTACTCCCAAGCCTCAACAAGGGCAAGGTAGCTCCATCACACAAGACCGTGAAACCGCAAGCCGGTCGGCTCTGTGTGGTCCGTCTTTCTACCCCACAGGCGCCCACTCCAGCGGACCGATGCTATCACATCCTCTCCTCCAACAAACTCAATTGACAGGGCGAAATTTTTCTCTCCAGGTCGATAGATTTTACTGCGCCCTTTATCATTGACAAGTGGTCGTGTATGTTCGCATCCCTACGTCTTTTTTTGGCCCGTGTTGTCAGCTAACCTTGCTTAGGAGCTCCCCCCCCCCCCCAATATTTCCTACGTTCCCCCCTCCGCCAGTTCTGAGCGAGATTGCAGTGACAATATCATGACCTCGCTGCCCTACCGTCGTCCCTCTCGCCAGGGCTCCCGGCAGGCCTCTACTGACCCCCGGGAAGACCTCACAGTGCACCTGGATCATTACATCGGCATCGACGTGGGGACTGGTAGTGCACGGGCATGTATTATTGACGCCAAGGGTGACATTGTGGGTTTGGCTTCTGAAAACATTGGACTCTGGCAACCAGAGCATGGCTATTATGTAGGTCATGATCCCAACTTTCATTCGGGCGACTAATTGACTCGCACGATTAGGAACAATCCACTTCCGATATCTGGCGCTGCATCTGTGTTGCTGTTCAGCGTGCTATCAGTCAGCACAACATTAGCCCTGAGACAGTCCGGGGCATTGGATTTGACGCCACTTGTTCCCTGTCCGTATTCAATCATGAAACCGATGAGCCGGTCTCAGTGACCGGCCCTAACTTCGACTCGGATCGCAACGTGATCCTGTGGCTGGATCATCGTCCGGTCCACGAAGCCGCAAAGATCAACGCCACCAACCACAATTTGCTTCGCTATGTCGGCGGAAAGATGTCTATTGAGATGGAGATCCCCAAAGTTCTGTGGTTGAAGAACCATATGCCCAAGGAGCTGTTTGACAAGTGTAGATTCTACGACTTGAGTGATGCCCTCACTCACATTGCGACCGGAAACGAGAAACGAAGCTTCTGCAGCGTTGTCTGCAAACAAGGTTATGTACCAGTCGGTGTCGACGGTAGTGTCAAAGGATGGCAGGAAGACTTCCTGAATCAAATCGGGTTGGGTGATTTGATCGAGGATAACTTTAAGCGCATGGGCGGAGTCGACGGGGTGGTGAGCCTTAAATATTATGAAGATTGGACGCATAGCTAACCAATGCGCTTTCATAAGATAGAACGGCGACTACCTGAGCGCTGGTGAACTTGTGGGTTACCTGTGTGAGAAGGCTGCAGCAGAGCTGGGCTTGCCAGCGGGCATTGCCATTGGCAGCGGCGTGATCGATGCATATGCTGGCTGGATTGGCACTGTCGGTGCCAAAGTCAACTTGGGAATAGGGCAGCTGAGTGCCGAGGTAGCCAAAAATGATAAGACGCAGGCATTCTCTCGCCTTGCCGCTGTTGCAGGAACCTCAACCTGTCATCTGGCGATGTCTCCCGACCCTGTCTTTGTGTCTGGTGTCTGGGGTCCATACCGGGACACTATTCTGCCCGGATATTGGATGGCCGAGGGTGGCCAGTCTGCAACGGGAGAGCTGCTCAAGCACGTCATCGAGACTCATCCAGCATTCAACCAAGCCACTTCGATCGCTGAGTCGTACCACGCCAATATATACGAATATCTGAACGAGCATCTCAAAGAGATGGTGCAAGATCAACAAGCTCCATGTGTGCCCTACCTCGGGCGTCACTTCTTTTTCTACGGTGATCTCTGGGGTAATCGGTCTCCCATTGCTGACCCCAATATGACTGGATCTATCTTCGGCCTAACGAGCGACAAGACTGTGGATGGTCTGGCCGTCTATTACTATGCCACTTTGGAATTCATTGCATTACAAACAAAACAAATTGTTGAGACAATGAACCAGGCTGGCCATAACATCACCTCAATCTTCATGTCTGGCTCACAATGTCAGAATGACATCCTCGTCAATCTTATTTCTTCGGCCTGCGACATGCCAGTCGTTATCCCACGGTACATCCATGCTGCCGTGTGCCATGGGGCAGCTATGCTAGGTGCTAAGGCTGCTAGCGCCGATTCTCAAGGCAGAACCGACAATTTATGGGACATCATGGATCGCATGAGTAAGCCCGGCAAGAAGGTGATGCCAACGGTAGATGCAAAGGAGAAATCTTTGCTCCAGGCTAAATACCAGGTTTTCCTGGAACAATGCTTCAAACAACAGAAGTATCGTCAGATGGTTGACGAGGCCGTTGGCGAGTGGAGCTCGATCTAGCTCTGTTTGTTACTTTTCTCTCTTATATGTCTCTCGCTGTTGTTTCAAACTTTTCATAAGGAGTGGATGGATGGATTCTACAGGCCTCAAGAATGGACTCAATGAAGTAGCTGGAAGATACTCGGGGCCGATCGGTCTTCATCATGCTTAATAGCCAAACAAGTACTAGGCAATTACGATTCAAGAATGTCTCTCGAATGCCCATCTTTGCATTGTACCGGATATAAAATTTTGCGGTCAAAGAGCCAGATGTCAAATCAATGCCCAACAGAGCAATACAAGGCAGATAGCCATTTGACAGTTCATTAATGTAAGCTATTGAAACTGCTATGCAAGTATTTGTATGCTATGCATCATCTGTGGGAATCAAAAAGACTTCTTGAAGAGAGCAATGATTACTGAAAAGTCACGCCTCAGTACGCCACGCCGGCGCGAGTTCGACCGATAGTATAGAAACTTTCAGACCGACTGGTACCCAGCGCGAGTGTATCGAATCGATCCACGCCCATGCTGTCCATGTTGCTGTAGCCTGATAGGTAGAATCCAATCACGACGACAAGATATGTCAAGACGAGGACAGATCCTTTGAAGTAGTTGCTTTTTCCTTCGCCGTAGACATACGACAATAGGAAAACACACAGGATCACGGTGATCATATCCCACTGAGGAAAGATCAGGCTGTGTTGCAAATTGTGAGAAATTGATGCTTTGTCTGTAGGTAGGACAGCAGGGGAAAAACACTTACTTGAAGGAGTGACTCGCGAGCTCAACTGGATCGAAAGAGCGAGTATATAGGGCACTGAAAAAAACCAAAGCGGGTACTTGTAATAGACAAACTTGCAATGCATAGGCTGAACCAATCTCCATAGACAAGGCAATATTTCCATTCATCGCGAACGAGATCGCATTCTGTTAGTTGTCAGTAAGATGCAGAAGCCCTTAGGGTAGTTCACCTTCGGTTTAACATACTAGGAACTCGGTCGTGTTGGGTACTAGAGCGAAAAGTGTGATGCCGAGGAATTTCTCATCGATATCCACGCTCTCGAGCACCACATCAACTGTGTTGACGAGAATTTCAGCAATTACTGCATAGAGGATTGTGGCTCCCAGTAAAATGATGGAGCTCTTAGCTTTGCTCCAGTTTGGAGCATCATGCCCTCCGCCAGCATGTGAGGGTTCCATGACGAGACCGATATCTTCGGGCTCTTCACCGGAAAGTTTGGCGTGTTCTGTGAGGGTGCGACCAGCCTGACGTCCAGCAAGCGGCTGTGTCGCGATCTTCCGATTCCGAGCAGCATCCCGAGCAGCCACTGCAGCAGCTGTGGCCGCAACTTCGGTGACCTGCCGCACAAGACGTTCGTTGTCCTCCCCAGTCAGACCATGAATTGTTTTCGGTACAAGATGGCGTTCATCTCCGTCTGTTCGTGGAGGAACTAGGTGAGGAATATTTCCTCTGTTTCCTGCCATAGAGCTGGTCTCCATCTGCTCCCAATTGGCCGCATTGGCATCCTCCAAGCCAACATGCCTGAGCGATTGGCCTAGAATCCGCTTGTACAGTTGTGATTCTCGAATTGAGTCTTTGTGACTTGAAGCAGCACCTGATGCTTCAGGGACTCCCGTTGGGAAAAGCAAGTGTCTGGGTTCGTAAGAGAATGATTCCGGGACAGTATGAGAAGCCTTCTTCTCTTCATTTTCAGTAGCCCATATCAGAGCAGCGTGAGTTCGAAGGGTGAACCAGAGGCCGATTATGTACGACAGGAAGAGAAACACGGCAGCAAACCATGCGTATGGTTGAACTGCTTTCTCAAAGAAGGTATCTTGAACCGCGGCGGTCTGGGTGAAATAGCACTGTCGACAGTCTCGGCTGTCCGCTCCAATGGAGCCAGCGCAAGCATGACAGTTCAGCTCATGCTATGACGACGGTCAGTATATGGTCGAATGAAACGGAGACATGACACCTACACTGCCATAGACCTGGTAGAAAAGCGTGGGACCAAAGGCCGCGATCACGGCAAAGAGCAGCATGGTCGAGGTCACTCCGGCGGATTTCACATTGAATCGCTGCGTCTTGCGCTTGATAGCACCGAAGCACATAGACAATCCGGGCAGAAACAGAATACCCGCAAAAATGCTGCCGATGATACTTCCCTCGACAAGTTGAGCCTTGCCCTCGGTCAAAGCCACGCAGTAAAGATAAACTTCTACGACAGTCGAGAAGAACGCGTTTATCGCGGCACCCAAGCCCATTGAAGATTGTGCTGAGATTGAGGCCACAGCTTGACCAATGAAATAGGCCAGAGGAATGATGGAGAAAAGGGCGAGGGTGAAGATGAGTCCAGGGTGCGTCAGCCAGCTCTGCACGCCTAAGAACTTCCTAAGAAGGAAGTAATCCACAACCACGAAGACGACAACGCCGAGCAGATTGATGAAGAAGATGTTTGTGCCGTCAATGGTGTATTTCCAATACCTTGTCCCCGCAGCTCGGTAGGTGCACAGGAGAATGGATGATGAAGAAGATCCACTACTGCTAAGTCTTGCATATGAGGTGTCGGAATGGAACGACAATGCAAGAGGATGACGTCGAAGATGGCTGACCAGGATGAGGGTCACACGACCCATCGGAATCCAGAAGACCAACAGCCAGCAGATGAGTGACACCGCGAGAATCAGGGGCCCCACCAGAAAATAGAAGAACACGAAGAACACGACACGGCCAAGGGTCCACTCGCCGCGGCCAAATAGACGGCGCTTTGAGTGAGGGAGCTGCGATTCTTCATATTGGCCCCGTTGAGGCCGGCCCAGCAGGCTGTCTTGTTCCCCAGCTGAGTCAACGCTGTTTCGCCGACGCCCAACAAGTGACCTGTCTCTGCGTGGACCGAAGAAAAGACGGCCATGTTCCAAGTCGCCATTTTGCCATTGTTCATATTCGCTGATGCTGCGCCCTTCGCCTTCATCTTCTTCCGCGTAATGCTCGTCGGTCTCCAGAAGAACGAAGCATCCAAAAGGGTAGAGAAGGTAACGTGAAAGCCCCGAGAAGACTCTTCCGTAGGCCACCGCGCTGGAGGAATAGGCGAAGAAAAAGCATGCAATCGCGGCGAACAGAGCAGCAAGAGCAAGCCACCATCCGAAGAACAATGACCACAAAAGATTTGTCAAGAAAAGCATGGGACTGACTCGGCCACCCGGGGATGAGTGAATATCACCCTCAGCGGTCTTTTCCACCGAGCGACTCTTCTTGTAAATGGCTGGCTTCCAAATTCTGATACCAAATGGATGAGTTTCGTTGATGGCCTGCTGCCGATCCTTAAGCGTGAAGCTCTCCGCATCACTGGTTGCACCTTCATCCTCCGAGTGGTGAGCTTCGTCAACACTGTCGATATCACTGCCTTCGTCGGACTGTCTCAGAGATGGAAGCTCCCCAGACGCGTCTAACCCAGGATCTGGCAATCCGGTATCATC
The DNA here is from genome assembly GCF_028827665.1 of Penicillium hispanicum. Taxonomy (NCBI): domain Eukaryota; kingdom Fungi; phylum Ascomycota; class Eurotiomycetes; order Eurotiales; family Aspergillaceae; genus Penicillium; species Penicillium hispanicum. Next base: position 1,669,324 of record NW_026623197.1, on the reverse strand, counting down.
TTCGCTAAAGTTGTCCGAGTCAGCTCTCGTCAGCGGGCTGGGCCGTACGCTGGGCCGTCGTCTCAGGGTGGAGCTTGGTGCACGTAAGGGACGGATTCTCGGAGAGGGTTGGGTAGTGGAGGCTTGCTTCAGAGCAAAGTCTTCCTCGACTTCTTTGAGATCGTCGTCGGTTGAGAACTCCTGTCCCTTATGGGGCACCTGTCGTTTGGACGACATGCGACGAGTCACTGAGGGTTTCCTCGGCCTTTCGGGACCCGCGGTGGCAGAGGTGAACGCTCGGCTCGAATGGTCCTCTTGGGTGTCGTCGAGGCGCACTTCTGAAGACGAATCGACGGCGGACAAATCCAGGGTCCCTGCTCTCAGTGTATTAGCCCAACTTTCACGTTACACGAAACCCCTCAAAACTCACCGTAGGTCCTTCGCACTGAGGCCGTGGATCTCCCAGGAGGTACTGACAGCCCCGAAGTATAGTCACTGCCCGGTGTCCCCAAGGGACGGGTTGGCTGGGGACTATCTGTGTCTCTCTTATCGCCTGCCATGTTGGCCGGTCCGTCTGAACAAATCGACAGGAGCAAAGAAAACAGAGAGAATCCTCAAAAAGCCAGTATCGTAATAGATATCGTGAGAAAGTCTGTTACATGACGGGAGCGCCTGAAACCAAAATAACTCAGATTTCGATCATCCACATCGCATCAGCTGAGATGCGTATCGAGGCTCGCCCAGGTTGCACACGGCCGCGTGGAGACTGGGAGCTTTCAGATGACCCGTGGTTGACTGCCGCCAATCAAAAGACACATGACTCATCCTGCGGGGAGCTGCCCACCTGGGCAGGCGGCTTCGGTCGCCTTTGTTTGGTTTGCTTTGTGGCTCTGCGGCCTGTGATTTTAGGCACCAATCATAGTCATGTGCTGGTTCCCGCAGCTTCGAGCTGGACCCAGCTCCAACGCCCTTTCAACATCGTCATCGCCTTTACGTCTCCTTTCATCCCCTGTCGGCGCCGTCCTGGACTGATTAGTGGGCAGTTTTATTCTCGATCTCATTCTATTCATTCTTTTTCTCTCCGTTCTAGCCTTGACTCTGCCGCCGATCGATCACGTTATCCCTCTGTCCACCATGGCGTTGGACAACTACTACCGCAATAAGATTGAGGGTATGAAGCTCGAAATCATTCAGGGCCAGGCAGTTCTCAGACGGTTAGAGGCACAGCGTAATGACTACAACTCGAGAGTACGTCTGTTGCGCGAGGAGCTGGGTCTGCTTCAGCAACCTGGCTCATACGTTGGCGAGGTGGTGAAGGTGATGAGTACCAAGAAGGTGTTGGTGAAAGTGCACCCGGAAGGAAAATATGGTACGTTGTTGGTGCACACAAGTTTTTCGCTCAGGTTAGGCTTCTAACAGGGGTATTCAATACAGTGGTGGATATTGCAGACGGCGTCGATATTGCCAAGCTCACAGTGGGCAAGCGAGTGGCCCTCCTTTCAGACTCTTACAAGTTGGAGAAGATGCTGCCATCCTCCGTCGACCCTCTGGTCTCGCTGATGATGGTGGAGAAGGTCCCCGACAGCACATATGATATGATTGGCGGTCTCGACCAGCAGATCAAGGAAATCAAGGAAGTGATCGAGCTCGGTCTCAAACACCCCGAACTGTTTGAGTCTCTAGGTATCGCACAGCCCAAGGGCGTTCTACTGTACGGGCCCCCGGGTACTGGCAAGACATTGCTGGCGCGAGCCGTGGCTCATCACACTGATTGTCGGTTCATCCGCGTGAGTGGTTCAGAGCTGGTGCAGAAGTACATTGGTGAAGGCAGTCGGATGGTCCGCGAGCTGTTCGTCATGGCCCGTGAGCACGCGCCGAGCATCATTTTCATGGATGAGATCGATAGTATTGGGTCTAGTCGGATAGACTCTGCGGGAGGTGGAGATTCAGAAGTGCAACGGACGATGCTTGAGTTGCTGAACCAACTGGACGGGTTTGAACCAACCAAGAACATCAAGATCATTATGGCGACCAACCGACTGGATATTCTCGACCCAGCCCTGCTCCGGCCAGGGCGAATCGACCGGAAGATTGAGTTCCCACCGCCATCGTAAGTCCTTTATTTCCCCGGAGTGGACGCTTGATTCTGGTTGGAATGATTATGTGATGATTTGGTTCTGACTTTTGATTCTTCCCACAGGGTCGAGGCTCGTGCCGACATCTTACGAATCCATTCTCGCTCTATGAATCTGACCCGCGGCATTAACTTGACCAAGATTGCCGAGAAGATGAATGGATGCTCCGGCGCCGAGCTCAAGGGTGTCTGTACCGAGGCCGGTATGTACGCGCTTCGTGAACGGCGAGTGCATGTTACACAGGAGGACTTTGACCTGGCTACCGCCAAGATCCTCAACAAGCATGACGATAAGGAGGTCGCAGTCTCAAAGTTGTGGAAGTAGAGGAATACCCACAATACGGAGAGTGCCCGGGGGCGGGGGGAGCATGGACGAGCCTGTACCACTAGTTTTCAATCCTACCCTAACCACTCGCCTCCCCAACTAGATTGACGTATGACAATCTTTTGCATTGATAGCCTCTTTGAGTGACCGTATCCAAAACCAATATCCGTACTCATGACTGGCTTACTCTTCTGAATCCTGGCGAGTGGCATGTGCATAATGCGCTGTCGCCTACCGGAAACCCGACCTGGCGCAGTAGACTCAGAGGTGGGTGAGAATGAGACAATCATCGGCTGCCAGCGGTTGACACATAAAGCAGGCCAACCTCGGTGCCCTCTGTGCGGACGCCTCGCGAGTAGGGGCTATGCAGGCCTGGGTCAATGGCTTGGCGGTCATCCCTATGCTCTTGGCCGAACTTGGATATGCTCTATATGGAATTGGAGTAAGTGCCGAAGGTCATACCCTAACGTTGGATTGATTGTAAGGTGAATAACATGCCCTGGGCGGAGTAGGGTGAACTCCTGGCGAATATCCACCAAGTCTGAAGTATACTACCGTGTACATAGTTCACCTCTTTCCCAAGAGACTTGGCATCATTATTGTGATTCGAACTATCGGGATCGACCGCTTGGCGCGGATCTCCCCAGTGTCCGGCCCATCCCAGCTGAATGTCTTGGCGGACGGCCATGAAATGACGAATGGGGTAAACTGGCAGCAAAAGCTACTGGAAAGGCATTTGAGATTCGTGGGGATCGTTTAGGTGGCATGCGAGCAAGGCAATGTGAGGACTTACAGCAGGTAGAGATCAATCTACCATATGAGTGTAGTGTACATACTGTGCACATCCTGTAAGCGTGTACTTCCAGACATGGTCCGCAACCATTGGACCACGATAGACTCGCCACCGATCGAATTCGAGAAGAGGAAGGGAAGCAAGTGGATCTCCGCACTGACGCGGCCCTAAAAGTGCCCGCGTGACCGGCGGATCGGTGGGGGCGCTTGGAATCATTTAGTCGTGGATTAAGCCCTGTCCGTAATATTCATGGTGTGGTCGATCGTACTCGGTAACATACAGAGTACCACCTCTATATACAGAGTATCTCGGGACGGATAGAGTGAAGACGGATGGAGAGTACTGGGGGAACGTACAATGGCAACTATATAACTAGGTATATACCGCCATCGTCAACCAGGGTCCACCCCCAACGCCCCTCCCCATATTTTGGCCCATACCGTGCCGATATCCCGCCCCAACGCCAAGTACATCCCGCGTACTCAATACTTCCAATCCTTTTCTCCCTTGCAAACTGTTTCAATTCGAGCATGCCATGATGCGCTATGGGCCCACTCTATCTCGGTGTCTTCTTCGGGGATCTTCATCCTCCCCCCTCCCTCCCCTCTGGTCGATTGCCTTGGTGTGCATGTTCTACATTTATGTATGTACATATATACGAGTCTAAGGGGCACCCGCAACCGGCCTCCGGACTTCCTACATTGGGATCTCCCGCGACGCTGACCGACTCTTCTCATTACTCAACCACGATATCAAACATACCTAGGTAGCCTTCCACCCCGGATCTTGCTTTCCGTCCCCACCGAAGCTTCACTGGTGCTACATACATATCCTCTCTCTCTCTCTTCCACCTCCTCTCTGCGCGGCACCCACTGCACTATATACATCTGGCGCGGGCCAGGGTCGGATGCTGAAGTACACCAGTATTTCAACCGTGGCATTTACCCGCGTCCCTGATTCTTTCCCCCTCAACCCATGGTTCTTGCCCCCCGGTCCTTTATTTCCGATAATAAAGCACCAACCGGACTATGTCCGACGATTTGTGGTTGTCTCAGGTTTCCACGATTAACCCCAACGTCGAAGCCATGCCCGCCGTGCTTCACTCCACCATCCATCTTCTCGAATCCGAGCTCGTCAATGCCCGTGCTGCCCTCCAGGAGATTCAACCCAATGCGCCGCTCTTGCGCATTGGCGACGATGTCGCTGTCGGGGCGATGGCAGCATATCGCCAGGACCTTATCGGCCGAGCCCCCGACTTTTACGGCACCCGTCGCTTGACGCCAAAAGAGCTAGGTCTTGAGCCAGTTGTGCACGATCTTCCGGTGAAGGAAATTGCCCCAGACCCTCTCTCCCAGCCTAAGGCCGTGGAGGCACAGCGATCGCCTCTTGAGGGTGTGTTGACCAACACCTTAATCCTCGATCATATCGCGCCCTACCTCTCTGCACCATCATTAATGGCGCTGGCGGCGACATCGCGAGTGATGCACCATATGATTACTCGAACCCCATATGTTTTCCGGCACCTCGATCTGACTCGCTGTCGAGGCACTCAGCTTTCCATCAAGTCGCAGAATGAGGACGGTTTACAAACCGAGGATGAGGTCTACTCCGCTCCGCTACGGCGGATATTTACCAGCCTTGAGAAGAGGTCGATACTGCAGGATGTGCGCACGTTGGTCTTGGATGGTCTTACAGTGCCCGCCGATCTCGTGGCAGATATCATTCTCACAGACCGTTTCAATGTCAACATTCTCTCTATCCGCGAATGCCGCCATTCGAATGAACGCAAGCTCATGCAGGTCATCCAGTATGCTGTTCGGCCCACACGCCCTGAGGGCACCCCCCGTGTGAAAGGCATCTATCATTTCTCCCCCACGCATAGACTACCGCGAACTGCAGTACGCCGCCGGTATCGAGATTGGTGGGGCTCTCGAGTGGAGTGTTCTCGTAGCTCCAGTCAGTCCTCATCAAACAACCCTCCGGACAATGAAAATGACGACCCCTCGAGCATATTGAAGCAGCAGCAGAATGAGTGGTATAGCCCTTCAGGAAAGCTCTTCAAACATAGTCTGGAGTATGGATGGGCGCAGACCCTCCAGAAATGCGAGGGCATCATTGCCTTTGATGCAGTGCTTTGTCGCGGACCTCGACACAATGCCAACCTCTACACTGCGGCCAGCGAAGAAAATCCTGCCCCTGAGGGCACCCTTCTCGGACCTGCTGTGGCCACTGTGGCTTTAGGGCCTCGCGGTTGTGATGGATGCCACAGCTCACCCGAGGGTCCCGCCATTTGGGGCCAGTCTCCAGACGCACAGTTCCCCTTACTAAGTCCGGTGCCACTGCACCTGTCAAGCGTGGCGGCCGCAAAATGCCCCGAAATCATTCCCGGGGAGCATCCGTTCCTGATTGCTCGCTGCACTGACTGTTTGACAGATCGCTGGTGCTACCGGTGTAACAAATGGTTCTGCTCGAACTGTCTCCCAAACCCGCAGCAGACCCGGGTCAATCTGTCGCCGCATCAGACAGCGGTCCGGCCACCCGGTGGCCAACTCAACCGAATTCCTCAACCACTAGATCTCCAGGTAGGTGTGATCGTTCAGGGAAAAGTCATGGGGTGGTCACTAATCTTCTTCTAGCCACTTGAACAAGGCGTGAGCAAAGATTGCTGGGAATGTGGCCCGACCGTGAGTAGCATTTCAGATTTAGGGCTATCATGTGTTTCTAACGTCTTTGCTAGTGCGCTTCGTGCAAGATGAGCTGTCAACACACCTGTCAAGGCTGTCAAGGGGAGTATTGTATCGACCACAATGAAGGCTGCTCCGCCACGATGGTGAGTCTTCGATAGCGTTCCTCCATAAATGCGCGCACCACTAATACAGATGATCAGTGTGATTGGTGTAACACATCAGCTCGTCATCGCATGCGGGGCTTCCAGTGACGCCGAAGTTTTTCTATTGGATTTCTAAGCGGGGAGTTTGGGGAGGGTTCCAACGTTGTTTGTAGTTTCTGTAATCGCAAGTGGGGGGCGGGGGAGGCTTCCAGAACTTCCCAAGAGCTTCCCGCTCCACCTTAAATTCGCAAAATGCACCTCTCTTTTCCTCCATCATGGCGGACGATATCTTGACTTGGTCTGTCCAGCTGACCGTGACTACTCCCCAAAAAGCCCCTCGACTCCCTGGCGATAAGATTACTTTGCCTCAATCTGCTCTCGAGCAGCTTCTCGCCGCCGCCCCCCTCCGAGCAATTGCCCCATCACGCGTGCACACCACCGCCTTTGACCCCTTCAACCCCCACACTTTTGCTGCCGAATCACAAGCTCGTCATCGGGTTGAAGAACGCCAGCAGCAGCTCCCCCATCCGCTCACGTTCCTTCTCGTGAACCCCCAAAATGGTCGCTTTGTATACGCGGGGATTCGAGAGTTCTCAGCTGCGGAGAATGAGGTGGTGCTGAGCGGTCTTCTCCGGGAATCACTGGGAATTCGAGATGATGAATTCCCAGCGGAAGCTGATGATGAGTTGCAAGGTATGGAGTTGGGCGACGAGGAAGTGCAGATGTCAAGAACTGGTCCTGCGGTCACCGTACATGCGAAGCAGCTGCCGAAAGGCACGTATGCACGTTTGCGCCCACTTGAGGCTGGCTACGATCCAGAGGATTGGAAGCCTCTGCTGGAGCGACACTTGCGCGACAACTTTACAACGCTGACAATTGGCGAGCTTTTGACCGTACCGGGAACGCGTAATGAGTCCTTCCGGTTCCTACTCGACAAGGTCTACCCAGAAGGTGACGGAATTTGCGTCGTTGACACAGACCTGGAGGTCGACATCGTAGCGCTGTCCGAGGAGCAGGCCCGGGAAACACTCCAAAGACGATTGGAACGGGCAGCGCGTGCACCGGGCACAACGAGTGGTAGCTCCGTTGGTGGTGTCCTCGCTTTTGGCGAAGATGTCGCAGCCCAGGTCGTACCGGGTGAATACGTGGACTACGAGCTTCGAGAGTGGAACCGCCGTGACACTCTTTGCGTCGAGCTTACCACGGAAGACCCAAGCTTATATCTTTTTGTGAGCCCCCTTGGTGCTCGCCAAAGACGCCGGCCCCGGTCAGACATACATGTCTGGGGCAATTTCTCGAATCAATGCCCCAAGCGACTGGAGATACGACCAACCAATGTGGCCCTGGAGGATACTGAGGCTCTTTACATATCTACATTTGCCGATCCTATTCTTGAAACTCTATCATCTGCTCAGGCACGGGAGCTAGCTCCCGTGCCATACCATGTGCGGATCACCGCATGCGCTTCCAATGAAGAATCCAAAGTTGAAGCGGACCATGAGCCCAACGATGTGCAATGCCAGAACTGCCGGCAATGGGTGCCTCAACGGACATTGGTTCTCCACGAGAATTTCTGTCAGCGAAATAACATTTTGTGCTATGAGTGTCACAATGTTTTCCAGAAACGATCTCCCGAGTGGGATAACCATTGGCACTGCCCTCGCGATTCCGCTTATGGCAACGATTCCTCCAGCCGACTCAAGCATGACTCGATTTTCCATCAATCTTATCCTTGTCCAGATTGCCCTGCTCAATATGAAGGGCTGGCGGCATTGGCACAACACCGCACCACCGAATGCCCAGGGAAGTTGATTCTGTGTCAGTTCTGCCACCTTCTTGTTCCACAGAAGAGTGATTCAGACCCGGACCTGCATGATCCAGAGGTTATGCTGTCTGGCCTGACCCCCCACGAGCTGGTAGATGGTGGGCGTACCACCGAATGTCATCTTTGCGGAAAGATTATTCGACTTCGGGATATGAAAACCCATCTCCGTCACCATGACCTAGAGCGTGTCTCACGCCCTATACCCCGGATCTGTCTGAACCAGAGTTGCGGCCGCACGCTCAGCAGCTCGAGCAATGAATCTCTTGGCCTGTGCAATATCTGCTTTGGTCCACTGTATGTGGATACATATGATCCAGAGGGTAAAGCTCTTAGGCGTCGTATCGAACGGCGCTATCTGTCACAAATGATGACGGGATGCGGCAAACCCTGGTGTCAAAATGAGTTCTGTAAAAGTGGGAAACAGAATTTGCAAGCTGCTCCAGGTTCCCCGGCAAGCTTGAGCGTGGCTGACATCATGAAACTGATACGCCCGCTGGCAGAGGCTGTCAACGTTCAACCGGGGGTACCCAACACCGCATTCTTCTATTTCTGCACCGACGAGACAGGTCAGCAACGCCGCAACCTTGCTGAAATGATCTGTGCAGAGGGTTCTGTAGCTGGTGGCAAGATGTATGATCTCGCATGGTGTGTGGCTGCTGCGGAAGCGGCGGGGCCCGACTTGGAGAAGACGCGGGAATGGCTCGCCAAATGGGCACCCGTAAAAGGTGAGACGATTGGATGAGCCCATGAGACTCTGAGAACAGGCTTTGATTGTAAACCAGTCGGCGTGGTCGAAAGAAAGGTATACATGAACATTAGAATAGAGAGGTGTCGACGAAACTTATAATGTATAATGAAATGTATAAAATCACTGGCTGAATCTCGTAATATTCATGATGATTAGATGCAGAGGAACCAAATGAGACATTGACACCCCCTGTCATGCGCGCCAACCACCGGATGACGCCCAGAAAGTACAATGGACGGCATACGGATGGTTAGAGAGGAAGGCCATCTAAGCTAACTGTTCTCACGAGGAACGAGGAACACGAAACTGCTGCACCCTCTTACGCAGCACCCGTCTTGGCCGCTAGAGAGCCTGTGCCTCTCGAAGAGAAGATACCCATGATGCCGAAGACAACATAAAACAAGGCCAAGGGGTATGCTACCAAGCCACGCATACCACTCATACGCGCGACAGCACAGAACATGCCTGATGAGCTGTAGGTGCACCAACCGACGGCCGCCGTAGTCAAGAGATAGCCGAACATGGTGTCCATTGGGATGAGAATGCCGATAAGACTGGTTAGAACAAGCGGCAGAAAACAATATCCCAAAACACTAGCGGAGCGAGGGAAAGTCAAAGTGGCAGAGAAGTGGCCAGCCGCCGAAGCGCCAGACAATGAGGGCTTGTGATGTGGGTTATAGTTGGTGGGGTCGGCAGCATGAGGGGCGGGGGCAGTGTCAAGGGCAGGAGACATGAGGCTGAGAATAAGGTGAAGCGCGACGGTTCCAAAGACAGCAACACCATAGATATAGCCGTAGAAGACCTTGCCGGAGAGGAGGAGGAAGGTTCCGTACAGGACAATGTAGAGTAGTGCACCATAGAGATCGCTGTCATCCATCAGGTGGTTGTCGATCGAGGCAAAGGGGTTCAGAACTGTCAGAGTCTTAAGAATGACAAAAATTAGCTTCTCGATCGACAAAAAGACGGTTCATACCGATCCAGTGACAGTCCACGAGGGATCTATAGTCTTGCAGGCCCGGCGCGTGTTGTTGCTTCTAAAGTATCGTGTCCCCAGCAACTCACCTTGGTTCGGATGTGTTCAAAATTGACCCCAAGCTCCTCCAGTAGTGGTGGCTCGCCATCATATCCTTCAGTCCCAAATGCAGCCAACCAACCTGTCCGCAATCCGGCTTGCTCGCCCATTCTTCCGCTCACACCAGCACCGGGAGACCCAAAGCCACCATAGCTGCCACTGACGGGATACGCCTGCGAGGATGAATTAAGGTCACCCACAAATCCACCACCGTATGATGCTTGCGAGGGCGTTGTGTGGCCGGATACCGAGGCGTACGATGAAGGGAAGAACTGGAGATTCTGTGCGGAGGCTTGGGGCCCATAGCCCTGTTGTTGCTGTTGAGGATAGTATTGGGCCATTGCCGCGAGACGGCGAGTGTCAATGAGCGTATCCTGATTTTCTCTCTTTGAAGACAACAGAGACCCAGGGGTTGAAGCTGAGACCTGAGAGCTCGGAAGCTTGGAATTGATGTGTCCAACTGGCGATTGCCCCGAGTAAACTGTGCTGAGTCAGCTAGGCTGGAGCCAGCCTTGGAGCCCTGACTCCCGGGCAGCAGAACTACGTATACGGCACCAAAACATTCAAGTAGAACCGTAAGGGAATAATAAGGTGAGGTATAATTGATTCCGCTAAGCTCTAATCAGGACATATTCCTACAGAAAATTAATGCCAATTCCGAGCTGAAGACCCTTCCGGCCCTCTTCGCCTTTCCGCAAGACCAGAGGAAGAGAGAAGTTCAGCTCGAACCGGGCCACCGGGTGGGCATACACGACACCGACACCGGCTGCGACGCTGGGAAGACCATCTTGCAATTCAGATAGAGTAGAAAGCATCGCATTTTGCACCTCTCCATTGTTTGAAGGTGCAGCTTTCTGCGATGTCCGCAGCGGAAGCAAGCGACCACCGTTCAAGAAAGCTTGCATACGAAAAGGCTTATCAGCACCCACTCTGGGAAGCGGGAACAGCAAGTTTGCACTTCCAGCAGCATAGACATCACCACCGAGAGCATCGGTGCCTTCACGAGGACCCAGGCCACACAGACGGAATCCACGAACGTCGGTGGGCCCGCCAAGCAAGAAGCGATCATTGATTCGGGAAAGCTGGGACTGAGAGTTTGAGTCCAATCCAAGGGGATACAGAAGGCCAGCACGGAAGCCGGTAGTAAAGCTGACACCACTGTCACCCTTGATCCCCGGAATGGGGATGGGAATTGCACCTTGCGTCTCGATCTCCGACTTCCAGAAAGATACATCACCCTTCAACGGTCCCCATCCAGCCACTTCATTGAAAACCTTTGCGTAGTACCCGCGAGACGGCAGCATGGGGTTGTCACGTTGATCATTGACCCAACTGTGGAAAATGCTGCTCTTCACACTGTCACCGGCATCTGCGCGAACTGTAGGAGAGGCATTCTCCCCAAGACCGGTGATTTGTCTCCAGAAACCATTGTAGCCGAGCTCATGGCGGTGCCCGGACTGGGAAAGCCATCGAAGTTTGCTCCAACCTCCTTTCACGACCTCCTCATGACTCGCCCAAGACTTCTGAGTGGAACTCGCAATGCCACCAACCTCGAGGCGGAGATCAGGGTTGCACAATATCGGCGTCTCAAAGGCGGCCTGATAAGCGGACCGAGTCCGAGTACCCAAGGAAGCATTCAAGTTAAGAGTCTCGGCGCCACCAAAGACGTTGCGCCACAAAAGATTACCGTAAGCCGACCCTTCGGCGTTTCCAAGATCTGTCCCGGTCTTCAGCAGGATGCGGGACTTCTCCCGGACGGCGAGAAGGACATCGATGTTGTGAAGACCAGACTGGGCGTCCTTTGTCGATTCATCCAGGTGGACTGAGATTGGCTGTTGGAACAGATCTATGATCCACATTAGAAACCAGAACCTCAGGTTTCCTACGGCTCGGAGTCACCATACCAAATCGCCCGAGCTTGTCTGCCGTTACCGACACCTCCCGCAATGCCTCCGACAGAGTATAAAGGCGGCCCTGATTTGCGCTAAGAAGGGGGTTGACAATGCTTTCAAGAAATCCTCGGCGGGTATGAGGTGCGCTGAGGATCTGGACCGAAGTGATCGTGCAAGGCAGGGTCGAGTTTTGATCGAGCTGATTGTGGAAACTGTTAGCCAGAAGCTCCGCAAGTTGGGCGTGAGTTCGTTGCTAATAGCACCCCCTCTTGAAATGTTGTTTCTCATACCATCTCAGAGAGACGAGCTTGAGCCTTCTGGAGGATCGCCTGCATCCGTTCATTCACGGCCTGCTGTTGCTCTTCCAGGACCTGCGGGTCCTTGCGCTGTTGCAAACGCTCGAAGATCTACCAGCGATAGGACGATTAGTATAATGTCGAATAGAAGCAATGCGTAGGAGAAATACGTACGTCGTCATCTCCGGCGGAGAGTGAGGAGGGCATTGTGACAGCTACAATGGCCAAAGCCTGCGACCTCTCCAGGAGCCGTTGATCGCGTGGAAAAGCGTATTGACACGTGACTCCGGGGCGATCGCGGATAGCAACGCAACGGCGACGCTGTCTCATCTTTGATCTCAGTGCACCTCATCTTGCATGGAGCCTTTGTCTTCCGTGTTCCTCTGACGCATCTGCTATCTCAACATATCTCTCACACAATCATCGAGACCTCTTGAGGAAATGGCAACCAAAGCAGCTTTCAAGCGGGTCTGTGGCTCAAGACACTATACGACGTAACTGCAGCATTCTAACAGCTGTCACAGCTCACTCGAGAGTACCAAAATATCCAAAAGAACCCGCCTCCATTCATTATCGCTCATCCATCCGAGACCAACATTTTGGAGTAAGCAATACCCCTCTTGATTATTTAGCCAAGAGCGCCCCTCCCCCCGACGACGAGCTGACTTTGGTGCAGATGGCACTATATTCTTACCGGCCCCCCTGGAACTCCTTACGAAAATGGACAATACTGGGGCACATTGATGTTCCCTCCCGAGTACCCATTTGCGCCTCCTGCCATCCGCATGCACACTCCCAGTGGCCGATTCCAACCCTCCACGCGCCTGTGCCTGAGTATCAGCGATTTTCACCCCAAATCCTTCAATCCCGCATGGGAAGTCTCGACGATTCTGATCGGACTGCTCTCTTTCATGACAAGCGAAGAGATGACCACTGGTAGTGTGAGTGCATCAGAAGGAGAACGTAGAGTACTGGCTGCTCGATCTCGCTGGTGGAACTCAACTGGTGGAGGTTCGCATGTCAGTGCCACTCCAGGTGTGACTCGAACTGCGAAGGGCATCAACAACGTCAAGGCGGGAGACGGAGGGTTAAAGTTCCGGACAGAATGGCCCGAGCTGGACCAGGAAAACTGGACATGGTTGAGGGAGCATCGCATCGATACCAACACTGGCCAGATCATGCCCGATCCTAGTGCCCCGGTCAAATGCTCTCCAGAGACTAGTGCTTTACGTCGACGTCCGAACGGCAGCGCCCCTGGGCTTGGAGCAGTCATGGAAGGCGGCCATGTGGCTCGGGAAGCCGGTCAGGGATGGGCACGACGGAACCGACTCTGGATCGGATTGGCGGTTCTTTTTGGCTACGCGTTGTTATCGCGACTCGTTAGCGACATGCAGGGATGAGCCTGAGAGAACATAGGAGCGAGATCGATGAGCTAGTGCAATTATGGGAAAGGGGCTTTTTTGTTGTTGTTAGCGGGTTCTTTTGCAGCATCTCCTGGCGCCTTACAGATATACGATTTCTTCCGCCCACTTGATTCTTTGGTCCCTTCTAGAAATGGGGTGCGGTGTTCAAAATTCGCTTCGTGTCTAAAACTATTCTCTAGAGGTTCTGTCGCGCCTTAGGTTAGGATGATGCCGGTGTAACCGGCCACTATCGGATCATCGTAGTTGATTTGGCTCGCTCAATCGGGCTTGTGCTCACCCCACATTGACAACGTAACTACATACTCCTTTTTTTCTCTTCGAAATTCGCCTCCCCCCGCTAAGCCTCTATCCACTTCTTCATTGGTTTACCCGCCTCTCTGTTTCTTCCTGGGCTTTGGGCCCACGATGGATCAGCTGCAGCCCTTCACCTTCACTGCGGGTGCTCAGCCTTCCTCTTCAGGTTCGTGCTCTTCTCGTTGTCGTTGCCTTTGCCCTTGTGTATTTGCAGCCGTGGAGCCCCACAAATATCCCGGCCTTGACCGTGGACCTGTGCGATGATTATTATTATTCCATGGTGCTTGTGTCAGATCCTCCCCCGGGGCCGTGTGGGGGGAAGTTGCTCGGGGCAAATGAATCCGTCAGTTCCCATTTGTCCTCACCTGCAGAATCTTCCTCCCCCTGTCAGGCTAGCAGATCAAATTGACAACGATCATTGGGACCAAGGACTTCTTGTGCTAAAAGCTCGGGCCCAGATCATGATTCAAGAGCCGCTGCGCCGCTGGATCGGCCGTCATTTACTTTCATCGATCATGATGATGACTTGACCTCCAAGCGCATCAAGGATGTCAATGCTCGCAAGGCAATTCGCTCCCACGTCATGCGCGACGTGCGCCGCCGGGAGAGACTTGCGGGGCTAAAACGAACCTCGAGGCGTGAGAATCGTGGGCAACGTCCTGATGTGAAATCACAGTGCAAGGTCACCGATGAATCCGAGGAGCGAAGGCTGGTTCTCCGAGCTGCATCTCAATCCTCCGCTTCGTCGCCGTCACCCGTTGAGACGGAGTCTAGGACCCAGTTCTCGACTTCCAACCATCGTCGAGGGCGCCCAACCAAATGGATGGCTGGCCATCCATTGTCATTACTGAGTCCCAGCCCTCGTTCCTTGCCAAATTCATGGTTCATGGACCCCTTCTGCTCACTGCCAGGGAGCAGTGAGCTGCCCTCTATGGTTGCCCATTTGGTATTCTATTGTAAGTGGTGCCTCATCTCCTACGCTAGCAGTCCCTCCTCTCTTCCTCTGCTTCTTAACGGGGTTTCCCGTTTGAAGCTAACTAGGAGCTAACCTCCACGTCAAGGGAAATCCGTATTCGTTCCCATGACTTTTCCGAGTGGTCTCAAAGACGCGGAAACCCCAGAAGTAGAGTTGATGGTCCGATCCTCTTTCTCGGACCCCGGCAGTTTCTTTGGTCTCATGAGCATGTGCGCTGCCCATCGAGCCGCTTTGGCGATCGATCATCTCGACGTATTGGATGATTCTGCAAGTGGCACTAACCGGGTTGTAAACGACCCCGACTACTTTGTTATGAAGGCAAAGTCTATACGAGAAATGAACGCCAAAGTAAAGGACCCGAAACGAGCGCTTACCAATGAGGCGTTTGATACTATTGTCAACCTTCTCACAGGCTCTGTACGCATTCTCCATCTTCGTGAAGCTCACGACTATGAGACCGCTGACTGATGTTCTGCAGTTGATCGCCGGTCTATTCGATGAAGTTCGTGTCCATTTAACAGGCCTTAAGCGAATGGTGGAACTGCGAGGTGGTATAACCGATGAAAGTATTCGCTATTCCTCAATACTATCAGCTATCCTCACGTAGGTTCGCCACCGCTATCGAATCGCGCCGGGAACGACCCGCTAACCATCCATAGCGCTGACGTGAAAGCTGGCTCTGGCCTGCTGGCCAAGCCGGTGTTCCCGCTAACGTGGCAGGCACAGCCCGTGCCCTGCGAGATACAGCAACGAATTCGACCGCCTGCTTCATCGCCAATTCGGAGACTCGGCTCTGGATTTTGGGCAAACACACTCCTCAGTCAACCATTACTTCGCATTCTCAACGTCCTTCGAGATATCGTTTTCTACGGCATTGCTGTCCAAATGAAACCGGCCGTCATTCATCCCAGTGACCACGATTTCTTTCGTTTAATCAACTGCGAGGTGGAGCATCAACTGCTAAGTTATGTCTACACCGAGACTGCAGAACCGGAATTTCCGAATTCTTTCAATCTAGACCTAGACCTTCACCCTATCGAAATCGTCACGCGTGTGGCTTCTATCTGCTTTATCAACCATTTTCTCATCGTTTCCCCTCCTTCGTCGGGCCTTGGCCGGGCTCTCACAAAACATCTTATGAAAGCCATCAATAGCTGCCACCTGTCCTTTCTCCTCAGCTTGCCGAAGGAGAATTTTGGACCGTTTGCGTGGGCCTTGTTTATAGGTGCTCAAGGTTCCCTGGGCCGGCCTGAGAGGCCGTGGTTTGTAGAGCGGCTGGCCCGAGTGGCGATGATTTGTGAATGGCAAACTTGGGATCAAGTCTCACGGATATTGTGTGACTATTTTTTTCTCCCAGTCGCTCAAGACACGACGTGGCGGTCTATTTGGGACGAGGCAATGGCAGTGTTTGTGATCTTCGCGGACGAATCTTGAATTAATGCTCTCTGATCCTTGAAATCTCCTTCAAATCAAGATCGATGTACATGATGTGTAACTAGGTAATGCTAATACTATGGAAAAGTCGAGTCGAGCAAGTGTGCATATATGGCATAGGTAGATTGCTTTGTGAAGTCCTTCTATTCGTCGCCGTAGGTATATATTTATGTATATATGTAGATGTAACCATGCATCGATCGCGTGATTGAGATTCGGTAAATGTGTTTATACCAAAGTATACCAAACCTGTTTCATACAAAGGGGATATATAAGGAATAGACTGGACTTATAAGCTCCGTAGCTCTCCGAGTCCTACGCGTATGTAAGCTGTGTACTAAAAAGGATGAGTACCCCAGTACCCTCCTAGGATGTCATGCTTGTGGTCCCAGAAGGTGTCAGGATAGAAGGGGACCCGACCAATTAGAATCAAGGAGAAGTCTGTTGCTATTCCGCCCAATCTGCCAATTTAGGGGGCGTACACTTAGCTAATCATAACATACATATCCATTCATTCCGACAGAAGGTGACTAGATAATGCTAATACCGAATGGGCCTAGTATATATACTACTAAAGAACAACTGATAACTCCAGTTGTCCTTATGACCTTTGAGCCTACCTATGTAGGTAGCAATTATTAGCTCTTATGTAATCTTGCTTAATAGGGAACCACGGGTACCTAGACGGGTAGTCCTATTTATTAGTCAGGATCACATGCTCGGGCCGTGCATAACATGTGACTTATTTTGTCATTCCCGCGATTTTCTTCCCGATCTTTTATCGCGCAGGGGAATTTGATTTTGCTTACAATTAACTTTCGCATTTTCTATTCAAAATGGGTTGGTTTTGGGCAGATTCGAAACCGCAGACTTCTGCGGTACCGCGCCAAAATTCATCTAACGCAGCTATTCCGGTACGCTTCTCCAAGCTTATGAATCGATCAGTATCGACTTGGACTGACCCTTATCGACAGCCTGGATGCCCGATGCACGAGTCGCGTTCAACGCCGTCTACAAAACCAGATAGCACTGAAAATTCCAGCTGCCCCATGCGACCTACGGATTCACCTTTTTATGCTTCTCCAAAATTGAATTCCGCTGAGACGGTGCCGGTGCCAGCCGCGCCGTCGAAGTCTTCTTCCACCCTGGCCAAACTGAATCCTCTGAACTACATGTTCGCCTCGATCTCCCAAGACCGCGCGCCAAATCAGACTGTCGATCTGTCCGTGGACCGTGAATTATCTTCGATTCCGAGAGGTGATACCGAGGGTAACTGGGAATATCCTTCTCCTCAGCAAATGTATAACGCCATGCTGCGCAAGGGCTACACTGATACACCCCAAGATGCTGTGGAATCTATGGTCGCAGTGCACAACTTTTTGAACGAAGGCGCTTGGAACGAAATTATTGGATGGGAGCGTACATTTGCCAAAGGCCTTGCGGGTGGATGGGAAAAGTGCCGTCGGGGCGAGGAGAATCTGAGCTACGAACTGGCCAAGCAGGAGATGACTGGACAGGTAGACGAGTCCTCTGAGCCTCGCTTGATCCGATTCCAAGGCCGTCCCAAGGAATTGAGCCCTAAAGCCCGGATATTCCAGGCACTAGGATGGGCGTATCCCGCCAGATTCGAGTACGTTGTAGCTATGGAAGATGAATGCTAGTTGCACGCTAACCCGAACTCAGAACCAATCCGCCCTTTGACCGACACGACTGGTTTGTCCAGCGTCAGACTTCGTGGGGTTCCAAAGAAGTTCGCTATGTCATCGATTACTACTCTGCCCCCCCCGAACCGACTGGAGAGCCTGTCTTTTATCTTGATATTCGTCCTGCTCTGGATTCTCCCACCGCTGCTGTCGAGCGACTTATGAGATGGGGAGGCGATGTGTGGTGGAGAGCAAGTGGAGGTGCTGCCAGGGAGTCTGGCCATCCCTGAACACCCACAACTAGCTATGAAATTCGGTGCTTCTCCACTCCACCTTGTACATTTAGCCACGGCACAGGCGTCCAAAGGCTTTCTTTCATCTCCGGCATTTCTCTTCTTTGTGTTATATTATACTTATGTGTCTTATCGTCTCGCTTGCAAACTCTTACGGATACTAGCAGACAATAATTGAAGGACAATGGCATCTTGACGTTGCATGGATATGACGGTAGTTGAGGAATGGTCTTCTTCTATCAATTGACTCTAATGGCAAGTCTATTTTGTGATATACTCCCTGTTTCTCCAGCATGATAGTCTTGTATCGACTCAATGTCTACTGACGATACGGCTTATAAAGTTTTTGCGTCTTTTACTTCACATCTTCTTTTACTTCACATCTTGGACTATGTTCCCCAGGCTACTGCAACGGCTCAGACTCGGCAGTCGTCGAAGCTGAATAAGATCATTATATCGTCCACGCACTTCAATCAGCAGGATTGTCATCTCATTGGTTCTTTCGTTTGAAGAAGGAACAAGAGAAGATCTATAGTACAAGAAAAGAGGTTCTCCTCAGATGTTGGGTGATAGCAGGTCATATTTGACGCAGTGCTCTACACTCTCGATACTGGCCTGCAGCATCCCTCGAGCTTCCAAGCCGACCCAGACTCGGAGCATCGAGGTGTCGCCCGAGCGCACCGTCTGCAGGAATGTAGCGCCAGAGCCTAGTTCGCGGAGAATGGGGAGCGCACTGCGGAACCTTTAAGTCAGCTCCCTTGTCGAGATCTGGCTCACAAACACAGACATGGTACTCACCTCTTGAAGAGATCCAAATCGGGATTTAGGCTCCGTCCAATCCCTTCAAGGAGAAGGCAGGAAATCACAACATTCACAAAGTCTCCTTCGAAGCGGACGTGATGGCCACGAACCATTGCGAGTACCTCACTGAGGACGTCGCCAATCTTTACATTGCCCAGGGCAAAGGTGCGCGATTTTATGCTCAAAACCAGATGCTGCATCTTCAAAGCGAAGATCTCCGGGTCAATAACCTGCTCTGGGGTGCGGCACCGTTCAACCATAAGATGGCCGGCTCGGTAGCCATCGAATTCCGCGATCGCCCGGAAGAGATCCAGGAAATTGTGGCGATTCGTATCATTCAGCTCGGTGACTAGGCCCGTATCAATGAAAATTAACTGCGGGCGATAACCCTCATTATTCAGCTGAGCGAGCGCGTTTTCCCAGTTCTGTTTACTGTCGGCATGCGGACGCAATCGCGCAAGCACGGATTCGGTCACGTCCAGTTCCGCTCGAGTCGGAGCATCTGTTGCGCGTGTATGCTTGCGAAGGGATAGATCAAGCTCGCTAGGCTGGTAGAAGCGAACCATAATGTTTCCCGGGTGTAGGTCCGCATGAATGAAGTTGTCAATCAAGAGCATATGCAGAAAAGCATCGAGGCCTTCATTGGCGATCTCGTGCTGATAGTCACCTCCTCCAATGTCCAGAAAAGTAGCCAATGGAATACCTTGCGCAAACTCCTCGACCAACACCTCACGAGTGGTGTAGTCTAGGTATGGATATGGGAACCAAGCTGTGGTGCGGGACTTGAACTTTTGACGGAACATAACAAGATTTGCAGCCTCGATGCGTAGGTCGAGCTGTAGTTTCATCATCTCCCCAAACTGCCGGACCTCATCGGGAAAAGAAAGCCAATGCATAGTGGGAATAGCATTGATCAAAGATGCAAAAAATGACATGATCCGTAAGTCTCGATGGATCACTTTCTCGACCCGGGGGTGCAAGACTTTGATCGCAACATAGGACGATGGCACCCGCTGCGGCGAGCTCTTCACCAGCACATCGACATTCCTCCGCACCTTTTCGCTCAGTGTGATGGGTTCCTGTCCCAGCTCCTGGGTGCTATTGGCCAGGCTCGGCTTGAGTTTCGCCTTGTAAACTTGAGCAATTGCTCCAACCCCAAGGGGCTCCTCTTGGAATTCCTCAAAGATGTCTTCAAACGGCAAGCCATTAAAGGCCTTCTGAATAGTCCGCTTGGTATCGTGAAGCGAATGAGCGGGCGCGTTCGAATGAAGTGAGGACATGACGATGCACATTTCGGGAGGGAAGATATCGGTGCGCGACGCAGCCCATTGTCCAAGCTATGGAGATTGATTTTCAGAAAATCCGTCCACTGGGCGGCGCAGTCAGCTAGGGCTAACATACCTTGATAAATGCAGGCCCTGCGCGCTCCATTGCCTCCACGAGAAAACGATACCACCACAGGGTCCCGCCTCTCGCGCTATTCTGGCTTCCAGCCGATCGGCCAAGCCATATCGCAGGAACCGTGATCACGACGGGCATAAAAATGACCACAAGGTGGAGAAACCGAAAGCCGATCGCGATAGGGTCATAAACATAACGATACCAAAAGACCCAAAGTGATTGGCAGAGCCTATTGAGACCTTTTGCATCTGGTGAAACAGCTTTTCGAATTTCTTCTCGGGAAGCCTCGAGCATGTACATCTCACTCGTCTTCCCATGGTCTTCCGAATTCCCCGCCAGTTCTAGAAATGCGCCAGGCGCCAGGGCGGCCATGATCACCCCGCGTATGACCGGCCCCCTTCTCGGGGTGTGTCTGATCGGAGGTCGCCATGACCAAATAAAATGATGCCGCGGAAGGCGCGAGAGCGAGAGCCCGCGTCTGAGACACAAGCGGCCGAGGAGGACCGTCCTCATGATCTGCAATGGAAGTTCATGGAGAGTAAAGAAGGCGGTTGACCGCGGCCAGCGATAACCTGATAAACGGCACGTGTTGCGACGTCATCATAAACACACCGCAGCTTGAACCCTCATGGTTCGTCATTTACTTTGAATCTCTGTATGCATTGTTCTCGGCTATCATTGGTGCTGCCGTATAGAATTCACCGTCATTTGCTCCGAATTGGACTCAAAGGGTCTTGCAGCAACGCACAAGCCCAACCCTCGAATCGCCACATTCCAGTGCGCATTCCTCGACTCTCCCCTTGTCCGCTTTCCTCGAACCAACCTTTACCTATTCCGGTGGTCGACGCCCATCACTTGGTCAAAGCAAAGACTGGCGTCGATCTTGGTGTTTTGCAGCGCTCAGCCTGTCTGGACAATCATCCCGATGTCCCGAAAACGGGTTCAATGTCTTATTGAACGGCGAGAAGGGATCCCAGCGGGTCTAGCATTAAAGGCGTTCCAAGACGCCGAAGCGATCATGATGAACTTTCCATCCACAAACTCCCAGGAGATCGCTCACTAGTGCCCGGATTGCTCACCATGGGTCGCCCGCTGGTTTCTTATGATGTCGAATCGAACCAAGACGAGCAATCCTCCTGGCGCGACTGGGCAGTTGTCTTCACTTGGAGCGTGGTGGGCTACCTGTGCATCATCCTCACCGTCATCGGCTATTTCAATCCCTCTCTGCTCCCTCTGGACCTGATGGGCATTATCTTCAACAAAGACATGTCGCCGTTCTTTGCGTTCTCGCACGGGTCGGGTCACTTCCCAAAACCGCATGGCTTCAAGATCGTCGCTCTAGTTCCTTTCAACTACTACGAGCGCACGGCAATTTTGGACTGTTATCTACAAGTGAGCTCAGATATTCGTCTTCGACGCATATGGTCGGGGCTAATTCATTCGTCAGAAAAATTTGGTCCATAATCATGGTCTCCTGGACCAAGTCGTCTTTATCCCCCAGACGGAGGACCCAGTCAGTCTGGAATGGCTCAACTCGATAGTCCAGCAAACCCCCGAGTATGCAGTTTCTCCGCCCGGTCCTGATATGGACTGGAAAATTGCTCAGGATAACGTCATGTACGTTCGCATTGACGGAGATGTTGTCTTTTTGGAGGATCACACTATCCCCACAATTGTCAAGACGAAGTTGGACAGCCCTGAAGCCCTGATGGTATCCGCCAACGTGATAAATGAAGCTGTGCTCGCTTCACTCCACCGCCATCCAGGCATCGCACTGCCGTATCTCCCAGAATTGTACCATGTCGAGCAGCCATCTCGATCCCGGTCGCAACTGAATCAAGATTGGCGCGCGTCAAGTCTTCCCCGGTGGGAAGGACCAGCAAGTTTCAAAGTGCGACAAGGGTTTACCCCGCCGTTTGAGGGTCATCGATGGCTGCTGCCGGCTGAAGCACTCCCCGATCGAGATCCCATTGCGACATCAGTCTACTCAGAGATTGGACCGGCCCTGCAGGACTGGACTGTGAGTGCCCAGCAGCACTACTCCTTCTTAAACCACCTTGAATCGAACCGATTGAGTCGATACAAATTCCCAATGTGGGTGGACCCGACCGAGCCCATAAGCCAGGATTTTGGGTGTTTTTGGGGTAAGGATGCGGAACGCCTTCGCGAAATCTTCCGCGACTCGAGCGATGAAGATCCTTTCAAGTCATGGATTAGGCCAGATGGCACTCGCCCGCGAGTCACCATCGACGGCAAAGGGCTGGTGTCGCATTACTCGGCGCGCCTGGGGGTTAAGGGTCTGGACTCGACCGATCTGTTAGATCGATATCGCGCGTATGCGCAGGAGAGAGTGTGTCGCCAAACATCATGACTAGAAAGGTTTAGCAGCGGCAGGGTTCAGCTGGGCTGACCGCGACAAGTAAATACATCCATGGATATATCCGTGTGCGGTGCATATCTCTTTACATTCACCTCGATTGCAGATGCAGAAACATAGGTCAATTCTACTTCGTGGTAACTGCTCTCGGGGTGGAATTTCCTTGCACAGTCTGGTTGTACTGAACGAGGGTTCGGCGGTCCCATTTACGTTGCGGCCGGTAACTTCGTCGTGAGGTCATGCAATCTCCTTCTAGCACAACAGCCAGCTTCCCACTTTCCCATCAGCTCTCTGCAGAGAACCAGCACCACATTCAGGCCCTCCTGGTAGAGGTCGTATCCTCGCGCAAATGTTTCGAGCGCAGGGGAATTAGGGCCAAGGAGAGTCATCGTTTCATTGGTGGGTGGGAGACCAAACATACCATAACGCCAGTGCATTTGTTGCCTTCATTCTTGCGGACAAAAATCTTCGAGAGACCGTTCAGCGGCAAGAAGTTCTCAAGAAGAGGAGCTTAGCTCTGCAACAGATGTGCATTACCGAAAAAGACGCGGCCCAACTTCAGCAGTTCGATGGCGAGCTGCAAGCTCTACAGAAGAAGTGTTGACACCAGGAGCAAGAAAGATACCGCCTGGAGTGCTTGCTCCCCTTCCCGTGAGCTCCATGAAAAATGACCATGGGACCTCCAGAAAGAACCCGAAATGCTATCTCCGCAAGAAATTGACGGAAGACTGCGCTGGTCGAGGCGGCTGTTGCAACCGTTCGTGTGGATGTTGCGAGAAGCGCCAAACCGATACCTACCCGGGCCAGAGACGCGGCGTGGGCCACTTTCACCGTGGAGTGTGGCTGTTGCTCCCACTCCCGCGGTTTCGAGCTGACGGAGAAGGAAAAGGAGGACAGTGCCAGCCAGTTCAAATCGATCCTGTGGGACAAAAACCCAGGTACTGTTTGAAGCTGGCCGAGGCCTTTTTCTCGGCGCCTCCAGAGCCTCCCAAGATGCCCGAGCCCCGTAAACCAAGCATCTTGAGCGAGTGTTTACCTAGGGATCGACATAGAAAGGGCGGGTTATGTTTTGCCTTCCATGGCTGTTCGTTCGATCCCGTGTTGGAAATAATGGTTTATTTTGCTATTCGCTACCATTGATAGGCATACCTGGTCAATAGGGATCTCATCTCTAGGGACTGTTTGGATAGTCAGTGTAGTTTTGTCTCTGCATAGTTCGGGCTCGAGGTTAGCTCTTGAACTACAGACTGTTTACATAGGTTTCATCTGCCGCCATAGGAGAATACACCACATTGTGAACCCAGTGATAGGATACTATGCCATAGACCAAGGGTCTAATACCTTCAGGCGACTATTCATCCACTCGGCGCGCATACGACCAAGGCAAATGGCTCCTCGGCCAAGGATAGGGCTGGGGTCTGAATAAACCGAGTGGGCTTGTTTCATTCCACCTCCAAGAGCCGATTCGAGCACATCATCCGAAGGTTGGTTGTGCCATTAGCGCTCCCCACTCGTCACCAAATGATCCTGCCTTATCCCAAACCAAAATTGGTCCTTGGTGATCCATGCGGGTAACCGAATTCCATGCAAAACTTTGAGCCATAGAGGAAGAAAAGAAGATCTTCAGTCAACTTGTCTGATGCCATTTCAAATTCTAATGATGCGAGAGCCCCTTTCATCTAGCGACCGCAAGCGCACACCATAGCCATGATAACCTAGACATGTCCGGGAATACTCCCAAATCTCGTTCAATCCCACGAACTCTTTTCGGCATTCACAACCACCCATGGCTTCCACAATCTCCCACGATGCTACCTATGGCAGCAATAAAGCGGTAGATTCGGTGGATGTTGAGCGACAGAGAGCATCAGATGTTGTGACCATTGAAGCTCCGAGGTCGCTAGGTGCTGGGGTAGGTCATCTTCATTCAAATCAAAATGAAAATGAAGGAGTTAAGAGTAATTATAGTCCGCGCTGGCGCTGGGTGCATTCGGTACCACGCTGACGACGCTCTCCTTGAGCCTGATGGAGTGGCGCGGCGTCACCACCCCAAACGCCTTCGTTGCCAACTTCTTCTTCATCGCCGCGTTCGGCCTGCTGATTACCGCGCAATGGGAGCTGTCGATTGGGAATGGCTTTGCGTACACGGTGTTCAGCGCATTCGGCAAGTCTCGACATATCAAGCTGCATGATGGCCCAGAGCCTAGCACTGACCGTGAAGCGACAGGTCTTTTCTATGCCGGCTACGGGGCTCTATTGACCCCGGCGCTTGGTGTTGCCCAAGCATATGGAGGGGATGACACAGCCCAGTACAACAACGCGGTCGGATTCTTTATGATCTTGTGGACCGTCTTCGTCTTCACGTTCCTCATTGCATCGCTCCCCAGCAACCTCGCATATATCCTTGCGTTCTTCTTCGTCGATCTCGGCTTTCTTACAGTTGCAGCGAGCTACTTTGCTCTTGCAGATGGCCATGTCGCATCTTCCGTCGCCTTGAAGAAGTCAGGGGGCGTGTTTTGCTTTTTGGCAGGATTGGTGGGATGGTACATTGTATTCCATCTTCTGCTGCAAGATTCCTTGCTGGATATTCCATTGGGCGACACTTCGCGGTATTTTGGCAAGAAGAAGAATAAGGGGGAGTAGATGGTTAGGTTGGGGGATAACCATGTTGGATTGCGTGATTGGATCTAGGATCGTTGGTGGGCTCGAAGCCGAGGGGAAACGAGATGTGGAGGGGCGTAGACTATGTGATCGTCTGAATCTTCTTGAAGTCTACAGCGAAATGCATGAATGCGTGTCCGCGGCTTCTCTCTTCCCTGATAGGTGCTAAGTAGGGATCTATTGGCAATGTAGTTCCAGAGGTTCATCCTGCTCGGTCCATACTTCGTCATCAACCCGCAGCGGGGTCCCCGCTGGTCTACATCGCGGTGATAACGACATCTGCTTCCAATGTGACGAAGCAAAGCTCCACTTTGTGTCGGCCGAGTCTCAGTTTTGAGTGCTCTTAGGACTGCACGTATGGTATCATCCTTCATGCCTAGCATGTCATTGGAACGAACGGGTGGCTCCTCGCGATGGGTAGATATACGGGCGCATTCCCGGCACTCCTCAACTAGAGGCATCTTGTTTACCAGACTGACCACCATCAGAATTTATTTATCTCGTTGTGGGAACTTGAAATGGCCCAGACAGAAATTCCAGTGACAGACCCTGCTGTCTACGCTTCATATGAGGCCAAATGGGCCACCCTTCCTGACTCTGCCGAAGCGTGGTTGGCCCGAGCACGCGAGGTGGGCGAAGTCCTGGCTCAAGATGCGGCGCAAAGAGACCAGGAAAATAAGTCACCCCGTGCTGAAATTGCGCTCCTCAAGCATTCCGGCTTGCTGAAGCTGCTGGGACCCAAGAAGTATGGTGGTGGGGAGCAACCTTGGACTGTTGGCTATCAGGCCATTCGAGAGGTCGCAAAGGCCGATGGGTACGTGTTTCGCTTTCATTCATAACGAAATTTCAATCTCCCAAGATCCCCAGCTCACGACAAAGCATAGTTCTATCGGCATGCTACTTGGTTACCACCTCTTGTGGTCGACCACAGCAAACATCGTGGGAACTCCCGAGCAGGCCGAACGTATCCAGCAATGGATCATCTCGAATAACTACTTCGTCGGTGGCGCCGTCAACCCTCGTGACAGTGACCTCAAGATTACCTCAGACGGTGACCACATTGTGTTCAATGGGGAGAAGCACTTCAACACCGGTGGTGTAGTTTCGGACCTGACTGTCCTGGAGGGCGTCTTGGAAGGCACAGATAGCCATATATTTGCCTTGGCTGAGACCCAGCAATCTGGCATCCAGTTCGCCCACAACTGGCATAATATTGGTCTGCGCCTGACCGAGTCTGGCGGCGTCAAGATTGAGAACATTCGAGTGCCTTGGGCAGACGCCTTGGGCTGGGATCAAGCCACCAAGAAGCCACGCGAGGATGTCTTGTTGATTCCGTTTGCCAGCTTGCTGCTTCCAACGTAAGGCTCCTCATTCCACGAGCTGCGTCTTCAAATATCTAACATGTTATTTGTTCGGCCAGGATTCAACTCGTCTTTAGCAACTTCTACCTGGGCATCGCCATTGGTGCCCTTGAGTTTGCATCCAAGTACACGGCCAAGTCTACCCGTCCCTGGCCCTTTGGAGGTGACAACAAAGAAGCCGCGACAGATGAGTTTTACATCCTTGAGCGATACGGCAACTTCTTCGCGCATCTGCGCGCCGCCGAGGCCTTGGCTGACCGTGCCGCTGAGCAATTATCTGCCCTGTACAATCGATACTCTGCCAACCGAGCTGGACTCACTGTCGAAGAGCGAGGAGAGGTTGCCGAGTGGATTGCAAGCGTCAAGGTGGTTACCACCGATGTTGGGCTGCGTGTTTCCTCGGGCATATTCGAGGTGACCGGGGCTCGGGCGACTGCACTGAAAGTCGGGCTCGACCGGTTCTGGCGAGATATCAGGACGCACACCCTGCATGATCCTGTGGCCTATAAGAACCGCGAACTCGGCCGGTACGTGCTCCTGCACGAATACCCCGCGCCCTCTTGGTACACGTAGATAGAGAAATGCGAGAGGGACAATGGGGGATGGCGAGCAGGTGATGAGAAGCGAATGGGTAGTGTCCATGAAGCCATTCTATATTTGAATGAATCAATGTGGTAATCAGACAACGAGCCGAGTGACCCGATAAGAGTGTCAATCGATGTTCCCTATAGAATGTCACCGAAAGCGGGCTCGGGGGGCGATAAACCCCGCGCTCCGATAACCAGAATGCCGATCCGAAAATTTCTCTCTTCCGTGACATTCAAGACTCTTAGATCTTGCGCCTCCGATCCCGTCCTGCTCCTCCGGCGAGATTCGCTCTCTGCGATTTGCCGTACTCAGCCACATCTGATTTCCCTCGGTCATTTTTTCAATCGCCAGCATGCCGCAGAAGGTCTACGTCACTTACAACCAGGTACGCCGGGATCTCCCCCTTCCTCTTTGCGTCGATCGACAGTCACGTCAAATGGACTTCCGTCCTATGCGCCAGAGGGGATCCAGCACGACTCAGATTGGCCTATACATTCTTGAAAAAGCGGGGAATGCTGACCAGGCACTATGTAGGTGCACAAACTGTGCCAGCAGTCGGCAGACACCATCCTGAAGGACTTCCACCCCAATCTGATGATTGCCATTGGCGGTGGTGGCTATGTCCCTGCTCGCATTCTCCGGTGGGTGCTCTCTACAGGGCTGGGCTATCTGCGCGATCCTGCAAGAAAAGCGCGTTTCCTAATCTAATCTAATCTAATCGCTTCACCAGCTCCTTCCTGAAGCGCCCCGGCGACCCCAACATTCCCATCCAGGCTATCGGTCTGTCACTCTACGAGGATCTTGGTCGCGGTGACCCCGAAGAGGTGCCTGGAACCAAGGTTACCCGTACACAGTGGCTCGACCTGAGCTCGCTTGAGATGGCCAATCTGATTGGCAAGAACATTCTGATTGTGGACGAGGTCGACGACACCCGGACAACGTTGGAGTATGCTGTGCGCGAGCTGGAGAAGGACGTTGAGCAGGCTCAGAAGCAGCTCGGGCGGGAGGGCGAGAAGACCAACTTCTTCATCTTCGTGCTGCACGTGAGTTGTCCTCCAGTCTTCCAAATCAGTTGGAATTTACAAGCTAATGCTCCGACTTGCGATAGAACAAGAACAAGTCCAAGAAGGGCGTTCTGCCCGCTGATATGATGGAGGGCGGCCGCTACCACGCCTCGGTCACCACCGACGACGTGTGGATCTGCTATCCTTGGGAGGCTAAGTATGTTCTAGCTTGCATAAACCTCCATACCGATGAGAGACTAACATTTAACAAAGGGACATTGACGAGCACGACGCCCTGGCGAAGGAGAACCCGCTCATCTAAACGGCCTTCGGAGCCGACCTCTAATTGCATAGTCGAACAGCATCGAACAGCATTCCATTCTGCGCGGCGCTTTGATACAGTTGGTGGCTGTTTTGGTCGCTTATTTTGGCGGCCCAGTTCCCGGTGCGGAAGTAGACCTGGGCCGGCCACTGTCAATATTACGATATCCTTGATGAATCTAGAAAAGTTACCCCACGAGACATGCAGCTCCGAATACACGTCAGTCTTTCTAGCGGGGGGTCTGCACATGCGCAATCTTTATCCGACAGCCGTAAATCGAAGGGTATCAAGTAGAGCTTTATTGATGGCGAAAATAGCAACTGAACAGAACCGGGTTTCAAATATGATGTCTGCGCGGAGACAAAAAGCCGCACCATCAAGTCGAACCAGTCTCGGGCCGGAGGACAGCCATGTGTGCCCATCAAATCCACTCCTGCACGCCGGTATCCATAATCTAATCCACATCAACCTTGCCCTGACGCAGCTCGACCTTGGCCAGTTCAATCTCCTTCTGCAGTTCTGCGTGTGCCTCGGGGACGTCGTTGAAGGTGAAGATGGCAAGGCCCAAGCGGCCAAGGAGATAGCAACCGAAACAAATGAGTGCGTAGAAGGGGAGCTAGTGAATCGAATAGAAATCAGTAATTGTTTCTCGTCGGGGAGAAGGGGGGGGGGGGGGGGGCGCGACGTACCACGGGGATAATTTCGGTTTGGACAGTCTCGTTCAGGGGAACAAGGCCAAGGTAGAGAACGAGGTAGAGCTGAAAAGAATTATTAGCCAAGCAGTTTCGGCTTCTTGCTTGAGGATCTGTAGATCCTGGGTGTGCGACGTACGGAGGAGACAAGGAGGAAGACGGAGAGAGTCTGCTGCGCGCGCGTCATGGTGAAGGTGTTGAGTGCGCAAATCAGGAATACTCCAGGACGACAAAAGAGAGAATGAAACTCGGAAAGGGTCTAGATTCCAGATCCAATTGACCACGGGGCACTAAAGGAGAGACGGGATTGAAGTTGGGGTTGGAGTTGCAGTTGGCGGAGTCAAAGCAAAGGCCAGCTTGGGGTGGCGCCGAAGGCGGAACTCCTGAGCCGCAGCGACGCAATGACACCGCCAGCAGCTACGATAAGAGACAAGCAGTGGCCTACTCGGACATAATCCCCCGACCGATCCTAGGCTACTGGGAGTGTAAAGTGCATCGTTCACCCGACGGATGGGAATTCCTGGATCTTCCATTGACGGACTTCCCGACTCATTCGATCGTTAGGCAGGGAAGCACCTTACCCAAACGAGGCGGATGCCTGAGTCCCTCTCAGGCAGCCCTCCCGCATCCACCGCGTGCCTGGTGCGTCGAGCTCCATAAAAAGTGCAAATCTCCAAGGCAGCCAACCTCCCTGTCCAAGCATCATGTCCTCCTCGGGTGGTATATCTACTGATGCCGCCCACAACGAGGCTGGCAGTCAGGATTCCACCATAACCGCGGGGTTTGACTTGCCCTCTGTGGACCAAGTACTCGCAAGCCTGTCTGGACCATCTAGTTCGCTGCCAACCCAAGACCTCAAAAAGATTGATCAAGGCAAACAGCACGACATGTTCTGTGCGCTGAAAAATGTCATCGAACATGCCGAGGGGACAACTGAAGCTGGAAACAGCTTTGACCTGAAGGAACTCCATGCATCCCTGGAGCAGGCCGATGCAGAGGCACGTCGTGGCCGTCGAGATGTCGACACACTAAGGAATGTTCATGCCATACTGGGTCATCTATGGTCGTGCAATTCTGGATATTTGATCCAGGCAGCTGAGATTCTAGCCAACGGGAGCCGAGATCGTGAGTCGTTCGGCTACCTGATAGACTTGTAGCAATGACTGATCTTTTTTAGCATCATGGCGGCTGCCATTTGGCCAATCCGGTATTCTGGAGTTTTTTCTGGAGGTGATTGCTTCGAAGCACCATGTTGAAACCACACTCTTGCTTCATTCATTGCGTCTCGTGGGCAACTCGTGTGCGGATACAGGTAAGTGGCAACGGAAGCTTGGTCTCATCAGCCAGCCTGAGCTGACATTCGTTCAGATGAGAACCGAGATATTGTTATCAAATACAACTACACGCTTGCAATTATTCGGCATTTTCTGAATCCCGATCTGATCCAAGTGGCCATCCCTGTGATCTACAACATCTGTATGGATTACGGTGAGGACGCTTTCCATTCATGGAAAAAAAAAAAAAAAAGGCAAGACAAACTGTTTACTTACATCAGACACAGAGCCTGCGCATGCCCAAATGGCAGCCAGTAGGACGGCGTATATCATTTTGAGACTGCTCAAAGATGGTTGTTCTATCAAGGATAACAGTGCCCTACTCAGCTTCTCATATGACCTCATTGAGTTGGCATCCGAGCAAGGTACTGTTATACCATATCTTATGAATTTCTTTCTTCTCAACTAACATGAGATACTCTCTCAGCCGAGGGTATCGAGAATTCTCCCGATGGAACAATTCTCCTGCTCATCCAACTTGCCTTGGACGAAAATACGACCTTTGAGTACTACTCGCCACTAGTCAACTGCCTCTCGATGTATCTTGAAAAAGAAAGGTTCCAGACTGCTTGCATTACAAATGGTGTAGTCGGAGAAGTTCTATCTGTTCTGCGCCGGTCTTATACCATCGAAGTCGATTCCTCTTCCGAAAATACCAAAACTCTTGCTCAGCTGCGACTGAAGACGAACCAAGCTCTTGCGGAGGTCTCCGCCTCGGCAGTGTTTGCCGAGTACTATCCTCTTGATTCCGAGCTCTCGCAAACTCTGAAATCCTGGATCGTTGCCAGAGAGGATCAACTTCAGATCTGTGCATGCGTGATGCTTGGCAATCTGGCTCGGTCCGACGAGGTCTGCCGGGTCATGGTACGTGATCTCAAGATCCACGAGGAACTTATCACTGTTCTCAAAAGCAATTCCCGCGGTGCTGTTCTTCATTCTGCGCTAGGGTTCTTGAAGAACCTGGCAATCGCTGGCGACAACCGAACAAGCCTCGCAGAAGCAGGCATAATTTCTGCTGTGTCCAGCCTTTGGGAATACGAATCTGTTCCCCAGGTCCAGTTCTCAGCTACAACGATTGCACGCCAAGTTATCATATCATCCACGGACAATATTGCCCGACTGCTAGCCCCGCTCTCAGATGACCCCGACTCTCCCGCCCATCGCAAGACATACCTTTCTTTACTTCTGTCGTTGTTTGAGAAGACAGATTCGTCCCCAATCAAGACCGAGATTGGGCGTACTATTGCTTCGATTTGCAGGACTGTGAGCCCAAAGGCTCGCGATGGCGATGAGCAAGCGATTCTGTTGTTGGAAAAGCTCTATACCCTCCACGAGGGAATTGCCCATCCGGTCGGTGCAATGATTACGCAATCTCAATGGCCTGTGGTTCGGAGTGAGGGCTGGTTTGCTTTAGCTCTAATGGCGACTAACAAGTCGGGATGTGTTGCGGTGGCAGACTGTCTTCACAACGAGGACGTGACCGAGCTGCTCAAGACCACTCTGGCTGCAGATACATCTAACCAGGATGAAACAGACGAAAGAGACCAAACCCAAGTGACCAAGGATCGTGAAAATTCTGTTGTCCTTGTGCAAGAGCTGTTGAAGAATGAGGTGGGAACACCCCTGAGCCTTTCGTCATTTATTATCCATACTAACCTCACGACAGTCTGGCATATTGTCAGTGGGCTTTCGGGGCATGATTGAAGATCTGGTAAAAGAACATACCTCGCGGCACATGCAAGGTACCAAGGACGCTTAGAGAGCAGATGAGCTGAGATATACATGGCCCTAACGAATATGACGTGGCAATGCTGTCAATGTGGTAGATAGCGATAGCGATGATCTCTGAGAATGAACGTTGGGTCCATAGGTTATAGATGAATTGCATTGTGAAGCCACAGCGGGCCTCTACGTGTTGTGGGTCAGCGACTTACCCAAATTCATACTTTCGTTGTGATAATCGATCCAGTGTTTTGAAGCCGGAAGATGGTGCGGTGACCTTGGCACAGATACTATGACAAGCTACCAAGGTAGTATAGCGCAGACTACAGATCTACAACCGAAGTCTCAAGACATCACCTCACACATTTCAGATCTCACATCCCCTTCCGATTAGGAATGATATAAAATGGTCATAGAAACACTCAAAGAATACAGTGACAAAAGAAAAGGTAAATGACACAGGACCTCACGCCGCAGCATCACAGCGTTTCTCTATCATGTCACTGTGATGAATCTACAGGTTCAATGCATGCCCCTTGTACATCGGATGTTTAGATGCCCAGAGTGAACTCAACGCCAACGTCGATCTCACGGGCCATCTTGACGACCTTGGAGAACTGAACAGACTTCTCAGCGGCGGTCTGCAGGTCCTCAATGGAGAAGATCTTCAGGCCGGACTCGTTGATCTATAAGATGTGAGTGATATGTTCTATATGAATTTGGATGACTGAAAAGGAAGGAAGCTTAATCATACCAGCTTGTGAGCTTGCTCCATGTTGGTACCCTGGAGACGGGCGATGATGGGGGTACGCAAACCCATCTCGTTGACGACGTTAATCAGACCCTGTGCGATGGCATCACAGCGAACGATACCACCGAAGATGTTAACAAAGATGGCAGACACCTTGGGGTCGCTGGTGATCAGCTCGAAAGCGCTCTTGATGGCAGCGGGGGTGGCACCACCGCCGACGTCAAGGAAGTTAGCGGGGCTACCGCCGTTCAGCTTGATGATATCCATGGTAGCCATTGCAAGACCGGCACCGTTGACTAGCTTGTATTAGCGCACAGCTGTGCAGAGTCTGGAAGGATCCTTACCCAGGCAGCCAATGTCACCATCCAGCTTGATGAAGTTCAGGCCGTGTCTAGATGAATGTCAGATAAAACGCCACTTGTTGTTTCAACCCCCATGGTTTTCCACATACTCGGCAGCCTTGACCTCATCGGCATCCTCCTGGGTGGTGTCGCGCCAGTCGAAGATCTCCTTCTGACGGAACTCGGCGTTCTCATCAAAGCCAAGCTTGGCGTCCATGGCCAGAACCTGATGATCCGAAGTCTCTGACAGGGGGTTGATCTCAATCTGAGTGGCATCCCTCTCCATGAAGACCTTGTAGAGGTTCTGGATAGTGCTCGTGGCCTCGTCAATGCACTGCTCGGAGAAACCAAGTTCGGTCGCGATGTTGCGGGCAATCTCATCGGTAACGCCAACGTTGATGTCAACGGCGGTTGTGATAATAGCCTCGGGGTTCTCCTTGGCAACGGTTTCAATATCCATACCACCCTGCGACGAGGCGACAATAACAGGGCTCTGGGTACCACGGTCCATCAGAACGGCGAGGTAAAATTCACGGCGGGCAAACTTGCGCTCGCAGATGTAGACGGAGTTGCAAGAACGGCCAGCAGCCCCAGTCTGCTTGGTGATGAGCTTGTGGCCGATCATCTGGTCGGCGAACATCTTGGCCTCGGTAGGGCTGGGAACAGGAATGAGTTAAAGCCGAGTCCAATATCAACAGCAGGCGTTATTGCTACTCACGAGTAGATCACACGGACACCGCCCTTAAGACCATTGTCGAAGTGACCCTTACCACGGCCACCAGCGAGGACCTGGGCCTTGATGACCAGATCGTCGTTACCTGGGACCAGGCGTTCAGCAGGGCGCAATGAAGGGGGGAAGAGTAACAAAACGGGTGTATGTACCGATCGACTTGGCGACAGCCTCAGCCTCCTCTGCAGAGCGAGCGACTTCACCCTTGGGAACACCGACACCATACTGTTCCCTTTATCAGCAACCCGAGGGGGGGGTCGAAAAATAGGTTCCTCCAACGCGACCGAGGGACCGGGACGCCGTTCACATACCTGCTTCAGAAGTCGCTGACCCAGATATTCGTGAATGGACAGATTCCGCTTCTGCTGCTGAGCAAGACGGGCCTGGACGGACGACTCCTATTGTGATTTGATCGTATCAGTCAAATGTCGACAGAAGCCGGGCACGGCCCGATCGCACGACATCGGGAGGGTCTCACCGTCGCAGCCCTGAGAGCCGCGGTAATGGGGCGACCACGGGCGAGCTTGTACATGATGAATAGGCGGGTGTGAGAGGAGAGAGTTGGGTCAAGGGAGAGGGCGCAAGTGACGAGAGAGCCCTTGGGGGATGGATACAAGTCGGATCGGGAGAACAGCTTTCTTTTTCTCTCGGGATGACATTGCGTCGCGGTAAAATCGGGTCTCGCAGCCCGGGAGCCAACCACAGCCCGTCCCTGGCTGACTCAGCCCCGCCTCGGGCGCAGGCGCGAATATCTCACGGAACCTGGCTGTGAGTCGGTATTCTCTTCCTGGCTACTTCCCAGCGCGTCAAATTCAATTACACAATGATTGATGGCCATGACATTTGATAAGGTCTCTTTGGCACAGAAAGAAATCATCTCATGTGCCCTCTAATCTAGACATGTACACAAGATCGGCAAGATTCGCTCTTCGAATCTCATTTGCCCACGGCATTGCGGAGCTTCGACAGCTTGAACATGTGCGTCAGGACTCCGCCAAACAGACCTGACCAGGCCCAGCCGCCGACCAGAAACCAGATGAGCCAGCTGCGATGACCTTCCCAGATCCAGGTCTTGCGACCACGTGCCCAGGGCCACAACCAACGCCACGGTGCCGATCCATGCAGCACTTGAGCGACAACGCTCTGCGCGTAGGCTTCATTGGACATGGCATCGTCCTGGCTATGTGTTACACGGCGAGTGTATTCGCTCTCGATTGGCATATACAGAGAGTTCGGCTTCAATGTGCGCTCAGTACGTGCAATGCGAGATTGCACTCCTCCCGTCACGATCGTGGTGACATTGACCCTAAATTATCGCCTGTGTCAATACTGGACAGCAATAATGGCCGGTTGGATCTGAATTATGCGTACCCATGCGGGGCCAGCTCAACTCGGAGAGTGTCGCTAAACGAGTGGAGTGCCGCTTTGGATGCGTTGTAGACTGATCCAAACACATAGGGGATGATCTGCTGGGCGTCAGCTGTCGTCGTCTCTTGTGTTTTTTGAGTCGAAATGACAGAAATAAAATAAGGAGACAAACCCCGGCTATCGAGCCAACTTGGACAATAGTGCCCTTGGCCTTCATCAGGAGTGGCAGGAAGATTTGGCACATGGTGATGACCGCAAAGAGGTTGGTCTCGAACGTCTGGCGTGCCTCCGATAGCTCCACCTCCATGGCAGGCACTGTGTAGTCTGAAGTTGTTTTAGTTTTCGCAAGACTTGATGTTAGCATGCAGCGACAGACATACTTCGGCCCCTGGTTATGCCCCCATTAGCCAAGAAGGGCCCGGAAGAGAGATGGAGGGACTCACGCATTGTTTACCAAGTAATCAAGGCCCTTATCGCCCAGACGAGTCTCAACTTCTGCAAAGCACGCCTTGGCGCTCTCGAGGTTGTCGACGACCAGACTTAGGGTCTCGATCCCAAGCTCAGCCAAGTCGGAGATTGTGGCCGCCTCTCGGGCCGTGGCCAAGACGCGTAAACCATTCCGATGGAATTCTCGCGCGAGGGCGTTCCCGATGCCGCCGGGAGAGCACCTATCGCCGTCATTAGCAAAGCCCTGCATCTTTACGCCGGCAGCACTCGCCCTGTGATCAGTACAGATTTGCGGTTATCCACGACTCCTGACATGATGGATATGGATCCCAGGGTAGATGCGATAATAAGGATCAAAGAGCATCCGATGTCATTTACGGGTGCAGATCCAGTTTCAGGACCCCGGCTTGTGGCGTCGAAGTTGAAATGCCTCGGCCCGTCACGAGGAACTGGGCCACACCGCCCTAAGCCCTATTGCTTCTCTGGGATCCTTTGCTCTGTGCATACATATCTTTATATGTATCGGTGGAATATCTTCTGAATAAAGCCTAGATAACCTGAAACCTCTCCCAGACAACTGTAACGGGCCAGTGCCCGATGTGGATCACGTAAGGCATATACCTACTACCTAGGTAGGTATCCATCCATGGATATATACACAAAACCCCCAGCTGCCACAGTTAGACTTCCTTTCCCTAAGATTAATGTAAACTGCTAGTCCTATTGAATTAATTCGGATACGGCCCCTCATAACAACAATCTTCAAACTGGATCTCCTTTGCAAACACCCACCTATATATATACTTGACCATCGCTAAAGCCGTGCATCGTTTTATTTGGGCTGAGTGATGTTTATCTTGAATATGTGATTATGTCTCCGTGGCCAAGAATGTCTTGATACCCACCGCTCTATCCCAGGTCTTTTCTATATATCTAGTTGGAATAATGCAGAGTCTATCAGTCTCGATCCATGACCCGTCGGAGCCAACTACTAGGGTGGGCAGAGTGGAGAGCGCTTGTGCCGAAACCCGAGAAACCCAACCGCAACAAATCACAGCGTCCGCTGCCATCCTGCGGGAAAAGTGTATCCGCATCGCAATGATCATGCTCGACGTAAAATCTTTCCGCTGGAATTCGTTCATCTTGCCGAGATCGTCAATGCCTTCTTTTCTCCGCGTTTCCGACTGGCGAAGACCTCTTACGTCGACCTGGGCGCAAGCAATAGGCCTCGCGACATCGTCATTGGAAGCCCACTCATCAAGAGAGGAGCAGTCTGGGAGCACTCATTCAATGGGCCGTGTCGATCCCAGCGTTAACTCTCCAAGTCTCCACGCATAGGAGCTACACATACTTCGTTGGCCCCCGCCGTGTATGGAGATCGCACCCAGCTTGACACCATTTCCCGATGATTAGTTCGCCTCCCGGCATTCCCACAGCCCACTTAATTGCTTCCGAGCCCCCAGAATTCCCGCCCATTTTGCTGTCATCCGCGAGAGGCCGAGGACTCGCGAAACGGGGAGCCCCGGGCAATACACGGTTGCGCTCGGCATTGCCTCCGATCGCTGCCCTCATCGACTCGACGTGACTTGCCATGGCCTCTGAGCTTCGAGTTCCTCGACACATGAGGAGCCCCGGCGACGATGGGTATCGCACACCGACTATTGAGGATGCAGAGCGCACACTCTCGATTCTCGGCGTCGGAGACAGCCCCGGTAGCCTCGCGCGAGAGGTCCACACCTCAGCTTTGGAGTCTGCTCTACAGAGAGCGCCCTCACGAGCGACTGAGAAAACCACCAACGGGGAATATAACCGTTGCGTGGAGAACGACGGCGTCAATCTGGGACGAAGTAATGACTCGCCGACTTCTACCCTCAGCTGGAAGAGACGGATTCGCCACGTTACTTGGGCATACTTCACGATCACCATGGCCACCGGCGGCTTGGCCAACGTGCTATACGAAGGTAACTGCCGGTCCATATCTTTATTGGCTGATGCTAATCCAACGTAGTGCCATATCGCTTCCGTGGTTTGAATACAATCGGAATTGTCGTGTTCCTGATTAATATTGCATTGTACCTTTTTGTCTGGGGTCTCTTGCTTGCAAGATTCTATTATTATCCATATACTTTCAAAGCCTCCTTTTTGCATCCGACAGAGTCTTTGTTTGTCCCCGCCTCGGTGGTCTCATTCGGGACCATCCTGATCAACATCTCCCAGTACGGCCCACAGAATGCCGGGCCATGGTTGCTCGAAGCGGTGGGTATACTGTTTTGGATTGATGCCATTCTTGCCGTGATATTTTCAGCGGGCATCTATCTCATTCTGTAAGATATAGTGCTCCTGCCGAGCTGGAAAACCCATGCTGACTCGCTTTAGATGGTCAACACAGACATTCACGATAGCTCAGATGACTCCAATTTGGATATTTCCCGCATATCCCATGCTCATCATCGGGCCTCACGCGGGGATACTGAGTGCAAAGCTGGAGCAATCGCGCTCGCTACGCATCATCGTCGGAGGGACGACTATCCAGGGTGTTGGTTTTTTGGTGTCGCTGATGGTCTACTCAGCCTTCATCTATCGACTTATGACTCAAAAGCTTCCTAAAGAAAATATGCGACCGGGTATGTTTGTTTCCGTAGGACCAAGTGGTTTCACAGTGGCTGGGCTGGTGAACATGGCATCCGAAACCAAACGCTCGTTCCCGTCTGATTTTATGGGCAATGGGGCCCTCGCTGCGGATGTGGTGAGGGTGATGGTTGACTTTGCTGCTCTCTGGCTATGGGGGTATGTATATTTTTCGGCCGACTCCGTTGGTTCCAGCGTTGACGTTGTGGTAGATTGGCAATCTTCTTTTTTATAATCGCAAGTGCGGCCCACTGGTCAGCAATCAGTCATGGTCGAATGGTCTTTTCGATGACCTGGTTCTCGTTTGTGTTCCCGAATACTGCCTTGATCACGGCTACCTTCGCCATTGGCAAGGCATTTTCTTGCAATGCTATCAACATCGTCGGGTGCGTGGCTGTCTTCCCACTGCTCCTGATATACTTTTTTGTCTGTTACATGATGGTGCGGGCCATCGTGACGCGTCAGATCCTGTGGCCTCAGAAAGGTGAAGATAGGGATGAGGGTGGCTTCGAGATCCAGCAAATCAAGGCACAGGCAGAAGTCCCTGGCACGAGTGCGACTGTGTAAGTCTCTAGAGCGCCGGAAGGACTTGAGGCTACGGCTTGGAAATTCTTTTAGTGCTGTGCTGTCATGTCATATGATTCCCCTTCTCATTCTGGTTACATCGTGTGTGAATATAGTAAATATGTAGAAACCTTGTGTCACAAATAATGATATCCCACCTAAGAAAATATTTCGAGCAGTAACCTTAGTATAAGCGAGGCTTCATCGATATCTAGAATACCGGTTGAATGCAACTGGGCTCCCAGTTCTCGTCAAAGCACCATATCTCCACCTCATCTAAATTGACCATAATCACAAAATCACTGTCACCAAATATCAAATGGCAGTCCATAAACGGCACTTCCCGCAAGACCATGTGTCGATAGAAGCTCGTCTGGGAAGGGGTGGAAGGAGATGCAGGAGAATCAGTAGGAATAGGTATAAAGGAAGTGCTCGTCTTCTCGATGCCCAGAATCATCAACTCATGAGTGGACTGAGTGGGAGCATATATCAAGCCCTGCTCTAGATGGGCGAGAGTTGAGATGTTTGGAAGAAACGGTAAAGAGTGGACTGTAACCTGATCACCCTCTAGAGCAAGATATAGCATCGCATGGCTCCAAGTTCCCCATTCACTTTCTTCTGATCTGGTTCTACGTCTTCGTACGATGACGCTGCTCTGTCCATCGCTCAGATCTTGCGCAAGAGCAAGTATCTGATCGGACCATCCGTCAAGCTCAACCAAGGGGAATAATTGATCCTGCGAGAAGATGGATCGAAATCTGTTGGATCCGACCAAGGCATATTTTTCAGTGTGAAGTCGATGAACTGGGGGCAAATTGCCCGGAAAGTCGTCATCCGAATCGGGAGCGTCATGGCTGTATTGTCTACAGAAACGGACCACGGTGAATTGGTCTTCGACGGGATGTAGTGCTAATACAAAGATGCAATCTCCGACCTGCACGGTGCGGGCGATTTGCGTATCAAAGCCCCACTGCACGATGTAGTCACGGTAACTGAGCGCAATCTTGAGTCCATGGACAATGAAGTGTTGGAACTTTAAGGAGGATAATCGGAATGATTGATGTTCCTGGGTGTTGAGATCCCAGGCATGGCAATACCCTCGGGTGGAGACGGCGGCGACAAGTTGTTTGGAGATCCGGAGCTCAGCTAGCTGCTCTCGGTTTTCGGTGGTCAGCCGAGTCAGTCTTCCTGACCAGAGATGCAGAAGTGTGATGGACGTGCGCCCATCGGAGCCTTCCAGCCAGGCGTAGATACCGTCTGAATACCCCACTCCGCGGAGGTTCATCAAGGTATCATGAACGGCGGACAACGGAGATGGCAGTGAAACCTTGGCAGTTGGTTGGCCGCGTTCCATTCGAAGTCGTTTCTTGATCGCCGAAGTAAAGCCCGAGACGGGTACTTCCTTGCCCGAGACGGCTCGCACGGCGACACCTAGCACTGGAGGCGAAGAGAGTACTCGTTGCCATCGACGCGAGACCCTCTGCAGCAGGACGACATCCGCCAGATCCATGTGCTCTGCGATGAGAGCCACAATCTCGAGGGGCAACTTGCCTAGCAGATCACACTGGAAGGTCTTGTCAGCCGTGCGATATTTCACTTCTCGCCATTCGTCTGGACGTAGTTGGTCCAAGATCCCATGGCATCTGGAGATAGTCAGCAGGGGCATCTACGACCCTTCGGCGAGGACAGATACATGACTCGACGACTCTGGTTGGGCAGACACGCGAAACAAGAAAGGATGGCCTGAAGATCTGAATCCATGAGGGTGGGATGCGAGAGTGGGATGAATGATGAAATGTGCAGGCATAGGCACAGGCGCAACGAGGAGGGAGGCGAGCGTCAGATAAGCTGAATACTTCAGCTGCGTGGGACCGGAGCTGCCATGTACATGTAGATCACCATGCGTCTGTCGCTAAGCTCTCGCCGATCAGGCAAAGAATAAGGGGGGAAACAGAGCAAAAAAGGAATACAAGGAAGGGTGTCAGCGCTGACGACCTCGGGATGGAGGCTGACGGTTATCTAATAAGGCCGGGCGGGTTCTGCAAAAAAGCTGAGTGTATATCGGGTGGAGCAGCAAAGGTCTCATTCCTTTCGACAGCCCCCTTTTCTTCTCCACCTCCCATCGCTTCGTCCTCCGCGGTACGCCCTGTGTCTCTTCCCCCTCAGCCTCATCGCCCTGTGCCCACCCAGGCCATTCTCTCGAGTCCATTTCTGCTGGGCTTTTGGGCTTCGGCTGCGCAGCCGTCTTGCGCATTTCCGCCCCCCTTCTTCCCCGCAGCCTCAACCTCAACTTCGACCTTGCGCAGACTTCGTGCTAGTCTATCCAGTCGTTCCTGGTCCTCAATTCGGTGGCGCGATGACAGACCAGATGTTATTGCTTGGTTGATCTGCGCCTCTCCGGGCTCCGCGAGAATTATTCTATTCCCACGTTTTGCCGCCACGAGCGTCCCAACGGTCAACGCATCCGAGCTGCAAACCCCTCCGATCCTGGGCCCGACCCAGTTCGATATATATTGGTGCCTATCGCCGGTTTGCCAAGTGTCGTCACTTCGTATACCCTGATCTCTCCTGTTTCGCGCGACATGAGTGGTCTCGCCGATCCTCCATCCTCCAGGAACGTCTTCGCTGGGCCTGCCCCCGGTAAAACACGAAACCTCCCGGTCCTTTCATCTTCCGCCCAACATTCCCCCAGAGCGATGGAAATCACCCCGCCCTCCTCCGGCGCAGCCGGTGGTGCGCCCGTTCACGGCAGTCCCGACGGCGACCGCGGCGCGATCAATACGAATGGCGCAGAAACTGGGAACCCGGGTAATGCCCCCAACCCGGCTGTTGGGGCAGCAGCAGCAGCACAGCAGCCCAAAGTGGTACAGACTGCGTTTATCCACAAGCTATACAAGTATGCCCTTGAATTTGAGTCCCTGAAACCCCATGTCGCCAACCTGCTAACCCTCTGGGCAGCATGCTAGAAGACTCCAGCATCCAGCACCTCATATCTTGGTCCAATACTAATGATAGCTTTGTGATGTCTCCAACATCGGAGTTCTCTAAAGTCCTAGCGTCAGTCCCAATTGCTTCCCTGTTTGAATCGGCATTCGCCACTGACGTTCCTAAAGCCAATACTTCAAGCACACCAATATATCTTCTTTTGTTCGACAGCTGAATATGTATGGATTCCACAAAGGTGTGTTGAACCGATGGTTTTGCTTCCTATGCAAGACGGCAGCCACTGACAGCATCTGGCAGTGAGCGATGTGTTTCACACGGGGTCTCCAGACTCTGCGCTTTGGGAATTCAAGCACGGCAATGGCAATTTCAAACGGGGTGATCTTGTTGGCCTACGAGAAATCAAACGGCGTGCTTCTCGACATGCCTTGATCCATCGCGACTCGTTTCCTGGTCACAAAGCTGCCACATCGCAGCCGGGTACCCCTGCGGAGCCTGTCCCGGATGCGACTGAAGCTAGACTGATGAATCTGGAACACTCTCTGTACGATATGCACAATCGTATGATTCGTGCTGAAGAAGGCAATGTGGCGTTGAACTCGAGATGCCAGAATCTGACGGAGGGTCTTGCAAAGTGTTATCATGTATGTTTGTCATTCATCACCGGGGTGTCCTCGCTAACCATATCGCAGTGGACCCATTCCATCTCTCGCTTTCTTTCAGCTGTGGTGCCTGATAGAGAGAGTCCGCTCTACCGTGAAAGTATGTCAAAAAGCCGCCCATGTGTTTCAGTGCCTTATCTGATAGTGCTCCAGTCTCGAACATGCAAAGAGAGATGGAGAAACATCTCGAAACCGTGCGTGCTATAGAGACTTCTCACGAGAATCTCATGCCGCCCCGCCAACCCTACTTTGGGAATATGCCCGTTGAATCTGGCCCACCTCTATCTCCTCGCCAGTTACCCCAAGATGATAGTCGGCGCCAGTCTATGATTCGGCCGCCCGTTCCGCCGCATCTTGCAGTTTCACCTCGTCGATATGGTTCTATTGGGGGTGCCAATGCTCCTCCTGCTTATAATCGGCCCCAGGCTCCTCCGGTTGCGCCTCCGCAACAACCGGCACCACACCCCTTATCAATCTCCACTCCTCCGGGGCCTAACCTTGGCCGTCGCCATACTTTTGCGGACATTCGCCAGCATGATTGGCCACCTACAGGCACCTCTCCTTTTCCACAAGGCCCCACTGCTGGTGGACCTTGGCCTTCGTCACCGCACCGGACGCCAGCCTCCAGTGATCAACAAGTCCGGGATGTTCTTGCCCAGTACGAAATGGGTGCTCCTCGACGGCTACAAGACCAATCCCTTCATGCCACTCCACCAGCGCACGCCGAGCCCTCGCCGTCAATGCTTAGCGCTGATAATGGATGGTCGCTTGGTGGCTCTCGATATGCCCGCCAAGAATCATCTCTACCCGCAACTCGTCGCTCCAGCATGGCAAGCAACGTGCATTCACTACTGAACCCCGCTGATACTGCTGAACGACCCGACGAGGATCAGCAAATGGGCGAGGACCGCAAGCGAAAGCGACTGGAATGACTCTCCTGATCGACTCTGTAGTCCCTCATGATTCGAGCCTTTTGAGTTGATCAACCGCAGCACCCACGCGCCGCAAGGGGGGCAAGTCTGCACGATTGAATTTAATTCTTGGATTCTTGTCCAAATTAATATACGACCACAACCCTGGCGCGCAGTATCTGTTCAATTGGAACAACATCTGTATACTGGAGCCATTCGCCCTCGTCCCTCTTTGGAGAATTATCGACAGCCACCCAAATTTCTGTTTTCTCTTCGTGTCTCTAGATCTCTCAATTATCTTCCGCCTCTTTCTTCTCACTGTTCCCTGTCTCTCTTCCTTCACTTTCTCATTGAATATTCCAGACGGAGGGACACTGTCGGTACTGGGGGACGAAAAGGTTCTGCGATTTTATACTTCATTCTCACCGCATATCTTATATACCCAGGGGTCGGGCGGAGCAACGAAAAATCGTGATGGTTCTAGAAGAAACTGGATTGGCATTTGTATTTTAACCTGAGCCCACTTAATTCGATCGAACCGAAAGGTTTCAAGAGATCTTGGTTGAAATGTTGCTGCTGATGGGCATGGAATTGCAGCGAG
This sequence comes from Penicillium hispanicum, assembly GCF_028827665.1. NCBI lineage: Eukaryota > Fungi > Ascomycota > Eurotiomycetes > Eurotiales > Aspergillaceae > Penicillium > Penicillium hispanicum. The sequence goes on along the minus strand of NW_026623197.1, from coordinate 1,625,157 downwards.
TCTCTGATCAGTAGGACAAGACAGGGCCCATCTGTTGTAGATACGACATCATTTGTCAATGATCGACTTTATCTTGTCTTGCCTGGTGGAATGGTTTGGATCGAGCCATACCAAGGCAATTTCCCAGCGGCGAAGAGCCAGGCGACGCTCTAGTGGTGACCTAGAGTTGTCTCGATGACGCCGCCACCACCACCAGATCGAGTGAATTGGGAGGACAAAAGGCCATGTCTAAGTGGCCCCTTCACCTCTTCTTTCGCTTCTTTGCTCTTTCTGCCAGGATTTCATCCAGGTAACTTGTTGCCTTCTTCCTTCCCTTTGAAGGCGCAGTTCGCGCAGATGCCTCCTTTGTAGAACCCGGCTCGTCAACGTCGCCTTCGACGTGAGGTTTTATTTCCAGCGCAGCACTAGCTTGCGGCCGCTTAGTATTGGGCTTCCTCTTCTTACCGACCATTGCAGCACGTCCTTCATCGTCGTCATCGTCATCGTCATTATTATTGGTTGGAGTAATGGACGCAGTGGTCCTCTCCGCCTGCGAGGAGGCCAGTCCGGTTTTCGGAGATGCCGCAGCCGCCTTCATGAACTTCTGATAGTTCTTGCCCAGCAATTGTTTCCGGAGTTGATCGTTCGAGCTCAGCTCGGTGCGGTTCCAGCTTCCATCGGCTGCTTTTTCGGGGAGAGGGGCGCCAATGCCGAGTCTGGGGTGAGCTTCGTAAGCGCACGCCTTGAATGGGCAGGGACATAAGCGGGGCCAAGTGGAATCGGTCAAGCTTACGTCTCTGGAACGGCTGTGAAGATCTCATCTTCCTCACGCTGGAGTTCCTCTTCGGATTTGGTGTGAGTCAATTCATCTTCGGTCTGTGCGGGCAGCCACGATGCAACCAGGCGCTGGCTGCGGGCGAGGGCGACGTTAGCACGATTGAGGATGACGTCTGACTCGCTTTTAGAGAGGGACATGTCTTGTTCATGGCGGGCAAGTGGAAGGTGAGAAGCGCAACTTTTTTGCGACCCGCCGGTGGTGTCCAGGGCGGTGAGTCGAGACCAACTACTCTTAACTAGATACAAGAACCATGGAATTGCAGGAACGAAACACACACTTCTATTTCAGGTCTATGGTACATGGTCCAAGTCGTCGAGGGCCTCGTATCTATGGAGATCATGCTCATCCCACAGCGAGGACGAGACTGCCGATGTCGGGAAGCGGCAGCGGTCCCGAGCCAAAATCTGCGTGACGGTGCGCTCTAGCGACGCAAACAAAGCGGCGCGAGATTTGCGGATCGTGGATCGCTTCGAGGGATGGTAAGATCGAAGATTAATAGAGAGCATTTGGAATGCGGCAGCCAGTGCCTGACATTTAGGATCAGCATCAGTACAAAGAAAGAACCCAACGAAATCTGCTTACCTGGTCGAGAGCTCTGTGAAGTTCAATTACGGTCTTGGCCACCTCATTGTCGGAGGCGAGTGCATTCTGGGTATCCAGATCCAAATGCATCCAAGAGTCCATAGAGATTATGTTATTCTTCCATTGGAGTCGGCCTCCAAAGAGGCACGCCATCAACGGGCTGACGAGAGAGAGATTGATGAGATCCAGGCCTGCCCTCGGATGCCAGAACTTGGTGTTGAAAGCGACTAAACAGTGCGATGGGCCCTGACTTCGAGCAACGCTGAATCCATGTAGCCTCACCTTAGGGTCCAGATTTGTGGAATAGAAATTGGACGTATCCCCTCTCGGTACTGCCACCCGTGGATACAGACAGTGGAGCAACAAGGCCTGGATAAGAGGATAATTTTGCGAATTGGTGTTGAGCTCCTTTCCGCCGTACTGATGCTCCCTGCTTTCACGCTCAGAGTGAAAGTGATGTGGAACCAGTTGTGGCAAGGTTCGATTCAGGACAGAGAGTATTTGACCGGCCGCCTTGGAAGCTTCTCGATAGGCGCGGAATGAGATATTGCGCGAAAAGGCGAAGTGAAACGCAGCCTGGTCGCCTTGCTCGTGCATTGCCTTCCGAACAGCTGAGAAACCATTGATGAGACTGATATGATCGCTAGAAGTCTGTTCCGAAAAATGGACACGATCATCCCGCACTTGAATGCGTTCATCCAAAGACTTTCCCCAGCGAAAGAGACGTGCGTCTTCCCCCATAACACCCAGGATCAAGAGCGGGTGTAAGCAGCGAAAGATAATGCCCAGAATAATCATTTTCCCAAAGGCGGGATCAAGAGGTAGTTGGACGAGAATTTTGCCGAGACTGGTGATGTTCTCATCCCGATCAAGGGCTTGCAGTTGCTTCAAAGACTGAATGGCCTCACGCACATTCACCCCCATAGGGGGGTCGATGGCCTGCTCCAAAAGCTTTGAGATCGGGGAATCGGGAACAATTTGCTTTGCGCGCAAACAAGTGCCTTGTAGGTTCGTTCGAAGCATCTCTGGAGCATTGGTGACCCGAAGAGAGTCGTATCGAGCTTTGGTTCCAAAAAAGAAATACTCTCCATCCTGGACTCGACCTGCTCGCCCAGCCCGTTGCCTTGCACTCGACTGACTAACCCAGCAACAAGCCAGTTTAGAAGTTTTTGTCCTGGAATTAAACGTCATTTGATGCACTTTGCCTGTGTCAACCACGTATTTCACGTCCGGGATTGTAACAGAGGCCTCAGCCACGTCAGTCGAGAAGAAGATTCTTCGGCAGCCAGGCGGCACCTCTAGAGACAATTTCTCCATCTCTTCTGGTAGCTGGGCATGCAAGGTCAAAATCTGGAATCGATTTGCATCCCAGAGATCGACTTTCACTTTTTTCGCAAAGTACTGGAGGTGTTGCTCGATGTCGAGGATTTGCTTCAGGCCCGGGAGAAAGACCAGGATGGCTCCGGTTTCAGTGGTAGATAGAATATGAAGGATTTTGGCACTGATCAACCCCAAAGGCATTAATGGATCTTCAGCATCTGACGTGAGATCCGAACCGATTGGGCGGGGCGACGAAAGCTTGGTTGATGTTTCTTCGGTGGTCTCGAAACTCTCACCATCCGGCATGTCCAGATCACCGAAAGTTTCGTAATGAAGCTGCAAGAACTTCCTTGTCTCGGGATGGCTCAAGAATGTCTCCAGAGACGCCGGCTCAAAGAAATTTGTTAGATCTTCAAGAACATCGTCAAGATAATGCTGTTTAACGTGATATTGACGCCCCGGGATCGAGATGTGTGGAGCAGGTACGAGCGTTCCCTCTGGCCCGCGGTTGCGAAAATAGGAAGAGAAAAGCTCAACGTCCATAGTTGCACTCATGATGGTGACTTTGGGGGTAGGAGCCCCTGATCCTAGGAGTTGGTCCATTTTCCGCTTCAGCAGAAGCATCACGAAGTCGATGGAAACGTCCCGCACATGAACTTCATCGAGAATAATGTGTGAAAACCAGTTGAGCATACTAGGGTTGTTCTGCAACATGTTCAACATGATCCCGGAGGTACAGTAGGTGATTGTCCCGCCTTGCACGGTGTAGTTGTGGTCAAATCTCACCGCATAGCCAACCGTGTCGCCCACACTTTCGTTTCTTTCATGCGCGACCCGTTCCGATAACAATCGCACTGCAAGCCGACGGGGTTGGACACAGAGCACCCTACATTCTCCTCCAGACCCTTGCTTGATCGCATGATTAAGAATGATCTGGGGGACCTGGGTCGATTTGCCCGAGCCTGTCTGCGCAACAATGATGCTGTAGGTATGATCATTGATGAGATCGAAGATCGGTTGCTCCAATTGATTCACAGGTAATTGCATCCTTTGGAACGGGTGGGCAATTACATCCTGTCCATCTGGTCCATGTAGCTTGTGTAGCTTCTTGCTCAACTCCTTGGATCTTCCCGGGTTGCAGTCATTTTCTATGATCAACTTCGGCTTCCAAGACGTGATCTGTTCGGGCTGTTGTAATATGGTAACCTTGGCCAAGTCTTCGGTATGGACCAGATCATTTTTTGCCCAATTCATCACCCAAAGCAGATCATCATCAACTGTGAGTTCGGCTTGAGAGATCCCAGGCTGTACCAATGACTCCCAAATTCCAGCCTCGCGCAACTTCAAAATCAGAGATAAGAATGCCTTCTGTCTCGCTGAGGCCTGTTTAGTGCGTTGTCAGAATAAATCATTTCATTTAAAGCTGAAAGAGGCGTGTACCTTTCCAGGAGCTTCCGCCGTGACTTCCAGTTCTTTGCCCCTGTCCGGTATAGAGAGATGTGCATAGCAAGTGAACATATCACCATCCTCACCAGAGAAAACTTCAAAATTTACCGAAACAGAGATCTTCTTTTGGGACCACAAAATATGGAAGGCTTGTAAGTCATCCTGCCTTGCCTTCTTAGAGATATCTTCCGAGGTATCTTTTGAAGTATCGTTTAGAGTAGGGTTCGAGAAGATCCGATCCCAGATGCCAGTTGCCTGTAACTTCTTGATAAGAAGCTGTAAAGCTTCTTTTTTGGCTTGTTTCTATATATGAGTCAGTGGATAGGAAAGACTTTAGTGAGGTAACAAGAGCATACCTTGGTTGCAGCTATCGCCGTAGCCTCAACCATCTGTTCGCTGTTTGGCACATGAAAAACCAAGTAACAAGTATGAGGAGTCTCACAAGTACTTGGTATCTTCACATCAATATTGGCTGGGTGGGCTTGCAGAAAGCCCTGTAGCCGGCTCAAGTCGTGGGGTAAAGCCAGCGACGGATACGCAGACAAAGGAGGATCAATCTGCAAGAGATGGTCCCAAATTCCAGCTTCCTCTAGTTTAGCAACCAGGATTAGACTAGCCTCTCGTCTGGCCTGTCGTATTTGGGTTCTCTTTTCATTATGTGATTAGTCTAATGCCTCGCCTTGGGTGAGTAAAACAAACCGTATTGTCTCTGGCCAATGTCCCAGCCTCGATCTCCTCCTTTTTGTCCGGCATGGAGAGACTCAGTCTAAGTGGGAAGCCATCATCGGTCTGAGTCAACATCTGCATATTGACAGTAAAGTGGTTTTTGCTGGTCCAGTAATGGAGATAAGAGAGCTTTGTCCTTTCAGTCGGCGGGGGAGGATTGTCGAGATTTGGGAAAGAAGAAACATCATCGCCAGGTTCTATTAGAGGCTGAATTTTTGCCTCGCTTTGTGTACTTTGAGTAGAGTCTATTACAACGGTATGGGACCTGAACTGGAACGCATTGAGCCTTCCAGCAGCGCTGCGCTGATTTCTCGGCCGATATGGGATACCACCTGCCGAACCCTCAGACTGTCCTAGCAATGTATAGTTTCCAGCCTCGATAGCAGCCGATGTCATCGGGTGGAGTGAATGGGAAGAAATCGCGAAGGTTCGACGGCTCGGTGTCGTACGTGTCGTATGCGCTTCTCGCCGAGATCGTGATGGTGATCCATGTGGTGTGCTTCTCCCGGAAGAGGTTTTGAGAGAGAAGAAACCATTTCCGAAATAGTATTGCGCGCGTGGAATACCACGAATGCAAGAGCGTGTGCTTGTTCCTGTTGTCATGTTGCGGAGTCGGTGGTTAACAGCCGACTCAGGAAGGAACACGCGCGCAGTACAGGGAGTTGTAGAGCTCCCAATTAAAGCATGTCTGTAGGTACATCAAAAGAGAAACAGCAGTCGGTACCGTCGAGGCCGCGCCATACTTCTGAAGGCGATGGTATGATGTTGTCTTGAGAAAAAGCAGGGGACAGAAAGGCCGCGACCAGAACTCTGCGGCGAGCGGGCTTGGCACCGTTCAAGTCTGGGGAATCCATGCATTCTTGCCACCCGCTTCAGATCAATTGAACTCGCTTCAGAGAGAAACCTCCGGTGTCTCATAGCAGACATTAGGATTGAGATATTTACAATGGGCTACGCACTGAAGTTATACGAAAATTCTATGTACACTCTATGTATATATATCATCTATGTATGTGCCAACCCATCTAGACTAGACATGCCATATTGGGTTTTTCCAACGTGAGAACCAATGAAAAGCTAGAAAGGTGTGTGGGATCAAGCGGTTGCCTCCTTCTGGTGTTTGATGCGTAGCTTCTTTTCAGTTTTCATGAACTCGCGGATTCCGACTGGAATGGTGGAAAAAAGGTCCTCGTCCTCGCGTGGTGGCGCTGGCCAATTTGCTTCACTGCCGCCACCATCATCATCCATACTCTGACTGGCCGAGTTGACCTCGGCCCTGGGCGCCGCGCGCATATCCTGAGTCCCCTTCTCGGGACCCCCTTTGGCCTTAGCACTCTCAACTCTCGCAGCCCAGTCCTCTATTTCGTCGCGGAAGTCATCCCAGACACAATGCACGCAGCCACTCATGCAGCAATTGTCAGGTTCCTCCGGGCGAGGCGGTATGGGCACCCCATTGACTGTTTTCCACTGGGACTCAGGTGGAATTTCGCCAGGATTGTAGCGTGACGAACGGCCGGGACCAGCCAGGCGAGTGCCAAACACAATGGCCATCTTTTCTTGAGGGGTTTGGGCATCTGTCGTCGAAGCCGTAGTGGGGTTGACCTCAAGCGGAGGGGTGGTCGATCGCGCTGTCGGCGCATTCCTCCGATATGGAGAGCGGCTGTTCAGAATCAAAGAGTAGTAGCCCGATAGAGGATATGCTTGGGCATTTTCATGCAAGGAACCATGGGCGCGATGAATGTCGGATCGGTCATGGGCGCCCTTACGCCGAGGAGTTGGGACCAGGATGAATCGTCGATATGAAACTGAGGAAGCGACCGGAATATGTGATAATAATTTGGAGCAGACTCTCGTCCTCCTGAGCGAGTGCCTGCCCGTTGAGAGACACTCCATCGTGAGTGGGGGAGTGGAAGATCCTCGGCAACTTTGGAATCTCTCAAGGCTGAAGTCATAGGTGTAAGCAAACAGTGCAAACACTATTGTTTATGCGCCGCCGTGGTTTGGCGCGAAAGTTGGAAACATGAAGACCCGAGGTCAAAAATGTTCTCGCCGCCAAAACGTCGCAAAACTAGTGATATAACGGCCGTCGCTGTAGGCGCTCCGGATTTTGTCGCGCCTCACAATGAGACGCGTTCTCCTCATCGGCCATCCTTCCAATCACCAACGAGGTCAAGCTTGGCCAAGTCGCACCCCGAAGTTCTCCAGCGCGCGCTCAGCAGATCCCCCGGTCGACGACCAGCAAGCCGAGAAAGCCAGGAAGGTTATCCAGAGCAGTCAAATTCAAGATCGGTTGGTCTTCGTGACCGCAAAGCATTGCGGCCCTCTTTGGGTGGCACTTCCAGTCCACTAAAAGCACCGCAAGTGTCCAGCGGCACGCCGACATTATCACCCAGCAAAAGTCTAGGTGGCATCCAGTCATTTTCAAAGCCGCCCCGCAGGCTCTCCAGGAAAATCCTACCCACGGACTTCACCTTTGGATCACCAGTCGGAAAGCGGGCACAGCCTGTGGAGCAGGATCTGTCAAATACCCCGGAGGGTCAATTAGCCCTGGAGTTGGGCAGCGCAACAAGAGAGTCGTCAAGGGAAGAGCCAATGGATACCAACCTGGATGTTGGATTCATGGACGGGGATCCCCTGGAACCGGACCTCCCCCCCACTCCAACACAACTAGGGCTCGAAAAAGCGCCCGATCGACCGCGGGGGCTGCTAAGTAGCAGTCCCAGCACGAGGCATGAAAAGCGAGTAAGGCGAAGAACTGCTGATGTGCTTAAAGGGAGTCCTTTAAAGTCATTGAATTTCTACCCCCCAGCACCAGACGAAGGACCAGACGACAAGGGTTCGTCCCAAGAAGCACCATCTACAGCTGTCTCTGGAAAGCGGAGAATGCGAAATAATCTCTTGGCAGAGTTAAGGAAGTTGAGGGAAGATGTTTCTGACTTGACGAAGTGGACGGAGAAGGTCGAGTCCGATGAAAATCTAGAGGACGACTCGAGAGAGCTCGATAAAATCCTGTGAGTCTGGTCTCAAGGTCGGAGTAGAGACGAGACACAGCTAACTGAGTCATAGAAAATTACTTCTCGAGGAGTCTTCGTATATGAATCGCCCAGTCCCTCGGCGGGCCCCTGTGCCGGTGTCATCGCTTCTTTCTACCTTGCTCCCGTTTTCCATCAATCTACCTCGTCCATCTCGACCAATATCACCTCTACCAACCAACCCCTTCGCTTTGGAGAACGCTCAGTATTCACCATACTTGACCTTATTTGCCCCGTTGACTCTCCGTACGCACACAAGTCGCCTGTCGGCCTCCCAAACCAACTCTCTTCTAGAGACGCATACTTTGACATTCACCGCACCATCTCCCTTTCCCTCTAATTTATACAACGTGTCTGTCGTCTATGGAACAAACCCAGAGACACAGTCTCTCATCTCCCTATCAGTGTCTACAGGAGCAGGTAGCAAAAAGCGAAAAGTTCCAGAACCACTTCGTCGGTGGGTTGATTCTCGACTATCAAACCCGCTGTTGAAGCTCGACGTGACTACTGTCTGCTGGGGTATAAATCGGTTTTGGGAAGTATCTTTGGCTCGCGCTCAGCTATGGGCACGAGTCGAGCATAAGTACGGCAAAATTGCTTCATCGCGCCGTGAAATTGATGCAGTGTCCGAGCCGCAATCTGGGATCGTTACCCTATCTGGACTCAAAAGGCTTATTCCGCACCTCGAGCGCAGTACAATGCTCGTCATGCCCAACTCTTCCAGTGCCGCTCCCCAAGTTCTCCTTTCAAACCCGTTGACTATGGAAGAATGGACTGGAGAGCCACAAATCCAGCCGGAACTCAGTGTCTCTGCCTCGGGTATTAAGGGTGCACCAAACAAGAATATTGACCAAGAGGCAAAGAAGCTGTTTCACGCTCTGTTGCGGGAGGAGGGGTCTGCCACCTCTCACACCGTAGGAGAGGGGATTCATGTTGATGCAATTTTACGAGCCACCGAAGGTGCTCTAGGTGCATTATTTGGCGGTTGCTGATACTTGGATTTTTCACTTCACGGATAGCGTTGGCGCACGGGAATGCATTGGCAGCGTCTGTTCGGATAGATACCATGACTATGATTTTACCTATAATAAACTGGGCTTGTACAAGCAAATAGAGTAATTGACATCGAGAAGCTGTCCGTTGTTCCATATACGCATGTAACTCTGTCATCATCACGAATTTCAAAGTACATATCTAGAATATATTTGGCCAGGGTTGGGAAATAAACATCCAAGTATGATCAAGTTAGAAAGATACAACAAAACAGCAACACCGCAGAGGCTTAGCCAGAATTCGTTTTTCATGAGGTTATTGATCTGGGAAAATTTCGGTCTACACAGTATCACAACCAGAAACAGGAAGGACGTGGAACATCGGAGACGTCTATTCATACCTAGGTATGCGAGACTACCCCCGAAAGATGCCTTGGCAAGGCCCGCCATCCTTCTCTGCCTAACAAATCCCTAGTCCCCCCTTATCCCTAGAGCCTCGCTGGAAGACCTTGATACAAAAACCGTAGCTTCTCAGTCCCTGACTGGTGTTTTCCAGAACAGAGAGAAAAGAAACAGAACCAAGGGACAAAGACAAACAACCAACACCAATAACTGCCGGGAGAAATTGAGAAAAATTGGGCGGTTTTGCATTTCGAGAGGATCTTCCGAGTTCTTTTCTTTTAGAGACAAAAAGGGTAAAAGGGGAGGTGGAGGAGGTTGGGGAAGGAAAGGTTTCAGTTTGAAAGGAGAAAAGGAAGAGGTGCCATGCCATGCCAGAGTACACTCATTCCCGATCCGAAAACCAACCCGATCATCATCATCAGCACGAGCAGAAAATTATCACATTTATTTCTTGGCGGCGGATTCCTCCTCAGCCTTGGCCTTGGCGCGCTTCTCGCGGATACCGCGGTGTCGGGCCTCGGAGCGGGCGTCACGCAGGCGGCGGTATGCAGCCTCCTCGCCCTTGGGAAGAGAGTCGCGCTTGACCTCGGTGATGGCGTTCTCAACGGCGGGGTTGACAATGGGGAAAGTGGCACCGACGCGAGTGGCGATACCCTCCCGCTTGCCGTCGGCAAGAGCAGCCTTGACGGCCTTGACGTCCTCAACAGAAGAGTCGAGCTTCTTGAACTGACCGCTCTTGCGGGGGAAGAGGATCAGACGGGCCTTGTAGTCCTTGAGGCGGGCAACGTTGTCGACCAGGGACTCCTTCGAGTAGTTGGTACGGCGGTGGTCGACCGAGATACCGACAGTGGAAGCAAGCTTCTTGGGGATGCCAGCCTCCTGGAAAAGCAGAAATATACAAATGAGCTTGTGGTCTTGGGATGTTCAAGGTAGCGAAGGTCAATTTACCTTCAGCTCAGCCAGGGTAAAACCACGACCGGCACGAACACGGCGGTTGTACTTGACAGTCGGGCAGCGCACAACGGGACGCAGCTTGTCCACCGGGCGGGGAGCAACCGCAGCAGCCTTGGCGATACGGTTCTCACGACGACGGTGCTTCCGGCCGGGCTATAGAGTCGCAAAAAGATCAGGTTAGTCGGGCCGTCTTCCAATCAAGATTTTTCCTCTTTCGTTCCCAGTTGGTGATATTGTTGCTGGGCGAGATAGGGCCGTGAGATGGGGAAGAGTTTTCGAAGTCGTACCTGGTCGAAGTGCACACGAACACGCTTCTGCCAGTCCTTGCGGAAGTCTATTGAAAATGCGTTAGCATACCAAAATGTACTTCACGATGCGATTCCAGATGAGCTAGACAAGCCGAGCCCGACGCTGGATCGAGTATTATCGGGCGTTCACTCACGGTTCTTCTGGATTTGGTTGTTGTGCTTGATCGCCTATATTCCCACACGAGAGTCCATCAGTCATTTGAGTTTCTCGACACACGTCCAACCAATTCATTTTCCCTCGAATCGTTCCATCCTTCTTCTCTTCCCAATCGCAAAAAGACACATCGAAGGGGGGAAACGCACCATGGTGACGGATGGGGATCGAGCCGGGTGGTGGTCGTCGGAGGGTTGCTGGTCAAATCTCCCTTCTCACGGCAGAAACTGAACGTGCCATTTTTCGTGTGGCCGCTTCCCCCCTCTCACCGCCTCGCTTAGCGAGCCCTAACTATTCCTATTTAGGATATCTGTCTGTGAATGATGACTCAGCGTATTTAGAGTTCCAACCTTGGAACCATTATTTACGTATGGTTACTTATTTCTAACCTTGGTTTCATCATCCATATTATGACACAAGGGGATCATAACAACTCAGGGTGTGATGGATTGGTAAAAGCTCTTTGAAACACTGATTCGTATCCATGTCAATTTACTGGATGAATTGTTTCTATTCCTAATGTACAGCCGCGCGAGGTAAATGCAGATTGAACCGCGTTCCTATTCCATGCAACTTGCCTCCAGGGGCTCCCGGCTGTCGGTGTCGAGTACACACCAAATACAACCACCTAGTGTTGCAACGTAAGCTCGATCTGAAACGCCATTGACAGTGAGGTGGTCATAACATGTACCACCGGCACCATGTAACATAGAAAGCAAACCCAAAGCAAGAAAAAGCAACCATTCCCGTTCGCTATTTGTAAAAGAATAACCCCATGCCATAACGTTCATCATTCATAACGGCCCCGAAGAAAGCATTATCGTAACCGATGAAGGCCAGGGGCAGAGAGCAGCGCTAGGTCGTGAATCGTATTCAAGAGGATCTCCGCACGTTCAATCTGGAGTGGAGGGAAAGCGAAATCAGGTCTCAATGCCCAGACCCACTTCGTTATTAGCCTTAGACTTCTTCGTGGCCACGTCACTCTCGTCAGAATCGACCTTGCGCTTGGTGCTCTGAGGTCGCTCCACGCCTGGCTTCTTCACTTGACCAAACAGCTTGGTCTGGAGAAGAGTGCTGGTCTTGGGGACAGTAGATCGCATCTGTGGATGCCGTACCCGCAGGTGTTCATCTTCGGACTCTGGGGCCGACAGAGAAACGGTGCTGTCACTGTCATACTGATGCTCATGCGAGTCACGGAGAGGAGTGAAATATGGGCGGCCCTGGCGAACAGAGCGCGGGTGGTTGGGAGTCACAGGAAGCGAAGAGTGGGTTCCATAAGAGTTCTGTGGCTCATGCATCCGGTTGGTGAATTTGTCCGCGAAGAGAAGAGCGGTCAGACCGTCAGTATGCTCCCCTCGGCAGATCGTGTGCAGCTCATTCTGCATGCCAGGAGAAAGACACCCATAATTGTAAATTTGAGAAAAGTGGCGGCGATTCTCTTCGATTCGTCGCTTGAGCATGTCATTGTGCTCGGCTAATTCCACAGATCTGGCGGTAGCATCGTCAATAGCACGCTTCGCTCTCCGGAGGCGCCGATCTAGAACCCCATTGACGCCTTCCAGCTCTTGCGAGCGGTGGACTGCAGCAAGGTAGTCCTCGGTGGACACCGACTGCGATTGCCTGGGAGTGATAGGCTCAGCGGGACGCGAGCGACTGCGATATTCGGCGCTCTGAAGGATTTCCACCTCCCGTTTGGTAAGTTGGTGCTCGACCTCGGCGCGCTTGACAGCCTCATTGCTGGCGAACGAAACCAGACTGTTCTGCAACTTGAAGTGCAGCGCGGACATGCGGGCCTCTTGGGCTACAGCGAGTAGGTCTTTGGCAATCGAGCGCAGTTGTGACTCATTGGCATTATCGATATCTTCTGCGGTTGGCAGGTTCTCCGAAGCACCGTAAGCATCGCACAGAGATTTGTCCAGATCCGAGGACATGACAAGAGGAGTGCCGGAGCGTGAGCGGGACTGGCGAAGAGGTGCCCCCGGAATCTGGGTGGACGGGGGAGGTGTCATATCAGACGATGAGAGAGGGGGAGGGGACATGAACTTCTTGTCCGAGGAGGAGGAACGGTCTTTGATAGAGACACTGAGGTCTGGCGAAGGCGACAAGGTAGCCCGGCGGACTGGCGTTGCCGGGGCGAGAATCTCGGCTGGTGCAGCGAGGGAAGACTGAGACAAATGGGTGTTTTGAGACATGACCGATGATGGTGGGATTGATAAGAGAACAAGGGGTGTCAGCCGTGGGGAACGGTGCCCTCGCACTAGAATCGGTGTTAGCTTGTCAGGCCGGGGGGGGGGGGCAGTTGATAAGCGGTCGAGCGCATACCGGAGAATGGGGCGATGGGAGAAATGCCGGTGAGGGAAAACCACCAGATTAGATTAGTAGAGGGTCAGGGAGGAGAAGAGTGTTTGAGAAATGGGGGAGTAAGGAGACAAGGAGACAAAGGAAGTAGGAAGGACGAGGTGGACGCATTTGAAGTGATATCGTGGAGGAGGGGGCTGGGAGGCTGGGAACGGCCAGTGCGGACATGCGGCTGGGGGTGCCCAGCCTCATGCCAGTATGGTGGCCAATGGGGGACTGGAATGGAGGACCCATCTTTCCCGATGCGGGTAGCTGGACGATCACGGGACGCTCAGGGCAAGTAAACAGCTGCAAACGACGGGCGGGTTGGGCTGGCAACCGATAAGCTTGTGTTTTATCGTACTCCGTTGTGCAAGTCTGCCGATAGAATCAACTATCACGCCATCGAGGGGCTATAACTATGTAGTTGCTTGGAGCAAGAACGCACCATAGAGAGGAAGAGTGGCCCAAACCACCTAATGTGTGCATAGAGGAGATGACCAATTTGGAGGCATTTGGGCAATATAGTTCGTTCTTAAGTAGAGATTCCCTTCATATTCAAGGTTTTCAAGATGTCCTGACCAAATATGTTCTCCATTCACGCTTACTCTCTCGGGATATACATATGACACGTCTGCTATCAAACAGAAGTGGGGCCGTATGCTAGGAGCTGAGAAGTGAGAAGTATTTGAAATTCTACAGCGACGGCGCTGACTGAATCATCTAGTGATATACTGCCCAGAGAATATTCCTAACTGCTGATGGTATCTATGTGGGTGGACAATGCAAACATGAATCTATAGCTGGTCCTGCGGGTGCACAGTCTCTAAGCAAGAAAACCCACCCCAGATATCCCCTAGGATGAACGAATATAGACGTTTCTGTGCCATATCCTTCTAACTGCCGTGAATGTACTGATACCCCTGGTTCTAAAGGCCCATAACCTGACTGTTTCTCTGGATGCCAAGGAGACACAATCCCATAAAGAACATTTAGGCACTACGTCCCTACTCCCTAACAATGTTTTACCATGGGTGTTGCCCCATGTAAGCTATCTTGTACTTACATAAAACTATTCTCCTCATTAGTTAGAGTCAGTCTTTAACCTTCTATTACAGGAAATGAACTACCTCTGTATCCCGATGCCATATCTGTATTTTACCTGTTAGAGTTGGGGACGTATCGGGGAAAAGAAAATAACAAAGGATGTCAGCAGAAAGCTGATTTTTCGGCGAGTAAAGATAAGTCACACAGAATCCAGTGATATAGCTTTTCATTTATTTTCATTCTTTTGTGCCTCGTTTGTTTCAAAGCGTCATCAGCCCCCTAGCTAATAGTACACAATGTCTATATATAGTTGCAAGACACAATGTATGTAGATGCCATCACTGCATGTAGGTTGACCATAACTGTAGCATCTAACTATCTGACAGATACCAGAAGACTAAGAATATAGTGATCGAGGCAAGGTATTCCTTTCATCTTATGATTATTTATGAACGTGAAAATATAATGTCAGTATCGCCATCCATGGATGTGCTCAGAGAGCTAGTCCTGGCAGACTGGTTTGATGTATGTATTGACCCCCGCATTCCACTTGGAGAATTGACGACACTTGCACAAATTAATATGGAAAACCACTTACACGACTCCGACTATTGTATTTCTGCAGGAATAAAGTAAATCCAAGCTGCAAGGCATGCTCAACAGTCAACTGTATGCCTCATTGATGCCTCAGGCTGCTATCACTGGATCGCGGGTGATATGTAAACAATCGTGGAGTTTCTAACAATCGCCATTTGATGCCCCGGGGTCCTCCACTGGTTCCTTTGTGGCACGAAAGTGGACTGTCCACTCTCCATCGAAAACTCTGTGATTAATTCCCCCTTTCACAGTCTTCGCCTTGAAGTGAGAACCGGACTTGTCCTCTGCGGCCTTGCCCACCCTGAAAATCGACCCCCAGAGATCGCGGACACACCATGGATGGGCAGCCTAGAACAGCGCACCGCCCTCCAAGTGGCATCCCTCGCCCGGTCTCAAGATTACCACTGCCGACGTCTACCGCATCACAATCAATCCGCCCATCACCCTCTCGAGAACGATTGCAGGCCGACCCAGGCCTGGACGACGGACGGCTGCGAAGGCCCTCCTACGAGTCCTTACTCAAGCAGCCAGCTTCCCGATATTCGTCGCAAGCAAAGTCTCCTGTGAGACGCCGCAACAATGTACCCCTCAAGCAACAGGAACTCCCAAGCGATATCGATGGAATGCACACACCAGAAGATGTGAACTCCACGATTGGAGATGAAGAGGTTGTTGCGCCAGCTCACCAGAGCCGCGGACGTCCCCGCCCCTCGCTGTCGGAACGGACAATCGAAACCCTCTCCCACATTCCACCGTCGCCTGCTTCCGTGAAAAGACAGTCAAGTTTTTTTAATGGCGCCAGTCCAATACGCTCCCCATCTCGAACACCGTCGAATGTGTCCAATTACTCCCGATCACCATCACGCTCGTCGTCTGGTCAGCCCAATGGCAATGATCTCCTATCACAGCCTGTCTCCAAACTTCGCCTTCCATCACGGTCCCGCATATCCGTTGCCTCGTCGTCTGGCCTTCCTGAGGCCTCAACCACTAGCGAGAGTCCGACGAGAACGGGAATGCCATCCGTAAAGCAAAGCACTAGAGTCGGGGGCAGCGCCTCTGAAACTAGCGCTTCGACCAAAAAATTGGGATCCAAAGCCATCCCCAAAGTCCCACATGTGCGCGCCTCTCCCAGCACGTCTACTAAGTCTTCTGTGTCGGATATGGGCCCACCAGAGCGACCACTTCATGTTCGAAAGACAAGAAAATCAGCAACGATTAGATCTACTTCAAATGCCTCACGATATGTGTCTGCCGCTTCTAATATGGAAGACTTGACCCCAGAGCAGCAGGCAGAAAACGAATCAAGGAAAGTTTCAAAGTCATCAACCGCTTTGCGTGAGAGCATCGCAAAGGCCAAGGCCGCTCGAAAAGCAGCGGCAGTGGAAGGGAAAAAAGAGCCCGCATCGCAGACCAAGCCTATGGTTGATTCATGGAGTGGCATTGATGTTGAGGACCCTTTCAACCAACTTCCCAAGGGCTCCAACACCAACGTGCTCCGAAAGCGTGTGGAAGGCGCACGCGTATCGGGTACTTTGAACATCGCGGCCCTATCTTTGGATGAGATTCCCAAAGAGGTCGTCAATATGTACGAGTTCGACCCAGAAAGCACCTCTAACTGGTTCGAGAACGTAGACCTGGTCAAGTTCATTGCCGCAGACAACGAACTTGCCCAAGTGTCGAATGCTGTATTCCCCGACATTGACCTCGAGGATTTCGATCCAGACAGCGGCGAGCGGGGTCCTCAATTCGCTGGATTGGAGACCCTAGATCTCCACGGAAATGTACTCCATTCCCTCCCAATGGGGATTCGGCGATTGCATCATCTGCGCTTTCTCAACCTTTCCAACAATGCGTTGACCATGGAAAATATTCCTGTCATCATGGAGATACCCTCTCTGGTAGATTTGAAGTTGGCCAATAACAAACTGCAAGGGTCGTTTTCTGCATCTGTGAGCCAGCTTTGCCAATTGGAGACACTGGACTTGCGTAGCAATGAGCTTACGTCGCTGCCGGCAGAACTCGGCGAGCTATCATGCCTGAAAACACTGGAATTGGGTGAAAACCAGTTGACAACACTGCCGTTCGAAGCGTTGAGCAAGGTGCCCTTGAGCACCCTCAACGCACCCAAGAACAAGCTCGGCGGCACTTTGATACCAGGGTCGGTCGATTCCCTTGAGAAATTGCAATTCTTGAATATCGCACACAATGCCGTGGAGGTTCTAGCAGCAAATAACATGCTGGCCCTTCCTAGCCTCCATAGCCTGTTCATCGGTGTGAACCGTATCAAGCACATGCCCTGCATATCTTCATGGCGATCACTCATGGTCCTCTCTGCTGAAGATAACAAACTAACAGAGCTTCCATCCGGCCTCGTGGACCTGAAGAACGTCAAGACCGTCGATTTCACTGGAAACGACATTACCCGACTGGATGACAAGATTGGGCTCATGCAAAGTCTTTCCTTGTTTCGCATTGCCAATAATCCATTGCGTGAGCGTAAGTTCTTGAGCATGGACACTGAGGATATCATACGCGACATGCGGAATCGATGCGAGCCCGACCCGCAAGACACAGACGATGAAGGGTCCGTGGCGACTCAGTTCACACTGGCACCAGAAACTCCGGCACTGGAGAGTGGCTGGAGAGTTAAGCCGGGCGGTGTTCTTGATCGATCATACTCGGACCTCACCGATCTCGGAACGGACAAGCTGGAACTGATCAATGCGCAAGACATTCGTTGCCTTTATCTACAGCATAATGAACTGCGTTTGTTCCCAAATCTAGCATTGGACATGGTGGCACAAGGCTTGATCGAACTCGACTTATCACACAACCCTTTGAGCAATCCAGATCTCTTGTCGTCATCCCTTGAGCTTCCAAAGCTTCAAACTCTCAATCTTGGTGCTGCTAGTCTGAGCACTCTGGAGCCTGTCTTGGCCAATCTTCAAGCGCCATCGCTCACTTTCCTCGATGTCTCCAACAATCGCTTGGCAGGTCCCCTTCTGCATATTCGGCAGACTTTCCCGGACCTCAAGACCTTCCTTGCCTCTGACAATCAGATCGCCAGCTTGACATTTGAGGCGGTGCAGGGCCTGCAGGTCCTGGACGTCAGCAATAACGACATTGATTACTTGCCACCAAAGATTGGCCTGCTAGGTCCAGAGCGGTCTCCAAAGAACTGGGGCACTGGATCGGCTTTGAGGCGCTTCGAGGTCGCAGGCAATCGTTTCCGTGTGCCTCGGTGGCAGACTGTGGCCAAAGGCACTGATGCAATTTTGGAGTACCTTCGAGAGCGCATTCGAAGCCACGAGCTACCTGAATGGGAGCTTGAACATGATGGCCCTGTTGATGAGTATTAAGCCCATGGTTGCTGGGTTGACAGGTGAATAATACCAGTGTCTGTGGGTTTCCACTGAAGCTCAGAATCCTTCAACTTGACATGCAAAAGCTGCTCCCATAGAGAGTGCCGTGTATAATAATATACTTCCTTTCTTCCGTGTATATACTCTCTATCTTCATATCCTTTCAACACTCTCTGGTCCCTCTCTTTGGGATGCATTCTATTCTCGGGCGAGTCTCGAGTGGATATCATTTGCAAAATGCCCTTCATCCCAGACTACAGGCTCCTTGCGACCATCCCAAGATCCCCATTCGTGTGTTCAGGGTCTATGTCTATTGTCTACCCAAGGAGCCAGTGACAGCGAACATACAGGTATCCGGACCGGATTGTCAATATATCAATCTTTTTAGATTTCCAGTCATAATTTCCTATCTACTCATTTGGCTCGGCATTGATCGACTTGCTGACTTCATCCATCACCTTGAGCCATGTCTTCGACCAAATCGTAAATTTGTCCTCTGGTTTTTGTTCTCCATCGGCCGTGTCCCAGAGTAAGGCGACTGAGTGAACAGCCTGTGTAGCGCTCTTTTGCGTCTTCTTCAAAAACTTGGCTGATTTGCTCACATTGTCCTCATAAAGCGCCCCGGCTGCTTCATCGACCTGCTCGGGTATGTTCTGCAGATTGGACATCAACGACTCCAACCGGGCCACGCCAGACACCGAAGACAGCGGCACCTCTCCGGTATTTTTCAACCGATAGCTGATAATGGTCGGGTAGATTTGAGCAACAGGCTTGAGGAAGCGAAGTGTGGCTTTCTTCTGTTCTTTCAAGGCAGCTGCTATCTCCGAATCGTTTTCTTCCGAGTCGTCCTCCTTATGATCATCGTCGGCATCCTTCTCATCACCCATGATGTCATCAAAGAAATCATCCTCTTCCTCTTCTGGGTCCCAATCTTCAATTTCTTCCACTGCATCCCGAACAAGATCCCTCCATTCCTCAACGCGGCGCATGACAAAGCCCACAACCCCTTTATTCGCGACATCGGCAACAGCATCGCATGCATCCCAGACACGACCGGTGGCTAGAGTGACGGCATCTTTCTCTGCCTTGACCAATTCGTCTTCTTTCTTGTTGGGGCCGTCCTTCTTCGCCTGCTCTTTCTTCTCATGGACGTTCTTGACCTCTTGCGTGAGAGTAGAGAATTCAGTCAAAGCTGTTCGGGCCAGCATCAGAACTTCGGAGTGGAACGCCTTTGTGTATCCGGCTGGGGTGACGAGGAGAGCGGCAGTCACAAGCGAGGGGAGGACTGAATCATTACAGGCGCGGAGCACATTGCTCACGGCAGAGTGCGTGAATGGAGTTGTGATTGCCAGCAGCGACAGCTTGGTGACCTGGGCTTTGAGAGCGCTGGAGGAGGTTGCTAGGAGGGGCAAGGCTTTGGCATCGTTGGATGACTCGGCGGCGTTGGGGGCAGAGGATGCGATGAGGGTGCCTTGGAATTGTTCCAGGAGAGCGAGAGTTGTTGAGAGAACTGTAGAAAGTTGTTTCGACATTTTGAGCGGCAGGTTTGAGCCGCTGCTGGTGGGTTGGTGCAGTTGATCGTTGGAGATGCTGGGAGAAATTTTGGCGGCGCGGCGGATCTCACTGACCGCGGGGCTGGTTAGGGTTCTGCGGGGCTATGTGTGGACGGTCTTGTTGGCCTACCTGGCTGTACGTTAATTCCCATGGTCATATTTTAATGAGATAAACGCATTCTGAAATTCTCTCACGGTGCGCAGCTCCGTGTCATATATCTCCTCAAGGGTTCCATGAGTAATGTATCGACTATTGCCATTAAACTACGCTGAGGGCATAGATGCCAACCTATAGAAAATGGTTATTGATCGCGATCTGCCCCTTCGGGATCATTATTGGATGAAATCCAGAAAATCTTGTGCTGGGAAGTTTCAGGTATATGCTACATGTGGCTCGTGAATCGGTCGTTCTTTACGAACATCACTTTTATCAGTCTAATGTAGGGAACTATATTCCAACTGTAAGTCCACCAACCCAGACCGAGACTCTGTGACGATATTGAGACGATCGCTTTCTGATTCCATAAACATGGACAGTATAAAAAAAGACCAACCCCACAACCTTGGGTTCTTTTAGAGAAATTAAAAAAATTCAAGGAAGCTCGGTCAAATCCATCGCGCGTCATGATCAATGAAGTGAACGGTGGAGCACGGCAGAAAACTAGATAGGCTGCAAACGCGACAAACATCGCGACGCTGGAGCTTTGCTGTTGTCGTTCTTGATCAAGTCTCCAGCATCCACGAGAATGGGAACGACAAAGGCCCGTACTGCTGCAAAGGCTGCAGCAAATTCTCCAGATGTACCGGCCCGGCATATTCCCGATAAGACCTTCGTGCTCGACAATGGCGCGTATACGATGAAAGCGGGCTGGGCTCCGGACGCCTCGTCTTCCGAAGAAGCTTTGTCCTTGTGCTCATCCATACCGAACACGCTCGTCAAAACCCGCGATAATCGGACCGTGATAGGCGCGCAGCTTTCAACTCACGTCACGGACTGGAACGAGGCGATGTTTCGGCGCCCAGTGGAGAAGGGATATATCGTGAATTGGGAAGCCGAGAAGGAGATTTGGGAGCAGTCTTTCTTCGAAGATAAGGCAACTGCGCGAAACAAAAATACTAGGATTACTGCACCGGAGGAGACGACATTGGTGCTTACTGAGGCACCAAATGCTATGCCGGTGTTACAGCGCAACACAGATGAAATGGTCATGGAAGAATGGGGATTTGGAGGATATGTGAGGTGCCTGGGTAAGAGAAGACACGTTCTTGGCCTCATTTCTCATGGCTCTTCCAACCTATGCTCATACTTGCTGTGTTAAACTCAGGACCAACACTTAATGCCTGGAATGAATTACACAGTCTATTCGGAGACCCGCTCGCCGGGAAACCGGACACTGATATTTTGCCCAAGGATTGCCTCCTCGTTGTCGACTCCGGCTACTCTCATACTACAGTCACCCCCGTTTACAAGGGACAGACCTTACAGCGAGCGATCCGGCGCCTTGACGTTGGAGGGAAGTTTCTCACGAACTATCTCAAAGAAATCGTGTCGATGAGGCAATACAACATGGTCGACGAGACATATATTATGAATGAAGTTAAAGAAGCAGCCTGCTTTGTGAGCAACAATTTCACGGATGATATGGAGAGAACCTGGAAGGCCAACCGCAGGCGCGAGGCTGAAGGTGTGGTGGTGGACTACGTGCTCCCTGATCCGAACGCAGGAAAGAAAGGGTTTATGCGACCGCATGACCCTATGATGCATGCCAAAAAGAAGAAGGGAGCCCTGTCTGGTCTCAGCGCTGAAGTGCTGTCCGAGGATGTACTAGTTTTGGGCAACGAGCGATTTACAGTCCCTGAGCTCTTGTTCACCCCGGGAGACATTGGTATGAGACAAGCTGGAATCCCTGACATGATCATGCAAAGCTTGTCCGTTTTGCCTCCTGGACTGCATGCTGCCTTTCTGGCAAACGTGCTGGTCGTGGGCGGCAACGCTTTGATCCCAGGGTTCATGGAGAGACTGTAGGTTTTCTGACGATCATCTACGGGTTCATATCCTGACCAGAGCTCTAGTGAAACGGAACTTCGACAGATCGCTTCGGCCGACTGCGTTGTGAGAGTACGTCGGGCTCAAGAGTAAGTTATCCTACCTGGACGCTGCAGTCTTATTATACATGCTGACGCGCACTGGAAAAGCCCTATTCGCTCAGCATGGGCTGGAGGAGCTCGCCTTGCCAAGAATCGAGAGGAACTGAACAAGGTGGCTATTTCTCGCCAGGAATATCAAGAATATGGGTCTGGATGGACCGGACGAAGATTTGCCGGCACGGCGTGAGTGAGTATCATTTGCCAACAGAACCACTGGACCCGAAGGCGCAGGCATTCAAGAGGAGTTGGGGGTTTTTATTGAACTGGAGATGCTTGATAACTTAGTGATACCCTTGTGATTTCAGTGATTGCTGTATGACGGTCGTGATGAAGTTGAACTCCTATCCAGGATCGACTAGGGAAGTTGGGATCTGGGTTGGTCGGGACCTGACAAGTCACGCTCGACCTGGCCCTTGTTGTACCCTGGTCTACCTTGTGTCTTTCCCTGGTCATAGTTGCGAGCTTCAACGGAACCACCGTCCAAAAAAAGAAGTCTCTTCTACATTATTGTCGTGCTCTTGCATGACGCAGTCTTGACTCGTCCTCATTCCCAATTCTTAAAAAAATCGTTTTACTGCCTAGCCTGCAACCATGGATCGCCTGGTCCGATAAAGAAGCTGCATGTCGTGCACGTTGAGAAGTATAACCACAGCCGCCTAGATAGATACGTGGTTGTCAATTTCCTAACTTTTAGCTAGAGCGGGATGAAAGGGTCATTCTAGAGTAACGTACCCATGTAGCTAGATTCGAATTGATGTATCCCTCTTGTCAGCTGTCACCCTCGGATTGAAGTCGCTAATACCTTTGACTTATGCAAGTGGGAATTGTTGTATAAGAGCGCCCAATCTGCCACCAGCAGTGGATCAATAGACCGTTGCTATCTGATTGTCACACTGCGATATCACGTTTACTGCAACTCCACACACCAAGCTGGCCAATTCCGATACCTGACACATATAGCGCATTCCATCTGTCTCTAAAGCATTCTTAGACGGGAAAGTGTCGATCCAGAGGGAAGAACCCAGCAATGAAGATCCTCACCTATCCCTGCCCTCCGTTGGTGTCAAATTACGGAGTCAACAGTATGGAGTCAACGGCCAAAGAACAGCCAGTTATCAACAACGCAGAGAGTTCCTCGACTTCGAAGCCAGACTCTAGCACTGGCTCAAAACACACGCAGACACAGAGCCATATGAAATTCGGGGAGATGCTGAAGAGAGCTCTCAGGAAAGTACTGCCCGACAAAGAGTACGGTATACTGGCCACATAGACATAATGTGATCATTGACGACCTACAGACAATGCGTTGGATGCTTCAAGCAGATTCAAGTTTCGAAGCTAATAACGGCACCGTGTGAGCACAGATACTGCTACCGCTGCCTCAACAAGATGGGGTGTTTAGCGTTGAAGAACATGGAGATGTTCCCGGTTCGATGTTGCTCACAGGAGATACCAGCCAAGCGAGTTGCGGCTACGATGGACTCTCGAACAAAGAAGATTTATACGTCGCGAATCGACGAACATGCAGTACCCCCAACAGAGAGATGGTATTGCCCACAGCTCAATTGTGGCGAATGGATCTCTCCCCGATATTTGGAAACCCGATCCAAGCCAAAGTGTTCTCGTTGCCGCACCCATATTTGCCTAAACTGTCGCGACGTTGCCCACGAGGACCGAGAATGTCTGGAGGATCCAAGACTGGGGGAATTGCTAGATGTGGCGCGGCGTCACCGTTGGCAGCGGTGCTATAACTGTCATGCCCTAGTTGAGAAGAATGGTGGATGCTCGCATATTCACTGTACCTGCTCTGCAGACTTCTGGTAGGTGTTCTATCTTCCAATCTTCGCTTTGTGATGAACGACTTCTTACTGAGATAGTTATAACTGTGGCCGTCGATATCCGGGATGCAGCTGCAGAGGAACTACGGAGGCCGCCGAAAATGTTGCTCAGCCACAAGATGGTGATCTTGATGTCACAACCGTAATTGCGGCAATGGAACAGGCCGAGATAGTGGAAGCCGAGGTTTTGGAGGAGCAACGGCTGTCTTTAGCGATTCAGCGGCAGCAGAACATGCGGCAGGCGCTCACAGTAGGAGATTGAGAGGGATCTAAGCAATCATTGGAAGGCCGGGCATGGGCGACTTTTGATTCTCTCGGACTCATATGTGACATTCGTGATTTACGAGTGGGAGAATATTATTGGGTTTTTGAAACGTCCTTCGCAAAAATATTTCACACAGACAACTGCGATATGTCAATCGATCATCTACAATTATAGCATTCATGATAAATAGCGTTATGGAACGATGGCGCTGACTGTGAAAATCATGGAGGTGATGACGGCGATTAGTACTCGTAGAAACCTCTGTTGGACTTCTTGCCCAACCAGCCAGCATCCACCATGCGGCGCAAAAGGCCAGCAGGCCTGTACTTGCTGTCGCCAGTCTCTTGGTGAAGGACATTCATAATTGCTAGGCAAGTGTCCAGTCCGATAAAGTCAGCCAAAGTCAATGGGCCCATGGGGACGTTGGTTCCAGTCTTCATAATGTTGTCGATGTCTTCGCGGCCACCGACTCCAGTTTCCAGACAAATGATGGCCTCGTTGATGTAAGGCATGAGGATACGGTTGGCCAAGAAACCGGGCGAGTCGGCAGAAACAGAGGCGACTTTCCCCATCCGCTGCACAAAGGCAATTGCCGTTTCCATGGTCTCCTGAGATGTCTGCAGACCTCGGATAATCTCCACGCCCTTCTGAATGGGCACAGGGTTCATGAAGTGGGTTGAGATCACTCGTGACGGGGCTTGCAGATCCGTTGGGTCTGTGCTAGTGGCTGCGGCAATCTTGGTGATGGAGATGGACGATGTATTGGTCGCCAAGATGGCGTGTTTGGGCGCAATTTGAGCAAGTTGGGAGAATATCGACTGTTTAAGGTCAGGGATCTCGGGCACTGCTTCAATGACAAAGTCTACTGAAGAGAGGTCATCCATCTTTAGACTCGGCGAGAGGAGCCCGCGGGCCGCATCTGCAGCTTCCCGGGTGATGCGCTGTTTAGAAACATCCTTTTCGAGGAGCTTGTCTAGTGACAGTCGTAGTATTAGTGAAATGATGCCAAGGGGCGGACCGGGGACGAAGAAGGCTAATGCAAGCGAGAAGGGGTGCTTTTAATTACCGGCGAACTTGAGACCCTTATCCAGCGAGGCCTGTGAGCTGTCAATCAAGGCTACAGGAACCTGGGCCTTCTGTGCAGCGACAAGAGCAATTCCTAAGCCCTATAATCTATTAGACACCCTGAAATCAGATAGACCATGGGCAACTGACCATTTGGCCGGCACCGATCACACCCAGCGATTTGACCTCGGCTACGCTTGTAGCTGCGGAACAGCTGAAGCTACGGGCCACCACACGGCCATTGTGAGAGAGTGAACGGAACGAGGAGGCAAACATTGGTGCAACCGAGAGAATAATTGCCCTGCAGACGGGAGAGGAGAGAAACGATTGAGAAGAGGAAGTTGGGCTATACATCTTCACGTGTCGGTCCAACGTCATCGGCTATCTTCGGCTCCGGCGGCGCTTTCAGTTTCTCCGAATCGCCGAGGCAGACGCGTCCGAGACGCGTTTCCCGTTCGAGTTACATTTGAGTGCCAGACTTCAGCACCCAAACCCACCATCCCATTATGGAGCAGGAGGCGGTCGCTCTGGGTCACGATGTCCAGGTCATCGACCCGGATGTGCGTGGCTATGTGTACAGCTTGGTCACCGCAGTAGGTGCTCTCCCCCGACCTTGTTGTATATCTCCAACTGACGCGACTGTTTTCTAGCTGGGAGGTTTCAATGGCGAAGATGCTGACCGCTATATGCTGGGCGACGATGCCCTGGCATGTCTGCGGGATATCAAACGGTGGTTGAAACTTTACGACGAGAAGAACAACCGAATGGACGTGGCGCGATGCCTTGGGGAAGCGAATCTGGTGAACGGCGATCTCCTTCCGATTCTCTCAGTTTGGTGGGCCAATGGACAAAAGAGCAAACATATGACACGGATTGCACTTGCATGCTGTAGGTTCTGGGTCGGGGATTGATTGCTCGCTGGTATATGCCGGGAGAAACTAACTTGAGCAGTGGAACTTCTTGTGCCTTTGACCTGGCCAGTCGAGTTCCATAGCCAGATGACGGTCAACCATCACCGACACACTCCGTATATTCAACAAGTTCAGGTTCAGTACAAACGCGGTGTCCTGAAATATGGCGGTTCGAATCTCCTGCGCGCCATTATCCGCATCGCCCTTCCTAGCATGGCGATTCCTCGTTCCGAACGCGAATCACGAGAGGAAGGAATCCTCAAGCTGATGCTGTACTTTCTACGAAACATTACGATCATATCCACGAATTCACGACTTGCGGCCGAAGGTGACGAAGAAGAGACGTCCAGGTCGGCTACCATTGATGCTTTTCAGGAGCAAGACGCTTTCGCTCTCATTCTCACCATGTGCTCCAACGTTGGCGATGATTTCAACTTGCAGGATGTGGTCTTGCTCGAGATCCTCTTTCATCTTGTCAAGGGCGTTAACGTGGATAAAATGTTCATGGACGAGGATCAGCAAAAGGTCAAGCGGACAGACGAGCTCGGCGACCTCCTGCGCCAGGAATCCTTGGTACGACGGGAATATGCGAAAAATGCGCCTACTCGACATGGTAGATTTGGTACGATGATTTGGGTCAAGCGAGATGATGCAAAGGTGTCTACCGTATCGGGACAAGATGTTTTGCGGGATGACCAAACCACTCTTCACAAAATGGACCAGAGCAAAAAGTGGAACAAACCTCGACCTCGCCGCAAAAAAGAAGATGTTGTCCAAAACAACAACTTCAATATGCCAGCCCCTCTTACGCCATCGGCATCCAAAAATCTAAGGACTTTTGTGGAAGAGTTCTTGGATTCTGGGTTCAATCCTCTTTTCACTCACGTTCGAAAGGCGATTGAGCGCGAGGCGGAGCGGATTCTGGATATCAACACCCGTCAATTCTTTTACACAGTTAGCTGGTTCCTTGAAGCCGAACGTACTCGCCGAAGTCGCCAAGCAGCCCAGCGCGCGGAGAAGGGCAAACAAACAAAAGATGCCGAACCTGATAGCTACGGCCTCGTCGCTGGTGTTTTGAACCAGGAGACTTTTGTATCCTTGAACCGAGCTATGCAGAATAGCCTGGACAACAAGGAATGGGATGATCTAACGGCTCAGATGCGTTGCTTCACCCAGATTCTGTTGACCGTACAGGAAATGGCCGTTTCCCCGATGGAAGATGATCAGGAGATCGCCGAAAACATCCAAAATCGAATTTTCTACGAAGAGACGACTCATGACCGAATTATTGCGATTGTGCGTGGATACAAGGACCAAGGCTTCGGCTACTTGGATGCTGCCACAGAACTTTCGCACGTGTTCTTGCGGATGCTAGAGCGCTACTCTAAAGAGAACGCTGACATGCAAATCCGGTCTCGGCGCAAAGCCAGACACAATAAGAAGAAAGCTGAGCAGACCGTCGCCCAAGATGGGGCGGAGAATGAGGAACCAAACTCCGAAGATGAGGATTTGGTCGATGCTGCGCAGGCAGTTAAAGAAAGAGCCTTTGACTTCAAGCGATTTGCAGCGAAATTCTGCAATCAGAGCTGCGTCGACACCTTTGTCGCTTTCACCGAGTTCTATCGCGAGTTGAACTCGGAGCAGCTGAAGCGAGCCCATCGCTATTTTTACCGCATTGCGTTCAAACATGAGATGACTGTTCTACTCTTTCGCCTGGATATCATCAATCTTTTCCACCGGATGATCAAGGGCCCAGGTGCTATGGATTCCAAGAAGCCAATTTTCAAAGAATGGGAGGAGCTTGTTCGCCAGATCATTCGACGACTGGTCAAGAAGCTCGAGCAACGCCCCGCTCTTATAACCGAATTACTCTTCAGCAAAATGAATTCAACAGTCTTCTACCTTGAGTTTGGACACGAACGGCAAACTATGTCGACAGCCAAACGTGCACCAGCAGAGTTGGAAATTACTTCTAAAGACGCGACAACACCCGAAGCCAAATTGGGAATTGTTGCTGCAGCCCTTGCTCTCGATGGACGAGCAGATCTCGTGAAATGGGTTGTCGACATTTTGAGCTCAGCTGCTTCAGAGAGGGAGTCGTGGGAAGCTCAAGACGAAGCCCGCCGAGCAGAGGACCCGGAGGCTGCTAGTGCTTCCAACCCCCTGATTTGTATGTACCCTGAAGATCTAATTGTCAAATTGGCGGCACACGGATCTAACCCCGTTGCAGATGTGAAAGCCCGTGATGAATCCTGCCAGAATGCTATGTTCTTGAATGCGAAGCTCCGTCTTCTTATGAACGTGGTTGGATTTGAACGACTCGGAGTAGAAGATGTGCCTGGTGCCTCTTGGATTGTTCCGGCAGGTCTGACATCAAAGGACCTCCGAGAAAGTATTTCGGCAGTCAACAAATCGCTTCTGAACCCAGTTCCCGAGGGCAGCGCCGAAGATCCCCGGCAGTTCCTTCGACGCAAGGAAACCGGCAGTGCTCGAGATAACACCATCCGAGGGACGCTTGACGTGGACTTTGGCTCGGATTCTGAGGGAGAAGACACTGTTCCTGATGGCCCTCTCTTTCCACCTAATCCCCGGTCGAAGTCTAATGCGTTGGATGAGTTGAAGAAGAAACGCAAGAAGAGAAGGAATACTGATTCCGAGAAAGACCCCGTGGACGACGAAACCCTGGAGGCCCGACGAGACGCGCGTCTCTCAAATGCACTGGCTCGACAAAAGAAGATCAAGAGTGATCTTTTCATCCATGCTAGCGACGAGGAAAGTGATGAAGAAGGAGACCAAGAATTCTTCCGCCTAGAAGAAGAGCGGCGCAAGGCCCAAGCGGACAATGTCAAGAAAGCGCTTCTGATAGGGTCAATCGAGAAAGCCACTGCCAGAGGCAAGAAAGCAAGCGTGCGCAAGCGCAAGAGTGACGAGGGCATCTCTACGCAACCGAAGCGACGTCGACGCGGGTCTGGATCTGCCGGCAGCGATACGGGCAGTGATGGCGATGATGATATTCTCATGGCAGAACTGGAGGCACACTCTCCTCGTTCCCAGCAGGAGGTGTCGACTAACCATGGTGCTCAAGAGGACGAGGATACCCCTCTCACATCCGCAGAGGACGATCTTGATTTTGACGATGATCTTGCTTTCCGTCGGGACCGACAGCAAAAACCATCGGTACCTGATAACCATGTGAATATGGACGAGGACGAGGAAGACGCACCCGTGGTGTCATCCCGTCGGCGTATGCGTGGAGGGTTCGTGATCGATAGTGATTCCGAGTAGAAAGCGCGGATGACACGTTTGATGACCATGATGAGGCGTTCGGCATTTGGAAGCGGATAAGGCTGTAACATGAAGAATACCTAGTTTAAATGCTCATATTGGTAAAGAATTATCCTCTTCTATTTTTACACTGCCCCGTCATTGCAATCTGTCTCTAGGGATCGAATGATAACTGGGACGGGCCACCCAGTTCGAGCACCCCAATCCCGCACACCGTCGATTACCTCGACGCCATCGGCCACCTGTGATATATGAACGACAAGTCTGGAGAGCGGAGTTTCATGGGAGCATACAGAAAGCTATAGGGCCAAAAGGCATTGACCCAGACGGCGGGGAATTCACTCGATAGAGCGAATTCACATATCCCAGCGGCGCGATGTTCGAGATCTCGGGTTAGACTTGTGATATACCTTATATTGTTCATTGTAGGACTCCCTTGCCATGTAGGTCTGGCTAAGAGATGCACAATCACTGCTGTCTGGTAGTATTGCCAAGCTGCCGCTTTCTCAGAGTCAGCCAGACATACAGAGCCAGTCTTACTAGAAGGACTTCACTCAGCATGCCAGCCGTGCAGAGTTCCTATAAACGGAAATGCTTTGCCATTGTCTATCGGATCGGCGTGAACGAAGTCGGAAGATGAGCCTTCCATTTGACTAAACTATCTTCCAGTAAAGTCCACGTCGAAAGGCTGGGGGGGGGGGGGGGGGATTTGAATTATTGCCAAAACAATGGTTAATGGCCTGTCGTAGCAGGACGGTCACGTAGTTCGCGTGGTCGGCATCAAATACAAGGTCTGTTAATAGATACATCGGGCAGCTCAATCATGAGTTTCCGCCGTTCAACTAGAGCCACTGTGATGTCTTCTCTCAGGTAGGCCCAAAAGGCAGCGCGGACTAAGCCCGAGTCAGACTGTAGTTTGATGGGATGGTCGGCCAAAAAGGAGTGACAGCCTTGAAGATGACTTTGGGAACTCAGATTCTCTCGAACGAGATTTAGCTGATGATCACCACTGTAGTGAGAGTAATCGAGACACCAACGTGAGATGATCTTATACAAGCGCAGCAGACAAATCGCTGCAAGAACTCCTCCGTTGGATGATAGGTCTTGGAAATTACTAGTGATGCGCAGCGGAATCTGCATACTTTGCAGGTGGTAAAACGAGGCCATTTGAATTGACTCACGGTTTAACAGGTACGAGGCATTGCTCTTCGCTTTGCCGACCCTGAATGGAGTTATTACCTTCCTTTTTGGCAAATTTGCATACTGCAGCCCGTTAACGCGTACGACCAATTCCAATGATCCGTGGCCGTTGCTGTGCAGTTGAACGAAAGCGAGATTCGGTGGAGTAACGGGCAGAGTGGCGAGAAGCGCTTGACGACGAGATGGGCCAAGGCGCCTAAGCCGCGGATTCCGGGATAGCAATCAGAAATAGTGAATTATTCTAATGGATCGTGGGTACTTTAAGACTGGATGTGTAGCCAGGTGGTTGCGGTAGTTGGCCACCAAGAGCGAAAGGCGAAAAGCGACAAATGAAACCCTATATTCCCATTTACGAGTGATGGCATATATGAGAAAAAGAAATAGAGGCAGAGACATGGAACATGCAGACCGAGTCGGGTAGAATGGTGCAGTGGTTATAAACCGGCCTGCGATTTTGCCTTCCTGAAGTCTTCGTCCGCTCCCACCTCAACCATTCTGCAGTCATTCCCAGTACGACACGCTCACGATGCTTCCAGGGAGACTATTCTTCCCTTGCTGGCGAACGGCGATCTTTTCGAGGTCTGCCATGTCAACTCGATCTTTGAAAATCATGCAGAGCCACCCTATCACCATAACTCCGACAAAGAATGAGATCGCGAATGGACGCCTGGCCTCCGAAAACCTCGAAGTCGCCATCCGAAGCTTGCACCGAGACGGTCTCGTCGTTGTAAACGACGTCATTCCTCACGAGATGCTTGATCGGCTGAACTCGAAAATGGTGAAGGATGCATACAAATTGTATGCGCGAAAAGAAAACAGTCCCTTCAACTACACCCCAAACAACCTTCAGCAAGATCCTCCTCCAATGCGCGAGCACTTCGAGTCGCAGATATTCCTGAGTAAGGAGCACATTGCTACTCCTCTGATGAACCTTGTACTGAGAGGGTCGATAGATTCCATTTCCATTCAAATCACATCGACTGCACTGGGGCCACGCCCCAAGTGGACTTTTTGTTCAGGAAATACGGCGATGCCCCCGACAGCAGAAAGCCCAGCTGTTTCCCAGCCAGTGCACTCCGACGCAGACTTTCAACATCCAGACCACCCATTTGCATACGTGGTCAATGTGCCGTTGATCACGATGACCCCCGAAAATGGCTCCACAGAGATTTGGCTGGGAACACACCAAGACACTAACCTGCATTTCCAAGAAGGTCTGCACGGTGAACGAGCCAGTGGCCGTATCAAATCGGAGAAATTGAACAAGCGCCGAGCTATCCGACCTCCATGCCAACCAACGGTTCCCAAAGGCTCCATCGTCATCCGGGATCTACGCCTGTGGCACGCTGGTATTGGCAACCAGACTGATACCGTGCGCGTGATGCTGGCAATGAGTAAGTTGTTCTTTGTGACTACCCTTGAAGAGCCCAGGCTGATAAGAGAACTTTGCAGTTCACTTTGCACCGTGGTATCGAAACCCTATGAAGTTGCAACTTGTGGACGATTTGAAAGAAGTGATTGAAAAGGAGCAGTCCTTAGAAATTCCCGTGGAGTGGGCTTCCAAAGATGCGATCGATGCACAGTACCTCAACAGAGCATTTGGCAATGCTTATGATTTCAGCCAGGGAGCCGGCTCTTGATAGTCTTTTTGCATCCGGGCTCTTTGCTTTCACCAGAAACCAATCTCGGTGGAGGCGTTATTTCCATAGAGATCCCACGAATGGAGGATATGGCCCATTGGCTAGACAATCCATGTGATGGAATTGACTCGTTTAACTCGTATTCCAACACGCACTGGGTTTGGCTCCATGCGTGCCAAGGCAGTATGCAATTCTGAGAATACGAGCCTCGGTGTATCATACTGTGATGCATAGGAAGATGTTTGAATGCCGGCCTGTGCACTGAATCGTCGACAGAAGAAAGACAGCTTTCCCGCCTTCTGATCCATCAAAGGATGATCATCTTGATGCATGTAGTTTCATCATTACCTCGAATATCAAGACGCCGACAGCTGAGTGTCATTGCCATAGCGTCCGTTTTCCTATCGCCATCCCGAACGAGTTTCTTCCGTTGAAGGTGCATCTGTGCCATTGCAGCATTTGCCGCTACACTCGTGGATCCTTTTGCAGCTTTCACGCCCGCTACCAGATGATGTCCAGCCGCAGTTTATTGCTCCCTCTCATCGGGATGAGCTGCCTACGGGCATTCCGCGTTCCAACCGACGAAATACTTCTGCAGCACATATGACTGTCATATTGGGTGACCTCGTCACGACGATGGGGCATGGGTGATATCCAATGCGCCGTTTGACGCCAATCGAGAAGACCCCGGGATTTGGGATTTCGCTATGCATCTGCACCCGAGCTTTGCACCAGATGGAGGATTATCGGCGCTCATTGCAGCGGTCGACGGGTTGATCCCGTGTAATCTCAGCAGTCCCCTATGGTGAATACAGGGATGAAGGGGACCCAGGAAAGGGAACTCCTAGCTCAATGTCATTACAGTGGTGGTCTTACACCATCTCCCGACTCAGACCAAAGTTTCTCACTCAACCTGCTAGCCAGGGACCTCCCCGATCGAAGTGACTGGCGAGCATGGACTTCTGTGATGAAGCCGTGGGGAAGCTAGCGTGGACACGCAGGATTTCATCGTGCTGTAGTAAACTACCTAGGTAGTTAGTTATTAAGAACCCACACGTCATATGGGACTTGTCCATTCCCGAGGAGGTTGGACTTGCCGATGATAAGCGGGAGGTTTTGGTACAGAGACCCACCACAGTGAGTCAATCCTAGCGCGCAGTGTATAAGACGAAGTCTGGCAGTCGTGGATTCTGGGGCGAGTGTCATCGGGAAGGAGTTCGAGACGCTGCATCAAAGCCCACGATGACTCAACTTAGATTCGTCACGCTGGATGTCTTCACGTCGCAGCCGTTTTCGGGCAACCAGCTGGCTGTGGTCTTCCTGCCCGAACGCACATCGGAGGCGTTGTCCCAGACCCAGAAACACATCATCACCAAGGAGTTCAATCTGTCCGAGACCATCTTCGTGTACCCTGCCAGCGACCAGGCCAAGCGCACCATCGACATCTTCACCATTGAATGCGAGATTCCGTTCGCGGGACACCCAACCATCGGCGCCGCAACATGGTTCCTCTGCCATGCCCCCGACGCCGCCACCGCAGGCGTCAACACCCTGGTGACCAAGTCTGGGGAGATCCCCATCTCAATCCAAGACCCGGCCACCCAGTTCGTCGCAGCGCAGATCGCGCACAACACTCGCATCCACGCCAACCGGTTCAGCCTCAAGGAGCTGCTGCGCCTGCACCCCACCGCGGCACCTTTCTTCCCGAAGGCGGACGTGTCCTTCCCCTTGTTCTCGATCGTGAATGGCATGAGCCAGGTGTTTATCGAACTGCCTTCCCTGGAAGCCCTGGCGACCATCACGACCGCCAGCGGCGGGGAGCTGGTCCCGTCCGAGAAGAGCGACTACCTCGACGAAGGCTGGAGAAACGGTCTGATCTGCGTGTACTTCTTCGTGCGGGACGTGGACGACAGCGTGATGGGCCAGAAGGTCATCCGAACCCGCATGATGCTGGGCTCCCTGGAAGATCCGGCGACGGGAAGTTCGGCCAGCGGCCTGGCTGCGTATCTCACTCTGACCGAGGGTCAGGCGGGACAGGAGCATCGGTACCATGTAGTGCAGGGGGTTGAGATGGGCCGACGCAGTGACATTGGAGTCAATGTCACCCTGGACAACGGCAAGAAGATCGAGCAGGTCGTGTTGACCGGCACGGCAGTGCAAGTATCGGAGGGCACCATCTCGGTGCCTATAGTCTGACGATGTGTCATGAGTAATGTGATCCTCAAACAATCACCGAGTGTGTATTCTCGCTCTGTATGCTAGATAGAGATACTAACGGAGGAGGATGGAGTGAGATAAAAGCGCTGCCGACAAGTCTCCCAGAAATTGGAGGCATTGGTGAAGCTGGAGCTGAAGATATCTCTCAAACGCTACAGAGGCCTGTCAAGCATGTCAAAACAAAGGATATTTGCAACCACAGCAATCGAGCGATGTTACGAGGAACTCAGCGAGAATGCAATCTTCTTGTTGACTTGGCCTGTTCTCTCATGGATTCTCTAGAGCTTGTTCTGGGCAGCCAGTTCGCGCAACACTCTGATCGTCCCTTCCACTGCCATCTGGCTCATCCGCCTCTCTTTCTCCAGCAGTGCTGCCAGTTCCTCCTGCGAGACCCCGGGATGCCTCCACTCGAAGATATAAGTCATGTAGAGGTCGCCGCCTGCACCTTCGCTAACCACATTGCTGATTCGGCTCCCATCTGGCTGCGCAAATTCCACCCGGCAATCGGGAAATGCCGTCACGACCTCCTTGACTTTCTTTTGGCTTTCGCGAAAGAGGACCTCGCGAACCGTGACGGCGTTGCCCGTGGCGGCGTCCACGGACTCGCTCAGCACGTCGGTGGATTGGATAGCTGCCGCGACAAAGGTTTCGGCAGAGCGAATCTTCAAGAGAAGACCAGCCCAGATTTGGCTGCGTGGGAGGGGGGTTTCGCCCGGTGGATTGATCGGGGCCGTAAAGGCGACATTATTGGTTGAGGACATGGTGATGTTGGAGATGAGAGGGGGCCAGCTTGATTTTTGGATGCGACAGGACTCGCAGGGGTTCAGCGATTGTTATATACAGTGGAAATCTCTTTCGAATCTTTGTTGCTGGCATCTCGGAGTGTGATGACGTCAACGCACTTCAGCTCGGGCATTTCGCGCGCCGAGCTCCCAACAATTATCAATCCGATCATCTGCATCCTCCCCCGAACCAGCTCAGCTTGAATCATTGGTGTACATGACATCGGTTCGCATGGTATACTTGACACCGCGAAAGACATCGTCACCAGCATGCATCAGGTTCCGTTGCTGGAAGAGGAGCACCGACCCCGTCCTGGGAAAGACGCGCACAGCCTCTTTCGCGCTATACCCGTCAGTAAACGAAGTCGCGCCCCCGAGAAGCTTCCCTTGCGATCTGAGCGACTCCAGGGCCGAAGCAGGCGCAGGGGTGCTGGGCTCGGCCTCCTCCGTCGCGATCTCCATCAAATCCACCTCCCCATTCTTCGCAAAGAGCCCATGTTTCTTCTCGGCACGCTCGATCTCCGGAAGTAACTCGGCCAGATCCTGCTCGCCATCCCCGTTCAGATACAGATGAATCGTAAAGAGCGACCTCTCTTTCCCGTCGGGCGTGACATAGCACCCATCCCAGTGCGGCCGAAAATAATCCCCGCCGTCGTAGCGCAGGAATCGCAGGCGCTCATTCAGCTGGGAGATATGGAAACTCTCGCCGCGCCGAGCGGGACCGAGACCCGTCACAAGCGGCTGGTTCTTGACGACGTCGATGTGGAAGTCGCGCAGAAAGGGCATCAGGCGGTCGAGCAGTCGCTGCGCGATCTCGCCCGAGTCGAGGATGATTCGACCGCTCTTGCGCGTGTCGACCGACATGACCTGCCTGCCGCCGCCCACGTTGATCATGGCCCGTTCCCACGCTGAGGTGTGGGTGCGCGACGGGTCGGCGTCGGCATCGGGGATGGGAGGATTGATGGATTCTTCTGCGAGTCGGAGAAGGTCTTTGCATTCGGCCTCGGTCATGAAGTCGTCAATCACGGCAGCGAACCTGTCTTTAAAGGACGGGATGGGCGGTGATGTCTTCTCAAAGTCGATGCGGTGGACTGTAGCGCCCCGGGGTGGGCCTCGTAGCAAGGAGTCTGAGATATTTGAAGCCATGGTGGTTAACTTCCTGCGTATGACTTGGTTAGTTCGAACACGAACAAAACGGTGCATTTATCTCGTGTTGAAAGCTCGATGCGAAGACGCTGAGGCTGAGTCTGAGTCTGAGTCAATCGCCACGCGAGGCTCTGCTGTTGCCTGCGGGGAAATCCTGCGGCAGACACGTTTAATCTGAGTAGAGATTGTCTAAATTCGCCGCGGTATTCTCGACTATGTATGTTTATTGTCTGCTCATACCATACCACCTTCGATCGCGTCGATAGGCGTAGTCAAATGTCGTGCCTACCGTCCATTTTTACTATGGGTTGATCTTGCGGTGCTTGTTATATACCTTCTAACGTCTCCGTAACAGGGACAGTTGAAACATAGATCGCGCCTGGGCAATGAGACTAGAATAAAGCAGAGACATTAGACGATAATGCATGGCATCGCAATAAACCCCAGAAATCCATTTTGCGTCCAGTGCGTAGAACTATACAGTGGATGTCCGACCCACGCCGAGGCTAAGCGCGTCTGCTTCGACCGGGCCGGTCTCGGTTGTGTTGATAAACGATAAGGTCTCCCACAATCCAAAAATGCAAGTAAGAAAAAAAAAAAGGAAGAGGGTATATTGATCTATAGTTGATATGTATAGGTGTGTATATGTGTATATGTGTATATGTGAAAAAGCGTAGCTCATGACGGGGCCCGCCGTTCATCCAGCTGCTCGTGTAGATACAGCCGTCCTTCCGTGTTGACGAAGCCTCCGATTCCAAACGCGGGGATGATCCGACACATACGGAGGAGGGACGCGCCAATCCAGTCGCGACTGATGCGGGAGATGCGATCTTTGGTCGGCATTGCCTGCGGTCGATTATAAAGATCTAGGCCGAATAGGTGGATCGGGGTGCTGACGAGCTGAATGGATGCCGGGATGGCGAGTTGGGCGATCAGGATCTTGAGATATTCCTGCGAGGCAATGGAGTCGGGGATGGTGGCAGAGACCATGGCGGGGAGACTAAAGGACCCGAAGATGGTCAATCCGTCGCGGAGAAGGAAGGCAGAGTAGGTGGCCAAGGGGATTCTGGTGCGGCCGATGGAGCGAGCGGTCTTGGGTGGCGGGGTGTCGGACTTGGGCTGTGCAGTAGAAGAGGTGGAAGGGGTAGAAGAGGCTGGAGGAGCGGTACGATTGTGTCCAAACATCTGTGCGAACTTGACGTCCTTCCAGATGCCCACGGAGGAGTTGACCACGAAGGTGGATGCGAATGTTGTCATGCCGGCGATGGCATGGTCAATGGCGGGATAGACCTTATTCAAAAGAGTTTCGGACATGTTGGCCGTCGCGAATGTGGCAGTATAAAGCGACCAGACCAGGAGACTGGGTCGTGATGTCAAGAAGGTCGCGGGCTGTGTGATGGAGAACCATAAATGCTTGCGAAATGCTGGAAGGAGAGGCTGATTGTAGAAGGACTTTTCCACGACGAGTCTGTAGAAAGGATGAGTCGCTTCTTCTTACAGTGATTCCCAGTCTGTGCAGCGTGTCGACTCACCTGTCAAAGATCATCACGGCGGGTGTTATAAGCGTTGCTGAACCTGCAGCAACGAGCGTGTCGGCCGCCAGAAGTTCTCCGAGCCGGCTCCGGCTTCGTTGAATCCCCAGCGGTAGGGGCTTCTCTTGTAGATCTTGCGTCACGTTGGCCATTCTATACTGAATCCTAGAAAGACACCGCTCTCCTCATCCAGTCCAGGGACCGATGGGCAGTCAAGTGATGGGGGCGGGGTTGTGAGCTGAGATACCGGCGACAAGACGTGTAGATATACAATCCGCCCAGCACGAGGGATTCTGTGAATTGCGATTAGATAAAGCAAACCCAACGCGGGGCAGTGCCGTCTGGCGAGACAACTCACGGTGGATCGGAGCAGGCTGAGCGGATTTTGCAGGCCGGTGAAGCAGTGTAGGGGAGAAAAAAAAGATAAGGAGTGGGGTGCGAGAGGAAGAAAGCTCCCCGTGACGCCAGCGAAGATATATGCTTCGCTCAGTCAATCATGATCCTATCCCACCACCATCTTATCGCCCAACCGGGGAGTATCAAGCCGCATCTGCCTTTATAGATCGCCCTCGCACTTTCACCCCCTCGTCGGCGATCTCGCCCAATCACATCGCCAACCGGCCCGGCTGCCGGTGTTGCAGGCGCCACGATGATTGGCGCAATCGCCGGCTGCGATCGGCCCGGTTTTTCAGGAACAAAGTCGTTCTAGAAGAACGGTGAGAGTGAGAATTGAGGGTGAAGGGGAAGACCACCGACGTGACTCCCAGCCGGTATCGCTGCACGCGTGGAATTGCCTCAAGCGGATTCGTTGTCATCTTTCCACACGTTTGGTCACTCTCTTCTGACGGGGTAGACCTTCGAGGGAAGCATGTCCGCCGTCTATGCCATTTCAAGTGATTGGGCATGTCGGGCCTTCACCGATTGGCATTGTGGAGTCGGCTTCTTCCCTGCTGGTTTCAACGAGGTCGCGCCAGAGGAAAGGTCGGTCTGAGGTCGATCTGGCTTGGCCGTCCTCTAATGGACCGGAAGCGCTTCGATTGAGGCTATGGGAAATCACATTGAATCCGGGGATAGCCAGAGTCCCAAGATCGATAGACACCCGCTATCACTTTCAGACCATACGGGCTTCAGGATCCCTTGGTTGCAGACTCATCGAGCCAAAAGGTTCACCCCCTTTTCGACCGCTACTTGTTATCGTCTGTACCACGAGCAGCTACATATACAGCTACGCGTATAGCTAGATGTGTCTGTCAACAGAGACATGCGACCGAACCATATATTTAGAATTCATGAGTGAAGTGGTCCAATATAGGCGAACATTGAGAGTGTGTGGCTGCCGCCTTGAGTCGCAAGATGCTTTTTGATTGTTTTATTAAAGGCTTCTTTGACCAAGGACCCAGGCATACCGTCTGTATTTGGCAGTAACAGGTAATCCGTAGAGCTTCTGAAAATATCTTGGAAGAGATTAGCTAGGCTGCTGGAGTCTTTTGTCGCTAGTGTCGCCGTCTTCCCAATCAAAAATAAGAGCCGTATCTGCATGGTATTCCACAATATTTTGTAGGCTTGCCTTCAGCCCTAATAGTGGGATCTTTGTACACAAGGTAGACGAGAAGGGCGTCAACGGTGAGATTTATGCAACTATATTGTTGGGAAGTTTGGTAGTGAAATAAAGCGGGTAGTTGATGAGAGGGATGAGAGGGATGAGAGGGTATCTATGGATATAGATTCCTAAATACCCCCAATATAAAGAAGCTACGTGTATTTATCAATTCATTGATTTATCTTGTCTATGGATTTGATTCTCCACCATTCTTTGCTATCCTCTCCCCTCCTTATGGTAAGAGTTGAATAAACACCATAGCGTAGTAACCTGAGCAGAGAATTCTGCTCGAAAGAGCTATTCTCAGTCTTGAAAGTCTAACAGTCACTATAGACAGCCTGTTATCAGAGGTCTGGGGAGCTGCCCGGTAGGAAACTTAAGAGGCAAGTCTATTCAAGGGAGTAGTGATAAGACGGGTAGACGGCGCAGATGGGCTGATGTGAGGCTTTGTATATGTCGGTGAGAGTTGAACGGATCTCGATAAGAGGAATGAATCGATATTCTGCGGATTACCTTAACCCAGAGCCAGGACTAGTTGATAATATCAGATATTTGTTTAATAAATATACCAAATCGTCGCAATAAGTAACTCTGCGCGTGACCCAGGCTCTCATTCTCTAAGCTTTATGCAAATAGTCCGTAGTCACTTAGGCCAGGCCAACGATGCTTACTACTCATTACACCTGGAGTTCCCCAGATTTGAAGCTGACTACAGTACTCAGGGAAATTGGAATATTAATGTGTAGAGCCCCAACTGTTTCCTTTGTACATACTGCCTTTCTGCACTGAACGATGCGACCAATCAACGTATTGCTGTTATCGCTTATCAACGAGGAAACGGACGAGTTTCCCATCTCATCCGCCTCTCCGCACTCGTCCTTCATGCACATATGACAATTCATGACACATTTTCAGCACTCCTGAAACGAGAAGGCCCATTCCACTAGCACAGATCCGATGCAATGCCCACAGAAGGGGATACCGCGGCCGCTCTGCGCGTCTCACAGCGCCGGCCCCTAGCATGCCGAGGTAGACCAACACGCTGTTTCTAAACAGAACCCGTCGCTGACATGGGCCAGAATGCACGAAACGGAAGAGAAAGTGCGATAAGCAGATTCCATGCTCAAGATGCCGACGACTTAATCTTCATTGCTCGGTGGAGATTGTTCAGCTACGACGGAATACAGTGCAACATGCATCTGAGATCCAATTTTTGGCATCGGTCCTAGATGATCTGGACTCATTTTCCACGGAGAAGCTCCCTCACATCACTTTCAGACTGAGGGAACGGATATCTCGCCTTCAAACTGGCCATTCTGGGGACTCTGACCAGACCGGTAGTGCTTCGGGACAAGAGCCCCCGGAATTCTCCACAAGCCACGAAGAGAAAAGTATACCCCATCGACTGACCGAGGTGGCTGTGGAAAATACAGATCCACCCCTGCTGACGGCGATAGAGCATCTCGCTTGGGGTCGAAATTCTGCAGGTTGCTTCCCCCACAGGAGATGCGGATGCCAATACCGCAGGGACAGTCCAGAGCAACTGTCGATGAACAGCGGGGCCTTCCAGTTTCGAGGATCGACTCTAGAGTCCTTACTCCGCATCCCAAAGCCTATCGATGCGCGAAAGCTCATTGATTTTCATCTCAACTACGTGACCTGGCACCATAATTGCTTCCATAGAGCCACATTTCTAGAACAATGCGAGCTGTTTTGGAAGACTGGAAGATGTGATCACCCTCTTTGGATAGCTCTTTACCTGTCTGTTCTGAGTTGTACGGTCAACTCGATTCAGCACAGTGCGAGATTGAAGAATCTGATCGATGTTGATCTTGACACTATGCAGTCCGTTCAACAGCTGTTTTCTGCCATGGTTCAGACCCTGTATAGCTCTCATTTTCTGAACGATCTCTCGATTTATTCGGTACAAGCAGTTGTGATCTCCACGGAGGTTGCTCATAACCTCGGCCTCAGCCAGTT
Organism: Penicillium hispanicum; assembly: GCF_028827665.1. Taxonomy (NCBI): domain Eukaryota; kingdom Fungi; phylum Ascomycota; class Eurotiomycetes; order Eurotiales; family Aspergillaceae; genus Penicillium; species Penicillium hispanicum. The sequence continues at coordinate 1,583,919 of NW_026623197.1, read as the reverse complement.
GAATGCGACCCTTTTCAACGCTGCAGTCCGGATTGCTGAATGCCTCGGCGTGCATAAAATCAAGAACCACGCTACGGACGTGACCCAAACGACGGATGACTGGGAAGACAGAGTGGAGCGAGAGGTTGGGAGGCGTGTATGGTGTCAGATGGTCATTCAGGACCATTTTGCCATCCCTTTCACCGACACGTACAGTATCTCCCCGATGCACTATTCAACGAGCCGTCCAATGAACGCGGACGACCATGACCTGGCACCAATGCCCGACGATACACCAACAATTAGCACCTATGTTCGGGTTCTCGTAACACTGGCCGCTTTGATGCCAGGCTTAGTCGACGGACTGGGGCCGATGAATAGACGCAAGCCTCATCGTGAACAGTACGAGCATATTCTTCGCGTGGACCAAAGGATGCGAGCTGTTGTGAAGAATATCCCTTCGTTCTTGCTGCGTCCAGATGCACACAAAGAGGCCCTGGTTCCATGGCTGAGTATCGCCCGGCGGAGCCTGGCCATTACAGCGGCCGAGAAGATCATCATGATCCATCGACTGTTCCTGTTCCGCTCGTTCCATGAACCTACCTACAATCATTCAAGGCGGACATGTGTTGCAGCTGCAATGACCATTTTACGTGAACACGAAGCGATTGTCAAAGCGGACGATCTCTCTATATGGACACATACAGCATTCGCTATTACGGCAGCCGTCATCTTATGCTTTGAAGTAAATTCCAGCGGCGCAGATTCAAGGGAGCCAGACGTTGGAATGTATAGAATGGCTGTCCTCGCCGCTCGCGACCGCCTTGCTGCTCGACAGTATGATATCCTCGCTCAGCGTGGCGTTGCCCTGATCGATGCGATATTCATCACTGAACAGTCAAGCTCGGGTACTTCAAAGCGAAAACAGGGCTCACTGAATGATTTTAGTCGGATTTTCAACAACTTTTCAACATTGAGCAAAGTAACCATGAATCCCTATACCGATGAGGGGACACCAAGCAAGACGTCAGGCTGCAGCCCCGAGGATGTTATCAGAGCCGAACCAGATGAAATGCACCTAGCCTGGGATGAAGAGGAGATTGACTTCGATGCTTGGTTTAACGGAATATTTAATAGCCTTCAAGGGTCTCAACTATGAAGGACAAAAAGCGCCATTTCAAAATACCCACTCAGAGATTCAATCAGCATTGGAAGACTTTATTTCCCTCGTAAACTGAATGGGAATCAAACAAAGACATAACGCGTGTCACTGAGACCGTCATAATTCCAGAATGGCTTTCGTGCACTTGTACTGGTCATGGTATATTGCCTAAGCATTCTCTTATCTTCTTCCTCTTTATACTTGGCAAGTTGACCAGCGATGCTGTGCATGACTCCGCCGTTATGGAAGATGACCAAGTCACCTTCCCCCCAGCGCTGAGCATAGATGTCCTCAGCTGCAAATATTTTCTTCTGCATGCTATAGACAGCCTTTCGGACTTCTTCAACGTCGTCCATGACCGTCACTTCTCCGGTCTTGGGATTGCGTGTAGTCAGCTTGTATACGCAGCACCATTGAACCTGGAGGAAAGCCCTATCCGGCTTGAGGGGGGTTTCCCAGACCATCTATTCAAGTATTGTGGGCATTTGAAGGTACATAGTCGTAAACATGATTGTTTACTCACAGGATGCTCCGCAACCTTTCCCAGCTCTATGATGACAGTTTCTCATCTGGCATTTCGCGCCCAAGGTCGAAATTGTGAGATCATCGTGCGAGGCCTTGCACTATCTGAAGTACTCATAGGCTTGTAGATTGTAGGTGACAGCTGTATTGAGAGCGAGCTCTTGCTCCTCCAGGGTCAAAAGTGCGAAAGCCCGAGCACCCGAGAAAACCGTATATCATCTGAATGAGCACATGGAAGGGTAGACAGAAGACAAGGTCAACCCACAAGCTGTAGCTCCTGCACCGACTGGCTTTTCTTTTCCATCTGGGAATTTAAGTTTCTGACCAGGCATGTTGGGAATGCTGGTGGGATGCAAGATAGTCACCTCGCCCGGTAGTCGTTCACAGAATGGTGTATCCATGTGCCATCTATACGAACGGGTATAACTGCTGTCTACATAATGAGCCATCTCCTGGGCTCCCAACTGCTGCGAGATATCCAACATTGCGTGTCATAGACTACTGCAGTTCATCTCTTGGCGATCTTGGAGCCAGTGTTCATTTTAAGCCTCAATTGGCGCCGCCATGTGGGCGTTGGCGCTAGAACCTTCTTGGGCTCGGGTGGCTGCACAATGGCCCTTGTTTGGGATATCCTTGCGTTCCGAGCTGTCTGGAGTTCTAGTGAGAAGTGTCAGTCTTTTCTCATGGCGGGCTATTGTGATGATCGATAGCTGGAATGGAATTTCCCCAGACCTCGACGATAGGCTATCATCGGTGCCAGAATACGGTGACCCATGGTCCCCATCGCCTCTCATGGAGATAGACCTCAAAGTATGACTCGACCACGTTTTTGGTGGTCGATCTTCATGCTGAACGTCCAGGCCAGATTCAACTCGTCCAAGTGTTGTCTTGGGGGCCAGTTCAAGCTGGGCGGCAACAGGGAATGGGTGCATCGAGTTCACATTTCCGAATCGTCAGCAGCAGCCGTAAACGTCACTCCACCAGACTCAGTGGGAGTTGATTCTTTTTTCTCTTCACCTCGTTGCATCGCAGACGTGCGATGTTGAGATGAACGCTCCGAGGATGATTTTGCCGGCGCGCGCTCTCACCGACATCGCAACCGCTTCTTCCGGCCTAAGCAATCCAAGGATTCCGCCCGCGTCAAACCCCGGAATCGCGCAGACATCCATTGGCTTATACCCCGCGTTATCAATTAAGCCATTGAGTGTTGTTCAAGATGGCACTCTCAATCAATCCATTCTGGGGGCCGCCAACCTCCTATCTCAAGTAAGCTGTCATTTCAACCACGTTCCCGGAATGGTAATTGCTGACACGATTCCAGCTTTTGCGAAGAGGTATTCTCAAGACTCTCCAGAGTCACTTAGACTGACAGCTAACCTTGAAATGTTGTCGAAAAGGACTACGTAATAACTCGCTTTGTGGCAGAGTTCATCAACACATTGAGCAGCTTTGTCTTCAGTAAGTTGACACCACTCGAATCCGTGGATGTGAATGTCTCTGACGCCTTCCTAGTTGCCTACGGAATCTATGGACTGGGACGCCTCCGCCAGAAGCCACAGGCCGGTTTTCGCTCGATCTCATATCTCGGATTGATCGGAGTGGGTGTCTGCTCGGCTGGCTACCATATGACCCTAAAATACCACACTCAAATGTGTCAGTCCTGCCCGATTCTTCTATGTGTGATGATTTCTGTCGGCTGACAGTGTCGAGCCTCTAGCCGATGAATTATCGATGCACCTTCTCACCACGCCTCTCCTGTATCGCATTCTCACCTTCCAAGCTAGCCCCCAGCGTACTAGACTAGTGGGCATTGTGCTGCTTACGCTGTTCACCATTGTGATGGTCGTCCACATGGTCATGGACGAATTCCTGCTTCATGCCGTTAGCTTTGGCCTGGCAGTCTACTTGATTGCGACCCGAACTCTGAACATCATTCCTCAGCAAGTTCCTGATCCCGCCGTCAGGAAACCTCTTCGCAACATCGCGTTTTTCGGATGCTGTATGTATCCTATTTATTCATTCACTTAATGGATACTAACTTGTGCTATCAGTCTGCTTCCTCTTTGGCTACTTCATATGGCTGGTTGATGACTGGGCTTGTGGTTTCCTCACCAAAGCGAGACACACGGTTGGTGTGCCTTTGGCCTTTGTATTTGAATTCCACGGATGGTATGTCGGAACTTTCCTTGCTTGATGCACTTCGCGGCTACTTAACTGACTTAACCTAGGTGGCATATCTTCACTGCCATTGGTGGCTATGTCGCTGTGGCAATTGTGGACCAGATCACATCGGGTGAGGTGCACAAAGATCCCACGAGGGACCTTGCATGGCCTCTTCCTCTCGTGGCACGATTGATAGAAACAATGACAGCATCCAAGAAGCAGGCTTGAGTCGGATGCAACTTATCAGCAAGGCAGTATTAAAGTGGACAGATGAACTAGAGCAAATGGGATGCTACATACCTGGCACCTGTGTAAACTATGTCAAAGAAATTTGCCTTTCCCCTTAATTCCATCACTCCTAGTGGGACTGTTATGAACCAAGCTCAGCCTCACCAGCCCCGATTGATCTATATACATAATATAATATAGCAGCAGTAAACGTCTATCTTCTACTCCAGGTCCCTAGAATGTCTAATAATTGACTCGATATGTGCTCTGGAACTGACCAGGAGGCACTACAAGACTCCCCTTGTTTCTCCTCACAAAATTCCTTTACTGCACAGTAACGGCGCCTTAAAGTTTCTCGGTCGTAGAGGCGTAAGCTTTGCGTCACTTCTCAATGACAGCAGGTAATTAAATGTGTCCCAGTATCAAAACATCTTCTCTCCTCTCCCCCATCCCACTCACACCCTCTACACATCACATAACTCACTTAACACCATGGGTCGCTGGGGCTGGCGTACGTCTCACTCCGCCTCTCTTCTCCATACCCGGCCCTGTCCTTACTAAAACATCTATCTCAGGCCTCTTCGAAAGCGATCGAGATCTCGACTTCGCCTGTTCCATCAACGATCATCTCGAGATCAACACTGACAACTGGACACACCAACTAAGCCACATGATCCACCAGACCGACGCGCTCGCACCCGCCGAAGCGCGTCAATACTACCGCACACAGGAGTACACAACCCAGTTGAAGACAGAAATCGTGCCCTGGGTACGTGACAAGCTGAACACCGACAACCTCGGCGATGCCCTCTTCGCCAAGGCCCGTCTCAAGGAGGCCTCGGCCAAGGGAAAGTACATGACCATCATTCTAGGGGCGCTCATGATGCGGGCCGGCGCCAACATCAAGCCCGAGGACATACAGCACCTGCGCGATGTGGCGCCGCAGATCAACTGCAACGAGACCTACACGCTGCCCCTCTTTGACCAGGGATTTCGCAGCCCCGGTCGAGCTCAGTTCTGTGCTGCGCTGGACCACTACCAACCCGGTGTGCCGCGCAACTTCCAGGAGCCTAGGTGCGACCGTGCCCTGGAGAGACAGAAGTGCATGTAATAGGGGACTGACAGCCCTCTCATAGCTGCTTCCAGTGTGGAAAGGTCGGGGTTGACATTGGCCGCACGCCACAGAAGTGTGGCGGGTGCAAAGTCGCATGGTACTGTGACAGGGTAAGGATACCAAGGACTTCTGCCCCCTACTGGTCCCTATGTGTGTTCCTCATGACTGATTCCGGGCAGCAATGCCAGGTTCTACACCGACGCGTGCATCGACCCAGTTGCATTGCCCCGGAGCGGCGCGAATGGGCCAATGTCTAAGCTCCATCTCCACTTCTCCCGCGTACAGTCGCGCCGAAAGCAGAATATTGATCGTCGAGCTTGTCGTGGAAGACACCCAATACCCAGAGGAAGATCAAAGTCATGAGGCGGTGCCGCCAATTTTGGGCTCAGTAGCTGTGACGATCAACTCTTCAAGCATAGCCCACCACCCGCGAGTTTCTTCATAGTAAAGTAGCTATTCAATGAATACCCTCCCACTGAAGCGAGGACCATCCATGAAACGACGCAGTTCTCAAGGGATCATAGGAGATGCAGAGTTTGTCCTGTATTAGGGGCTGTTGGCACATCTAGACTGGCTTAGGCGTCTTGTTTTATATCACATTCTCCACTCTCAACGACTACGTAACTATGGACTCCACGGCGCTCAGCTACAATGGGGCAAGTCTTGTAGTGGAGCAAGAAAATACTAAATGCCAAGCGCAGCCATGTGCCGTGGTCCACCTTGGAAGGCCTCCAGATATCATTCTAGATTCCCCACCATCGTTACTGCTGGCGCGTCTACTTAAGAAAAGGGGGGAAACAGCTGATATCGTCAGGAATCGGGAAGCATTATTTAATTACATTTTAAAGCCAGGGTGGTATATTGGGCGAAATGAATACACAAGAAGGGAAGCGAGGAAGCCGAGAGAAAAAAAAAAAAGTCAATTATACCGACTGGGTATTCACCAAGCCACCCCCGACATGAACAAGAAAAGACCTACACCACCGGGGCGGTTACAGGCGCAGGAGGGAAGAGAAGCGAAGAGAGAAGTAGAATCACATAATGAAGAGCGGCGTGACATGGGGTGACGGCGTTTACTCGCTGTAGTCCAGAGTGACGGCGATACGAACGGGACCGGCGACGAGGTTGCCGCCAATACCGTCCTCCTTTGCCAAGGCGGCGGTGTAGGCGTTGTTGACGGAGCCCGCACCCGAAGTGATGGAAGAGCAGACCTCCGAGTTGTACTTGCTGCACATGCGCATACCCTGGACCTCCAAGTCGGCGTTCTGGGCCTGGATGGCGGAGACGTCGAAGCCGGACCAGCCCGAGTTGATGGTGGAGCCCAAGTCAAGCTCACCCCAGGTGGCGGCGTAACCACCGTACTTGTCCGTGGGGATGGAAGAGCCCTTGGCGGCGGCAAAGCCACTCTGGGTGTCCTCGTCGAAAGCCAAGTACTTGACCTCGCCGGCGGCAATGGTGAAGGTGTGGCAGGCGTTGCCGTACCAGCCGTCCATCTTACCAGTCTTGCCGATCTTGTTCCAGACTACGACGGTCCACTCGTCGGTGTTGGAGCCGGTGAACTCCAAAACGTGCTTGTAGTCGCCGGCAACGGAGGAATGGACCTCCTGGATGTTGCTGCCGTAGGGGTTGCCGACGTTGCCAGCGTAGGTGACGCCGGAGCCGGTGTTGTTGGTGATACCGCCGAAGCCGGCGGTCGAGAACTCGCCGTTGGAGGGCACCGAGGTCCAGTGGGGGTTGGCGCCCGAGGAGCCCGCCGAGGTGGTGGCGACCGTGGTCGAGGTGGACGAGGTCGAGGTCGAGGACCAGGTTTCCACCGAGGTGGTCGAGGTCTCTACGGACGAAGTGGTCGTCGGCTCAATGGTGGTTGAGGTGGTCGTGGGGGTGGGCGCGAAGCTGGTCCAGGTCGCATCCTCACAGGGGCACACATAGACCGTGTTGGTCAAGCGCAGGGTGCTGACATCGGCCTGGCGACGGGCGTGTTCTTCATGGTGAGCCTGGTGGCCGTGACGCGCGAGAGCGCCGCCAGAGAGTGCCAGCAACAGGAGCGAGTTGATGAGTTGCATTGCGATGATGGACTGGCTCGGACCACGCCGAAGCCACACAAGCTAGAAAAGAACTTCCTTGGAGGTCGCGAAAAGAGGCACCTAATGCATATACAGAAACGAACGACGAAAAGAGCGGCAGAAGTATGAAACTTCGGGGTAGAATTGAAGGAGCGAGTGAAGGTGACTGGAGTAAAGGAGTCGGCAGCGAAAGTTCTGGGGGGGCCTTTCAGTTTTAATTAAACGGGGCCAGAAGTATTTTAGCGCCAACGATGGTGCCCGGGGGGAACACGTACGAACGCCAGTCGGGATAGGGCTCAATACTGGGAGTTGACGTGTGCGCTCCAGCCGGTGGGGTCCGGCGCCGCCGCCGGACAGCGGCCATTGGCATCGCTGCAATACAAGCTTGAGACGAGAGTCCCACCCGCTCATCTCATCGGCTGAAAGACCGGAACGGAGGTGTGCCCACTCTCGGTGCGATCATCTCTAGCAGATATTTCATGAGGGCGACCGCGATGGCTGATGAAAAGCGAGGATGAGGCGCAACACCCATGATGGGCAGCAACCAGACCCCTGGATGGAAAACATCCCCAGACGTGCCCCTGACATGACTCGTAATGACGAGTTAGGGTGAGCGGCCCCAAAGAGGATGAGGATGCGAACGGGAGATGAATGCGACCCCCAATCCCAGCTCGCCCCCAGGTCGAGTCGAGGCCATGATTAGCAGCATTATTACTTGGAAAGGCGCGAATCTCTTGGCGTCGGGTACCTGGCACGTGATAGGGGGCCTCCCGCGGCGATCCATGGATCCAATGTTATGATTCGGTATTGCCGTACGACCTATATAACTTACTATTATGCACTATGGATCCTGGGGGGTATTAGACGAGCACGTTTATATGATTGTGATCACCAGCACGGCTCGTCGCTTGTCATCCTGAGTCAGGCCTTGGACCCTGAAACTGTTCGCTGGGGTGAACCAGTCTAGTCTCAGGGGTCCGGGGGAAGAGGCGTATTTTTACTTAGCCTGGCCGATCCTGCTGTTCACTTGGCCCGAGAATCGGTTTGTTGCCCCCCTATCTTTATACATATATAACGACTACACTGCCCGCGTCCAAGCCCCTATACCGCTTGCCAAGCATCTCTCTACTGGAGGATACGTACGCCTAGTGGGCTTTGGGCCGATGACGGCCTTGGGGGGAGCCTCAGGGGCATCGCGGGTCGGGCAATCAATGGCGGTATTTTCCATGGTTCGCCAAGCTGGGGCCTCACGAGGGCATCTGCGAGTACGGATGAGTGTAGAAAGGTGTATAATACCTACACAGCATACTGAAGCCAATCCACGCGCAACAACTCTATCACTGACAGCGATCGTCGCGATCGATGATCATTCCAGCCCTCCAACTTTCCGAGATGATTCCCGTCGCGCCACGTGATGCAAGGGGGTTGTGCTGATTCAGCGGATGTCGGCTTGTGCATTCAGCCTGGATAGTTTACATATATATATGTACATACATGGATGTATACCGTATCATTGAAGATAAATACGCTAGTAGGGCTATGAAATATCCCATAAGCTCGGTATCGCAGGTGGAATCTTCACGGCCCAGAAATCTATGGATGCATGTTAAAGCCTACTCCACCGCAGTAGCGAACGCCCGGTAATTCCACGACAACTCCTTATTTCTTTCGCGCCATCTGCTCCACAACTTTCACACGCTTCTCGTCCCATTCGTCCCACACTATCGAGTACATGGTAGTATGTCTGCCTCGCGGCTCCCCCGACGTCCCATTCCTCTTTTCCAGAGCTTCTACCGGGAGTCCCGCCATCGTTCCTGGCATCGTCTTATCCCACCGCAAAATCCCTTCCAACTCGAATCCCATCCGCTCAGCGACCTTGCGAGATGACTGGTTTCCCATATGGCACTGCCACTGCACCCGTCTCAGACCTAAGCCCCCCAGGGAGGGCGGGTCGAGCGTATACAGCAGCAGAAGCCCGATGGCATTGCTCGCCACGTGCGTGCGCTGGAACCCCGGAAAGATCATGACGCCGATTTCGGTGGATGCATTGGACGCGTTCGTGGCCGTCAGCGCGACGGTGCCGGCATAATTGGCGGTTGGGTCATGTTCTCCCGCGGCAGTGGTTTTGTCGATGACCGCGTATAGACACGCGCTGGGATCTGGACCAATATGCTTGTCGTAGAAGTCCCTCACGAACTCTTCTGCCGTTTCGATCTCCGGGAACATCACATAGTCAAACAGTTCCGGGTGTGCCTGCTTCGCTGCCATGAACTTGGCTGCGTGGAGGCTGGTCTACTCGGGTCAGGGCTTGCTTTCCGTTCACCTTGGCATGCAATGGCGATACTCACATCGAATGGCTCGATGGCGACTCGATCATTCTCCAGGCGTCGCTGCTCGTAAACGAACTCGTTCTCAGGCATGATGAGCGAAGAGGTGATACAAGAAGACTTGCCGTTCCTGCTACTTGTGCAGGTTCACGGCAGAACACCTGAGGTTATCCTACTGCCTGGTCAGGAGACTACCCCTCAGTATATATAGAAGGCTAACCCATTTCAGGTGCGGCTAGCCATCTGCGATTCTATTGGCCCTTGTTATATACGCGGGCAATGGGACGCCTGAGGCCGCAGGCACAGTATTTGTGGCCACCGCGAAGAACGACATGGCAACCTTGAGTGGAACTACTAGTTCAATTTCCAGATCCAGCAATATATGTTAATCATCAATCACACGCCTTGAGGACCAATCGGGCTCTGGCATCCAAGTTTGAAATCAATTTCAAGCTCTCGTGGAGCAACTGGCAACTGCGACGGCCCTTTCAAGGCCCAACATCAAAGTCTATAGAATCTCCAAACTGGCATATAGTCTGCATCCAGCGGCCGATTTTGAAGCAGGGCGCGCGCCAGCTCAATTGGCATGCAATTTCCTTTCAAAAAACGGTCATGAAAGTCCCTCTCTGCCATTAGTCCGGTATCGACCACTTCCTTGCGCAAAGCGTAGATCTGTAGTGCACCGAGCATATACCCAGCTTGATACAATGGTGAATAGTCGCCGTTGAGTGACCGTCTCACCTCCCCTTCGGCCGTTGCCCGTTCATGCCCCACTTCATCGACAAGCAGATCGATGCACTCCTGGGGAGACATTTGGCCGAGGTGGAATTTGATCGAGAACAAGATTCGGGCACATCGGTGCAGTCGCCAGAACAGCATTCCAATGCGATTTGAAGGGGTCTTCTTGAACCGGGCGTCATTCCACAACAGAAACTCCCAGTACAGCGCCCATCCCTCGATCCAGAAGGGCGTGTCAAAGAGACGGCGGTAGGGTCGGTGTCGCGCGTTCATAAACAGTTGCAGATGATGACCAGGAATCATCTCATGGAAGACCGTGGCCCGGGAGAAATGGATGTTGTTCCCGCGCATGCTCATCAGCTTGGCTTCGTGATCCATCGAGCTGACCGGGTACGAGACGATAATGCACTCGCCGCCTAGGAAAAACGGGTTCACCTTCTGGCGCTCCGGAGTCATCATAAACATCTGCCAGGTCTCCTTCGCGAGCGGTGGCACGGTAACGAGCGAGTGATCCTCGACGAACGAGACAGCTTCTTGCGCAAGATCACGCACCAGCTGCGTCTGTTTCCCCGGCTCAACAAAGTCATTCTTGACTTTCTCCAGTGCCGTCTTCCAGTGCGAGCACCCCATGCTGCGTGCGGCTGTTTTCATCTCCTCGACGCACCAGTCGAACTCCTTCTCTCCGATCCGAATGATCTCTTCCGGTGTATAAGAGACCATTTCGGCCTGGAGCTCGGCCATCAGCCCATCGCGCCCAATTGGCTGACCCACAATTGCGTCCTCGTCTCCCGGCTGGATTCCAACAAGGTGCTCCCGGATGGTCGCTGAAACCCGCTCGAGACTGTCGTCCACCACTCCGTAGGGATGGGACACCCACCAGTCGAACATGGGGTCGTAGCCCTTGTAAAAGCCAAACCATTCTTTCAGATGGCCGCGAAGAGAGTCGATTGTGTTGGCCGCCCGGAACGCGTTGGTCTTCTCCATCGACACTTCCATCGAGCCACTGTTGACCTTGTCGATCACCACCGTGATCTGCGCCTGCGACACTCGAACAGCTTCTGCGCCACACCTTGGGGCTCGATGGCTAGCACTAGGGCACGGGCCTCACAAAGGTCGATTATGGCGGGCGCGAATGGAAGCAGCGGCGTGGTCTTTTGGTCTTGCTTCTGATCGAGCTCCAGCTGGCGGAGTTGTCGTTCCAAGTAGTTCTTCACCAGAAGATAGTCCACTTTCTCCTCCTGATCGTACAGGTCAAATGGCTGGTTGCGGAGCGCATCAAGCTCCGTGGTGAGGAAGTGGTGCAGTCGCTGTGCTCTGTTGGGAGAGATCTCAATAGCGAAGAAGTTGGTGATCTCCTTCAGATCTTTCGTGATACGCTCAATCCTGTCGCGGATATTCTCTTCGCGGGCTCGCCAAAGGGCGATGCCTCGGGGCGTCGCGGTCGAAACCATCGCCGACGACGGAGTCTGTGTCTGTGTCTGTTCTGCTCTAGAAGATGGAGGGGATCACCTGCGAGGATACTGCAAGGCTTTGGCGGAGAAAGCGCGAGGAGTGATAGGGGCAGAAGATCGGATTCGCCCGTCGTGCAGGCATATCGTAGCAAGAGGCTTGGTGGGATGGCTTGACGACCCGACATCTTCACTAAAAGTCGCTGGGGAATCCGAGTGGCCGACGAGTCGACGTATCGAAGAGAGTCGTCGTGGCTCCGATAGAATAGCGCCGGGACTCCGCGTTTTTACCGGAATGGGCCACTTGGTTATCAGCCCAGTAGTGGTTATCTCGTCGTCTAGTCCACTTTTAGTCTTGTTCCAATGCATTGTGCGGGGAGAAAAGGAATGAAAGGGGACAGCTCCAAGGTTGCAGTGCTTATCTCGGTGTTGCGGACACATCCGACGAGGAGAGAGGACGAGGTTAAATACACGTGAGACGGTGGCATCTGCTTTCTTTTCACGCGGGCCCAGTTTGACGTGGATTTCCATTTCAATTCCATCCTCCCCTTTCCTTCAGACAGCGTCGAGATGTCGCAGTCGGTAATGGATCCCGACAACAATAAACATGCTCGCAACAACGTCAAGGAGTTGCACGGCATTCAAATGTCGCACCAGTGGGATCCCAATCTCCCACAGGAGAAGCTCGATGCAATCAATGAGACCGTCAAGGCCAACGACCAGGAAAAAGCATTCGAGATCGAAAAGTCTCTCGTGCAAGAATCTCAGTATGAGTCGGTTCGCGCGGCCGTGCGCAATACAGATGGCGGCGAGATCGCAAATACAGTGCGCGCCTGGATCTTAGGTATGATCTTCACGACTATTGGTAGTGGGCTGAACATGTTCTTGAGCATGCGGTGGGTTACAACTATCGATATGGCTCAAGTGTGCGCGGTCACTAACCCTCGGACAGGAGCCCTGCTATCTCATTTCCAGCCATCGTCGTCCAGTTGCTTGTGTATCCAATCGGATGTTTATGGGCCAGAGTAATCCCGACCAGGACGTTCACGACCTTCGGCGTGCGTTGGACCTTCAACCCAGGGCCTTTCACAATCAAGGAGCATACAGTGATTACGGTGAGTTGCCTCTGTCGCAATCCGACACTTTGACGACTTTTGACTGACTTCCTCAGATTATGGCCAAGTAAATAGCTTTTTATACTACACTCGAGCCATTTGCTAAAACGTGCTAGTGTCTCTATCGGTTACGCATATTGCACGGATGCCTTGTTGGCATTGAAAGCAAAACGTATGTAAAAAGCGACCTAGGGCCACTTGATGCATGTCTGACCGGAGTTAGCATTATACAATCTTGACATTGGCTGGGGCTTTCAGTTACTATTTGCACTAAGCAGTCAGGTTGTCGGAATCTCGTTGGCTGGAATTTTCCGTCGATTTCTCGTGTGGTAGGTCATATCCAAATTGATCTCCCTGATATGCGTCCTGACGGTGAGTGCCCAGGCCTGCTGCAATGGTGTGGCCCACCCAGTTTGCAAATACGTCTCTGTTCTATGCGCTCCATGATAAGAGCGCCTCCAACGCCTCCGAAACCAACGGCTGGAGTATCTCCCGCTACCGGTACTTCATGTACGTGATGCTGGGATCCTTTGCGTGGTACTGGTAAGTCGTCGAGAACCGAGACCTGATGTCCAATTCTCACCTACGACAGGCTGCCTGGCGTGATATGGCAGGGCCTCTCTGTCTTCGCCTTTGTTACTTGTAAGATCATGCTCCTGTGAAGGGGTTTGGCCAGTGCTGACACTCTCCCTGAATAAAGGGATCCGCCCGAACAATGTGGTCTTGAATCAGTTGTTCGGAGGCTTCACTGGCCTTTCGCTCATTCCTCTGACTTTTGACTGGACGTGAGTCTGCACTCCCAATCTGTTCGAATATCAAAGCTAAGGGTATTCAGATATGTGTCGGCCTACCTCCTCGATCCATTGCTCGCACCGGTCCACGCCATTGTCAACACAATGATCGGACTGGTTGTTTTTGTTATTATCACTACTGTTGGGATTGCCTATACAGGAGCTTTGTATGTTGCATTCCCCTTCGTACTGAGGAGCCTAGCTAACAGATACAAAGCTATTCCGACTATCTGCCTATCAACACTGCATCCACTTATGATAACAAGCAACAATCCTACAACGTGTCCCGGATCTTGGGTTCAGGGTTCACATTCGACGAGAAGGAGTACAAGGCATATTCTCCAATGTTCTTGCCACCAACATTTGCATTGAACTATGGGCTCTCCTTCGCAGCTCTCACCGCAGTCATTGTGCACATCATTCTCTACCATCGAAAGGAGATCTGGCATCGCTTACGAGCGGCCCGCAACCAGGAGCCGGATATACATTTGCTGCTCATGAAAAACTACAAAGAGGCTCCCGAGTGGTGGTATGCAGCGCTATTTCTGGCGTCCATGGCATTGGGCCTGGCCGGTATTCTAGCATACGACTCACAGCTCCCTTGTACGTGATTCCCGCTATTCGGTCACGAATCCATCAACTTCTAATATGCACTACAGGGTGGGGCTTTTTTGTGTCTATCATCATTGCGGTGGTTTTTATTGTGAGTACCCCATTGGAGCGTGAATATAATATTCATTACTGACTCGAGAAAGGTCCCGACGTGCATGGTTATGGCAGTCACCAACATCCAACTCTGTACGAGCTCCCCATACTGTGTTGGGTCCATACGACTTACTCTTCTAGCTCTCAATGTCCTGTCGCCTTTTTTGGCCGGGTTCATGATCCCAGGTAAACCGATTGGAGTGATGGTATTCAAGGTTTTCAGCACAATCACGTTAGGCCAAGCGTAAGTTATGGGAAATGCTTGAAAATGACAGAGCTGACTCGGCAACAGACAAGTCTATTGTCAATATCTAAAGGTATATCCTCACTAAACGGTTTTTATCAAATGATATCAAGTTAACGATCATTGATAGTTGGCACATTATATGAAAGTGCCACCTCGGGTCACCTTCATGTGCCAAACCGTTGCGACAGTCTGGGCATGCTTTGTTCAGATCGCAGTGATGAACTGGACATTAGGAAATATTGACAATGTCTGTACAACGTATGCCAGACTGCTCCGGTTCTAGTGTCTACGAGTAGCTAACAACGCCTAGCGATCAACCCGCACATTTCACCTGCCCCAACGGAAGTGCATTCTTCTCGTCCAGTATTGTCTGGGGTGAGTGCTATAAGTCCAGAAACTCCCTCTGGCTGATACTAACTGATGAACAGGGGTGATCGGCCCAAAGCGCATCTTTGGACCTAATGCGATCTACACGCCGATCATGTACTTCTGGCTGATCGGGGCAGCCTTGCCCGTCGCATTCTATGTCGTGATGCGAGTGTTCCCAAGATCCAAGGCCCGATACTTAAATGCTCCCGTGTACGTACGCTCAGCAGAAATCTGTCCACCACTGTTTCATTTGCTAATCTATCCTCCAGAATGCTTGGTGCCATGGCATGGTTGCCTCCGTAAGTACATTGACACTCATTGAGTGCCGGCCAATGCTAACGCTTGCGCAGCGCCACACCCCTGAGCTTCTCCTCATGGGTCATTTTTGGCTTGATCTTCAATTACTGGATCCGTCGGCGTTGGGGTGGGTGGTGGCATACCTACAACTACGTCACGGCCGCAGGACTGGACACTGGACTCATCCTATCCACAATCGTCATCTTCTTTGCAATCACCCTGCCCAACGTGTCAGTCCCAAATTGGTGGGGAAATACTGCTCCATTCGAGACGATGGTAAGTCCATCCTGAGAGGTGCAATCACTCATGCTGATCACAGTTTATAGGACTACCTGTACACTGCCGTTCGGAAGACGGTCGCAGATGGAGAGACCTTTGGGCCAACCAGCTGGTAAGTGTTGCAGGAAGTTTCCCTGGGCATCCTGTCATGTCGGATCCGCCTAGATTTTTAGGTCAATATAGGAAGCACTCTTCATGAACGAATCATTTTGTCCATTCAAAAACGCATAAGTACATCCATCAGTTACACATAGACACATATCGCCCGGCCAATTGGACCAGACAGCCAGAGATAAGAATGAAATCCGAGTATCATGTCAATATTTCCATCATCATCAAGAGAAAGCAAAGAAATAACTCCAGGGGAAATCAAACTCCGAAACGAGAACCAGAATCTACTTTCGCCAGAACATGGCTTTGCCGAACGTGCGGCTGACCGACCACCGCGCTTCGGAAATGCGATCCTTGAAGCTGGGACCGCCGTTGTAGCGGATGGGGCGGGAAGAGCTGCTTCCGTCGGAGCTGCCGCCAGAACTGCTTCCACCGTAGGCGCTCGGAGCAAAGTTGGTGATGTTCCCAGCATCGAACTTGGTCTTGCCCTCGACGATCTTGTGGATCAGATGCAAAAGGGCATAAGTGGTGGAACCGACAGCGCGGACGAAGGCCAGACCAGCCACGGACCAGAGGATGATGGAGAGGTAAATGTTTGTGCCACCAGAGTTGACGGGGTAGACTTCGGAGACGATCATGGCAAGGACAAGGTTGGCGATCATCCAGATAGAAACCATGTACGTACGTACGGCACGATAGTAGTCCTCCTGCATCTGGGCATCGCTCGGGGGCGACTCCGGAACTTCGAGGCGGTCACGAAGGTTGCGGAGGGCTGCATCGTAGCCACTGTCGATATCGAGCTGTTCGGAAGGCATGTCCATCAAGACGGTTGATCCATTGATGACCTTTGCAGTACCCAGATCAGTGTTGATGACATTGTCACCCTTTGTACCCCACGTCACGTCGTGGGTATTGCAGAAGGCATACACCTGCAATGTGCAAATGTAACTGGGCATGAGCAGGAAGTACTGGATGGATGAGGTGATCATGTGCCATGGATCCAGGTAAAGCAATGATGTCCAGAAGTACAGCCCGACGGTAGACAACATAGAGATGACGATCTCCACCATCAGCGTGTCACTAACGTCCAAAGACGAGTTAGACGCACCCGTGCGTGAGAGAACCTCCATGACCACGAGGTAGAGGGTACAGAATATTGTGTAGAACATGATAATGCTGTACACAATGATACCGGACAGGTAGAGGTTTTTGGCACCTTGAGGACGATTACCAAGGGAGATGATGAACTGCAGAGCGGTGACCAAGACGCAGGCGTAGCGCAATACATAGAAAATGTACTTCCCCATGCTGTGGCCAAAGGGATCAAGCTTCTTGTCGGTTAAAGAGCCTGCAATGAAGTAGAAAGCCAAATAGAAGTTTGCCTGTGATAGTTAGCCAATATTCTCTTAACTGAGAGACAAAACACATACCAGACCAAAGTAGGTGAACACAAGGTTGAAGAACTGGTAAAGGAATTCAATGTGAAGTAAAATCTTGCGACCCAGCGTATGATCTGTCTGCCAGATCTGCTTGGCATTGACGTTGGAGTACACGGCAGCGAAGAAGGCACCGTTGAGCCAACGTCGACGCTGAGAGATAAACTCAGGGACCGAGTCTGGTTGCTGTTAGCAAGATTGTCTTTATCGAAGTGATGAGTGAGAAGGGTCATACCAGGCACGTCAGTTTCTCCAACCGCACTCTTGACAAACTTCAAGACCCATCTCTCCTCACGCTTAGCCACCAACTCCCAGCAAAGAATACGATCTTCTGCCAGGTACATGTTGGCAGTGAAGACATCGGCATCTTGACCATGCAATGTCTCACCCTTGAAGTACTGGTTCAGAGGACCGTGTCCATCGGCGTCATTTTGCAGGGCGAAGAAGCGGTAGGCACTCAATGCACCAGGCAGCACAGTAATATAACCGAAGACAGACTCCAACGGTTTATCCAGGATGTTTGACATCTTGTACTCAAAGTTCTGACTGGCAACAAGCGGGTTGAGGAGACCAAGCCAGCCCTTGCCCTTACCAGCCTTGATCTCACCGGCGGCGCCGGCAACATTAGAGTCCTGATCGAAGGCCTTCCACAAGTGATACAGTGCAGTCGGATCCGGCTTGGTACCAACATCAAGCAGAATACAGATGTTGGGCTGAAGAGCACGACCGAAAGCATTGAAGAACCAACGGTGCGAGTTTAGCTTCTTCTGATTGTGCTCCTTTAGACAGAAGATGACCTGGCACGGGACGATGCCCTTCTCGGCACCCTTGAACTTGAGGTCAGAATCAAGCGAGACCTGTGTCGTGTATTCATAAACGTGTGCCTGCACTTCCTTCTGGTTGACAACGTTCTTCGCAATGCCCTCCTGGTAAACACCAAGAGCCGCCAACGCGTTGAGTGTGCGCGGGTGGACTTTCTTACGACCATCAGACACGATACACACCACGATCTTCTTCCAGCCGTCTTTGCCCCATGTACGCGACTTGGTACGGGAGCAGAAATGGCTGATGTTGCGCATGATGCCATGCATGGTACGAGTAAAGCCAACTTCGTCCTCGTTGTACATGGTCACACAAATGAACAGCTCAGTCTCGCGGGCAGTGCTGCCAATTTGTTGGCGAAGCTTGTATCCTCGGCTCGTGAAGTCATCAGGATCAGATGTGACGGCCGTGTACCGCATATGGGTGAATTCTCGGTCATCCCGGCGGGGCAGGAAGCTGTGCAGAATAGTTGGAATCTTACACTCCAGTACCAGCTCGCCGTTAATAAGCTGGACCTCCTTTTTGGCCATCTGGGCTGAGCGAACACCACGGCGGCTTTGCTTCTCGGGTGCTGGCCCATAGTGGAGATTGGGGTCGATCATGCTGGCTTCATCATCGTCCTCGTCTTCCAGGTCAACCTTTGCCATTTCGTCTTTTTCGTCTCCCATGACAGTCGACTCGCTCATGAATGACCTAACGCTGCTGCGTGAATTGTGGTTGATAGTCCGGCCACCACCTCCAAAGGGATCCTGGCCTGCTACACCATCGCCGATATCGATACTCGTGTCAGCCCCGGAAGATGGGGCAGGGCCAGAGAACAGAGGCGCCGGAGGCAAAGGTCGTCGAGGGCTGCCTCCATAACGCGAACTCGGCGTACCGGGTCGCGGACTGCCATTTATATCGGCTCGTTCATAGCCGACACTAGACACCGAAGGGGGTCGAACATGACCAGGGCTCCACGGACGGGTAGGAGAGCCTGTCCGAGGAGGAATTGAAGGATACACAGATGTGTCTGCTAGACTCGCAGTTGGTGGTGGGATGTTTGGGATGCTCGACAGACTCGACGGCGGACGCGATGGAGACGTGGCGCTAGGCACCTGGTAGAAACGGCTATCATAACCGGGCGCTTGACCGTTCCTAAGATTGCGAGTTCGAATGTTAGTACGCGGTCTCGCTGGATGCTCCATTCTGGCTCGAGCCGACGGAATTGTGGTCAATGTGGAGATGGAGACGAGGACAATGCGATACACAAGTACTATGTATGCATTGTTTACGAGAGAAGCAGCGCCCAGTGGTCTGCCCAAGGCCGTATGCTTTTATCCAGTAAAAGAACCCATTCTTGAACAGTCCACCAAGGCACCGCACACCCTCATTGGCCTCCTGTCAAGGGAGAAGCCAAAAGCGACCACAGGTGCATGTGGCCTGGTAACAGGGGCAACGCGTGGAATGTGGCAGGAATAAGGCTGCACTGGTTGGGAAGAGGGGAACATACGGAGTAGAGTCATCATATTCGGACTGATAATGGGACGGGGAGGGAGCCCTAGAGCTCCCACGCGGCTCTTCATAGTCGTCGCCGCTAGTGGGCAACAATCGCATCGTGGCACCATTCTGTCGTGACGCGGCGCTGGGCGACTCTGCATCAGAGACATAGGAGGATGCCTCGTGGTCGAAGTACGCGGGAGGCTCGTCCCCGTAACTGGATTGCGGGTGACGGTTCATGATGTGTGGAATGTGTTCGATTCGGCGAGCTCACGTCCTCATAGTAGAGTCCTGCACTGAAATTCAGGCTGCGCGATACACTCCCCACCAAGGCTCTCGACTAGCTGCACTGAGACAGAGATCTGGTGGCAGGTCTGACAGGTTGGCCGTTGTGTTAGCGGATAATTCGCAGCAAGCAGGAATGTGGGCCGGGACGAGGAATGCAAGCTACTCACCTCGAGCAATTGCACTTGGTGTTGGAAGATAGTAACTGAGGAAAACAAGAATTGAGGCCTCCGTGAGTACAGAGGAGAGAGAGAGAGAGCAATAAGAAGCGGCGGAATGCAAACAAGGCCAGCCCGGCGCATCCGTCACGCCGCGATCAACAGGCGGAGGTGCGGTTACTGTGGCAACGCTGTGCGCTTTGCAAGGGCGTCGCCTGCACGGGGCCGTCGATTATTCTTGAGCCCCGAGACTCGACAATAATCTAATTTCATAAAACACTTTAATGTCAAGTATCCCCTTGACTGCCAGATGCAATAGTCCCAATGATCTTCTCCGATCAGACTCTCCTTTCGACTTCTCGTGGTGTTTACGCCGAGCTTCCCAGTGCCGGCTCCACCGCAGTGGGTCTGGCGCTAAGTCTTTACACAGACTCACAACATCGCACGAGTTGCATTTCAGACGAACTGGACTAGACCGACTCCAAGTGGTATTGGGCATCTGGTCAACCAACATTGAATAATGAGATAGACCAACCTTCGTGAAATCAAAGCCATGGGCCAAAAAAGGAGAAAAGAGCAAAACGCCAAACCACAAGATCTGAAGTGGATTATTCACCAAAATACCCCAAGATATATTTCTGCATCCACCCCGCAATTTCCCATGCATGGCCAACGCTTCCACTATACTATCCCTAGGGTTAGAACCATGACTCGGTGCCTCCATCCACTTTCTCGGGAGAGCCTGTTCCCCCCCCCCCCCCCCCCCCGACCTAAACTCCCTCATTGAGCAGGGGCTGACGTTCACGGTCACTAGCCTCCGGGTGCGCAACGCGGCGGAAGAGACTGTCCCGGCCAGTATACTTGGTGGTAGAGATGTAGATCGAGACGACGAGGAAGACCGCAAAGATCACAAAGGCAAAGATCCACTGCAGAGCAATCACCTTGAGGGCGAATTGCCGCAGAGCCAGCGCTACAAACGGGATCAGCCCACTATCTCCACGTGTATCATACACACAAACGCATAGCTCGGCATCATTAGGAGCGACTTACACAGAGTGAGGAAACTCAAGCAGTATCCCAGGATATAGTCCTGTCGGTGGACGATGTCGAATAAGCCGACGACCAGGATGACCCAGATAAAGATGTTAGCCACGATCCGGCCCGGCAGATTGTGGCTGTGGGCGGCGACGGCGCCATTCCAGAACAACGCGGTCAACGTCCAAGCATAAGGGCCAGCGACGGCGGACAGGTGCACAAACGCGGGCAGGCCGCGGTGACGCCAGTAGGTGATGTACTGGTTGATGAGGTGGGCCACGAGGATGATCTCGGCGCCCCAGAAGAAGTTGCGGGTCCAGAGCAAGATCCAGGCAAAGACGAAGAGGTTGTTCAGGATAAAGTGAGTGGCCACATTGGCGGCAGCAGCCACCAGGGCCGTATCCTTGGAGAAGAGATGCCAGACATAGCTCAGCTGTGACAGGAGCAAGAGAATCCTGGCAATTGGACAAAATCAGCGCCTGCGTTTGCGACGTCGTGCATTGACGAGGGTCTTACCAATAGATTCCCGTCACGGTCGTGTTCTGGCTAAACGGAGTCTTGCGCTTGTGAGCCTGTTTCCAGAGCTTTTTACTCTTCTTGACATCATCGGGCGAGTGGATCGAGTAGTAAATGCCGACAATCACGACCAGCGCCCATGTGAGGGGGACAAAGATCCGATAGAGAGTTAGAGCGTGGGCGTGATGAGTCTCACGTCGAGCAAAAGGATTGTACGACGCCATGATACCAAGTCGGTCGATGGGCGATAGGCGAAGGGGAGTGCTGGGTGATGGGCGGGGGCAAAGGCGTTATATACAGGAAAAAGGCGAAAGGCAAAAGACAGCAGGCAGAGAGCGCTCCCCGCATGCATTGGCCACTCATGACGCAGAAGCCGCGAAAGCTGTGTGGCGCCAAGCAGCAGAATGAGGTCTGGAGGAACGGTGATGTCAAATCTTCCAAGGTTGACTTTCTTATCCGGGAGCTTAAAACCTTGGAATCTGGGAAACCTTGCGAGCGCCAGCGCGGTGGAGCCCCAATTCTTTTCGATTTCACTTCCAACTGACTCATGTCGCTCCTGGTGTCTCGACAGACACTCAGACAATCCCAGCTGAAAAGATTTAGTAATAGAGTTGCTGCAGCAGGTGCAACAACGCTGCGATCTTGAATAAGCTGTTGATCCCAGTGCACGGTCCCATTGGGGGGATCTGGGATGTTCGATTTGCAGGCATCCTGGGATGTATGATGATTGTCTACATACTGGGCGGATTTTCCAACCTTCATCGAAGTAGTCTATAGAACCGAAATAATGCACCCAACAAGGAAAAAAAAAAAAAAAAAACCAGGATCGCTACGTTGCAGCAGAGGATGAGGACCCCGGAGAGAGCGCGGGGCCAGGATGGTCAATGCCGCCGAGTCAAAACCACGTCTACGGGATCACTATGTCTAGCCAGGAAGCACCGAAGTAACAAATCAACGCTTTTGATGAAACACGGGGGTATCAATCATGCCTTGCGCAGGCTGACCGCCAAACCCAAAGAGAACAAAGGGGGTCTGCAACGGACTTCATGAATGTACTTCGTCGCCTTCCAGCGGGCCCGCCGCCTCCAGACCATCTAATTACTGGACTATCGACTGCCGAACAACCTTCACAGCCCCGAGGACCCGGGAATGGATGGAGGCAGGCGCCACGACCATACCATGGCAGCCTGCCAAGGTCCGGCCCAAGCCGCAGTCGACCGGGCGGCCCTCAAGATCGGTCACCAGACAGCCGAGCTCCTGCGCCAGCAACATCCCACCGGCATGATCCCAGATCTTCGAGCGGTATTTCTCGCTGCGCGGCACCTTGACGAAGGCGTTACACCCGCCCTGTACGGCGATCGCCACGTACCGCATTTGCGCCGACCAGAGATCTACCGAGTTGGGCCACGGACAGTCCAGCTGTGCAGCGACTCGGACGTGCGTCTCCAGGTTCTGAGAAGACGCCGCCTCCCGCGTATCGACGAGCCGGATGTCACGCGTGTCGGTGATCTGCACAATCGGATCAAGGGGTTGTGTCGGCAGGAGGCCGCCAGCACCCATTGGGCGGATGGTGGCGCCGTGGCCTGCGACTGCCGAGAGGAGCTGACCATACCCATCACGGTCCACAAGATCCTCTGCCACCAGTCCCGATCCGAGATGTAGGTTCGGACAGCCCAGGACTCCAATTCTCTGTGTGCCATTCTCCAGAAGGGCCAGACACACGGCGTATTGTTGTCCGCGCATAAAGGTGGCCGTGCCGTCGACCGGGTCGAGTGTCCACACTCGGCCGCTGCGACCACATTTGCCCTTGGCCCCAAGATCGATCAATTGTAGCATTTCCTCCCGAGTCCGCGGGATGGCGAGAAGAGCCTCGCTCGCTTCGTCGTCCAGGTGGACTGATGTAGCCAGCTCCCACGTTCGTTCGAGGAGACCCGGGTCCTCGCGCAGAGCGGTTGAGTCTTCCTCGCCGACGATGTCGTCATCGGGAAAGGTTTGGTGGATGGCGGCAATGATGGAGGCTTGCGCTGCGAAGTCGGCAATGGTCACCGGGGTGGCATCGCTCTTGTCGAAAGAGCCCTTGTCAA
Organism: Penicillium hispanicum; assembly: GCF_028827665.1. Taxonomy (NCBI): domain Eukaryota; kingdom Fungi; phylum Ascomycota; class Eurotiomycetes; order Eurotiales; family Aspergillaceae; genus Penicillium; species Penicillium hispanicum. The sequence goes on along the minus strand of NW_026623197.1, from coordinate 1,560,446 downwards.
CCGCGGAGAGCAATTGTCTCGTCAAGAGTGCGGCTCGCTGGACGGCCAGGCTCGCCAGAGTGAGCTCTTTGGCATAGGCGTGGGAGCTCATCTTGTACAGTTTCCGTTGCCAGGCAAGTAGTCGGTCTGGCCAACCCAAGGTGCGCGCCTGGGTAAAATGCAAGATCTGAGTTCCGGCGTGAATGAGCCGGCCCAGTTGAGAGCGGCTCGTCGGTGAGTGCGATTGATCCAAATATATGTATTTCCTTGCTGATCAGTTCAAGTGGGTCACGTGGGGACCGCTCGTCATCGTTTCACAGGACCGACGACTGTGTGGACGGAGATCTCCAGAGTGGATGCTACATATCAGGAAACCAATACGACTACAGAAGGAGCGTGTCCCACAGGTGGGTGGATTGAGTCTTGAGAGGAAATTCGTTGAGGATGTAGCGTATCTGAACCCAATCAATGCGGATTGACGATCGCCTCTCGCTAGAAAATGGAATCATGCCCATAGGTATATATCGCGGAACGCCAGAAAAAGATAACCGTGACAGAAGTGCGGTGTTCCAGGCACCACAAGGCCCAGCTCAAAATGGCGCAAATGCCAACTCGTAGGCAAAGGCCAGGCTCATCTTCGCATGCTGCAGCATGTGGTCAAAGCTCAAGTACTTGATCTGATCGTCGGTCGAGTGGATTTTCTTATCAGAATTCTCGAACTGAGACTCGATCACAAACGCGGAGGGATAGCCAAATCGGCTGGCAGAGGCGTGGTCGGAACAGGCGTACCCGCACTTGGTCTCGACATATGGGATGTCACAGTACTGCAAGGATCAGAATTAGCGAGACGGCTCGGGTTGACAATCATAGACAGATGTGAACTCACGGTGGTAATGACCTGCTTGATGAATGAGGTCAGGCCCTGATCGACGTAGTCGACGATCACCCCCACAGACTCCTTCAGGCCCGCGTCCAGGGTTCCCTGCACGTAACCTGTCATGTCTTGCTGCAGCATAGCCTTGACATTGCGAGACTGCTTGCGGTAATTGGAGTAAATAGCCTGAGAGCCCAAAAGACCACCTTCCTCGGCTGAGTACCAGTGGAACTCGACAGTGTTCTCTGCGCGTCCATGGGAGATGGTCTCGGACCGCAGCAGGGCCCGGAGAGACTCGAGGATGGTGACGGTTCCACTGCCATCGTCATCCGCCCCCGGCGCAGCCAGGATGGACGGAAGGAACAGATTGATGCTGTCCTGGTGGGCGCCCAGCACGACCGTGTTGTTGGTCCGACCGGGGATCCGCGCAATAATACTGAACTGACCCCACGGGTGGTCAAACCGCTCGACAGTAGCGCCGTACTCGCTCGCGCCAGAATCGTGCACCACGGCATTGACCTGGCCGTAGAGCCACTCGGCCGACTTGATGCCAGTCTCCGATTTGTAATAGCGTGTATGGAAGGAGGTGAAGTGCTCGAGATTGTCCCGCATGTTGCTCTTCGAGAGCTCCGTGGTCAGCGGGACCACCTGGTCCTCATGCTGCATAGCCCCTGGATATCGGACGACTCGCTGGGTGTGCATGAGGCCTTCAGACCCAGATAGGAACTCATCTGTAACGTCGATGAAGTTGACTCCGTCCTGTGAGAGGCACACATGCCTCGTTAGTCTCGAGCAAGAGCGGCATCCTGCAGAACTCAGGCGCAACCTACCAATTTCAACGCCCACTTCTCCTCCTCGGTGACCCATCGCGTTTGATACGGAGCCAGCTCGATCAGCCACTTGTCTTGCTGCGAATGATGGCTGAGGGACTGGGCGACCGGCTGTTGGGGGACTACCGCCGCCAGAGCGGTGGACGCAGTTGCGCTCAGCGCCAAGTGTGTGAGGAACTTCATGATGGCAGCACGCGCGCGTAGATAGACACACACAGGCACACCGGATAAGAATATGCGACCAGAAGGACGGAGACGGGCTTTTTAAGGGATTGAGGCAGCCAGGGATTGGGGGCGCCCGTCACACGCCCTCTCGTCAAGCCCCTTTTGGCCCCCGCGCTAAGCAATCAGGCGAAATGGATCAACCGTTAATGCGTCCCTCACCTATTCCGACCGAAACCGCCCCAACTGGCAGGGAGGAGCGATAGGGTTAAGGGGACTAGATTGGTTCATGCTAAGGCCGAGCTAGTGACTACCAATCGAAAAAAAAAATACTCACTAAATACTAGATACTCTGATCTCTCGCAGTAACATATTTCAGTCAAGCCATGGAAAGGATCTAGTCCCCCGCACTTTTCTCCCGGTCGGATTTGCCCTACATGGGGACTTGCGAGAGAGCCTCTTCTGCAGTTCTCCAGAGATGCGCTGGACTCCCTCAGCCGAGGATCTATACTCGGCTCTGTCCTGCTACCGGGGTGTCAAGGGAATTTTGTAGTAGATCGATCCGACTTAATACCCTTTCTCAACGGCTACTTCTAGTCGTGTAGCTACCATATAGATACATGTGTACCTATATAGGTAGGCAAATATATCTGTAAATATCGGTCTCTGAGGTTGCAACCGGAGGTAGAATGAGGCATTCTGAGGTATTCTGAGAGGAATGAGACTTGGGTGCTGAATGTGTGAAATGGTATACTGGGTCTGCGCCAAATTCATCAAGGTAAGAGGTACATAGAAAACCAAAATGTATACTGTATTCAATTAATTTGAACTCCATATTATTTCCGAAGTATCACCACTCTCATCACATCTAGTCATTAGTTGAGCTCTCGCCGTGAAATATTCCGCTGGTGAGACGAGCTCCAAGTCTTTCAACGGGACGAAACGCAGAGCCACAGTGGTAGCATCATTACGATCTCGTGAAGTTCATCTTTTAATGCGTTCTATACAATCCACCACTTCTCGCCGACACCATTCGTAACGCGATCGGGATTCCTCACGTTCGGAGAATGCCCGAGCAAAGCAATGCGGGGCCCCATTCTCAGTCTCAGGGACTTGACTCGCTGTTAACATGTTCGATATGAAATGCGCCATGCCGAAAGAATGAGCAATACTGAGGCTTGCAGCTCCCCCGCTTTCTTGTTACCTTTGTTTCTTTGCAGGTTCCTCGTTCGACAGCTTCCCTGTCACTATCACTATGGTGAAAAGTACGCGACATTGAACACGCCGCCAATGTATGTGTTGCGTTCCGTTCTTATTTTCCCCTGTGGAATACTTATATCGTGACGACAGGATGTCGAGTTCGATGCTACTGATCCAGGTCTTGAGAAGCGCGAGAAAGGCTTACCAGGAGAGCATATCTACCATTCACTGGCAGGCCTGGAGCACCGATGCGGTGGCGAGTAATGCCTCGGATTTTCTCTCTACTCGTTTGAGCAACGGACCTTGACAACCTTGGGCTTGGCGATATTGATTCTGGGCATCCAAGAGTCTTCTGCTGAGCCTGTCTTACCTTGCTTGATCATCCAAAGCACAAAAAGAATAGGAGAAGCGCTATGAGCAGGCACCGAAAGTCTAACTCTTGTCGAAAGGGAAAGAAAAGAGAATCTTACTAAACTCTATTCTCAGATTCCTTATAGACTACTTCTATGGAATTACTTAGCGTGTAAGGGTAACAGCACTGTAGGATCACTCTCTTGGGAGCCATTGAACAGGGTCAACATATCCGCGTTCGTTTTTAAACCTCAGGAAAAGGCATCCATGGATTTGACCCCTAGTTATGGCTAATAAGCCCCTTGAGAGGATTCTGGAATTTGTCGATGGCTATATTGGCTAATTCAGAATGGCTGGAACTAATTCGGGTCTCTCACTGTGTCTACCCTCCACAGGGACAAGCTTTAGTAACACATCAAGGACTTCCAGACCACTATTGAGAAAGCGCTCGCCAACCTCTGTTTAAGCCTAGCAAGGATTCCAACCTGTAGGGACCAAAATGCCCTAGTCGCCAATCATGAGGCAAGATCACTCATAAAACCCGTCAAACTCCATACGCACTACAATCAACCCATCCCTAATTAATCAGACCCCAGTCATCACACCCACGCTCGACCCAATCAAATAGCGCTAGCGGCAGCACAAACTGCGATGTTACGGCGACGTCTGCTTTTCGCCTTCTTCTGTTTTTTCCGCTCCAACTCCCACCGCTCGGCGTCCTTGATGTACCACTGGTAGTCCCTCTCGTTGTATATAGGCCGCCGGGGAGCGTATTTTTCGCTGTCGTGGGCGGAGCTGTGGAAACACATTGTATATAAATGGAGTCGGAGCGGGATTATAAGTTTGAATTGTCAAGGTCGGCCGTGGATGGAATTCGAGGCAGAGATATCCAGATATGCGAGGTGGTCCAGCGAAATTCTGGCTTTGGAATTATATAGAATGGATGGCTGATCGACCTACAGGCTCCAACAGTCGGGTGCTTTATATAAGGGACAGTATGAATTAGGCTACCAAGAACCAAATATAGCCACCACCGCTTAAGGCTGAGTTGTGGCGCGGGTTTGGCTCAGATCTTACGATCGGCGGCTCGTTTGGGGCCCGCTGGGACTGAATAGGGTAGACATGGCGGCGATCTGTCTGCCTCACGATCTAGATACTTTTTTTTAAAAGGGATATTCGCAGGCAGCTTTGGTGGCCAAGAGATGCTGGGAAAGTGATATATTCACTATAGAATTTTTACTCTCTTTTTACCACTCTGAGCGGTCTAAAGATATCATGCTTAGACTTTAGATTAGCTGTCTTGACGACTCCCGAGTGTCTAGAGTGATGACCAGCACTCTATTGATATTATTTATCATGACTGCAAATTGAAGATGGCTTCGTATTCAGGATTGGAAGACCAAGCGCATTGCTCCCATTTGGGTGTCTCTATTCGATAACTATGTCACTCTGGGCTATCATAACAGTGAGCGCTTGGTTTCAGATTCAAGTCGATGTCGGGTAGAATACTTTAATAAAAAGAATAGAGCATCGTCGGAGAATTACCCGCCCCTTTATATACGGACATGTCACACCCGGTCCTTCCAGGTCAACCATAGTAAGTCGGCAACTTGAAAAGTTGTAGCAATGCCCAGCTCAGATTATTTCAAGAATAGAGGCATACAAGACAAAGTAAACAGGAAGTGCAGTTCCTGTTTAGAGAAAGCCCGTCGTTATATCTTGTAGTAAACCAAGGAGACTTCAGCCAATCTGATAGACCCGATCCTAGCTCACACATCATAAGCAGAAGCAAAAGAGGAAAAAAGGAACAGAAAGAACCAAGGACAACCAATGACCGACCGATCCCAGACCCAGTGACTTCCCGTTCCCAGATCCCGCGCAGCCGTATAATAATATCCAAAGAAAACTCCCGTATCAGATTCACAACAGAAAATCCATATCCAAAGAGAAGCCAGAGCAAGAGAAGAGTTATCTCCAGGAAAATAATGCATAGGCAAGAAACGAAAGAAAAAAAAGATTTTCAAGCCTGCTTCCAGACCTTGTAACTCACCCACCCATTCCCCGCCTCTATCGAGCATATTCATTTCCTTGTCTCCCAGTCATGTCGTACCTGGATTCTTGAAATCCGGACGACCGGCTCCCGTTGCAGGTAACACAGACACGCTTATCTGCCTGGCTCTGGGACATCACGATACCATAGCCCGATCCAGCTGGTTTTTCATGACATTCTTGCAAGCAGCAAGACTGTCTGGTATATCACAGGGAGCATCACCTGCCATCCAGCAATATCGGCATGGGATTCCGGACCGTGTTTCAAGATTCTTGGAGGGGGCATTGTTGTTTGCTGGACGGCTAGGCGGGTGGCTTGACGGGAGAGACCCACACGAACCATTGTTGTCTTCGATGTGATGTGATGTGATGTGATGCGATTTGTCGGCCAGTCTCAGTGCACCTGTAGAACAGCATCACAACCAAGCAACCATGAATGCAGAAGCAGGAAAGGCAGGACCACTGCTGCTAGTGCGATCTCTCGCTATAGCATGGCATTCATCAAACTTTTGTCTTTTAGGAGGCAGGCAGGATGCTGGGATTGAGTGGACGCGCCCATAACTCTGCCGCACTGCAGGCAAGCCGGAGATTTCAGGAGATCTCGTTCCTGAGTTGTTGGGATTGAGAAGGTGTCACGAGCAAGTCGGCCTGTTGCACAAGGCCAAGACCCGGTGCAAGGTCATTTGTGGCCGGTCGCCTGGAGCTATAGCCCCTTGTTCTGTGTGTGTCTGCATGTCGACCCGGGGCCAGGAAAAAATCCGTCTGCAGCACAAGACGAGTGGTCCCATAATGCACACATGCACACACGCGTACATCTCCAGCACCAGCTGCCCTCGGCTTGCCATTCTTGTCCAGACCACCACCGGCCACGGCAACACGGGGAAGGAATCCTTGCTGGTTATTGCAGCGGGCCAGCTGTCATGATTTCACCGATGGACACGTTGTGCACATTTCCGATGCTCGGGGGTCGAAGGGACGAGGGCGCCCATGCGGGAGGGAGAGCGGTGCGTGGTTGATTTTTTTTTTCTTTCCTGCACACCAGTAACAAATGAGAGCAACAGTAAGGGAAAACTGTGTGTTGCTGTGGGCCCGCACAGGGAAGCGCGCAGAGCAGAAGAGAAAGAGAAAAAAAAGGAGATCAGAAAAGAAAAATTTCAAGAGGAACAGGGACACTTAGCCTCCCTCGGCCACACACGCGCATCCCCAGCGGACGGACACAGATTCAAATCAAAACACAGAAAGCCGCCCCAACAAAAGAAATGCATTCGAACCCGAGAGAAGAGGACAGATCAGAATCCACCGGCACCCCGGCCATAGCCCACAGTCTGCTGTGGGAACAGCTGGCCAGGATACACGGTGGAGGCTCGCGGCTGCTGCTTGAGCCGTGTCAGGGCCACCTCGGCGGCGTCCTCTTTGGCGTTGTTGATGAACTGGCCGTCATACCAGTAGCGGGCAGCGATATTCTGGCCCTGCACAGTCACGGTGCTTGACCAGGCGGTCCGTCCTCCTGCAGTTCCGACGCCAAGGGCAATCAGCATCCCGCTGTCAAGTTCGGAACTAAAAGTCGGTGTACAGGGTTCGTTTCTGCAGAGCTCCACTCTGCAATGCCGACGTGGTGTGCAGTCGGCATAGGCAAGGTGCGCGTTTGAACCGGGGAAGAGAGATAGAGGGGAAAAACCAGTCTTCACATCCCCACCGAACAACCGTTCAGGGAGGGAAAAGACGGTGGTGAGGGTAGAAAGGGGAGACAAGAACGAAAGTGGGTAGGTACCTCGCCGATCGGACACGATGTTGAACACCGGGGAAGGCAGCTTGTTTTGTATGCAGTGGTCTTCAGAGAGTCAGTAGATGTGAGGTGGTGAAATGGTTCTCAGCTCGCTGGCGCTGGGGCCGACTCGAGGAGGGGTGTTCCAATGGCTTACCCTGCAGTTTATCCTGCCAGCTAAGTCGGCCTCCAACACTAGTCCCTTGGGGGCTGTTTGGTAGAGACATGGTCAATTGAAAAGGGATCGAAAGGGCCGTTTATAGTTGACGCAGAACGACGGTAGGGAGGAAGCGCTGTCAACGGAGGTCTTGTAGGGGTAGGCAGGATAGTCCAATCCACAACTGTCGAGATGAAGAGGAACAGGCTGGAATTGAGGGTGGAGGGTGGAGGATAGAATGGTAAAGAAAAGAATCCACCCAAATCTCAATGGACGAGGAAGTTTGCGGGACCTTTTTAAATCATCGGCGTTGGGCCTGGGGCGCGGGGAGTCATATAAACGGTTGACGGTGGGCCATATCTGTTGCCCACGCCCCAAGAGAGCGTGAAAATTGAAATAAAAAAAACACCGTTTAGAAAATGGGAAGCAATCCTTGCTTTTTTTTTTTTTTTTCTCTCTCTTTTCCCTTTTTCATTTTTCTGTTCCCATTTTTCTTCCCCTGGACAAACATGGAGCCTAACCGTCAAACCTAACCCGGGCTTATGCATCCAAGTGGACATGGTACAGCATCAGCCAGCAAAGAGAAAAACAAATCACAAATCCACCTCTCTTATCCACCAGTCATGGCAAATCGAAACGGGGGCGGGAAGGGACATGCGGATCATTTTGGAGGCTGCAAGCTGGAACGGCCCGGCGCACGCCGACCAGACCAACTCTTGACGAAACGCTAGGTCGGCGTAAGGGTTGAATGATTGAGAAAGCCGGATATCGGCCTGCAGACCCGGGACCCCCCGTGGAGTCTTGATTCACGGCAAGGGGACCGGAAAATGGCCGCGATGGAAAGGAATAGGAAGCCCGAGAAGATCGATGGCAATCAGGGCGCATGGTCAGGATGCCGACTCTGCGACAGAATGGAAATCAAACCACCGAGGCGCGGATTGGAGAGGGGAATGGTGAACAACTCAGCGCACCCCACGTTGATACCTTGAGGACTCACGCCCTAGGCATGTTTCTACCATGACAGTCCCACGGCCACAAGAAGATTAGCTCTGCGCATGGACATAACCACATCGGCGGGAAGGGTGTTGTTCTTCCAGAACAAGCTGATGAATTGCATGGTGGCGGGGGACGTGGGTGATCTCTGCCCAAGCGGAGCTGCCAGGGGACTAAGAGCACTAGAGCACTAGAGCACTAGAGCACTAAAAGCACCCAAGAACACTAAGAATAATCAGCCCTCTGCCGCCGTCATAGCTTTGAAATGACGAATGGCCGATGCCCAAAGGACTTTCTTGACACAACCGCGTTGGGCCGCACCAGAGGAATCGTTTCTTTTGCCTGTTGTTCTTTTCCCCCTTCGATGCTTAACTACTTCGAGCTTCCTTGCCAGCTCATCCCATATAGTCATAGTTGGTGTTAATCTGCCACCAGCCTCAGATTGGCGAGCCAACCCGCCACCGTGATACTCTCCGGAGTCCACGATACTTGTATATTCTGGATTCAATATCTTCGTCGAACACCCATGATCTTCGGTCGAATTCACCGCGCGAGTAGGTGTACTGCAGAGCTTCAAGCTACTGTACCTCGAGTGTGTCTGACAGTAGTCTCGTCCCAACCTCGACTCCCCATTAGCCACAGACCGGGCCGCCCTGCATGAACATCTGCCCCGGGAATGACGCGAAGAGAATGCCATTCTGCTCCACCAAGCCCTCCGGTTCGCTCCTCTCCCTCCTTTTTCTTCCCTCACCCCCCGGTCTTCTCATTTTTTTTTTCTCTCCCCCTGCCCGAACAGCCTCCTGCGCGGGCTTAACCGCCCTGGCCCGGCATCGCAGCCGCCCAAAAACAGACCAGGCCGCGACCACGCGAAACCGCCCGTAGACCTCGAGCCTGATTCGCCGCTTCCCTTTGACAATGCGAGTGTTGGGCATTCATACCTGCAGCCTCAACCACGATGATGCTGGTGCTGGTGCTGATTCTGTGCATCCTGCGTCCTCGCCGTCCGGAACCATGGTTCTCGACAATGCGGCTACAGCCTCGGCGGATGAAATCCAACCGCTTAAGCCAAGCGCCTCGCCGCCTTGCACAAGCTTAAAAAAAAGAAACGGAAAAAGAAAATGTTGAAGCTCAGGCAGCAAAAAAAAACCCCCGGGGTGTACACTCAGCCACAGATTCATCAGGGGCCAATCGATGCCTAGTCGAAGAGCTCGAGGCGAGCACACCGAGGCATGTGCCACCGTGTGTTGTCTTTCTTCACAGCTCGCGCTAACGTCCTCGAGCTGGGGGAGAGGAAAGACACCCCAAATGGACTGGATGCTAGCATCGAATTCTAGATCCTGCGTCGTGCCGTCAGACCGACTCCGAGGTGCACACGGGAGAGTCGGTGTGCCACCAGAAATGGCTACTACCAGCACCCACTACCGCCATCCTAGAAGCAACGGCACTTTCATCGTCACCGTCATGGTTTTTGGGATGGGAGGAAAGCGGCGGTCAGACGTTCGAATCTACAAGATATGCATCGCCAGCGGAGCAGCGCAGGACGAGAATGCCATGTACACGCAAGGCCCTGCACACAGAGAAGGACAAAGTCGACAATGGCAGGGAACCAGAGCAGGAGGGGTGAAAAAGAAATCGAAAAAAGCCAAGTATGCGTTTTCATGGTCCTAGTCGTCCGTGGTTTCTTGCCAATTGCCAAAATGCAAGCTAGATCGAATGTCGAAACGGAAACGCCCAACGCCCTCCGAGCCTCCGAAAGCTCCTGTCCAATCGATCCGTCTGGAGCAGGTCGGATAGATCTCCCATGCATATTCACCCAACATGGACGTGGTTCCTAATCAGAAAGAGGTGGCAGAAGCTGAAAATAGAGAACAGGATGGACTCGACATCAAAGCAACAGAAAAAATGAGGGGGAGAAAATAGATCCTCGGGTTGTCATCACCAAGTCATAACTGTCGTTTCGTTTACGCATCTCGGCCAGATGCAAGAAAGCGAGAAAACAAATGTACAAAAAAAGCAAGGACCCGAAGAAAAAAAAAGAACTCGTAGCCAAGTCATGGGTCTCATGATTGCTTGGGATGGTTCGTCAGCACGCCTCTCGCAACCCCTACCGGTGTTCCTAGGGCGTCACTAAATCGTGAACTAGGGCGCAACATCTAGGCGGATCCCCGCCGGTGGAGGACCTCGCCGATCAGGCGTCGAGGGCCCATGCGTTCCAGGCTCTTCGTGAACGATGATCCTGCGGGGAGCATCCATGATCCGCGGCGTTCGTGGTGCCAGCGCCGACGGATGCAATCGTCCACGAGCGCCACTAATCCCGTCGCGACTATCGCGCTATGATACCGACCGGATCAGCCTCACTGTTGCCCTGTAAATCTGGCATGGGTGGATATGTGCTGCCCATGCCCATACCAATGCGCGGCCATGTTGTAACCGCCCATGCAAGTATGGTGGGGAAGGGGAAGCACGGAAGTGGGAACGAGAGACCGGGGATGGATAGGCGTAAGGGAACAAAAAAAGTACGAGGGCAATCGGTTCTAATTCAAAAAAGAGAACTCAAAACCAGGGCCAACGGAGTCAACTTACTCGGCAACATCAGGCATCCGTTCGTACACCGACGGATCGCGAATCCACAACGAACAGGGCGGCACCCACCCACCCTTGCTCTCCTCCTCGACGACTTCTAGCGGCGCCATGATCTCGGGCACCAGATGTGCAATAGTCTGTGACGTGCGCGTGTCGACGAGGTAGTACGACACCTCGCGCAGATCGCCCTCCTTGCGGAACTCGCGTCGCCACTGATACTTGGTCGACCAGTATTCATATTCGTAACGCTTCGCTGCGCCGGGTCCGCGTCTTCGCAACTCGACGTGTGCGTAGTTGGAGAACTCCAACAGGATGGTGTCGGCCAGCGCTGGCCCCTTCTCCACGGCTTCTTCCGTTGTTGAACCCACCTCTTCGTGTTTCCCGGACTCGAGGCGCTTCCACTCCTCCGGGGGCGACGATGCATGTCCACTCGAGCCGGGCCGCAGACTGGCCAGTACGCTGCTCCACGACCGCCGGAAGGCAGGATGCATTGGTCCCGGCGACGCTTCCTTGCGAGAGCAATGGCAAACCTCGCGCCCGGAATCGCGACAGTACCGCCTCAGCGAGAACTTGCGTGAGAAGAGGTCGTACATGCGGAGGTGGAACAGGATCACGTCCTGCTGGTACCCGCCACGACAGGGTACGACGGTGTCCACACGCAGGTTCATGTTCCCGTCCAGCGTGGCGTCATCATGCCGGATCAGCAACCTCCGAGATGATGGGAACAGCCCGGCGAACGACGACGGCGTGGACGCCAGTGCATCTGTCGGGAAGGCCTCCTGGCGGTCGTCAACTTCGTACTGGGGTCCCTCCGGTGCTAGCTTTGACGTTGATCCGGTGGTCGATGCATATGTCGAAGTGGAATCACGGGGCCCGCCGTCGTCGTCCTTGATATCGGACCATTCGGTGTGCTTGGACGCCGACGCTGTTCGGTCGCTGGCAACGGTCGGCGCGGTACTTTTTGACCGGTCTGAGTCATTAGTGTCTGTTGAACTCGAGCTGCCACCGCTCCCTGTGCGGTCCTGGCAGGTTTTATAGGAACGCATGGCGGATGGCACGGGCAGGGACGTCTTGATGGATCCGCTGTTGATAAGGCAGTGGTGTATAGAATGGGGGAGGATCACAAGGATGAGCTGGTGTCAAGTGTTTGAAGGGGAAGTATATAAGAGTAACCGAGGGAGATAGCTGGTGGGGATCGGATCCCAGGGAGTATCAAAATAAGATCAATAAGAGTCAGCCCGATCACGTTGGGCGGATCGAACACCAGGTTGCCCGGTCGATGGTTGATGATTGCAATAAATACGGGCGCAAGGCGGGGCTATCAGATTCCCATGACGCAGTCGGCGATGGGAAAAGCTGGCATGAAGGGAAGAAAGGGATGCTGTTTACACCACGCTGTGCGAGAAATGTCGGAGAGGATCCTTGGGAATCATATGACAGGACCAGAGCCGGGGGATTCGACGCGCCAGGGATCGAGGATTCTCCGGGGAAGGAAGTATAGAAAGGTAGCGACGCAAGATCGTCCTCCACTGAGGACGGATGGTAGATGGGAAGGGAAAGACTGGATGGAAATTGGAGCATGTAGAATGTAGACAAAGCGGAGAGGGAGAGGGAGGAAGAGAGGGGTGCTCAAAGGAAGAGTCGACGGTTCAGCACCTCACAAACGAGGCCAGCAATGTCTCCCGACGTGCTTCCTCAAACTGGAATTCGGGCGTGATCGCCCTTTTTCTACTTTGTCTACAATGGGGAGATCCGCGTTTTTGCATTCGATGTTCTCGACCACTTGGATCTCCAATCTCTTTTCTTCCCACACGATTCTCGCTCTTCCTCCAACAGCGCCTTCAATCCACTCGCATCATCATCGCCAGCAGGAGTGATTGACACAACCGCCGTCACCCAAGAAGCTCGGGCGGCAACACAAGCACACACACCCTGGTGTCGCGGACGAATCATCGCAGCCAGGGAGGATTCGAGCCTATGGAGCAAGGCAGGCAGACAACACGCCTCACACCTACCACAGACCAGCAACAACACACCTATGGAACCGCGATGCCACTCTCGTGTGATGGGGGCCCAGGAGTTCGCTTTTTGTCTTTGAGTCTCTGGTGTGTCGGTTCTTCATTCGTCGCCGAACCCCCCTCCAGCGTCGGCCCCGCTCCCAACTCGTCCTCCGTCCGCCAGTGAGCGTCGAGGGATAGGCGTAGACCTGGTCTGGACACGAGTCTGCATTCTGGAATCGCGCCCCGCGAATGCGCTATGTCATAAGGGTCCGATCGCCCCCCGGTGATCTTGGGGTTTCCCTTCGAGCTTGGAGGCTGTCCTGTCTGGTTCAGTGCTGAAGGTGTGCCTGTTCTTTCCTTGCCGTTCTTTGCGCGCCTCCGCCATGCAAAGCTGCGGCACCTTTGGGCGTACAGCGATGCCTGGCATACATTGACCGGGTGCCCGACGTCAGGAAAACGGTGGGCCCGCGGTCCGATCCGGAACCGCTCTTTGCTGGTTCCTACGACGCGTGTGGGATTGTACGCCTTTCTAGCCGCGGCATCGTTGACAGATGATATTACGAGATGGCCATATCGCTAGGGGCCGTTCGACCGTTCAAGGTCCGTGGGGGGGGGGGGGGGGGCATGCTGCGAACGAGTTCCTCCTGGCTTTGAACCTCGAGTGCGGGGGGATGGCCGATAACGGAGCAATCTGGCAGCGAAACTGGTGGATCATCATGCCGGCTCATCGTCACCCTGAAATCTGATAAACCAACTCACTCGGGCACGGGGGATTCACGCCGCTCCTAGCATGACGCCATGGATCGTCGCGTCGAGATGCACGGATGGGCATCGATGACTTTACGGCGGCCCTTCAAACCAGCGTCTACGTCTACAAACATGTTCATTCCAACCTAGAAAGGTTGAGATGACAAAGAGTCAACGTTCTCAATCTCACCGCCAGTCTCAAAGTCATCTGGGCTCAAAAGAGATCTGTCCAATGAGAACTTGATGTATATAAAGAATGTAACCCATCAGACCAGAACTGGTCCCTACCAATATCACGTCATTACAACCAAGTGACAAACCTTTGCCCGGCCGCAAAACCGAAAGCCTGGAATCCGAAGTTCAATCTGCAATGCACGCAGCCAAGACGATTATGAAGGCTTAGACCTGCGCATACAGCGGCTGCGGAAGCTCCTCGCCTGGCCGGAGCAGGTCCTCTGCACGACAGGCCGGATGGGTGACGAGACCAGCTCGGCTGCCCGGAACCGGTGGACGGAAACCCACGTAGGCCTCCCGTCGGGCAGGCTCGCCCACGGTGACGGACCAGGTGTGCAAGCCATAATACGAGGCAATGGAATGCACGAGCCAGCGCCTGCCCATGGGGGAAACGAGTCAGTGCCTGATACAACCAGCAACCATCAACCATTGATGCAAACTCACCCGAAGCCTGCCGCACGGTCGTCGACTAGACTTTCAAACACCATCTTCTCACCGTCACGCTCATGGTGCCTACTCAACTCCTCCCGCAACTGCTGGAGTTTCTTCTTGCGCTCGGGGGAGTCATGCATCTGCCCATTCCGACCAACAAAGACAATTTCGTCTTCCGAGTCGTCACTGACTGAGGCGTCGGGGGCATCCTGCAGACCCTCAGTTTGAAGGAAGAGTTGCTTCTCATTCCACTTGCGAATGAAGAGTCGGATCTCGTTTTCCAGATCCTGAAGCATACCACGGGCGGCCCGCGTGTGCTTGAGTTTCACCCGAAGATCCTTGGGAATGCGATGCTTCTCGTTAGCCGCTTTAGCAGCGTGCTTCCTGGCGGAGTGGTGGGCGGCTATGCGGGAATAGTGAACATCCCAGAGCGGCGCCAGGTAGTATGGCATTGGATCGTGACGTGTGTACGTCGGCTGGACCTCCCAGTCATTTGGAGACGGAGGCTCCGCCCAGGGGTTGTGCAACAAGCGGTCTTCATGACCTGTCAGCATGGTTCATCTCCAGTACTCGCGCCTTAGGGCACGATGAACATGTCGCGATCGCGGGTCAATACCGTTTTCCCAGCGCTGTCTCCGCCGGCTGCCATCTTTGCCCTTCAGCAGAGCCTCTCGGCGCTTCAGACTATCCCGGCGCAGGGGTTCTCGACGTCGGAAGCTGACCGTGGGTGCCGTACGAGTCTCGCTCGATGCAGAGCCGACTACCTTGACTCTGGAAGGCGTCGCGGGAGGCTCATCATCGATGGGAATCGACAGGGACACGGTAGCTCCGCGGAGGCTCGAACGTGTCGGAGTCGGCGCTGGCGCGGTTTCCTGGGCGGGGGTCGACTCGGACAAAGACAGATGTTGCAGCGATGCGGCGGCTTGTTCGGTCCAGGCGGAAATAGCCATTGTCTGCTGGGGCGACAGGCTCCCCTGGGAAGCCTCAGGGCGCAGTCTCGGATGGATCGCCATGATGCAAGGCTCACTTAGATGGGGATGTTGAAGGGGATAAGAATAGGGATTAAAGGATACAAGAGGGAGATAAGACAGATAAGGGGCGATCGCCTCCGGATGGACGATGCACGGGAGGCAGCGACTGCGCTGATTGGCGGGACGAGGGCCCTAGCCCTGGTTTCCTGATTGGGTCACCCTTGGACCTCGACTTGGAAGGAACGGAGTAGTGACGGTCAGAGATGGTAGTTGGTGCAGCGCGGTCGTGCTCTTCATTAATACGGGTCTATATCGGTAGTCCTAGTCAAAAAAATCCGCATATGGGTACATCGTGATATCCAGAGGGCTATGACTCACTGTTCGAGCTCCACTCATTCCGATCCTCGCCGAGGATGACTCGACATGGGGGGAGGCAACCTTGTACAGGCTTCGATCGCGTTGGGAATATTCCCACATTTGGATAATCCATTTTGAAAATTCGGTGACTCAGTGTGGCGAAATTCCGGAAGAATTGTGTGGAGATTCTACTGTACCTGGCTCGATAATATTCCAAGGTTATCTTTATTGCTCATCTTTATTGCTTACAAGCAAGGTATTTACTTCCAAGGTTGTCTACTATACAGTATACTAAGAGAGATCAAATCATTATAGCAACTACGCTATCTTACAGCAAAAGAAGACCACGTAGTATATTAGATCGTCATAGTTAAGATGCTCCAAGCTTATCGTGCTAGGCTCACAAGGACCGCCTAGTGCAATCCCTATGTTAGAGGAAAAGTGATAGGACTTATAGACGCTCACCACGGGTGTAATAGCGCTGGAGCCTGAACCAAAGGTTCTGATAGAAGGAGCCCATAGAGTAGAGAAATGATGTCCTATTCAAGAGAGGAAGAGAGAGAGATCTTCATGGGGCAACTTGGGTCACTCCCAAACCACCCGGTGGCTATACCTGATTCTACCTCCCCGGCCTCGGGTATATATACATCGCCCACTAAGTTGACACAAGGAATTTCTGGCATAATAGGGGCATCCACAAGCTCTATTCTAAGCAAAGAGACTAGAGTATGAGCAGACCTAGAGGCTGGAATCGCTAAATAAATCCCTTCAGGGCTCGTTGTTCATGGCAAAAATCCGCATCACGCCCTCGAATGCAACCAGCGCCATCGCGTTCGTGGGGAACGCTCTCAGGAAGCATGGCAGGAGCCCCCACTAGTATCTTCTCCACTCAGGCTCCCTTCAGAAAGCCACTATGGCATCCGAGTATGAAAATGGACAGAGAAGTCGAAAGGGCAATGGTGGTGCGGCATTCTTCCGCCCTCTCATTTGCGCAAACCAAGCAAACACCTTATCACGCATTTCTGATTGCATCGCAAAGGCTGCGCTCGCGACAATTCGATTGTCTCTATGCAAGGTCAGCGATCACTAGTACGACTTCATCCCAGATCGCTTCGCATGGTACCATCCGTTTCCATTGCAGCCATGTCGACTACCGCCGAGCCCGCCCGCAAGCCCATGCCCTCCGCGTTGACTTTCGATCGTCACGCGAAATGCTCGGTATATTCTTGTTTCCCCAAATTCCGAATGAGAGCATGCAAAGCGGCTGACTCAATTCCCCATTAATTATCATAGACGACCAAGGCTCGTGCGACGACTCTCCATCTCCCCCATGGCTCCGTGCAGCTGCCGATTTTCATGCCCGTCGCGACCCAAGCATCTCTCAAAGGCCTGACGTACGACCAGCTCCGAGAGACGGGGTGCATGCTTTGCTTGAACAACACATATCACCTTGGACTGAAGCCCGGTCAAGAGGTTTTGGATGCAGTGGGCGGTGCCCATAAGTTGCAAGGTTGGGACCGGAATCTGTTGACAGACAGCGGCGGGTAAGGTCACCACGCTTCCCGCAGTGAAGATTGTCGGCTGACCCGAGGCTTTGTGGCCTCGAACAGCTTCCAGATGGTGTCTCTGCTGAAATTAGCGACCGTCACCGAAGAAGGGGTGCGGTTTCTGAGTCCGCATGACGGCTCGCCCATGTATGATGCCCCGCCTTTCGTGGTGTTGCTCGAAGAACCAGACCACTGATGTCCAACCAGGCTGCTGACACCAGAACACTCCATATCGCTTCAGAACTCCATCGGGTCGGATATTATCATGCAACTCGATGACGTGATCGCAACGACCTCCCCAGACCATGCCCGAATCAAGGAAGCCATGGAGCGTTCTGTGCGGTGGTTAGATCGCTGCATTGACGCCCATAAATACCCCGAGAGACAAAATCTTTTCTGTATCGTCCAGGGCGGTTTAGATTTGGAGCTTCGGAAACAGTGCTGCGCTGAAATGGTGGCTCGAGATACCCCCGGAATCGCGATTGGTGGGTTGTCTGGAGGTGAAGCCAAGGAGGAATTTTGCAAGGTGTATGTGGTTCTCCTGGACCCGTTCTACTCATTCAGACTGACACTTTCATAGTGTGGATACTTGTACCGGGCTTCTGCCAGAGCACAAGCCTCGATATGTAATGGGCGTGGTATGTTTCATCTGGAACTCGGGCAATACCTGGTTTAACATTGCTCTGCAGGGATACCCCGAGGATATTGTTGTGGCGGTGGCCCTGGGGGCCGATATGTTTGACTGTGTCTGGCCGACTCGCACAGCGGTAGGTCGCCTCCATCTATGAGTCCCAGAATCTTGTACTGATCCCACGTAGCGTTTCGGAAACGCCATCGTCTCCTCAGGTACATTGAATCTCCGGAACCAACCGTTCTCAAATGATTTCAGTCCCATCGAAGAGGGATGTACCTGCGCTTGCTGCCTTCCCGCAGATCAAGGTGGCCTTGGGATCACCAAGGCGTACATGCACCACGTTACCGCAAAGGAAACCGTCGGTGCTCACCTGTAAGATGCGTCTTCTGATTGATATGCCTATTGCAATTTCATAAAATACTAACGCAGAATCAGTCTGACTATCCACAACGTCCACTTTCTCTTGAACTTGATGGCCTCTGCCCGACAGGCCATTCTAGAGGATCGTTATCCGGCATTCGTGCGTGACTTTTTCCGGAAGATTTATAAGGGCGACAAGTCCAAGTACCCTCAGTGGGCTGTTGGTGCGCTGCAGGGAGTCGGGATGGACTTGCTAGAAGATTAATGTGAGTCTCGGGGCGCGATGATGAACGGCAAGCGGGAATGACGATACGAGATTCTTGATCTGATATAAACATGTGCATTCAAAGGTGTCGCGGTTGGTTAATCTATTTGAATCATGATTCAACGTGACTGACAAATTCCTTCTTCTTTCGCATTTTCTCGCACTTGCAGAGGCCATTTAGCCATCTGGCCCTTGGCGGACTGCCCTATACATAGACGGATCCAAACGGACTTGATGATACAAATGAGATTCACCTGTGCTAGCGCATTCTGAGTATATCAGTCGCATGTCATTAACCTTCTACCAGACACCAGGGGCTGTCATTGGTATCACAAGTGCGAATTGTTGTAGCTTCTTCTTCTCCGGATAGAATTTAAATGACCGGTACGGAATACACCACGACAGACCATCCACACGATTAAAAAGCACCCAATTCTGGACGATATCTCTTTTAGAAAGTATTCACAATTCAATACCACAATTATCGAAGCTGAAGTAAAAGTAGATTAGACCGATAAGATAGCCGGTGTCCCACGTGACGACGTGTCGCGCTTCGACGCGACGTGGAGATCTGCGGATTTCCTCAGTTCCCACATTAGCAAGTGCATCGTCAGGCAAAGGAAAGAATAGAAGCACGAGGCAGTGGTATCACACCTTCAGTCTACCATCCCAAAACCCCGACAATGACCCAAGAACAAGTCCCTACCGCCCCGGCGCCATCGGCGCCACACAACCCTTCGCACGAAGAGCACCAGTACCTCAACCTGATCCGCGACATACTTGCGCAGGGTGAGCACCGACCTGATCGCACTGGCACAGGCACAAGGGCACTCTTCGCTCCCCCACAACTTCGATTCTCCCTCTCAAAGCCCAACCCCGAAGGCGGCGCTCCGATTCCCGTGTTGCCCCTCCTCACCACAAAACGGGTCTTTCTGCGCGCTGTGCTTGCCGAACTACTCTGGTTCATTGCCGGCAGTACATCCTCCCTGCCCCTCTCCGAAGCTGGCATTAAGATCTGGGATGGCAACGGGAGCCGTGAGTTCCTCGATAAGGTCGGACTGGGACACCGCGAGGAAGGCGACCTGGGCCCCGTGTATGGCTTCCAGTGGCGGCATTTCGGGGCCGAGTACGTCGACGCCAAGACAGACTACACAGGCCAGGGCGTGGACCAGCTCAAGGACGTGGTGGACAAGATCATGAACTCGCCCTTTGACCGCCGCATTATCATGAGCGCGTGGAACCCGGCCGATCTACGCAAGATGGCTCTGCCCCCGTGCCACATGTTTGCGCAGTTCTATGTGTCATTCCCACCGGGCATGAAGCTGGATGAGAAGACGGGGCGGCCTGATCAGAAGGGCATGCTCTCTTGTCTTCTCTACCAGCGGTCTTGTGATATGGGCCTCGGTGTCCCATTCAATATAGCCTCCTACGCGCTTCTTACTCACATTCTAGCGCATGCTGCTGATCTTCACCCCGGAACCCTGATCCACACTATGGGCGATGCTCATGTCTACCTCGATCACATCGATGCACTGAACGAGCAGCTCGCTCGTGAGCCAACGGAGTTCCCGGAGCTACACATCAAGCGGGATGACCGCGGCAGCGCGGTCATTGATGGCTGGAAGGAGGACGAGTTTGAGGTGGTTGGGTACAAGCCGCATAAGACGATCAAGATGAAGATGAGCGTTTGATTTGATCACTGTCCATGTTTGATGTCTAAAGGATACCAGTTTTTCGGAACAACGTAAATGCCATGAATTATATACCGTTCAGTCAGCAAACAAATTGTCGCTAGAGTTTCATGCAGTATGGGCAAAAATGCTGCCATCTATCATGAAAATATGAAGAAGAAAGAGAAAGAACAACGCTTCTGGGTGTATCAAGATGCATACGCTCCGGAACCCTAGAATGAAAACAGAAATAGGCTGAAATGCACATCACGACTTCTCCAGAACCGCCCCAGCACCCCGTAGCAAGACAATCGTATCACCCTGCTTCACTTTACCCGCTCCAATGGAATCCGAGAACTCCAGGAAATCGCCCGACTCGACATGGAAAACCCGGAGCCGCGCCTCTTCTCCTCCGCTCCGGTTATTCAAATTCTCGACCCGCAGCCTCTTAGCAGCATCATCGAGCACCCGGCCCACCTTCCACCGCGAGTCGAAGAAGAAATCCCCCGACGGCGGCTCCGCAGCCTGCGTATCCGCCGTGCCAACCGTATGCAGATACAACCGCTTATCGGCGGGGACGCCTGCCTCGCCTTTCGCCGAGCGCTTCATATTGTTCACGCTCACGGCCCGCGCGGCAGGGCTGTTCGGCTTAGGTTTCGTCTTCGGAATCAGATTGGCGCCGGCGGCCTGTTTATCCCGGCCCCAGGTGCGCACGCGCGCAAACATTGACTTGATGGTCTCGTTCGGTGCTGCGCCAGGGCCCTGCCGCGCGCCCAGCGGGGTAAGCTTGGCGCAGTCATGCTCCTCGCGGAGGCGGTGTTTCAGGCAGTACTGGTGGTTGCAGTTGGGGCAGCGCACGCCGGGGTCTTTGAGGGTGTTGATGAGGGTCTTGCAGGCGAGGTGGGCGCACTGGTCTGAGTTGTAGATGGTGGGTTTCTCCGGTGCGGAGCGGTTCTCTTTCTGGTTGGATGTGCCGTTGCGACGGCGGGCCCATTCGCCGGCACGGGCGCATTTATGGGCAGTTTCGGAGCGGTGCTCGAGGCAGAAGGTACCGCGACAGGATTCGCAGCGGAAGGGGAGGAAGTCGAGCTGGCCGCAGTACTCGAGTTGGCAGTGGCGGCCGATCGATTCGAGGTCTTCATCGGCCATTTGCGTGAATGATTCCTTGGGCGCGGCGGAGGGCGCGCGGCCCTTGGAGACGGTAATGGGTGACATAGGTGTATGCAGATGGCTAAAAGAAAGTGCGAGGAGAAAGATTGAAAAGCAGAAACCGAGATTGTATGCAGAGTTGATAGACGCAGATCGCAAGGTGTAGAAGCTGCTGGTTCAGTTGACTAATGTGGAGAAGCGTCCAGCCGTTTGGGCGCCACCGATCGCGTTACGTCAGCACGGAGATCGGAGATCGGCTCTCCGAACTATAGAGAGGCAATAACGTAGGTAAAGATGTATATACTGTATAGATGGGTGGACCTTCGGTAGCCAGGTTCTATTCTTGTTGATTAGGACAGAAAAATGCTCGACAAACAAAATAAACTAAATTCTTTCTACTCCGCCAAAAATAAAAAAGTCGATTTACATTTCTATTGGCTGGTACCGACGCCTCCCAGTCTTGCTGCTGATATGCCTTAGCAGCCTCAACAGAGCCCAGCGCGGTATATACCGCCCGGCATATTGTGAGAATGAGGCTTAACCCTAAAGCCCAACGCCCAGTAACTCGCGGAAATTTAGAAGCACTGTTTATCGCCTTGTGAGTATTCCAATGTCTGCATCTAGCCAGCAGCGACCCTGAACAGTGTTTCCGAAAGAATGATTGAAGAGATATCACAATCGTGCATGTTTCTACATACTACCCCGATCAACTAGAAGAATGACCGAGAGAGGAAGATTAAAAACAAAAAAGATTGTCCTTCACCGACGAGCCTCCACAGAAAGCCCAGCAGAAAGCAAATAAGAAGCAGAAAACCATTCCGGACGCAAGGGGTATATGACGCAAAACATGGAACTGACAACCAAGGACATATGGGTATGACACTAGAGCCCATCCATGACGCCAAATAGAATCGGAAGACCACCCAAGGAAGATAGGAAGATAGGAAAAAGGAAAAGTAAGGCAAGAAAGCGATTGCAGGGATATTTTCAGACATCACAGTGGGGCATAGAAAGAGCGATCGTTTTGAGGATCAGATTGATTTTGTTGTCCCTGGCCCGGCGCAGAGGTATTTGGTGGATGATTGCCACGATGTCCCTGGTCTAAATGTTCCGGCGTAGCGAAGGGGATAGGACTGCTGGATGTGAAGACAGGAAGGCCATTTTTAGTCTGTGCTGCAGACATGGGAGGTGAAAAGATATTCGAGTGAGGATGCGAGGCGTCCGGATTCGGGGTGATGTTGTCAGGGGTCAAAGGTGGAGATGCTTGTGTAGCGAATGTCGTTGTTTGCTGGACTGCAGAAGTAGAAACTAATGGAGCTGTCCATTCAGATGGCTTGGAAGCTGGAACTATCCCATCCGTGGCACTCGAGTCAATAGACTCTGCAGCGGATGCCAACGGCGAAGACGCAAAAGGTGCATCAGACGACATCCCAAACTTCGAAGCTGGGTTTTCCTGCTTCATGACCACCACATTAGGCAAATTTTCCAAGGAAGGCGTCGGCAGTGGAGGTAGCGAGCTGGTAGGCGTGGTCTCTGAACGGACGGCGGACCTGCTACGAGCAGATTTAGAACCACTTGTCTTCCGCGGAGACTTGGGTGACTTTGGAGCTCTTGTTCCTTTCGATGTCTGTTTGCGCTCCTCAGATGTCTTCTTCTCACGCGCAGCCTGCACCTCGGGGGAGGGCATTTTCAGCTTAAGCCTCTGTATACCAACAGACAAATTCTCCACCTCGCTTGAGGGCTGGGTGACCTCGTCAGCAAGCTTTGAAGGTAGGAAAGCAGTAGGAACTTTGGGAACTGGAGGTTGCTTTCTGGGGCTAGCGGAGCGTTTGGGAGTGCCGGGACGTGATCCACTGGTCTTTCGAGAGCCAGTTGCAGAAACGGACCTAACAGATGGTGTCGGGGCCCTAGCATCCACAGGAGTCTCTTGATCATTCAAATCGCCCATGGCAACAGGTGCTGCTGCTGTAGCGCTCTTTCTACGACTGGCATCTAAGGATGGGGATGACTCTCGAGATACGTCTGGCAGGTCGTTGCCATCGATAGTTGTTCGTCGATTTTTGCGCATCGCCTGCTGTCGAGGTGTAGCTGGCCGGGGAGAATAAGGCGTTGGCGACTTTGTCTTCCTCACTCGAAGCTGTCGTTTTTCCTCAATCGGTGGTGGAGGAGGCGGAGGTGGAATCACAGCGGGATTGATGCCACCGTCCAACGCTACCTGGCGTTCACGTCGTTGGCGAGAAGCCTCAGCATTGAGATCCTCTGGTCGACAGCTCATTGTCTGCCTATGCTTGGGAATGAGAACCTTTGATAGCTCGTGTACGGCTGTTGCCCACCCCACTTCTGGCAACGGAGGACGGTTGGGATCCAGGCCTGGATACGAGGAAAAGTATTTCCGGTCGCGAGTAGGAGCGACCACCTTCGCTGAGAATGAGCGAGTCGGGGCAAAGTATGTCGGAGCAGCTTTCTGGCCTTTGCTGGGCGGCGAAACAAGTGCGTCTAGCTCAGCGAGCATGTTCGGAGACCACCAATTGATATCGTATTCGGGTTGCGTTGAAGGCTGCTTGAGAGCATCCTTGGGAGATGTTGCAGTGACACTCGGCCGGCGTGGAATGTCAGAATCACTCGCAGTCACGTTCCCCAATCCAGATAAATGGCTGAGAACGCCACTAGTCAAAGCTCGATCACTATAGCCACCTTCCAGCACACTGATGACCCGGCCATCCACGCCAAGGCCTTCCTCCTGGGACATCCGCACGACATCGGCCGTGAATTTGGCATAAAATTCGGTTGGCACGTTGACCTTGTGGCGCTGCATTCCAGTGCTTTCCCATTCACTTGCATCAAAGCCCGCAGAGATAAAGATAGCAGCCTTCGGGGGAGGCCCATTGGGTGTTTCGGCAAGTCGCTTGGTCTGATTTCGAAGGAAGGCACGAGCTTTGTTGATCAAGACCGTGTATTTTGCGCGGTACAATTTCCAGAATTCAGACTCGGCCTCCCAGGTGTCCAGATGCACATTCCAGATAGACTGACCATGCGCGCCATCAATACATACACTCGCGTTGCGTACTTTATCGGGGTCACCGCCTTCGCAAGGGTATGAGTTAATATCGTGCAAACTGTAATATCCAATCGCCGTTTTCTTGTAAGGCGCAGCATTTCGTGGAGCTGTCGATGCTTTGAGGTTGTGATCCCATGTGATGTCCTGTGAGCCATCGCCGTGGTGGAGATCGAAATCCAAGATGGCGGCATGTGTCAAGCCATGGTTCATGGCCGCGTACGAGATACCAACGTGAACATTGTTGATCCAGCAGAACCCGGATGGGAAATCAGCCGAGCAATGATGGCCCGGAGGACGGATACAGACAAATGCACGAGTGGTTGGGCCAGGGCCGAGAACGGCGTCGATGCCATCACAAACACCACCCAACGCACCCTCAAAGGCGTTCAGAGATTCAGCGCACAGATAAAGATCGCCGGAGTGGAGCGGTGGTCCACCGAATGCCAGGCCATCATTACCTTGAGTGCGCGGCCGAACTAATTCCTTTCCCGTCAGAGCCAAGCGCGACTCTGCGACATCACACATGCTCTTCAAGTCAGCCATCCATTGCGTCCCATGAACATTCGTCACAGCGACGTCGGAAAGCGCCAATGACCGAGACGTTCGGCGGATCTGGAATGGTGGCGGGGGCAACAGATGTAGATCGAGATCAGGGTGCGGGGCGAAGAGTTCCCCTGCATGCCGACGACCAAGGCGCACATATGCCGCAGAGATTCCCAATACACAAGCACGAATGCGCTCCGGTCTCTCGACGATTGACGATAACAGAGCCTTGGAAGCCCGCGGGCGCGAGAAACGGTGGCCGTAACAGGCGTCGTGGACCACCACGACGGTCTTGGATTGAAGATCGACCACTTGGTGCAGGTCCACCTCTTTCTGGAAATGTTCTGCTGCGATCGAGGCAGCAGTGGGGCCCTGTGGCTCCGTTGGACCAAATGCCAACCGCTGTGGCAACATCGCGGGCGACGCGGCGGTGGTCGGGGACCCCGCGATGTTCACGGAGGAGCGACGCGACGAGTCCGCGAGCGGGGAGGACGGACCGTTGCTGGCAGAAACAGATCGCAGAGACGCGGTGGACTGGCGTTTTTGGAGGGCAGGAATAGATTTGCGTCGTTCGTCGCGTAGAGAGCTGGTGCTGGGGATGCGGCGCGGCGCGGGTTGGTTGGGAGGAAAGGGACGCGACGAGACATCTTTGGGGGATAAGAGAGAGGGAGAGGTGGGCAGCGGCGTCGCGGCAGCGTTCGCCAGCGTCAGGCGGTTTAAAGAATCCGAAAGCTCACAATGCGACGGAGGCATTGTGGCGTGGTTGTTTTGGGTGTTATCAATGGGCCTTGGAGGCGGATCATCCTGAGGGGGGTTGGAAGGCTCCATGATGCAGAATCATAAATTATAGATCGGGCATGAGCAGAGTCCCTACTGGTACAAGAGAACAAAGGACTTTGTCGCGCGAATCAAAGGGAAAAGGGGTGAAAGAGGAAGAAAAGGAGATGCGGGATGAACATTGGTTCCCTCCCTGTGGTCTATTCCTGCTCGTATGGGGCAAGGGGTCAGTCGATCCCATCCATTCCAACAACACCGGGCATTCTTCTATACCATCTGGACGCTGGATGAAAACTGTTTCAGTGGGATATGCCTGGTAGGAAATCACATTCTTTCCTAACCATACAGGATCTCTATCAGAAAAAAATAATAACATGAACATGACCATCACCTGTCGACGAGGTCTGGTTGAAACCGATCAATCCAATGGACAAACGCCTTGGAACCCCTGGAAAAGTCCATCTTTTCCAGTAAAAAGGCAACAGATTTCAGCCAAAACACCTAGGCTGGAACGATGAACACGAAAGGAAATCCAAAACCGATTTGACAAGAAAAAAAAAACCAGGGATGCGATCATCTACCGCGATCGCAGACCCCGCCATTGATACCACTGGTACCACCGGCGGCCAAGAGAGGCCTTCTCATCCATGGAATCTTCAGATCGGCGCCGACCCTTTCCCTCTTCCCTTCGAGTCTTGCTCTCCGTTTTGAATCCACGTGTAGCGTGTGAATTGCAGAAGCAGTGCATGTGGACGGTCTCAATGCTGACTCCCGGGCAGTTGTTGCGACGGCGGCTGGCGCAGATGCTCTGACCGGCGTCTTCTTCACAATGGCACCACTCGTAGAGCGTGAAGTATTGACGACACATTGTGAATTCTGCTCTGGTGATTATCCAGTTGGGCGGTAGTTTTCAATTCAGTGTTCTCATCTAACGGCCCGCGCGGGACGATGACGATAGTGGAGTCGTGGAGAGGCAGGGCTGCGAAGACCGTGTGCCAATCCAATAGTCGGTGATGCGAAGACTTGGATGTTCAGTTGCAGAGTAGTAAATCAATCACCACCTGAAGTGACAATTTTCGATACACTCGGGGCAAAACTGCGTCGTTCGAGAGTGGAGTATAGCGGAAGAGTCGGGTCGGAATGGTGCTGCCACTGACGAGATCGAGAAACAGGAAAATGAGAGGAAGCGAGGTTCAGACCAGCTGAAGAGAAATGCGGAGGTTGGAAAGGTCCAAAAAGAGAGGGAAAAGATGTCTGCAGCCCGCAGGGCTCTTTATGGTCTAGAATGTGTGGTGAAGAAGGGCAGGCTGGGGATGGTCAGCCTGCAGTAATAATGAGTGAATGGGACCGCGTCATGAAAGAACCATGGTCAGAGTCCCCAAATCTGACGTCAAAGAGACTATGACCCTGTCTGTAGAGCAGCCGGGATGGCCGGTACAATAAATAGGAGGGTCTACGAGGTGGTGAATTGCCTCATCCGTCCGGCGCTTAATGTTACATTTTCCACCGGCAAGTGGTATTTGCAGCGCTGGAGCCCAACTGGGAGATTTGGTACCACTCTTGTGCCCCTGGTTGAGAACAGTTGCCTGGGTCGTACCTTGGCAAGTGCCATTTTTAGCGTGGCTTGACTGGCTGACAGGTAATGTGAGGCATGATCTATTGTCTTGGCCTAGGCATAAAGATAATGGCCGCAGGATGCAAAAAAAGAAACACAAGCCTCCCGGTGGAAGGGGGTTGGCTCACAAGGACGCAAAGGAAACAAGTGCTGGCGGCTCAGGTAAAAATAGGGCTTTTTGGGGAACAAAGATCTCAGATCTCTTGGACGGCAGGACGTTAGTTTGAAACGTAATGGGCGACAATCCGATCGACAGGGCAGGCAGATCGAGACGAGCAGTCTTATTCTGTGACGAACAGGGATCCGCGCTAACCCGAGCGGCTCTCAGGTGTTGATTTCCGGTGCTGCAGATCCTTGATTGGACCGGGTTGGCTGTCTGAGTTGCCGCCAGCCCCCGGGCAGGTTGGGCCGGGAGTCCGTTGGACGTGTCAGTTGGCGCCGAGGTTCGACCGGTGACTGAACAGTCTGGTGTCACTCGGGCATTCCTAGCGTCGCATGGTTTTGCGATCTGGAGACGGGGATGAGATCATGTCGATCATCCCCGGACGCAAGCGGAAAAGCGGAAGATCGAGGCGCAAAAGAAAGTGTGAATGTGGCGCAGCACCGGCAAGGTTGGAGATGGCGACTGTGGCGGGTGAGGCGTGGCGGTGCAAATGGGACATGGGCATTGTCACATGACACGGAATTCTCCGCGGAATTTAAGCCTCAGGCCACAATGGGGCGTATCGCATCGGCTCCGTTGTGAGTCGACGTTTCCCCATTGCCGCGGGCTGCTGGGAAGAAGGCGCCTTCCAGCTACCTCATAGATACAACCAGCGACTTTTCTATCCTCTGGAATCTTCACGCCGCCAATCCCTGATTTCCAACCGCTCAATTCCCACTTTTGGAATTGCCATGACCACCTCAGAGGACCAGATGCCCAATATGGCCGCCACCCCCGCGCGAACCTCGACATTGATCGCAAACCTCTCCGCCGTCGCAGCGCGTGTCAGCACCGCGGCAACACAATCGCCAAGCCCAAACAAGCCTGTTCGGCTCGTGGCCGTCTCCAAACTCAAACCAGCCTCGGACATCCTGGCCCTGCACCAGTCCCCACCATCGCAGCTCCACTTCGGTGAAAACTACCTGCAAGAGCTCCTCGAGAAATCCCGACTGCTCCCAGCAAGCATCAAATGGCACTTCATCGGCGGCCTACAGTCAAATAAGTGCGTGACGCTGGCCCGCGACGTGCGCGGGCTGTGGGCCGTGGAGAGCGTCGACACGGAGAAAAAGGCCGGCTTACTCGACAAGGGCTGGGGAGAGCGCCGGGCAGAGCAAGTCCAAGAGCAGGAACAAGCCCATTCAGCCGACCCGTCTCAAACGGGCGCAGAAGCAGACACTCGACTCCGGATCTACGTGCAGGTCAACACCTCGGGCGAAGAGAATAAGGCCGGAATCGACCCCGACGCCGCACCGGGACTGTGCCGCCATATTAGAGAAAATTGCCCGCGTCTCAAACTCCAGGGTCTAATGACTATTGGCGCTATCGCGCGGTCCAAGGCGACGACGCCGGAGAACGAGAATGAGGATTTCGTGTGTCTGCGTGAGACGCGGGATCGGATCGTCTCGGAACTGGGACTGACGGGCCCCGAGGCTGATTTGGAGTTGAGTATGGGGATGAGCTCTGATTTCGAGGGTGCGATTGCGCTGGGCTCGAATCAGGTGCGTGTCGGTACGACGATTTTTGGGGATAGACCGCCGAAGGCCGAGGCCCGAGTTGTTTAGTTTCAATGCCTCAGGGTGGGCTTGCATTTCTAGGTTGGCGGTATTCTACGAGTTATGAATTGTTGCATTGGGGCGTCGAGTCAAAAGATTGGGCGGACTAAAGATTGTCCTGGTGGATGAGCCAGCTGCAGGTCTAATATGGCTTCGCGCAAGACGTCAGCCTGGTGGAAAAAGGATGCTGGTCACTGTACATCACTATCACTCTGGTCCAAAATTATACATGAACAAACGAGCTATAAAGTTTTGGAGAACGTTCGCTGATATTTGGCTCGGGAGTTGGTGGAAGATATACATGCATGCATCGTCGCCGTGTAAATGCCATAATTACAGCTCGCGGGACCCTACACCCCGCGCTGAAACCCCCTGCGCCAGCTTCTGCTCCATCTGCTTGACCAGTGCCTGCGGGACGCCTTCTTGTGTAGCGCGAATGGTAACCCGATACATCTGGAGGTCAAGTTAGTACTCTAGAAGATCACAGCACAGGGGGGGGGGGGGGGGGGTTGGTCATATACCGATTTCTCGTAATTGGGCTCCAGTCGCAACAAACATCCCGTTTTACCACCTTCGAACTGGAAAACTCCGCATCCAACAATATTGTTGGCGTTGGGGTCCACGCCCTCCAGAATTTTCCATGCGAACCCTTCCACAATCTGGCGAGTGTGAGATTGGTTGGTGGTTTTGTTCTTACTGCTCAGTCCGAAAGTCTTCTGAGCCTCGAGGGGTGCACCACCGATCTGGCGCCAGCGTTTAAAGAAGTCCTCAGCAGACAGTGAAGATGGCTCCATGTACCGGTGCATCAAGACGGGCAGCTGGAGCGTGTACGCTTGGAGGGCACCAGCCAAGTACGAGATACGAATAGTGGGCGCATCCGAGAACGGGCCGTGTGTAGCGCAGAACAGTGTCTGCTGAGTCTGGCCAGCAGCAGCGACGGTTGAGTCGGGAAGATTCTTGCTGTCAATCTTCAGGTTAGGAGAAGCAGGGTTGTCAAGGGTCGTGGTCAAGGATGCGATAGAATAGGTCGACTTGTTGGAGATATAGATCTTGACAACACCCATATGGCCACGGTACTCGGAGCGCAATCCCACGTGGATCTGCGCATCCTCGAATAGCACACCTTGCTGCGCAAAGTACAGGCGGTTAAAGCCAATGTCCCACTCTGGTGTGAGATGTGCTGCACTGGCCATGTTCGGAGGAGGCGCCGGGGGTCCGCTAAGATCCAGGCCCGCCAAGTCACCCGATGCACTCGTGGCACTCGTGGGAGTTCCATTGGAGCCAGTTCTGTTGCCATTGACAATCGTGGTAAAGGAGCGCTTGAGACCGGTGGTCTGCGCCATCAGGACTTCTTGTTTATCAGCGTTTGCATCCTTGCCGCCAACGACCCAAGTCTTCCTCTCCGTTGTACCGGCTGTCTTCTGGTGCAGTCGCGACAGGAGAATCGAAGTCCTTTCTGAAAAGGGTGGCATTTCATCACAAACGGTCCGTAGGAGGTCATCTGTCGGAAGGGTGGCCAATGAGAGGTATTCAAATGCTCGTTGTTGCAATTCGGAATCGGGAGAGTGGCTGTAGAGTCGGAAGATCTGCAAGAGCTGGGGCTTAATCTCCGGGAACAAGTTGACGAACTTGACAAATGATGACAGAATCATGGCTCGGGCGTTATCAGAGCCGGTGAACATCTTGGCCTGGAGGGCTAGGAATTGCTCAATCGGACTCGACCCAGCACTGTCGGCAATGAGATGACCGAACTCGCCCAGGACATAACACCCGATTTTCACCAAGCTCTCATGGCAATCAGTCTTGAGGTAGGTGAGAAGTGTGTGGGCCGCATATGCCTGCAGCTCTTCGTTGTTGGTCACAATCTGAATGACGCGCTGCCAAACTTCATCGTTGACATGATCGCCGGCGAGCGACAGCAGTTTCAGGGTCATATCAATGTACCATTGCGCATCTGTAGCATATTTCTCAGTGAGAATGGCCACCTTCAATACCATTTCCTCGCGAATGGCATAGTCGGCCGTTTGCAGGTAGCGCAAAAGTTCGTTGACGATTGGGCCCGCGTTGGATGTATCACACATGCTGTATAGCAGATCCAATCCCTTGCGGCGAACACTGATGTCTCGGTCACGGAGGGATCCCAGGATGATGTTCTGGTGCTTCTTTATAGGATCAAGGGTCTCTGCTCGAGCAGCAAAATGGGTCATCGCATCGAGGCCAAGATATCGAACATTCGTTTCACGGGATTGAATGTATTTGCCCAGGCGGGACGAGATCTGCATCATGAGACTGTGCTCGGAGTCAAGATGAATAAGGAGGTTGATGGCTTCAAAAAGAATTGCGTTCTGTGCGTTGTTCTGTTGGACATTCTTGGGGGTCTCCATAGCAGAGTGCATAATTTGCGCCAAGGACTCGCGGATAATTTGGCGGACGTGGCTGTCTTCTGCAACGGGAGTGAGCAACTATAACGAGAATCACCTGGTGAAGACCGACATACCTGACGGAGGATAATACTGCAATAGGCGCAGAAGCTTGACCTGAATCCACGGGCACGGCACTCGGTAGTAAAGGTAATCAGGCGCAATATCATTGTCAACCACAATTCGCTTCAGCCGCTGTGCGGCCTTGACATAGCTACCTCTATATTCCTCTGGCATATCCTGAGCCAGCGCCATGACCAGCGATGTCACAGACAGAGTGACACCCATGTCCGGATCATCCATGATGGAGATAATTCTTTCAGCCCATTCGTTTCGAACGATGTCGGGGTATTTGCGGTATAGACGAAGTAGTGTGAGGGCCGCCTTCTTTTTGACAAAGGCTTTGGAGGTCCTGAAAGATTTTCAGTTGGCAACGCTCTTCAAATATAGTCCAGGATATACTCACGGTGAGATCAGGAGTCGATGGACCTCGGTGCCTAGGGCCTCTCCGAGTTCCCGACCACCCACGTTGGCCACCGCATGCAGCGCCAGACAATTGTTCAATTCATTATGATCCAAGAGATCCTTTCGAATGCTGTTGACAACCAGGTGCAGTAATTCATGCTGCTCGTGGAGGAACAGCGTCACAGACAGATAACCAATTTGCTTCTCGGAGTACTTGGTAGATGAGATCAGGTTGACCGCTTCAAGATGACCAAAATCGACTTCGTAGCCCTGGATATAGACATAAAGCAGCTTGCAGACGTATTTCTTTTTTTGATAGCCGTTGAGGGAGCCCGACTTGAACTTCTGTCGGATGTTGGCGAGCTCCTTGTTCACACGCTTTTCCTCCAATTCTCGCGCCCGCGCATTCCGCAGGTCCGCGATGAATTGCACCAGTCCTCGCATAGACGACATGATCAGATCTCGCCGTAGGCTGCGGGGGAGAGCGCGCTCTCGAACACACAGTAAACACTAATTCCGGGGGGGTGGGGTCGAGGGACCAGGCTCGCATGCCACGCGGAGTTCAACCTCAGGGGTTTGCGATCGGACTGACGACGTCACACAACCATGTCCCTACAGCGTCGTGGCGTCGATGGTACATTGGCCACCCGGGGTCGAGGACGGGCAATGAAATGGGTTGGTGGGAGAACTGAGAAACAGGGGGTTTGCAGGTCGCAGGGGTTCTAAAGTCAGAAGCGGGAGGTCAGCGTTAGGCGAGCCGCGCAGGAGGCGGGAGGGAGAGGAATGAAGCAGGAACCACCATACAAGAGCACGGCCAGGCAAGTCGAGCCTTCAGGAAAGCGCGGGAGCAAGTCGAGTCGAGATCCCCCATAACAGCGGTGCGCCGTCCTGCTTGGGGCCGCTTCCGCTGTCGATCGTCCGGGTTCCGCGGTGTGGCGCAGGAACAATGTTGATGCGCAGTGGCGGTGCAACGATACTACTTTCGGTAACTACGGCACGCTGCTCTGACGTTATCACGTCCAGTAGATCTCGATCGACACTCATTTACAGCCCGGCGGTTGATTCTCAAACCATAAGAGCTGGAAAAAAAAAACATCTTTGAGCATGCGTAGTGACGTTTTCATGTTTCGTAACGAATCACACATCGAATGCGTGTGAATTAGACTATTGTACACCAAGCAATTCACCGAGACGCCACCCTCCCTAAGCCTAAACCATAGAAATGCAAGTCATGATGAGAGAAAAACGAGAGGCCAGTGTGGCCTAAGTGCTGATCAAATCAAGCAATTCAAGCGCGAGTGGTGAAGTCCACCTCGAGGGCAGAATCGATACCCTCAGCCTTTTCGCAGGTGCAGGAGGCTACATAAAGATATTAGACTCTGCTGGCTCCACTCATGTTTGCAATGTGCAGTCTTGGGTGCTTTGAAGACTTACCAGAGGGACGACTGCCACAGGCGCAGGTCTCGCCTTGCACGGGCTTGTTCTCAGTGACTGAGCGCTCACAGGTACACTGGCCAGCGGGACGGGCGCCTGAATGGTATGTTAGCCTACGATATTCCAATCAGTTACTTGGGTTGCATGGATGAAACATACGGCAAGAGCATCGAGGTCCAGCAGTGACATTCTCGGTGGAAGCCTTGTTGCAGGAACAGTGCAGGGCGCTCTCCTTGCCGCAGGAGCACTTGGCCTGGGCAGCACAGACGCAACCTCCGTCTTGGGAGGTCTTGCAGCAGGTAGAAGTGGGGTGGACCATTTTGGAAGGTGATTGGTTGTTGGATTTGTAGATCGGGAATGAGAAGTGTTCTGGAGTGATGTGCTTGCTGTTGTCAAACTCAAGGAGTCGCAGGAATCAAGATCACCGAGTAAATGGAAGAGAAGCTGTGAATACTGGAAAAAAGAAAAGAAAGGCCAGTCTCGTCCGGGACCAACTGACATTTATACTGGATTGCATGCGTCAGAGCCCAATGGCTGGATTATCAATGACCTCCCGCTGATTGGTCAATGACATATATCACGTGATGTATTACCTTCCCTTTCGGGGTTGCCAGGCGAGGCGGCTGAACCGCGCTGCAAATTCACCCCTTCTGAATGGCTGCAGCCCTGGTCAGCGCGGCTGTTGATGACCTTCATCGCTCTTCTGATTCGATGAGCGGCCTATATTGGATGATCTTCACGGCTGGGTTGGCCCTGCCAATTCCCCATGACAGGCAGAAGGTTCCAGAATGGGTCTTTGAGTTCAGAAGTAGGAATTCACAGCACGCAGAGCTCAATCGCGTGGTTGTGCCATGGTTAGAAAACGGTAGTCATACTAGGTCGGATTAAAATAAGGAATCGCCAGCGTGATTCCTGGAATACTGTGAATGCCTAAATTTCTCCATCCTCTACAGACCATTCTTCATTCAAGAACACCCGATCAGCCTCAAGGCGCGGGGATATCCTTCGGTATGTACGAACCGACCATTCTGAATTAGGGTAATTAGGGCAAGGCGGCAATCTCGGAGTTCTCCGATTTAAACTTCAACTCAACTCCTGTTTTGGTGTACAGATAGTCCTATCGTGTCGGATAGTTCTCTTGTGGATCGACAACATGCAAATCGACACCGCAGTGCAATCACCACCTTCCGCCGGCGAGCTCGACAGCAATTCCCATCTCTGTAAAATTAAGGTGGCACCCGTTACATTTGACATGCATCGCCAAGCCGCGGTTCGCTCCCAGATAAGAGAAAATAGCCATCGCTCATCAACCAGTCAAATGGTGTGATTGGCCTTCTCCTCTCCAGCCTAGCGTGGAAGCCTTTTTCTGCGCTTCGCCGAGAGAACTCAATCTCTGTTCCTAGTTTGTATCTTGGGGATTTCCTTGTGGTCCCGACTAGTTGCTGCGGCTATGGCTGGCTTATCCGAGCAGCAGGAGAGCTCTGGCAAGACGGCGAGCCAGTATGTCGTGCACGACATTGAAGATCAATCAGCCCCGCAGTCCTTTTTCCCGTCCAGGCAAATCGTCCCCGACGATGACGGACAGGTCGTGTCCCAGCATGAACGGCTGAGTTTGATTCGAGGATTGTCGCAGCGACATGTGCAAATGATTGCGATTGCTGGTGCGATTGTAGGTGCTCCCGATGGCGGGGAGTCAAGAAAACATCTTCGGATTCCCGCCGAACACCCTTTGTTTTGATCGCTTTGTACACTGACATGAGCGGAGTGCTATAGGGTACTGGTCTCTTTCTCGGCCTCGGCGGCTCCATCGCCACGGGGGGTCCCTTGGGCGCTCTACTAGGCTACTTGTTCGTCGGCCTGGTGGTCTGCGCGATCCAGTTTGCGCTGGGAGAAGTCTCCGCGCTGCTCCCAGTGACGGGTTCCTTCGTGCGCCATGCCGAGGTCCTCGTCGATCCCGCGCTGGCATTCGCCGTCGGCTGGAACATCGTCTACGGATGCTTCATCAGCGTGCCCAGCGAGATCTCCGCCGGCGTGGTGCTGATCCAGTACTGGACCGACATCAACGCCGCGGTGTGGGTGACCATCCTCATCGTGGTGTCCGTGGCCGTCGCCATCTCCTTCATCCGGGTGTACGGCGAGGTGGAATTCATCTTCGCCATCCTCAAGATCCTGCTGGTCATCTTTGTTGTCATTCTGGGCCTGGTCATCGACCTCGGCGGCGTCCCGGGCGTCCCGCGACGGGGATTTCACTACTGGAAAGACCCCGGCCCGTTCGTCGAGTATCTGTCCACCGGCTCGTGGGGCCGCTTCCTCGGCTTCTGGGCCGTCATGACCAACGCGGTGTACTCCTTCGCCGGCGTGGAGTCCCTGGCGATGGCGGCGGCGGAAACGAAGAACCCGCGCCAGAATATCCCCAAGGCCTGCAAGCGGGTGTTCGCGCGGGTGACGCTCTTCTATCTTGCGGCCGTCTTGATCGTGGGCATGCTGGTGCCGAGCTCAGACGAGCGCCTGAGCGACGACTCAGGCACTGCAGCGCAGAGCCCGTTCGTGATCGCGGCCGGCGATGCGGGAATCAAGGCCATCCCATCAATTGTGAACGCCGTATGTCTGACGTCGGCGTGGTCGTCCTCGAATCAAAGTATTCTGGCGGGTACGCGGACCCTGTACGGTCTCGCGATCAAGGGCCACGCGCCCAAGATCTTCCTGTGGACGACCAAGTGGGGTGTACCCTACATGTGTGTCTTGCTCCAGGTCGCCTTCTCGTTCCTGGCGTACATGTGTGTGTCCAATGACGCGTTGACAGTCTTCTGGTGGTTCGTGGACCTGACGGCGGCCGGCACCTTGGTCTCGTGGATCACTATTGCGTTGAATCACATCCGGCTGCTGCAAGCCCTGGACAAACAGGGCATTTCACCCGATGCTCTGCCGTGGCATAATCGTATCACCAGTGCGTACTCACGGTTCCCGTTATTGATCCCGCTCCGTATTAACGTGTCCTGCAGGATATACTAGCTGGTTCGCTCTAATATCCTGCGTCATTATCCTCCTCACCGGAGGATTCGCGGTCTTTACGACCGGCAACTGGGACCCTGCTACCTTCGTATCCTCATATTTGTGAGTCTCCGTCAACATTTGTTTCCGGTTTCAGAACAACGTACTCATATCAGTATCAGAGATATCCCTCTCGTCCTCTTCGCCTACGGAGGGTACAAGCTGATCCGAGGCACAAAGATCATCTCGCTGCACATGGTTCCCGTCCAACAAGCCATAGATGAAGCAAACAACGATCCAGAGAACATTCCAATCGCGAAGGACAGTACCTGGTCGAGGTTGAACATCCTATGGGGATGAAATGCTCTGAGGACAAGGATGAATATCAGGCTCTAGGATACTTTGGAGTACAGCATACAGAAGCCACGCGAAGAGGGCTCGAAAGTAATGGGCTGCTTGAGTCGACCGTGTTGATGGTGACGATTAAATCGAATAAGCACAATTAACACTAAACACAATTTTCCGCTCACGCTCGATGGTAAAACAGCGCTTAAAATGACACGAGTCGCTAGGCCGCCATGAACAATTGAACAAACCCGGAAACCACCTGCCTCCAACAAATGCAGCCAACAGAGATGGGCAGTTGGAAATGATAACATGCAGAGATAGAAGTCAAAAAGAAATTAAATGAAAATAAAAGCCAGAAACCGAAAAGAAAAACGCTATAAGAAACACTATGATTAAAACAGGCCGGTGGATATAGATCGAGTGTGGACCGACAGATGAGAAGAAAGAAGGGGAGAAAGAGAAAGGCACCAAATGAAGTTCCAGTACCTAGAGAGAAAACGCCAGACCAGGCTGGATCAGATGACTCGCCAAATAGAGTGTAACAAATGCTTTTGTGACCCTGCCGCGCATCAGTTCATTGCTGAATATAGCTTGCGTAATTGTAAGAGGGATTGTCGAATTTGGTTCGGAGAGATTCAAGGGTGTGCGGAGTCTGCTGCATGGAGTCATGTGCAGCAGGTCCTTGTTCGGAGGGTGCGAATGAGGTCGGAAGGCTCAGAGTTGACGCATTGGCTTGTGTATAGGGCATTCTACCTAATGAGCCGGAGGCGCTTCCGTAAGAGTACAGGCGGTGGTATTCTTGGGGAGCAGAGACAGGCATGGAAGACGTCTGTTGCCCGCACGGTGGGAGCTGTGAGCCCATTCCTATCCCAGTGTAGTCTTTGGGTGCTGACATTGCGAGCTGGGTCTGGTAGTTTTGTGGCTGTGTACCTGTTTGGAGGACGATGGATTAGGGCTTTGCTCTAGCCGTGCTTGGTTTCCAATTAAAAGAAAGAACCAACCTAGACTGCTTATGTCGTATGTCATCTGGGCTCCCTGAGAGTCAGTTGGTGAAACGGAACCTTCGAAGGGCTGATGCTGCTCGTATGGGATCATGCTGCTGGGATGTCGAGGGACGCCGTAGTCCATTGGTGGGCGCACGTACGGGACGCCATGCTGGTTTGAATGGGACCCATATCGGCTAGGAAATGAGAGTCCAGGGTGGAAGGACGGCGGTCGAGAGGAGGCGTCGGATAGACTACTTGATCGGGTGATGGAATAGTCGTTTCTGATGGTCCGGTGCAGATCGGACATTGACGCAGAGGCGGCCGGTCGGCTAAACATCATGCTCGTTTGCGGCAGACCGTCACTCCGTCCCTGTCCAGCAGAAGACATATAAGTTCCTGCGGTCGATGCAGAACTGAGGGGTGAAACAAGGTAATCTTCGTCGTTGGGGTGCTGGAAACAATCGGTCCGAAGTGCCCTCAAAACCGGAAAATCCGGATTAGGGACACCGTAGTCGTGCGGCGAGGCAACGGCTGTGTGGCCTGTTGATTTGCCCTCAAATGGTGCGCGGAGGACTTTAGTGGTGTCGAAGTCATCCGGGAGCGCTCGCGACTTGAGCATCCTCTCGCGATCATTCGACGTGAGACGTTTGAGCTTCGCTCGCCTGCAGTGTGGACTACGGTTAGACCTGGAACGCACGAGAATCTGCAGTGCAACAGGGAAGAACTACCTGTTCTGAAACCACACTTGGACTTGACGCGGAGTCAAACCAGGAATCTCCCGCGACAGGCGTTCCCGATGAGCAGCATCGGGATGTGCCTGGCGCGTGAACTCACTCATCAGGAAGCGGGTCTGGTTATGCGTCAAACTGTCAATAGTGTCAACGGTTTTGTCTCCAACGGTTCCACTCGTGTTGGGAACGTCTTGAACCCTACCGGAATCGCTTCATTTTCTTCTTCTCCAGCCCCGGTG
Organism: Penicillium hispanicum; assembly: GCF_028827665.1. Lineage (NCBI taxonomy): Eukaryota > Fungi > Ascomycota > Eurotiomycetes > Eurotiales > Aspergillaceae > Penicillium > Penicillium hispanicum. Next base: position 1,521,775 of record NW_026623197.1, on the reverse strand, counting down.
ATCTATGATTTTCATCACTTCCCGCGGTTTCGGCCTTCTCATCGGAAGGACTAATGGTGGACTCGTTGTCGTGTTCGTCCTTTGGGTCAAGATCTAGCTGTGAAGCACCAGTCGAGTCTTCCAGCTGATCGCCAACGACCTGCGGCCCAGCCATCGGATAGCTTGCATTGCTGCTGTTGCCACTGGGGATCTCTAGCTTAACCCGTGGCAGATCTCTCTCTATGCCAGCCTTCTGACCGATCGTATTGCGCGATGGGGTTTCTCCCTCGGGATAAGGCCCGGACCAGGTCGTTCTCACAGGCACCGGAGGCGTAGATGAGGCATTTTCAGCCTTCGTACCGGGCTGTTGCATCTCAGCCGACTGTCCGATAGAGTCACCAAGGTCTCGATTCATCTGGAGGGACAACAACGGCGAGGCAATTCGTGGCCCCGAAGCCCGCTCTCCGGGACGAGCAACTGCGGACAGATGAGAGGTGACTGCAGACAAAGATGACGGGATCGGAGAGGACAGTGAAGGCAGCCAAAGACAAGGGCCGCCGATTGACATGGTAAGTTTGACCCTGTTTTTTTTTTCTGGGCTGGACGGAAATCGAGTCGTGATCAAGTTCAGTTCCACGCCCGAGGGTCCTGGTGGATGAGAACTCCAAATATGCGCCAGACCACAACCACCACACTCGAAACAGAACCAGAGCCGGAAAGCAAAAGGGAGGGAAAGGGACAGCAGAAACACCTAATGCGTTCTTTCCCCGAGATGAGACACGAAGGGGAGTGGGTCTGATCAAAGTGCCGGGGCGCTTGCGCAACAAGTTCAGGGTTCCTTCTGCAATTAAACGGAGTAAAAGGGGAAGCCAAATCAAACGTGCGTGATGCAGGCCTCGTTATAAGGAGTTGACCGGTCTCAGAAGCCCGAGAAGCGCCAGAGGGAGAGGGGAGGGGATGTGGATGGGCTTGAGGCGCCAGTTGGTCCGGGTTGCAGATGGCAAGTTCACAAGCAGCGATGTCACGAAGGCGGGACACCAACACTCCCTCTTCAGAGCTCAGCGCGCGGCGTTTCTACCTCGCACGTCTTCGGGTTGCGTCCCTTTTGAAGATCGTTACGCAGCTGGTAGACAAGCCACGAAAAGAAAACACACCCACACCTACTATGTATGTGGTGCCTGGGCAAAATTCGGCAACTGGGTCTCAGCCGGATCGGCTGGAGATCTCTTAATGAGGGAAGAGGGAAAAGCGAGAGACTGGGGGGGGGGGGGGGGGGGGGGAGTGGAAATAGCAGTCGGGTCGACGTATGCTAAGTTTCAAGCCGGACGCCCGCAATGGCCCAGGGTCCACCGTGAAGTCAGAAGTTGGCCACTCTCAGTACTGATGACCAGGAATGTCTGTCGATCTGTCCACGGCGTCATCCACCAGGCCTGCACGTTGGGGAAGTTATACGCTATACGCCTGGGTGTGCGTGCGTAGTCGACGACGATCCTTGCAATGGCCAAAATGGTCGAGATGCGCGAGGAGTCAAAACGGCGTCAGGAAGCCACCCGACGAAGACCGGTGGGGGAGGGGACGGTTCCAAGCCAATATGATGCGCCGAATAGAATCTGCCAAGGTGCGTTGTGTTGGTTAAGAAATAGGATGGCCAAGATGGGAAGGGAAGCAGCAGAGAGGAAAACGGAAGCAAGTCAACGGGTCCTGGAATCAGGAACGCATCGGAAGACGAAGGATTCTCCCGAACCGTCTAGTGGAAAGCCCGGGGTCTAAGACGCGCGAGAGAAGTACATTATCCGAAAGCTATCAACTATGAGAGATCATCGAAGCCTGGAGATCTCACCCCTATCCGGAATCAGGTGCGACACAACCCCAGACAGAGAAGCCCACATGCGTGTATATAGACCAGCAAAGTACGGGGTAATTCCAAAAAGATATGTACCTACTGTAAGTATGGTTATCCACTGGAGTCCGTGGCCAGAGCACAGGGCTCTTCCACTTCCAAGTATGACCACGGCCAGCATCGATTGCTACTCTTGTGGCGAATCGCGGTTGGCGCAAGCTGAAAAAGAAGCCGCGCGAGATGGGAAAAAAACAGCTAGAATAATCTGGGCGTTTTCTTTTACTCTTTTTTTTTTCTTGTCTCAGACTAGGACCCAGATAAGCTCTAGCAGGACCACCTAAACGACAAGAGACTGGATCCGGATCAGGTCCCACGCGGGCCCAGTCGCAACGTATAATAAATAAGAATAATATAATATATACTGTCGCAGTAGTGTAGGAGGAACACCATGATCATGCTCCGGCAAATGACACCAGGAGATTCGCATCTTTCCACCAGAATGGCCGAATGAGCGCGAAGGTCGATACAAAATAAAATCTCCGACGTGGACCAAAGCGGGCGATCTGTTTGGCCCGTTCACGCCTCGAGAGCTGCATGGACCACTCAGCTCGGAGGATAGACCCTTTGCTCACTGCGTTACTTGACCATGTGGTTCTCTTGGCGTGGTGGCTTCATAAGCAGACTAATGCGGACCCTTGGGGCCATCAATCAGGAAACACGCAGCCACTCAGCGAGCTGTCCGCTACAGCTGCAACTGCGGAATATACTAAGTGATGTGAGGCGCTGGAAGACTTGGTCCCAAGGGAATGGTCCAAGATAAAGAAGGAATAGAGAGGGGAAAATGCCGCCAGTGCAGTAGTAGAATGGGGTCATTTTTCCTTTGGTTTTATTTTCTTTGCTCTGTTCATGATGACCCTCGCGATCGTCCATGGTCCAACCAAACACCCTTATAACACACGTTAGCCGTGGCCGTGCCGAAACCCGATGGGGCGAGGGCGGTACAGGAACAAAGCACAGCTGAAACTAGAAACCGGGTCGGCACCAGAGCCTCCCACAGTGGCCAATTCCAACCTCCTCCCCTGACCAACTTTCCTCACGATCAGCCGATGGTGCTGTTCCTAAAAGAATGGGGGGCAACTGCGCCGTCAATCAATCACGCTAATCACGGAGTCCGGGCCTTTAGGGTTCCGTGGCCCAGTCTGTCGCAACTGACCCCCAGTTAGCTCTTCCCCCCCCCCCCCCCCCCACCGAGGCGAAACAATCCGAGTCACAGTTGGGAAATGAGCCCCCCTGCGCGCTGAGTGAAGGTGCTTACAGCGACGACTCAGGGCCCCTGGAGGTTGAAAAATCCACTGCTTCTGGCCTGGCCGGCGACGATTGGTCCGGCATTATTGCGGCAATATACTGGCATGATCCATCGCCGGCATGGAAAACTTGGTGGATCCGGAAGGATGGACAGCGTGGGAAGACATGGAAGTGCATATTCCTGTCAGTGGCAGCATCAGACGGTACTTGATACCCTGTGCTCAACCGTACGCAGCAGAGATATCCATATATGCGTCTCTATCCGCCTCCTCCTGCCCCCCCGGTCCGCACAGCATCTCTTGTTTGGACGGAATGAGGCCACCTCAGTGCCACCGTGCCACACCCGCACTACAGACTAGAGAACGGTCGTCACTCTGGAACCATCCGTCGCGCCGTTGAACAATGTGCCTGTCTAAAAAATAGCCGATCCAATAGTCGGGTGGAGCCTGCACAGCGCCAGGCGCACTTCGGAGCCTTTTTGATCGGGGGCCAACGTGGAGCAACTGGGGATTGCTTTCGCCCGGGACTCGGGGAGAAAACTCGGAAACGTTGCCGCTGCGACCCCGAATCACGGTGCGCTGCGCTCACTTCTACGGCCGAAAGTGTACTGTTATGAGCACGGAGATCAGTCTGGTTGTACTTTTGACTGAGTCCGATCGTGGGTTCCTCTCGTTTCTATTCGGACACGACGCAGTGCGTTGTTTGCCAGGGGGGGCGGAAAGTATAATCAAAACCTGTGAGGGAAGTCAGAATGTCTCGATTCTTGGTAAAGCCTCCATTATCTGTTCCATTATCTCTCTCCATGCATCCAGATCGCCAACCTCAGGGCCAGAGCGGGAGATTATCTGATCGATTTGGTCGATGGCTGGGAGTTTCTTTCGCATCCACACCCATTGGCCGCGCCTAGGGAGACCGCTTCATCTACTCAACACTCGGTGTGGGGAATGATTGGATCGAGACCTCGCGATCGCGTTATCGCGTGGAAATCGTTGAGCGCAACTTTAATTTCGGGCGCGAGCTTCACGGCACTGATACTACTGCCCAGCCACCCTTTCATTTCCTGCAGCCCGTCCGGGTGCATTAGTTTCCGCATCGACGACTTGTGCGTCTGTGAATGCATCTGGTCATAGCGGGCGGAAGGGGTCTCAGAGGTGACGCAAGCCGATCGCTGGGCGATAGAGTTCTCTTCTCGCACGTTCACCCGGCTAAATGGGCTGACGAGTGTCTATAGTAGACCGCGAGCAATGCCGCCACCGATGTACAGCCGTATACGACGGCGTCTATATCAATAATACATTATTACTGGCAATCATCGACCCAGCGTCGGCCACTCTCGCCTCTTCATCCGCCACTAGCGTTGTAGTACGTGAGCATGGCCACCATCGGACAACTCCCCCCCTTTTCCATCTCTTGCGAGCGCGTAAATCCGATTGACCCCGATGAATCCACGGATCGACCTATCAACTTAGGAAAGGTTGCCAAGCTGGCCTCGTGGCAGGGTATGTACTCCTACTACCGTACATACTCCTTATGTACACGGGAGAATAGTTCCACTTACAGGCTGGCTGAGGGATTGGCTAGAAGCAATCTCCGCTCTACTTCCCGTAGGACAGAATAAATCTGAATGAGCTGTCGCAGTGGAACAAGCCAGATACATATCTGTATATCTGTAGTTCTTAGACAATGTGGCCAGTGCGTCCAACTATCCCAACCGTCTCAATTCCAGATCGCAGCTGAGGTCGCACCACCGGCACGAATCATCAACGAGCGACTTCCGACTCCTGTATAGCATGTACCTTGAAGCTCCACAGTGGAGATTCGCAACTCTCCGACCCAAGCGTCGTGCCACTCAGCGCACCGAGTGCCCACCCTCACGGCACTCTGTATGATCAGTGCGCCTTTTTTTTTCTCGAACAATCTTCCTGCGAACGTTGATGCAAGGCTCTCTCGGTAAGCCGGGTAAGCACGGCGGAGTTTTACCCTTCTGGGTAAGCCCGTCTATACTGTCGCTGACTTGTCGGCTAGAGAATCGACGTGCCGAAGTATTTTCCGCAGACTACCTAGCTGTAGATAGCCAGATCCCCCAAGTCACCAAGTCAGTCGCAGGGGCCAAAACAATTCAATGAAAACGAACGAGTCCACCTGTGACTCCCGCTCATTTCGTTCAAAGCCTCGTGCGATCCTGACGCCAACGTCCTCCTAATCTCACCCCCGGGTTGTGAGGCGCGAGAATGTGAAACATGGCTGGGACGGTTCGACGCCCCAGCCTTCCCACTGTAATTAGACCAGGGGCAAGCGCACCCAGGATTCGACAGCGCACGAGAAAGAAAAATAAACGATTATTGGAAAAAGGAAAAAGATACGGAAAATTTGTGAGGATGGTGGTATATTTCATGCAGGAACCTCTCTTCAAGTTCATTAGAGTTGCCGATCAACTAGAGAAACCTGGTCCCCACGTCGGTAGCTAATTCGACATCTGAAGCGCCCATTTGAGTCCCGCTGATGCCCGACTCGCTGCATATTCTAACCTACTTCTGCTGGATGGGATGACAGGTGCGACTCGGGTGGCATCACCGATCCCACGCCAAAGCCCTGATCCAGAGCTGATCGGATCGAAAAAAGGCATGCCGTCGTATACCGAAGCATGGCCTGGTGTGCGGTCAGGGTCGACCCAGGCAGAAGGAATTTCATCTCCTAGCTCCAGCCGCTGCAAGCGGACCCTCTCTCATTTCCCCGGAAATTGCATGAAGGTGGAAGGAGTCTCAGAAGCCAGGTATCACGTCGGTAGTGGCTTCTTACACCACTCAGAAAGGTTGAAGGAAAAGCAATCTCTTGTGGTCGTAGTTGGGCGGCAAATGAAGCACAAGGCGTGCCAGCCTTGAAGAAGGGTGATGCGTCAAATATCCGTCAGTTTCCTGGATTGCAAGATCGAAGATGCAGTGCAACTGCAGCCGCGTGATATCGATGCATTAGAAAGACGTCAGCGACCCGAGTAGTTGGATGTGGCATCTAGAACGCTACCATCCCCGCCGAACGATACCCGTTGCGGGTATTGCTCCGCAGTTCCGATGGAAGGGGTTAACGCCATAAGCATCCTGCCAAGAAAGCTTTCACATGCGACAAAGCCGCTACTTCATCAGGATGCTGGGTCCTCTTTTGTGTTATCTCCGGATGGCGCGTTGGAGCTGTCGGGGCCTTGCTCGCTAGTCGCATTATTGTCTTCGTTGGCGACAGTCATTTCTTGCTGGGTGTTGGCGGTCTCGTCTTTGTTCTGCTCAGGGGCATCCTCCAGCTCGACATCTTCTTGTGAGGCATCTCTAGGTCCCTGAAGGGCCTCGTCGTGGGATTGAGCAGTGCCATCGGCCCCTTCGCCAGGCTGGGGGGTTTCTGTTGGTGCTGCTGGACTTTCAAATAGGGCTTTGAGATTGTTGCCATCGTCGATCTTGTCAAATGCAGCAAGTTTCGATTTGGCTGACAGACGAAGGACGCGCCAGGTCTTGCTGGATTTGGACCTTTGTGCTGTTTCCTTGTCGTCGGATGTCTGCGCCATGTCGATGTCCATTTCGTCGTCCATGATACCCATCATGAGTGAATCCGCGGCGGGGACAGAGAATCGATCTGATTCCTTGAGCCGCTCAATATTGGTCAAGGCCTCGCTGTCAGAAAGGAACTTGAGGTCCAGAGACCCCATTGGAGAAGGACGAAGACGCTTGTTGGCATATGTCTTCGAAGCGCTCTCACGCGCAGTCACGTAGTCCGGCAAAGAGACAGCCGGCCGCTCAATGGGTGGACAAGCTTCGGCTTTCCAGCGTGCCCAGTTCTTGTCTCTAGACAGGACAGTGTCTACCATGCGGAAGTAGAATTTGCCAATGGCACCGTCTTGCAGATACACCCCAATTTCTTTCCGCATGTTCGATGCCCACTTTGCGTCTTCCTCACTCAACACAAAGCCGTAGAGGACAGACTTATTCGTTGCATCGGCCAAACGCGCCTTGCTCTGCGGGGTGAGAGACAGCATGAAGTCCAGAAGAATAAGGGCCTGAACAAGGACGTGCCGTCTGAATGCCATATCGCTGACTTCAAGGCCAAATAGGTCACGACTGGTGAGATACTTGGGATTGAAGCTGGTGCCGACTTCACCTTCGTCAGCAGTGCGCTTGCGCTTGTGGGATTTGCGTGCCTCCTCGGAAGAACGCGCGGTGCCCTGGTTTTCCATTTCTGGTCTGATCTTCTTGAAAGCAGATAAGGTTGCCTCTAGCCCAGCCTTAAACGATGCCAGTCGCTCTGGGTCAAACGTCTTGATCGGAGTTGAGAAATAGGATTGTAGGCTCCAGAATATGGGGTAGAGAGCATCGAGGTCAACCTCGCCTTTGGGCCTTTCTCCCTGTTCCGCAGAAACGATGACATTGGGCACTTTCGCCGGTTCCTCGGGTGCAGTTGCTGCATCTGGGCCTTCAGATTGAGCGGTCCCCTCCGTTTTGCCTTCGGTCGTAGTAGAGCCTTCGTTGCCTTCGGCCATTGCCGTGTCCCCCTCATCATTGCCAGGAGCAGGTGTCGTGATTTCATCGAAAGTAGTGACATTTTCCGTGTGGAACTCGCCGCGAAGGTTGACTGAGCTCTTGTCTCCAAGCGGGAAGCTTTGGAAGAGGAAGATGAACACGCGCCCACAAAATACGGTATCTTCCGCTCGGGATAATCTTCGAAGGAGTTCGTTGCAAGATCTCAGTATAACCAAACTCTTCTGCTTGAAATGTTTCTTTGCGATAGGTCAGTCGACGTTGTCCAGATCGTAGCGGTCAAGCGGATATGCGAACCTTGATATTCCGCTCACGTCGCGATTCGAGATAGTCAAAGACTTTCCGGCAACCATCAATTGTCTGACTGTCGAGAAGCTCTTCGATGAGCCAGAAGATCAAACCCGGCTCACATTTTTCTGGTCGGTGTTAGCAAGGGCGTTATTGGGTTTCGGTATCGTGCCAGGCGACTGACCGTTGTCGGAGAAAATGGAGACGATGTCAAGTAAATTCCAGATGTGAATGAAGGCAGGATCGTCGATAGATGTAGACGCCTAGATGTTTCATGGTAGATGAGCAACTATCCCAGCTTTCATGGGCTCGTGGGCAAAGCGATCCTTACCAAGACGCGATAGAACTTCTCGCGGAAGGCAATCTCGACGGCAGCAAACTGCGTCTGCTGATTCAAGCTCTGCACGGCTCCTTGAAGCTCCTCTGGAACTTGCCAGATTGATTCGCCCAGGAGCGTCTCGGTCAACGGGGGTTCGATTTGCTTGTCAGACTTGATCTGCGCCGCGCGATCCAAGAGACTGTCCACCAGCCCCTTGTAGACTTGCACTGCTTCAACTCCCGCGGTCGCCATCTTCCAGAGGCGCAAAAAAGGTCGAGAGTGCAATTGTGGTCGCGACGAGTAGGGAGGAAAACAGAGAAGTCGGAGTGACGGGGTTTGCGGCTCGGCGGAGAGGGAAAGCCAAGACTTTCTGAAAAAGCTCCCCCCAGCTTCAACTCTGATGTTGCCGACGTGCGCAGATCCACCTCACGTCCTCGACCAGCCCCAATCTATCAGGATCAGGCACAATATCGAGTGCTGCGATGGCGCAGAGTCTCGAATCCAGGCCGACGGTGGTGGACTTTCGCGAGGACAGCCCGTGGGTGAAGCTGGCCAAGGCTCACTGGTTGAACACGACTGTCCGCAAGGCGAAGCCCGATGTGATCAAGCAGCAATTGTGGGATCCGCTGGAGGCGGAAGGTTTTAGCAGTCGCTCGCTTTTGATTCTGGAGAACTTGAATGTCTTGGAGAAGTATGGTGTCCGGATGCGATGGTCGTTTTGGGCTGCAAGGCTAACCCGATCGCTTCCAGATTCTTATGGCCGACGTACACCGAAGATGCTTCGAATCACCACATTCTTCTGATTGCTTTAATCGTCAGCGTCAAGTATCGCGAACATTTGCCGATATGGGGTGAGTGAATGCGACAACGCTTTGCGCGCCTGAGGCTGGCCAAAAAACTGACTGTAGATGCAGACATTTTCTCCGACCGCGGCGATGATTTCTCGACCCTATTTCATCGCATCCTATCGATGAGCATCGACCCTTCGTTGCCGACGCATTCGCGCATCTCCATTACTTCATTCATCATCGGAGCTTTCCAATCGCTGGAGAATGTCTTGATTCGGAAGGAATGCGCTCCGCTGGTTTCGATCTCCATCTGGCACAACCTGGCCAGTGAGGAAGCTAGAGATAGTATCATTACCAAGTCGCCAATTCTCAAGAAGGCCTGGAGAGCCGCAGGAAAACGATACGATGCCGGTGACGAGGCGGCGAAGGCGAAGATTCGATTTGAGAGGTCCTGGCTGTATACAATGCTCCTGGACTTCCTGCATAAATTGAACGGCCCGGATAAGGAACAGGCTGAAAATTTGCTCTACTGCGAACGCTTTCTGGAGCTTTTGGTCGACCTTTTGAGCCAACTCCCGACTCGTCGTTATGTCAATACACTGCTGAAAGACCTCAACCTGCTGTCTATAATTCGCCTTTCTCAGCTCTACCGTGTACCAGAGAATGCCCTCTTCCGCGACTTCTACAAACTCCTCAAGCACTTCATCGATTTTGCCATCGATGACCACTCTGGAGAAGCGCTCTCGCCTGAGGCAGTATATGATCTGCACTGCCAGGAGTTAATGCGTCTACAGAGAGCAGCCATGAAGTCCTTCAAGGATAAATTGATGATTCTCGCTTTGTCAAATCTTGGATCAATTGAGCAACGTTCTGAATTGGAAGGACAACTTTCCTCTCTGGACGAAGCTGAACTTCAAAGTTTATGCTCACAATTGGGATTCCGAACCAACTATCCCAAAGCATCAAACATTGTACCCAGTCGCCCGCTATACTTGGAAATTCTCTCGTCATTTTACGCGCGCAAGCTCCCGTTCCAGGAAGTTGCGGCGCAGCTGAACATTCTACCCACCGAGGACAGCCTCTACGAGCCGGCCTTGTTAAGGAATGAGACATATGATGGATCGAGACCTCTTGCCATCCCTAAGCTAAACTTACAGTATCTGAGTCTTGGCGACTTTCTTTGGCGGTCATTCCTTCTTTACCGATCGGAAGCTTTTTTCCAAATTCGCAAGGATATGGAAGCCATTGTCAAGCGTATGCAACCGCGTGCCAATCGAGACGGAAGTTTGACATTCGAGGGATTTTCTCGGATGGCAATTCCTATCTCCAAACCTGCCATCGTTGAAGTTGCCCCTGCAAAGGTTGGCTCTCCGACCCCGGCCTTTGTTCGCGCTGAGATCGCAATCGAGGTAGGAAGGCTCGCAGATCATATTCGGAAAGAGTGGGAGTCTCTCCGTCCCGATGATGTGATCTATTTGTTGGCTGTTCAATCGAGTTCCCCCGCACAACTAGGTATCCGAGACAACACAGCAGAGGGGCCGCACCTGACTCACCTTCGTACTGCGGAAGTTGTTCAGATACTTGACGAACAAGGACGCCAGTTACGGCAGCCGGCAGCCGGCCAAACAAATGGGTATCACTCCCGCCCGCGGGTGCGGCGATTTCTCGTCAATTTGGATGCTACCGCATTCAAAGCAGACAAAGAGCGCCAGCTGCAGGGCAAGCCGGATATCTATCCCCTGATCAATGTAATCGCGCGAAGGAAAGGCAGAGAGAACAACTTCAAGTCCATTCTGGAGACTATGCAAAAGCTTATTGTCTCGGACATGACGCTGCCATCTTGGCTTCAGGATATTTTCCTTGGATATGGCGACCCCACGAGTGCTCAATATACTCAGCTGCCAAACCGACTTCCGTCTGTTGATTTCCGAGATACTTTCTTGGACTGGTCCCATTTGGTGGAAAGCTTTCCCGGCAAAACCATCGAACCTTCCGATACGGAGACTTCTAGTTTTGGACCGCCTTACGTCCTGGAATATGCCAAGACTGAATCTCCTGAGGCTCCTGTGGCGCCTGCGAAGAAACGTCGACGCGCTCAAGATGATCAGGCGGAGCAAGCCCTTAGCACCATGCGTGTCTCCACATACAAGCCACCAAATCCTGGTCCTTACCCCGTCGATGCTCCAAAACTGAATACTGTCCGCTTCACGCCTGCCCAAGTTGAAGCAATTGCCTCGGGTACTCAGCCAGGCCTCACGGTCATCGTCGGACCTCCCGGCACTGGAAAGACTGACGTCGCCACCCAAATCATAAATAATCTTTATCATAATTTCCCTTCTGAACGAACCCTACTCATTGCGCACAGCAATCAAGCGCTTAACCAGCTCTTCCAAAAAATCATTGCTCTTGACATTGATGAACGCCACCTGCTGCGACTTGGACACGGTGAGGAAGAGCTAGACAGTGATTCCAGCTATGGCAAATATGGCCGTGTCGAATCCTTCCTTGACAATCGTAACCTCTATCTGTCAGAGGTCATGCGACTGGCGGCATCTATGAGGGCCGAGGGCGCACACGGAAACTCTTGTGAGACTGCGGGCTATTTCTACACGGTCTATGTTCAGCCAGCCTGGGCGAAGTTCTGGGATCGGGCTCACGCCGAAGAAACTTCTAACGAAGACATCATCGCGTCGTTCCCATTCCACGAATATTTCTCTAATGCTCCTCAGCCTTTGTTTGATGCCGGTGCTTCCAAGGAGACACTCCTGGACACTGCTACAGGTTGTCAAAGACACATCGATCGGATTTTCTCCGAGCTTGAGGACATACGACCATTCGAGATCTTGCGACAACCTCGTGACAAGGCCAACTATCTTCTTATTAAGGAAGCCCGAGTAATTGCAATGACTTCGACACATGCAGCAATGCGCCGTCAAGAGATCGCCGACCTGGGCTTCCATTATGATAACGTGGTAATGGAAGAAGCGGCACAGATTACTGAAATTGAGAGCTTCATCCCCACCGCGCTTCAGAACATGAAGAATGGTGAACTTCCTCTCAAACGAGTTGTGCTTTGTGGAGACCATTTCCAGAACTCCCCCATCATTCAGAATCTCGCGTTCCGCCAATATGCACACTTCGAACAGAGCCTTTTCCTGCGCCTAACGCGTCTCGGCGTCCCGGTGATCACTCTTGATAAGCAAGGCAGAGCCAGGTCGAGCATTGCAGAGTTGTTCCGGTGGCGCTACCGGGAGCTGGGAGATCTGCCCTCCGTTGAGACGGTACAAGAATTCAAGCAGGCCAATGCAGGCTTCAAGTTCGACTACCAATTCATCAACGTTCCTGATTATCAGGGTACCGGTGAGCGTGAGCCTACACCGCACTTTGTTCAGAACTTGGGTGAGGCAGAATACACGGTGGCTCTGTACCAGTACATGCGGCTGCTGGGCTACCCAGCCGCCAAGATATCAATTCTAGCCACGTATGCTGGGCAGACTGCTTTGATTCGGGATGTGCTAAACCACCGTTGCGCGAAAAACCCCTTGTTTGGAATGCCGAAGATCGTCACAACCGTGGACAGGTACCAAGGAGAGCAGAATGACTGTGAGTTGCCCTTCGCCAATCTAATCATTTCTGATAATGTACTAATCCATTTCGCTTAGATGTTCTTCTCTCTTTGACACGCACCCGTACAGTTGGATATCTGCGCGACGTCCGTCGTCTTACGGTTGCCCTGTCCCGTGCCCGCTTAGGACTATACATCCTCGGCCGTAGGGAGGTCTTTGAATCCTGCTACGAGCTGAAGCCTGCCTTTGACCTTCTCCTGCAACGGCCGGACAAGCTTATGCTTGCACCTGGTGAGATGTTTCCAACTACGCGAGCGCTGGACGCTGATGTCGAGGGTACACCCATGGAGAGCGTGGAGCATCTTGGCCAGTATGTGTTCGAGATGACCCAGGCCAAGGTGAAAGCCATGGGTGATGGGCAAATGGTTCTTGATGATACTGTTGCTGATGGTGATGATGGTCTCCTTGACGAGGATGCGGAAATGCTGGGTGCCGATGAAGATGAGGATGTTGATATTGTATGAACATGAGATTTCTAGTGCGGGTGTCTACAAAAGCGGATTACAACGGATTCTGCGTGAATGATATTTTGTCTTGATTTCTCTTAATTCTCACTTTGCTGAGTCGTAGAGTATGCGCCTGTCTCTTATATGATACTTAAATTGAAAATTTCTCATAGCTCCATGCTTCATTGGGCCGTGGATCTCGATATATACACCTACAGTCGCCCCATTCGTACCCACTCACCCAGTGTACAATTCATCTGAATATACACCCACCACTTGTCATTTAACAGACAGCACGCTTTGGTTTCGCAGTGTTCCAGACTGAGAGGCTGATACTGAAGATGGAGTAGAAGTGCGTAATAAATACATGCCGTGATTTGTTTCTTTATGTAAATCTACTCGAGTTTGTTGATTTCCTCGACAATGTTCTGGGGATCCTTCCATGCCAAAGTCACATACCTAGAAAGCCAATTAGTTTTCTATTGAAGCCAAATCAAGACGATGCAATATAAGCTTACTTCGTGTGGCTTCCTCGTGCGACAATGTCACCTTTGGCGTTGGTGAACTTGATGTTGGTAAAGGCAAGGGTCTTGCCGACTGCAAAACATTAGCTCGAATCTCACTAAGACAAATTTCAATAAAGTACACTTGTCACAGGTAACCTCCTAGAGTAGAGTTAGCGAAAGTTACGTCCTATGAATCAAGACAAGAGGTTGGCTTCTTACCGCGAGAATCCGGTCACCAATCTTCCCCCCAGAATTGAGGTAGGTTACTGATGAAGACAAAATATGTTAGGCAAATCACAACGAGGGGATTTATTCTTCTGTAGTAGGGATTGTCGCTATGCTTGACCTACCATTCAGGTCAGTCGAGACGCCTGTTGCAAACAGACCTCGGGAGGCCACGGCCAAGGAGCCACCAAGATCAACTACAGAAGACATCAGCCAAAAGAGCATGATAGATCTGTATGAAAATGGATATACCCATGCTTGCAATGGTACCACCATGGAGGATATTGAGGCGGTTCTAGGTGCGATGTCAGTAGTGGAGTATGAAAAGATGGGCGAATACGATAAGTAATGCATAGAGGGGACCAATCTGTCCCAGTCATATTCCAGAACAAGGACTTCCACAATCCGCAATATCTGCATGTCTGCATGTACTTACAGTGTGTTCTTTCTTGATCTCCAGCTCGAAGTTGACAGTCCCTGGACGAGCGGCAGTGACGCGGAGCTAGATGCACGGATGTGAGCTCATACATTGGGCTCAGAGAAACATATGCGTATAGAACAAGTCAAACTCACACCATCCAAGAGTCTTCATGAGCACAGTATACCAGCCTTATCAGTCACGAACACTCGAAATGTAAGATAGGCTGCATTCACTTACCGAGGTTCTAGACCCGAAGTAGCCCGAAAGGACTCCCATACCTGCAGAGACGAGACGGGTCAGCAGTAGAATGACTTATGTTAGGATGATAGTTTGAAAACTCACGGATCTCACAAATCGAAAAGCCGTCATCTTGATAATTGCCTGTAGCTGGGGAGTGAAGAGGCAGAGATGCAGCTCGGCAGTCGATCGGCGTGTCCATCCCGGGAACTGCGCAAGATGGCCGCTGCGCCCACCGGAGCATCGACATTGACCATGACTTCACTGCGCGTTTTCCTCGCCAAAGAAACACAGGCACCAGGGTCTCTCAGGTCTCCCAGCATGGCGGCATCGACGTCCCGTCCTCTCGAGTACCTGGAAGGCCTGCCTGGTACCACCTTCTACAAGCTGTACCAGCAACCATCCACCGCCCTTGCCATTTTCCGGCGCATGCTGCCTGATCTGGGTATCTGGAGCTCTCCACAATTCAAGCACAATAGCTAGACTGACCCTGGGGAACAGCAAAATGTTTTGTCATGGCACTTCTGTACTTGAAGGATCCTCTTCCGACGGCAGACTTGGAGGTTTGGGTTAAATCGGAGAGCAAAAGGTGAGAATAGCGCCTGTCTCACTCGCTCAAATCATTGCGCTAACCGTTTGGACATGACCCCGACAGGCAACGGGACAATGCGCTGTCAATATTGGGCCGACTTCATATTTTATCCACGACCCTCACCGGTGATAATGTGCGGGCATACATGGTCACCAACCCATTCGCGTCTTCCCTGCGCCAAGCTCTCATGGGTTCGCAAGATTCTCAGTCCTTTGGTGTCTTCTCCCAAATCCCAGACGAAAGCCCGATCTCGGTCCCCGACCTGGACGAGTATGCGCGACGGCAATGGGAAGGAGTGATGGGATACATGGTGGGAACAAGCGCACTGAATGGACAGCGGGACGTCGTGAATCTCAGCAAGGGTGTGAAGCAATTGCTTCAAGCAGGCCATCTCGTTGAGATTCACGATCGTCGCGTGGATATCACCAAAGATGGCTTTGGGTTCGTGCTGCAAGATGTCAATACCCAGGTCTGGCACATCCTGATCCTCTATGTGGAGAGTGCCGAGGCGATAGGCATGGACAGTGTCGAAGTTCTCTCATTTCTGTTCTTGCTGAGTAGCTTGGAGCTGGGTCAATCCTACGAGAAGAAGCATCTGTCCTCGGTTCAGTTGCGAACTTTGGCCGATTTGGCCGACTTCGGAATCGTCTACCAAGAATCACCGGAGGCGACACGCTTCTATCCTACACGCCTTGCGACAACCCTGACCTCTGATTCGAGTGCCCTAAGCAATCCTGTAACAGGCTCTTTGAATGGGCCAGCAGGGCAGTCCGGCGGTCCGACGTCCGGCTTCATCATTGTCGAAACCAACTACCGTCTTTATGCATACACCTCATCCCCACTTCAGATCTCTCTTATTTCCCTTTTCACAAACCTGAAATACCGCTTCCCCAATTTGGTCACAGGCAAGATTACCAGGCAGTCGGTGCGCCGAGCAATTGAGATGGGTATCACGGCTGACCAAATTATTTCGTACCTATTATCCCACGCACACCCCCAGTTACGCAAGCACAACGCTGGCCACTCTACCTCGAACACGTCCGGAATCCAACCCTCAGTGCTTCCACCAACTGTGACCGATCAAATTCGACTGTGGCAACTCGAGCGCGACCGTCTCCGAGCTACCGCAGGGTTTCTCTTCAAAGATTTCACCAGCTTGGCCGAATACCAGGCTCCATGCCAGTATGCCGAAGAAATTGGTGTGCTTGTCTGGAAGTCTGATCGGAAGCGCATGTTCTTTGTCTCGCGGCATGAACAAGTCGCAGCGTTCCTGAGAACCAGGAGATGATGGCCAATGACAAGGAAGCAAAGTCACTTCCTGGTTATCTTGCATTTGAACGGTCAAAAATGGATTTGAGAAGGGCCTTTATTTAGAGAACCGGCTGGCGTTTCTTAGATCTGGAGTGGGCATCTTACGAAATAACGACTTTCTGACTTGCAGTGCGTATCTGCTAGCTTGTACAAAACTCCAAAATCCATTATATTCACCCACATATTAACGGTATCGCTCGTCTCCTTGAGTCGATAAGTAGAGGCCGTGTATCGACGTAGGTCCGACATTGGACAGCTCGGAAACTACGGGTTCTCATTGGCTGCAGGGTGTAGAAGTGGATGCAGTTGGGATCCACGCTGTTTGATTGGCCGAGTCTTTCTCTAAAGCCCTCTTCTTAAACCCGCCGTGAGGACAAAATAGAGCGGACACGAAGAATACGGGGCGATCCATTATCAGCAGCGGAATTAACGGAGAATGGGTTGAGGAGATTATTTCTAAGCTGCGGCGTGCCATGGGATTCTATGATTATCTCCGAGAATGAAGGGATATATAAAGATCGATGGGACCTGGAGGAGTCATTCTTCAGACCTAGCTTTCAAGCTTCCCTTCAAAATATCAAGAAGTCCTTACCGCTTCCCCCATCAAGGTTCCAAGCAGCCCAAAATGCCTTCTCCTGTTCGCACTCTTGGTAAAAACGGACCTCAGGTTAATGCCGTGGGCCTCGGTCTCATGAGCCTCGGCGGCATGTATGGATCAGCCGGCTCTCTCGATGGGAAGGTGGCCTTCCTGGACCATGCACATGCCACCGGACAACGGTTCTGGGATACTGCAGATATGTATCTGGACAGTGAAGATGTTGTGGGAGAATGGATCAAGCGGAACCCTGGCAAGCGTGATGACATCTTCCTCGCAACCAAGTTTGGCATTCAGTACACCCCCGGTTCGCCGCACACGATCCGGTCCGACCCCGAATATGTCAAGGAGGCATGTGAGAAGAGTCTGAAGAGACTCGGCGTCGAGACTATTGATCTGTATTATTGCCATCGAGTGGATGGAGTCACACCCGTGGAGAAAACCATCGAAGCCATGGTGGAGCTGAAAAGGTAAGATCTGATCTTGTCCACGGCACTCTTGTCAGCCTGGATTAACACGTGGAATGGCACAGACGAGGAAAGATTCGATATCTCGGTATTTCGGAGGCCTCGTCAGCAACCTTGCGCCGAGCTCACGCGGTTCACCCCATTTCTGCTCAGCAGATCGAATACAGCGCCTTTGCGTTGGATATCGAGTCCTCGACCAACGACGTTCTGAAGACATGCCGTGAACTGGGCATTACGGTTGTTGCCTACAGCCCCATCGGGCGGGGCGTCTTGACTGGACAGATCCAGTCTTTGGACGACATCCCCGAAGATGACTTCCGCCGTTGGCTACCCAAGTACTCGAAGGAGAACTTCCCCAAGATCGTTGAACTGGCACAAGGCTTCCAAAACGTGGCAAAAGCTCACGGCTGCACTGCGGGCCAAGTTGCGATCGCATGGCTATTGGCGCAGGGCTCGGATGTTATCCCACTCCCTGGGACGAAGTCGATTGGGCGAATGGACGAGAACGCGAACTCTGCCTTGGTGGAATTGACCGACAAGGAGGTGCAAGATCTCCGGGACCTGGCTGAGCGCAGTGAAATTGCTGGCGACCGTTATGCTGCTTCGTAAGTTCGCGTCAGCTGTGATGATTGCTTCATAGAACTCCCTGCTGATCAGTCTTCTAGGATGGTGAACTTTACCCTTAGCGAGACACCGCCGCTGTGAGTGTGGTCTGGGTGTCACCCCCATATCGTGTTCTCTATAGTGAAATAGGTCAATTCAAGCCGTTTCCACTATGGCCAGTTTCGGCGAGGTGGTAGAAGTAGTCTCATCAGTCCGTAGTTGGACAAGTAGAGTGGAGTAGGAGTGACAGGCGGGTAAGCATATAGACCGGCGCCCGGGAATCCATCGACCGGCTCCCGCCGATCTTTTTCTCTCCCTTCCACAACTCCCGTTCATGAACCTCAGGTCGCATCTGCCATCTCCGATCGAACGATCTGAGAGCGCGACCCCTGCTCAGCCACGAGATAAGCTTAAAAAGTCAGACCGCGAGGCCCAAGTGCCTCGACCATTCACTTGGTCTGAACCACACCGCGCACGACAAAGGGGAGTCCAGTGGGGCGCCGTGGCGCATCCCCTTCGCAGGAACCAACCGCAGCTCGCCGACGATGCTTTGGTTTGGATCTCTGAATCCTTTTACCTAAAGGGTTTCCTCCAGGCTAACCGGCCTAGGCAACTCTGGGGACTTTCAGCCCCCTCCTTTCGTCGGGCAACCCCGCGAAAAGGCGCCTTTAGGCCCGTGTGTTTCTCCCCCTTCTTTGCAAGTCTGAAATCCCTGTGTTTGGCGCTACCCGATCTCTTCCCCGGCTTCGCACAAATGAAATGTCCTCGTCCAGCGAAGCGAGTCCTGGGAACTGGATCACCGGTAGCTATACTGGCAACAGCAACGGGGTGCGTATCACCATCGCGACCTTTGTGGGTGTCGCATGGTACAACGTGTTGGAGCTCGTTGTCCTCGTCTTCCTCACCTTCCAGCGCTACCATGGGCCGTATTTCTGGAGCATGCTGGTCTCCTCGGTCGGCATCCTCCCGTACTCTGTCGGCTACCTGATCAAGTTCTTCGATTTGACCTCTGCGACCTGGGTCCCTGTCACCTTGCTCACGGTCGGCTGGTGGACAATGGTCACCGGCCAATCATTCGTGCTCTACTCCCGGCTGCATCTGGTCTTGGAGAATCGCAAAGTGTTGCGCACGGTGAAAAGTATGATCATCATGAACATCTTTCTGCTCCATATCCCGACCACGGTCTTGACTTACGCTGCCAATTTCTCTCCTCATTCCTACTCGGCGGTCGCAGGATATGACATAATGGAGAAGCTGCAACTCACCGGATTCTGCGTCCAAGAGGTCATCATCTCCAGTCTGTACATGTGGGAGACCAACCGCATGCTGCAGTTGAATCCCGACCGGGGGACCCGCAAGACCATCATGCAGCTGCTCGCCGTCAACGTCGCCTGTATTCTGATGGATATTGCGCTCATGATCATCGAATTCATGAACTTCTACATCTACCAAACAACCCTCAAGGCCACCCTTTACAGCATCAAACTAAAACTGGAGATTGCCGTCCTCGGAAAATTGGTCAACATCGCCCATCAACACGTCTGGCGGTCATCCTTGAACCCCGTCGGCGGCGGCGGCCAGTATCCCTCCTTCGTTGACCCTAGCCAGATTGCCGGCGACGAGTTCGATCCACCAGGGTCGACGGGGACGAGCGCAGCTTCCAAGGGGCGTGCGACCGGCCTTGAGACAATCGATTTTGACGAGGTTCGATGAGATACATCCTCATTGCTCTCAGCACCATACATACACAACTTACCGCCGACAACTCAGCCCTAGTCCGACCATCTATCTCCCAGGGATCCGGTACACCTGCTCCACAACTGTCACGTCTTACAGCAGAGTAGGGCCGTCGTACTGGCGCCCAAACTTAACAGCCGTCGGAGGCCAATAAATCAAAGGACGGGGAACATGTCGTCTCTCCTTCCAAGGCGGAACTAGCGACATAGGGTCGCTGTCCTGGGGCACTGCAGATTACCACGATCATGGCTAACAGAGAGCCACGGCACCAGTGATGCGGCACTGGACGGAAGCACAGTCGTTTACCGAGATGAACGAAAAGCGGCACTCCATTGGCAAGCCAGGCGATGGACCAGACTACCCTTATTTACCGATCTTCTGTCTGCACGACTGTTACGACATTACGATGAAAACGGGATTTTGTACACTTAGGTATCTAATAGTGAATGCTGGAATTGTCCAATGTTGAATTCTCGTCCAATGATGCAAACTTGACCCGAGCATGAGACTCATGATCTCTGCGATGAAGCTTAAACGATGAACCAGCCCCCGGGTCATTTCACCATCTCGTGCCCCGGTACCTTGTCTTCGCTTTCATGGTCGTTCTGCTCGACGGCTCTGTGAATCCGAAGTAGTTCCGCGATCTTCGCATTGCCCTTTTCCTGTGCCCTCTGCAAAGGATACCAACTATGAGTCGGCAAACACTGATAGGAGTATGTTTCCTTTTTCAGATTTGGATCGGCGCCATGCATCAGAAGGGCCTCGACGGAAGCCTCATTTTCCTCCTCAATGGAATTGTAGAGCGGTGTCCAGAATAGATAGTCTGGTATGTCTAGGTCGGCTCCGAGCTCCAGAAGCTGCCGCGTGTTCTCGACATGCTTAGGCTTTGTCACCAGGCGTAACAGTTTTCACTCTCTGTGTCCCCGGACATCGACAACAAAGGTTGTTTGCTATGACGAGGAGCAGCTCGTATGGGAGGTTGAGCAGAAGCATGGTGGCGGTGATGAGATGGAACTCGCAGGGGAATCCTGGCAGGGCAGTTGGTTGTGCAAGTTGGTGGTGCACTAGAGATAGAAGGAAAGTGAATGGCGTTCATTTGGAGCAAACGAAGGCCCGATCGAAAAGGTTATCTCCATCGACATATGAATGCTCACCTTGACTACGAGTATAGCCACCAAAACCCCAAGGTTCCTAGGCAGGTATTTGCTTGGCTATTGCAGTGGTCGCGATGTGATATGAAGATTGCTTATTGAACCCTAGATATAAACACCCTCACAGTCAAGCTGACCCCCGGAGGATAATATCGAGCAGCCTCAAAATACGCCGGACAGGTGAGCAGCGGAAGCTTTAGGATGAATAAGGAAAGCTGTATCTTGGATATTGGTATGTACAGTCAAGTCGGCTTTCGAAATACAGAAAAAAGTAATTGGACTGATATCTGCAGAATAGGCCTGGAAGGTGAGGACGGTTTCTGTCGATAGTGTCAACACGTTACAATTTTTCAGAGCCACCGATTGATTTGCTTCAAGTTCGTTCAGTCTTTCCTCATCCCAGAGAGCATATCCCCATGCCCAGGTTTTCTCCCATTCACTGTGAAGAATTGCTTCTTCAAAAAACTGGGTTTGCTCCGAAAACCTCAATGCTGCCCTTTTCCAGCCGTAGTTGGGTTGTTCGAGAGGAGTATAACAGACCAGAGTTCGTCAGAAGTGGCAACATTGTTGCATTTGTCCGCAGGATAAACCCAAGGAATATTCTCATCCCAGGACCCTGCTACCTGGTACCCAATCCAAGGCCAAGGATAGTCACTGGCATTGGTAAAGATCAAATCACGACGAATTCGAGGCGTGGCGTGAAGGACACGATAGAGAAACCTTGGGCCAATGCTAGCCAGGCCCTCCGTAAAGCGTGGAAGTTGATACAAGTCGTCAACACACTCAATTTGTGCGCCCGGTGGTTGTTCGTCTTCTGGAAGATCCCAGAAAAAAAATACTTGCCGCAGTCTTTAAGACTGTCAATAATCTCCGGATACAGCGGTGGGTACTTTGTCTTGAGATATGACCACACACATCCGATTTCTTCAGACTCCCAAGGAAGAAGGGCGCCATACCAGAGGCGCCATGCGTCTTCGTCTGAAAGCTCCTGAAACCATTGATTATAGTGCCCACTGTAAGAGCCGTCGGGCTTCTCCTCGGGTTTGTGAAAGATGTGGGAGAGGATCTGCAGGCGACACAACGCTCTGAGGAAGCGCCGCTTCTCGATACCAGACAGCTGGAGAGGTAGCATTTGAGTCCATCGCGAAGGATCGATCCATGCTGGCCGGGGTGCATTTTTGGAGTAGTCGTCCAGAAAGAAATGCATTTCCTTGTGGAAATGCAACAAGTCGATGATCTCTTCCAGGCTGGTTGGCTCATCTGCTCGCGACTCTGGGGTTATTGCTAGGTTGTTAATTTCTTTGCTGCGACGACGGATGTCCAGCAAAGCGATGGCTTGTTCCTTGTGCAACTCCATATAGTCCCCCTTAGATCGAATCGCAACGAGCGCCTCCGAGAGGTCCAAAAACTCGCCATATTGCCGTTTCATGATGTAATGGAGTAGCTCATGCCGTATCATGAGATAGGACTGATGGCATGCTGGGGATGCAAACACGAGGGACTGTAGAGTATTGTGATCAGGTATCTGAAATAAGATGAGGATGAGCAGCTCCGTGGGGAGTTGTTCTAGCGCTGGTCTGGTCTGGGAGAGGGGTCAGTGAAGTTGCTTGACGAAGAAAAGAAAGACGTACCATGTCGCTTGCACATTCAGGAACGAAGCTCTTTGCGTGGGAGATGGAAAGGTAAGAATGTTCCGAACAGATGTTGAAGTACAACTTGGGAAGACTCGCGGTCGCGTCCAGCCATTACATAACGGCTCTAAAAATACGCCCCGCATGGGTTGGAAGGTTGAAAGTGACGTTGGTTGGCGGTTGGCATAGAGTAGGCGCCCAAGATATCTAACTGCCGGCGAGTGGACTGGTGGAGATTTGAGGATCGCCATGGACCGCGCGCGTACTGGATGTCCTCCTACCCAGTCAAGCGCGCGACACCATTTGCATTAGCGTGTTTGGAAACCGCCATCGATAGGCGGCCAACTCCTGGTGGCCGGATTTGACTATTTGTGTGCTGGATGATTCTATTTTGGTGCTCCTTTCTGTAAGGTCCAATCTGAGATACGCGATTGGTGATACTAGCTCATTATTTTGAAGACAGGCGACTGAGACCATATCTGTCAGAGCTAACGCCGAGGCAGAGCCAGGTGAAGAGTAGAACCAACTGATTCCTAGATACTCGAAAGGTCTAGGTGCTGTTCCTGTTTCAGAGAGTGGCACAGCGCATAGGCGATTGTTCTAGACGATCTATATTCAATGTGAGATGTCTGAAGTACAACTACACTTGGCTATGAAAAGGCTATAAGATGCCTTCGATTCTATGGAAGTTCACGACTCACCTTGATCCCGACTTTGAAAATCTGTCGTGACCTTTTTGAGAGCCCCCCAAAGCCTGGGGTACTGTTTTTTATCTTTACCATCTTGGTTATATTCACTCTTTGATTCCACGAGCACGAGATCCCCTCGACTCTATTGCGTGTGCAGCTTCAAGTCTTCCTTCTTGGGGCTATTCATTGCCATACCCACCCACTTCGAACCTCTCTCCTTCAGATCATGGGCCTCTTCAGTACTAGACCAAAGGCCACCAGGCCGTCGAACTTTGAGAGAAAGAGACCCATCGAAGACAGACGATATACGGAGACGGCCTATGATATTCGAAGCCCTCGCAATGCACATGCGGAGAATCGACCACCGCAAGGCTATCACGGTCCACACTTTCAGAAAGGGCCACTCCAAAGTCAGATATTTGATCAAAGACTGGCAAAGGAAGCAGTGCCACCAGAAACTCTACGAGGCAGAGCCCACTCCTTTAGCCCCCCACGATGCGAGCACCAATTTTCAAATCCATATGTAACGCAGCCATGGCTGTGGACTAACCAGATGGCTCACGAATACAGAGAGTACAAGACTCTGGAGCAGAATTCTGGAAATGCTGCTGGTCACAGAGATACTATTTCCCACACAAGATATTGGTCTCAAGAGACCCCTTATACTGCTGAGCAAGGGCGCGAAGTTTACGAAAGTCTGCAGCATATAAAAACCGGCTAAGTGGTGGCTAATAGGTACATCATTAAAGCCACCTAGAAAGTCGAACGTGAAGACTGATCCAATCAATACAGGGCCACGCAAGCCTGTGTGGGATTTGACCAAAAGTATCCACAAGCATACAAAAATCCAGCTAAAACTGAAACTCATGGTAATCAGGCCAAAGATCGAAAGAAAGATGCTTTCAGACTTGGCCAAGAGCAAAAGCACTTTGAGGTGAAATATGTCTCATGGCAACAGAAGATGCAACAGCAAGAAGCGCGACAGAGAAGGTAAAACGTGGATATTGGGGGATTTGAGCAACTTGTTCATATTTTGATTTGATCTGTTTTGTACTCGTCCTGTTATTTTTATACTGTTTTTGTTGCACTCCCATATGCCTTTGTCTTTTACACAATTGATCGCGTTAGTCTATTTTACATCGATCTCTCCTCTTATGTCGTGATATTGGTGATAATCTTCACTTAATGTGACTTCTTTACAAGATGCTCTTCTGTGTGATCATTCTCTTTTTCTGTAATCTCTATCTTGGATATCAGGCCAGAAGCTTTTCGATTCACATTAACCAGGCCCTAGTTCTATAGCCGCAGCTTAACAGAGTTGACTGTAAAAGAAGACTTGGTTTTGGCCTAACACCAAAGTCAGGTTGTGTGACTGATTAATTGGGTGCGATAACTTCCAAAAACAAGGTACAGATACAAGAAGACCACGAATATATCATAACAGCATAGGTGTATATCTGTGGGTCATCGCAAATCTCAAAACTACTATAAGTTTCATTTTCAGGTGCATTTACATACCAAGTTACCACTTAATAGATATAAAGACATATTCACTATAAAGAAAGAATTATGGCCACAGTAGATTTGAATGCTTCACTGTTTAAAAACATGAAGAAACCAAGCCCTCCCTGAATCGATGCAATTTATATCGAGAGGTTACACTGAATCCTCAGTTCAGGACACCGCACTCTATGCAAAACCTGCTGGTGGAAGCAACACCACACTGACCACAGTATTTAACCGCAGTCGTAGTGGCTGTCGCCTCCTTTGGTGGAGGGACACCAGCACCCAACGAGGGTTGATTGTTCATCTCGGCATGGATATCCCGACGAGGCGGGCGAGCGCGGGGCGAAAGGCACCTCTTATTGCGGAGGCAGATGGGTGGGTTGAGGAGCAGCATAAGGTTGCTGGCCGGCGAAGGGCTGGTTGGTGGTTTCCGGCATGGGAGCACTGGTATAAATCACAGTTGTATGCTCGGCGCGGCGGCGCTTCACACAGTAGACGATGAGGAGGACCCAAGCAATGAGCTTCAGGATGCCGCCAATTACAAGGCAGGCGACCCCGCCGTAGAACTCGCCAGTGTTGCCCACCGAGCAGGAGTAGTTGGAGTAGTAATAGCTGTCGTAGGAGTAGCTGTTGTAGCAGTCCGAGTAGGCGTTGGAGACATAAGTGCCGATGAGGGCGCCGCCAATCACGAAGAAGACAACTGCGCCGATGAAAAAGCCGATTGGCCACCACTTGGAGAAGCGCGAGGTCGCGGAGGGTGCTGGATGTGTCTGTGACATGGTGGGACGTGAAGCTTGCACGCGTGCACTGGATATGAGTGAAAAGAGAGTAAAAGGAGAGTAAAGGAGTGAATGAGTCCTAAACCAGGCTGAGAGAAGACCTTGATATTTAAGGGAAAGAACTTCCTACCCAACTCGAACTAGGATACCGTGAATACGAAGCGATCGTGGATTCGGGGGCTAAAATAAGGTGCTGAGCCTGTTGGCGTGGCCGCCAGACACATTTTGGGATTAGCGAGGCAGATATTTAGGGTTGGATGGAACGATCTCGTATTCCAAGATGACTAGATGAAGACGACTCTATCTAGCACAGGCTGGGTCATGTTCCCGTGCACTACATTATGGATAAGTGAGATTTGGCGCCACATGCGACGCTTACCATGAGTAGAACATCTATGGATTTGGGCGAGCTAGTTACCCGTTGAAAACGGCATTCATAACAGCAACAATAGGATCGACACTGATCGACAGGGTCAATTCACCGAAATACGATTGTAGATGGTCCCACACGGCCTGACCTTGAGCCAAGGCCAAAGAGCCGCCCCTTGATGCCAACAATAGAATAGTCTTTTCTCTTTTTCTCTCGCTGGGCTACATGATCATCACTCGATTCACGTTAGCCTCAGTAACCGCCGAGAACCGCCATCGTATTTAGGTGGCCCGCGCGTTCAACAGACCTACAACGTGGTGCTTGTATGGCAATGATCGTCAATGAGGCTCATTACCAGAAGTCTCATTGATCAACCGAAATTGATTCATCGTATCTCTGCCCGAAGCAATCTTGATCCCTTGTAGATCAATATATGGCCCGATTGTCACTAACAACCACCTGATACACTTGAGCCATATTGTTAAGGGAGCCGCTTGGCTTAAGTATTGGTTCTGACTGCTGATGAAAAGTGAATTTGATCATTTCTATATCTCATAGAGTCCGGTCACGAAAAGACGAAGGTGTATGCAAATAAAAGCCTTACCAGCCAAAAATGACAGACTGCCATGGCGCATATTTTCCAATCATTATCCCAAACAGAGCTGACTAGGCTGCAAGAGCTTTCAAGAATGCTGGACTTTCATGGCCCTGCACAACCTTCGAGATGGGAGTCAGATATGCGTCGGGTGCTTGCTGACTTTCTTGCAACCAGCGGATATAGGACTGGGCGACTTTGATCCACAAAGCCTTCTCTCGTTCACTCGCACCCAGACCCTGCCAAACCCAGAGTCTGCTGCCCACGTCATAGAGGAAGACATCGTTTCCATCAAGATCTGCTTGGTTGACGCGTTGTTCATCCTTGACCAGGTCAAAAGCGAGTTGACCCGAGGCGTCGCTAAGGCGGAACAATCTGCGAGGACGAGCGAGGCGACTCTCGTCACTGGCAGGCTTCGAAAAGGGACCTGGTCGCGGGGCCTGGAAAGTGGGTTGGTCCGCGTCTTTGCCGCCTAGCAAGTCCACGATGATCTTGGACCGCGATTCAAGCTGGGAAAGAACCTCCACGTCGATGTGTTTGGCGAGCGTCATGTCGTTCACGACCTGTGCTGCCTTGGCCTTTTCCATCGGGCTGCATTTCTTGCCCTGCCAGACCCAGATCTTCTCGCCCTTGTCGAGGACGAAGACGTCGTTTTCGTCGAGACTCTGCCAGGTGGGCTCCACTTCATGGACGATGATACCGTTGGAGCGAGTGGCAGTGGGGTGCTTGAAGATACGGAGTAGCGTGAGCACCTCCTTTGGAGCTTCCGGCTCGACGTGGGTGAAGCCCGAGCGCACACCTCCGGACCGGATGGAAAAGTGAGGGAACAGTCCCAGAAACTCTTCCGAGGGGTGGTGCTGCGTCTCGCGATGTTGGGTTGCGGCGCCATGCAGGAACTCGTCGAGCTCGACCGTTTTGTAGGCGGCAGTGCCGGCCTCATCCTGCGTGGTCTTGCTTCCGAGCCAGAAAAAGATGTCATGGCCGAGCTTGTCGTCGCCGACCTTGTACGAGTGCAGAACAATGAAACTGTCGCCGTCGTAGAAAACACCCTTCTTCTCCTGGGGCCAGGGAACGACTTCGAAGTTCTCAATTCGCCAAACAAGGAGTCCGGGTGTCTGTCCCACGGTTCCGTTGTTCCAGGCTGGTTCTGAGGCGGCTGAGTTGTACTTGACTCGATGGTCAAGGTCGGATCCAATGAGTTCTACATTGCTGTCTTTGATATCGTATTCCTTTGGGTGGACCAATCCTTCGTGGGGAGCCATGTTGACGTCTAGTTGTCGAAGTTTAGATATCTTCCCAAGGGTCCAATGTTGACGACTTGACAATAATCCATGGATATAATAGTTAACTGACTGCGCAGGTGGGCTGTCCGCTGATGTCATCAAGGATCACATGATCTATCGGGAAAACATTGTCCCGTTGCACAGCCCCGCACAGCCACGACGCCACATGGCGTTTCTAGAACGTTTCTGTATACATCAAAAATGCAAAGAGCTTGACTTGACGAGGTGGTGCTCAAAGAGGTAATGAGTATCGTACACATCATGATATTACACATATAGATAGCTACAATGCAATGAAACAACGACTTCAAGAGTTCTAGTCTCACGGACGGCGATGCTCTTTGAAGTGCGACAGTTCCACCCACCCTTCGGGATCGCCCGTGCTGCTCAGAACCGTGGCTGGAGTATCGGGTTCTTCTCCATATCTGGATATCGAATCCGAGGAGGAAGCTTCGCCCACAGGCACTGCTCCACTCGACACACCCTTGGTGGAGGAGATGGAGATCGTAGTGGTGATGATGGGCGGCGCACCGGCTGAGGTAAGATCCCCTCGTGTTGAGCCGTAAGGGTCGTACTGCTTGTAGCGCGGCTGGCTCCGAGAACCGTTGGACCTGATGAATCGGTGCGTGAAGGGCCGAAATAGCGGCCACACCGGTGGAATGGACATTGAGATGAGGACGACCCATTCCTCGACCTCGCCCCAGCAGAACAGGATGCCGATGCCGTCTTGAATAATGTCAGCGGCGGCGTTGACGCGCAGAAGAAGAAGCAAGGTTTACTCACAAGAAGCGTCGTCGCTCATAATGAACTTGGCGGCCCATGTTCGGACGATGGCCGCGGCTCCGGCGAAGACACCGCAGCCCATGAGGAAGCTTAAGCCCCATTTCAGTTTGCGATCGATCTGCAGGGGCGCCAGCATCGTGACTGGGATGATGGCGAGGTAAAAATCCGACAGCGCTGCGACCGCGCCGACGAAATAGGTGTAGTGTATACTGGTGCTGTGGTTACACTGGCTCTGTCGTGCGGGATCCCAGAGGGCGCTGGGCGGGCTGCATTGAAACCAGGCCAGCAGGATTTGCGGGATATTGATGACGATGTTCAGAGCAGCGACGAAAATCAGACTGTGTCGAATCTTGGGATCTTCACGAACGATGAGTGTTAGATGCGGCCGGGAAGACCAGAAGAACGAATGGAGGGAGACGCACTGCCTTGTCCGTTCATCTCAATCAAAAACGCGGCCACTGCAACCTTGCCGACTGGGATAGCCATGTTGAAAAAGAAGACGGTAATCCAGGTGAAGAGGAGGAAGTTGCGCAACTGCCCGGCTTCTTCCACGATTGTCATCTTGTTGCCGAGCCCGTGGAGAATAGAAATCACGCCGAAGCATTGTGTGACCGCAGTCAGCAACTACCAGTCGATTAGTCGGCGATCAAAACATGCCACTGCGAGAGGCCCATACCCAAGCCACGAGCGACCAAATCAATGCCGTCGTGCCGAACTTGTTGACGCGAAGCCGGACGTAGACGCGCAATGCCATGAAAATGGTGGCCACGGCACCCAGTCCGAGTCCCAGGCGTAGGTCGCTGGGCCCCCGGCCACCGTATGCAGGGTATCGCGCATGTAAGCCCATGATGGGGAGGATAGATGCCAGTGTCAGGTCCGGGCCGGAAGGACAGACATGTCTGAATTTGCAAACCCTCCCAGGGGAGGCGGCGTGCTTCAAGGCCGATTGTGATTCTATGGCTCCAGCCCACAGGCACCACGAAGGTGGAGATGGAGGGGATCCAGCAGGATCAAAAGACTCGGATGGCCGCTGTAAACGGTCTCGTCCGATCCAGTGGAGTCGAAAGTATCCGAGTGAAGAGTCGCACGCCACATTGATTGATCCGCCTGGCTCCGATTTCATCTACCGGTTCTGTGACAGAATCTTCAGCTGAGATCATACTAACTGCTGATTCGCGGTACTATACTGTCCATTGGGCTAGTGTGGTAGTTTCCCAGTCTCTGCCATCACCAATAATGATGATCCGGCTGGCAATTCTCCCATACGGGAATTTCGATTCAGCACATATTCTAGAGACTGTGATTCTCTCAGCGGGAAAGCTCGACGCCACCTAAGCGAGAACCAGAGAATATCGGCGCGACTAGTTGTGGCCGAGCCGTGGAACTCGGCGGAGAAAGCCTCCTTTTCAGCTACTTCTTAGTCAATGAATACTGATCCACTTCCATCGGCGAATGGCGACCGACGAACTGTGTTCATCCCGCAGATTTCATCCCGGCGCAGAAATGGGAGCCGATAATTCCTATTATTGAGTCGGGTTGATCGAGACCATTCCACACGATGTGGGCGACACCATTGGCTGACCCATTTTACCCGAGTCACGCATACATTGTGCTTCAAGGAGAACAGAGATCGATTGGCGTCGTGTCACTAGCCGTGTAGGTTTGGTGGCCTTGACCTGCCTCTGTCAAGTTGGTCATGGCAGTCAGATAGCAGTCATATAGAATAGCTACTCCATCGATTTTCTTCCGACATGTTGCAGCCGCTGGCTGAGCGCCCAGAAATAGATCCAAAACAATAACTGCAGGCATCGCATGAAAAAGATAAGATTGATAAGCAAGGCTAGTAGAGGTATCAAGTATCAAGTTATATAAAATCAAGCTTGGACGTCGACTCTGTTCCCAGCTAGATCGGGTCCTTCCGATCACTTGGATAGGATGGCGGTCCAGCTGGATAGGATGGGGGGTCAGTTGGATGGGATGGGGACTCGGTGGGATGGGATAGTTGCCCCGTTGGGTAGGCCGGCTGCGACGAGGGACCACTCTGATTAGACGAGTGTGTCGATTCCATACTCATATTGTACAGAGACTCAACGAGATGAACAGCCATCACGGCCGCCTATACGTCTACGTTAGCACACGCACAACCGTACCACGGCGGACCAAAGCACCTACCAGGGACAGATCCATTCCCTCGGCGACATCGACAATCCATTCGCGCTTGATTCCCGGAACGTATGGGGTGAGCTTGTTTGCCATCTTCGCCGTCACCACCACCGCGCCGTTGTAGTAGATGTTGGTTCTCAATTTCCAGATGTCTTGGCCGCGCGCTTCGAGAACGACCTCCCGCCCGTAGTCTGCGGCGTTGGCGAGAAAGACGTCAAACTTGTCTTTGAAGATATTCAATCGCGGCGCAATGGTCGCGATCGATGGCGCATCGGGCGGGGCACCAGGTAGCTGGACAAAGTGGGTCACGCCAGTCGCCTTGCGCGTGAGCTCGAAGAGTGGAAGGCCCGAGGCGTCTCGGAAATGACGCCGCTCGCGAATGCTGGCAACCCGGCCTTCTACAAAGAACAGGTCGGAACGCTGCGCGGAGGAAGAGTCCCCGTCGCCGGATGGTATAGTGGAAATAGTAAAGTCGCCGCCGGTCAGGCCGATGCGTTTCTGCACGACGGAAAGCTTTGTCGGACGGGTAGCAACATAGTCGGGGCGAAGGGCGATGGGTTGTTTTAGGGTGGCCAGCGTGGGCGCCATTGTGGTTGCAGAATTGTGCTGACCAGAGAGCCCTGGCGGAGCAGGCTTTTGTAGAAGTTGTTCAATCTTTAATTTTCAGCTGCCCAGGAAAGATGGCTTGCTTAGAATACGAAGCCAGAGCTACGCCACAATGGGGGCGGAAACTATACAGTGACACGGGAATCAGAGCGCAGCTTAAAGTCGGCCGAGCGCCAGATCCAACCAAGTTCGGGCTATCCACGACCACCACACGATGTGATTCGACGGGCTGAAAAGGGCTCCTTGGCAGTGACGTGATGTTTTGGACGATCCCCGAACGTCGACCCACTAGGGCGTTGGCTCTGGGGCCATAGAGCGTTATTCCCCCAGAAAACGCGGGATCCGCCATGTAAATAGACGGGTACGGTATATATATGCATTCACGATGCAATATGAATAGACGAAGCATGCCGAGAGTGAACGAGGTGCGGGCATCGATTTGTATCTTCCTTGTTTAGGAAGGCAATATGACATTTCACTATCCAGTGGAATCCCAGGCTGAACATCTGAATGGATATGACTGGTAGGAAGCCAATATTCATTCCATGGTGGTGATGACCGAGAGCTTTGATTTCATGCTCTGTACCTGGCTTGGTCAACTTCCTCACGATAACTTCGAGACTGGGCTTGTGGAAGAGGAAGAGACGTCAATCTGGCTCTAATCACAGCCCCCACATGTCGTCACAAAGTGCTTGCCAGGCTTGATACTGATTGACTGGCCAAATACTATATTCCTGCCTGACAGCTCGATCAAGGATTTCCGCTACCCGCGGGCAGCGGCATAGGGATGTGAGATTGGAGGTCTCATCCAGGGTCGCCATGCAAACACTAGCGGTGTCTAGACGCGGTGGATTTCCAGCGTGGCGCAATCATTCGTTCGTTTATTGTGTTTCGTCGAGCGCACGCCACAATATATTTATATGAGATGCTTAATGCCTGCAGTCCAGCTTTCCGTGCTCGTGCCGCCTTAAATCCAGATCTCCAGGTGGCAGCGTAGTCGATGCGCGGAAAGCTTCACGGGTCACTAAATAGCATGGCAGCCGGGTTGAAGTCCGGAATGTTGATATGCGATTCCGAAGGCATGAATGGTGAGAAGAGCACGCCGTCATAGATATCGTTGGACGAGCGGGCACTCTCGAGCTCCGCCGGGGCCCTCTGCTGTTCGTCGATCAGCGACGTAAAGAGATCACCGCCCGCCGAGGCATCATTGGCAACACCGCACGAGCTGTGCATTATCATGTTCTGCAGCTTGCTGGCGAGCGACTGCACAATGTCCCTTGCAGGGAGAGCGGACGGGCAGTTGGGGGAGAAGGACTCGAAAACGGCCTGGGCGCGCGTAAGCGACTCGAGCGCCTGCGGCACTGCTGAGCTCAGCGAATTGGTGTAGACGTAAGCCATGATAGCCAGCGTCGCATTCCAGAGTGGCTGCAGGATATCTGACCAGCCGTAGAGGACGTCGGACATGGAGCAAACGACAAAGACCGTGTCCACGATTATGGTGGCGTGATGGAGGGCGCTGGCAATATGTAGATCCACGTGTGGCTGTTGGGAGTCGGGTAGGGGGATCGTGCTGATGGCATCATTGGACTGGACATGGCGCAGACGGATAAAGGGACGCTGGATCAGGATATATGCGTTATGGTAGTGGAGGCTCAAGAGTACCTTTTGCCGCTGCAGCCAGGCGGGCAAGACCAGGTCGCGATCAAAGTCGAACATCTCGATACTGTCAGAACCATTCCCACACTGGCATGGCAGCAACTCTGAGGGTAACTGGTCGCGCCAGACCTCGAGGCTTTGCAGAGCAGACGAGAGGTTGGCGGCATGATGTTCAAAAGCGGCCGGGCTATTCCCGTCGTCGTCGACAAGGTCCGCGGTCGAGACGCACGCACTAATATCGGCGACAATGACGGCGAGCTTGAACAGACGGATGGAGTACGTATAAGCGTTCGTGCCTTCTTCGCGATGGCGGGGGGAGACATAACGGGCGAGGGCGTCCTCGGCAGGAAAGGAGCATTTGACAAGGCTCTTCTGGCTGGCGGCGGGCATGCCAAGCTGCAGCGAACACTGGACATCCAGGGAGAAGAGCGTCCACCACAGTTGCATTCGAGCTGTCTTTTCCGCCTCGGACAGATGACTCGGCGGCAGTCGATGGAGTTTGGCCATGTAGGCCTTGCGAACGGCAATGCCCAGCAGGTTGTAAGCGTCGCGGAAAGCATTGCCCTTCATAAGGTAGAGGGCCATGAGAGCGTGGCATCGTAGGGCATCCAAAGTCAACTCTGCATTGGTCCTCATGCGCTCACGACAGCGATGAAAGTATTCGAAGCCGGGCCAGGAAGCTTCCGGCGACGGGGCTGCGTGGTGATCCTGCCGAGATGGTAGCTGTTGCAGGCCCAATATCCGTCCAGCGAGGCCAGTGGCGTGGCTGTGCTGTATACCCAGTGCGATCACCGAATCGACGAGGGCGGTCCTTGTCGAATACTCATCCGATGTGGTCGGCGGTGGCAGGGCGTCGAGCTCGGCAAATTCTGTCTCGTTCATGATCTGCAGAAGCGGGTGGTAAACGTTCCAGAATAGTCGGAGATAGTAGCCCCGCCGGGTCTTGGGCGTGTTTGACGCCAGGGGGCGTTCGCCCGAAGGAATTGCAGGATGTGGGAGCTGGGGAAAGAGACAGCCAGCATGCGAGGAGGGATGTGAGGAGGCCAGCTGCCCACTGGCGAAGAAGCTCTGGGCATGAGAGGCGATAGTGGAAGATTCCTTGGGGACATTGTTTGGTGGGATTCCTGTCGGCCACGAGCTCGCCTGGTTCATGCTCGTGCGAGCGGGAGAAACAGATGCGCTCGGGCTAGCGCTGGCGCTATGGAAGGAACATGCAGTGTGAGTAGACAAGAGCGATCGTGAGCGTGCATGGAGGGAGTACTAACGATGACTCGCATGTCCTGGGATCGTTTTCGTTATTGCCGGCCTGAGGAGAGGGAGGAGGCGCGTAGGTTACAAGGCACTTTGCCTGGATGCCGACGCAGTTGGCGCACGGCTTCAGCTGGTCGCACTTGATGCGGAGCACGCGGCAGCGAACACAGGCTTTGGCGACCTTTTGTCGCTGGGCAGGAAGGACTTTGTGATTAGGAGTGGAATTGGAGTCGGCGTCGCTGTTCTTGTTCTTGTTGCTGGCGCGAGTCGAGCCTTTCTGGCCGCGAGTCTTTGCAGGCGCAGCTGAGAATTTATGAAACATGGAGGATCTGCTGCGCTCGAAGCGATCGGGATGTGTAATGCGAAGGATGTCATGGTCAAGAGTGAGTTATAGCAAGATTGCGGCCGGTGCAGCTCAAGACCCGCCCTGACTTGATTACAAATTAATCAATGCATCCACGATGGATCTAGGATCCAATCATAACAGTTCATCTGCAGATAGATCGACATGTGGAGCCGTCAATGGTCTATGGTCTAGCAAGATTGAATGTCGAGAGTCACGACGTGGAAAACATCAAAGGCTGTCACTTGTCGTGGCTCGACTAGATCGGTCCGTTACCTCTATAGCTTCTGGGATGTCTCTTGATCGATTATTCTCCATTGATAGCTGTCATGGTGAAACTGTCCATTTCTACATAGATGGGGAATCTAATCTGATCATCGACACCGACTGTTCATCCGGGTTGGCATTTGAAAGATACAAAAACACCCTTTCTAACCTCCACCTTCAGACCTTCTCATTCGCTCCAAAAACCTGCACCTTCTGGTCCAAAGGAAGCTTCTGCGACTTCTCTCCCGGCGCGCTGTCTTTCTTGGGGACGCCAAACACCATCTGAGCCCTCAGTTTCCAGTCCGACGGGACGCTCCACGTCTTCTGCACCACAGCGTCGATAAGGGGGTTGTAGTGCTGCAGGTTGACCCCCAGCCCTAGGGCCTCGAGAGCAGTCCACAGATAGTACTGGTGCATGCCGTTGCTCTGGTGCACCCACTCCTCCACCTTGTCTTGGAAGACATCCGGGGCATTTTCTTTCATCGCAGTCGCGCTTAACTGGTCATCCCAGAACATGATGGTTCCGTAGCCGTTGGCGAAGTTAGCAATGCGGTCCTTAGTACCCCCGTTCCAGCGCTCCTCGCCAAGCTTCGCTAGGAGCACCTCAGCGGTGAGGGACCAGAGTCTTTTGTGGTCATTCCCCAAGAGCACAGTCAGTCGGGTCGTTTGACTGTCAAAGGCTGATGGGACGGTGAGGACGGCGGCCTCGGCTAGCTTGACAATGGTGCTGTCAGGGACCGTCGTCTTTGGCTCCAGGGCGCGGATAGAGCGACGCTGCTGGGTCGCCTCGCTGAAGCTCATTGTGACAATTGGAGACGCCATTGTGAGAGTGGCGAGACTGGCTGATGCCGGTGCTTTGGTCAAGGCTCGAAAAGTTGAGTGAAACATGAGAGCGGCCGCGGCGACGGAAAACAGCCTTGCAAGGCGAGCAAGTCTTATAGCCTTGGCCATCGCTGCGAATTTGTCAGCCGCAGAATACAAGTTGGTTGATAAAAAATAATGGGAGATGGCGACAATTGGGTAGTCCAGCCATATACATTCGACAAGCTCGAAAGGGTATTCCGGAGCCGTGCCAAGCATTGCCGCATTGAGAATGCGGTCCCACATCGGCCCAGGACTCGCACTAATCGAGTTAGGCAGAATTACCAGATGTGGTAATATGCCAGAATAGGAGATTGGCCTATTGACAGCCTACTTGTTTCCCTACATAGGACACAGGGGCTTCCTGACTCGGGGGCATTCTCCCGAGTCTGATTATTGTAGGGTATTAATGATATTGTTTATACGACTAAGCTTGAATGTATGTTCGTAATACTTCGAAACCCATGTCTGTAGTTGAGAAGTCCTGGATTCTTGAGGCGCTGTTCCAGACGAACTCCGGGTCTTATCTTTTACAGCTTAATTCATAGAATTGAGCGAGATAATGCTGCTGACATCTACGTTTCTGAAGTTCCTGCAAATATTGCGATTCAAATTGGTGCTGCATCAGAAATACAGAAACCATGCCTGCCTATTTAGGCAGGGGTGATCTCTCCGGAATCATACCTAAAATAGTAGAACCTCTAGGTCTAATTAGAAATGCGATTATCTCTTATTGATTTCTATCATCCTAGAAATGATTTAACTGTGTTAGAGCCCTCCGGAGAAACTCGGTCTTCGATACAACTCGAGACGTGTGAGACTGACAGTTACTTCTTTTCGACGCCATCGCGAACAATGGACTTTGTCAGACGCAACCTCCGACTGTCCCCCTCAACGACTGTGGTCGGATCTGACGAAAAGTTGTTCTTCGACAAGGATGGCCACCTCGAGTTTGCACCGGACGACCCCGAGAACCCAAAGAACTACTCGTTGGGACGGAAGTGCTATATCACCGCGGTCGCCATCTCCCTCGTCATGAATGCCACCTTCTCCTCCTCGGCACCATCCGGCTCCTTCCAGAGCGTCAGCGACGACCTTCACGTCTCAGTCGAAGCCGCCGGTCTCGTCACCACTCTCTTCCTCCTAGGCTACTGCGCCGGTCCGCTCTTCTGGGCACCTTTGTCCGAGTTCTACGGCCGTCGCTGGATCTTCTACATCTCCTTCACCATCTACCTCGCCTTTGGCTTTCTCTGCGCATTCACGCCCAATTTCGGCGGGCTCTTGGCTGGCCGCTTCCTGACCGGCACGGCCGCCAGTGCTGCCCTGACGAATGCGCCAGGCGTCCTCGCGGATGTCTGGGGGCCTGTCGAGCGTGGAAACGCCATGATTCTGTTTGCTACCATGACATTCGTGGGACCAGCTCTGGGGCCAGTGGTCAGTGGATTCCTTCAACTGAAGGAGACATGGCGCTGGACCTTCTACGTCTTGCTCTGGATGGCGGGTGCCACCGAGCTTCTGCTCTTCACTCTTCCGGAGACCCTTCCCATGATGGTTCTACGTAATAAGGCTCGTCGCCTACGCAAAATACCAGGCAAGGAGAGCGTCAAGGCTCCAATCGAGGCATCAGATCGCTCCCTGGGAGGCATCTTCAAGGTCGCTCTCACGAGACCTTGGAGACTTCTCATCGACCCAATCAGCTTCCTCGTCGCCATATACTACGCCGTCGTGTACACCCTGCTATATATGCTCTTCAGCATCTACCCCATCGTCTTCCAGCAGAAACGAGGTTGGAACGCCGGCGTCGGGGAGCTGCCACTGATTGGCACAATCATCGGCGCGTGTCTCGGCGGCCTGGTGCTATTTATCCTTAGCCAAAGGAACCAAAGAAAGTCCCCTCACAACCGCCAGCCCGTCCCTGAAGATCGTCTTCCGGGCGCCATGGTCGGCGGGGTCATGTTCGCCGTGACGATATTCTGGTTCGCCTGGACGGCGGAATACAACTCGGTCCACTGGGCCGTGCCAACTGTAGCGGGCATCTTCCTGGCAACGTCCATCCTGCTCATTTTTGTCGTCTTCATCAACTATATCATCGACTCGTACTTGATGTACGCCGCGTCCGCCGTTGCAGCCAACACCATCCTGCGGTCCGCCTGCGCCGCGGCGTCCCCACTGTTCACGCAGTACCTGTTCGACGCGCTCGGTGTGGGCGGAGCTGGCTCGCTCATCGGAGGCGTGGGTGTGCTGCTAATGCCCATGCCTTTCGTCTTTTACAAGTACGGCGCTGCGATTCGGGCGAGGTCCAAGTTTGCACCGGCGAACAAGACGCCGCGCCCGCCGGCGGATGAGGAGAAGGCTGTAAAGAGCAGATCGCGCAGCCAGATCAGTGAAAACTTGGGGATACGAGCGAGTGAGTAACTCGAATGAGTGGAATTTCCTCAGCCTGGTGCCAGTGGCGTATCTGATTTTGTAGCCATTCAAGGATCAAAGTCTAGTAAGCATATATATCAAATTCGTCATGCCGATCTCGTCTCACATTCGTCTTGAAATTCCCATTCCCGTAGCAGAACCCTCTTAGGGCTCTAGCACACCTTTCTTCAACGTCGCGCTTGGCTCTGGCTTGGGCGCCCTTGCCACATGCTCTCTTTTCTGGCGGAGATGTCTTGTGCCGTATCGTAGGAGCTCACCAAAGGTATTCGGGGCTGCATCTTTGCCTTCATTCTCGGGCATATCCAGTAGCATCCCGAGTTGGGGGGTATGTGTCAGACCCTTTGCATGCGTCACCTTCCATATGGTGGAATTGGCCAGCATGTCCCATATCATCTTCTCGGCCTCTTTGTACTTGTCTGATGTCGGATCCGCGTCTGGTCCCGAGTATGGGAGCGTCAGAGTGTCGAGAGCACGCTGGCCAAATCCCACAAAGGTGCCATGCCACTCTACACGCGCCGTCTCCTCCCCTCCATCCAACGCTAACACATTGTTGCGCCAATAGTCAACTCCAGAGAATCCTTCTCCGGTGTCTTCTAGACAGAACAGCCGAGTGATGCATATAATCTGGGCCGCGTAATTCAGAGCCACGTTGAAATCAATCCAGTCATAGTCGAAACTCTCCGTCATGTTCTCGAATGTCTGGGGTAGAATTGGCGCGATGAGAGGGTGAGATAAAATCTCATCAATACTTTTCTTATCGCCCCAAAGGTGCGAAAAGAGGCGATGCCTATCATCAATGTGAGCCTCGTCCTGATCGCCAGGATCAACGGGAACTCTCGCGAACCTACCATTGGTAAATCAACGGGTCGTTCTTTCGAGCCGCCACGAAGAAGTTGCCCGGTGCAAGTCCCCAGAGCATGAACATGGCCACTTTATAGGGCGAGTTGGGATCTTCTAGCTCATTCCAACAGACACGATCCAGGTGTCGAACGAGGAAACTTCCCACATCCATCCACACCCCGCCGTGCTCATAGAGACACGCGGTGCGTGTCAAGTCAGCTCCGTGCTGGCCGACAAATGGTCCGTCCATGGTCCGATCCACGAAGGCTCGAGGCATCAGACTCTCTGGGGCGAAACGAAGGACGTGATTCACTGATCCCGCGACACTGTCCAACACACGGACGGTCCATTCGGGACCCAGGATGCGAACCCAGTCAATGACATTTCTCTGATTCCACTTGGGCATGTTGCTCAATCCAGAATCCCAGTAAGCCCACACATTCTTCTCCGAGGTGACTGGCTTGTATTCCGAGAGGCTTGCTAGGATTTGTTCATCGCCCGGGGAATCCGTTGGCTCAATCAATTCCAGCTTGTCGCGGTACTCCTCTGGAATATTGAGGATCATGGTGGCGGAGATCTGAAGGGTGGCTGATGGAGATGTAAGAAATGGTCGGGCTGGGTAGATCTCTACTCTTGAACTGGGAAACGTGTCTTTGGATTTTCGGGTCGTGATACCTAACAGTGGTCGAGAATAAATGGTCTTCAGAGAAGCTTCATGTGCACTGGCTACGTGTTATACCAACCCTCTTCTGATTCTTTGGGATTTCTCCCGTCCATTCTAACTAGTCTTGTATAAGGCTGGGGGCCAAAGAGAAATCCATCTGCAGATTTGAGTTATAGGGCCAATCCCACACCGGATTCCTTCCGCTTCACGCTCCACTATCAGCGTGCGCCTTGCCCGTTGTCCCGTTGGGCTCTTGAATGGGGCTAGCTCCGGGGCCAAAACCATACCTGGATTGCGTACCTTCTGTAGGTCTACTATAACTAATCGGTAAGCGAGTCGGCCATGTAAGCGAGCCGGCCACCCCAAAACACATACTAAATGTGATATTTTACAACTTGATATCTCAACACTCAAAGCTTGGTATGAGGTCACATGATATCTTCATGATTAATAGGTTATACTAAGTATGTTTACCTGGTCAAGAAGTATTTTGAGGTATGACAACGGAGATATATATATCTGCATCACCCGCTTAGAGGGTATTCTTCGTAAAAATACTCGCTTACTCTATATCTTAGTCAAGCTATACGATTTCTTATTATAAGAAACGCCATCCCCCCAAAAATCAAGTAAAACCAACTCGTTGTTGTTGATCCACTATATCGTATTTACTATGGTGTTTTGGGGTGGCCGGCTCGCTTACCGATTACGTTAGTAACCTATCAAGTCTATCAAGTTCTATCATTTTATATATAAACTATATAGATTTAGAGAGCTTATCCTGTCCATATGTCCCTTTCTCTCGATGCCGCCTGGCCCAAGATGCCTACTATCGTATCTGGGAGATAGCGGCAAAGGCTGCAGTAGGCGCGGCTGGGGCTATTTGGAGTGTAGGTCCGAGGATGGCCTTTTTCCACGTATGTTACTGAGGGTTAGGTAGAAATTGGACTTCATAAGCTCTCTCTTCCCTTGGAGAATCTCTATATGATCTTCCAGGTCGAACTATTTAATAAACCACCGCCTCTCATATCAATGCCAAGGCATCACGTGCGGGGGCGCAGGGATTCCGTTTTCGGCTCAGCTTCAGGCGATCTTGATCGTGCTTTCCCACCACCCTGCTTTCTCGTCAGCTTGCTAACTTCTCAGTGCTTTCTTTGCATCCGCGGCTGGTCGCGCTGGCTTTCCCACTCTACCCTCACATGGCCCCCTTGGCGCTCTGAGTGCGCTTCTGGAATGCTGTCAAGATGCCCGTAAGCCCACCAATCTCCTGGAAGGGCCGCTCATCCGGACCCAGATCCAAATTGGGCTGCAGAACATGCAAGTAGGCAATCATCTTCATTCCACCATAGCGATTTTATGTTAAGCGTGTGCTAGAATTCGAAGAGTCAAATGCGGAGAGGAAAAGCCCAACTGTGTCCGGTGCACCAATACAGGTCGCAAATGCGAGTATGAGGTGACAAAGCCTGGCATGATCGCGGCAGAACCCTGGAACGTGGTCGTCCTTGGCAAGCAGCTTTCGTCGTCGCCAACTACAGTTTGGCGGGAGCGCCGCGCCTTTGCCTACTATTTTGAACGTGCCGCACCGCTTCTGGGCGGCGAACTAGACGTGGATTTCTGGCGCGTCGTCGTGCCGCAGGTTTGCCGCAGTGAGCCTGCCGTGTGGGATGCGATCAACTCCATCAGCGTGTTGTTTGAGAGCCCCGGGCCAGGCGCGGATCCCCAACTACTACGCGATGAGCAATCTGGCCCTCTCAGTCAAAATCATCGAGACGCATTGAGTTGGTACTCACGCTCGGTCTCGGCTGTCCGTCAGCGTATTGAGCGCGGTGGCGTGGACCTCTTTGTCGGACTTGTCAGCTGCGTGCTGTTTATCTGCGTAGAGGCCCTGCAGGGAGGTCTGGAGGAGGCCATACGACTCTATTCCCAAGGTGTCCAGCTCATCGTGGCTCTACGGAGTCAAATCGCCAGTGGGGATATGCTATCAGCCAAATCTTCTCTCTTGGAAGACACGATCGTCCCCATCTTTGTCCGCATGGGAGCACTCGCTCTGAGCATCTCTGGGGTCCCAGTGGTCGCGTTACTACGAGACACTGAACATGCACCGGCCCAAGAATTTGTCTCCCTGAAAGCCGCTAGGGATGCTATTGCTCCCCTCGCCACGGAAATCCAGATCTTCCAGGGGATATGTGAAGAGCATCCATTCCAGTCCCGTGTGTCCGGTGTTCTCCAGCAATTGATGAACCAACAGGGAACTCTTTCAGCTAGGCTGGGCGACTGGCACACTTCGTTTATGAGTACGATGGCACGCCTGTGTACAAAAGGTGCCTTGTCGCCTCAGCAGATCTGCGTCAGTGCTCGTCTCCTGTCTTATTATGAAATGCTCTTCGTCTTGCTAGAGGTTTCCATCTCGCCATTACAGATGATAACAGACAAATACTTCCCCAACTTCCAACGCATAGTGGAACAATCTCGCATCGCTCTCGATATTGCCGAGTCGGATGGCACCCAGGTACCGTTTACATTTGAGCTCAGTATCGGCCTCCCGCTTTGGTTCACGTGTCTCAGGTGCCGCGAGCCAGCCATCCGACGATCGGCTCTAGCTTTGCTACGACGAGGTCCCCGGGTGCAGGGGTTCTATCCAATGACTCCAACCCTAGCCTTGTGCGAAAGGATCATAGCGTTGGAAGAAACATACGGCGTGCCAGTGAACACGGGCCAGGAAATGATGAATTTCCCGTCGCCGGACTCATTGGATGCAACCAACGACTTCAACATTTCAAAGTCGACTGCTTCGGAAATGGGATTTAGAGCACAGACAGCAGCCCAGATCCCCGAAGAGGCGCGTTGTGGCCCAATCGTCATCATTCGATCAAGCGGCCGGATTCCCCTCGGAATGACGGAGAGTCATTTCGCACTGTTGAATCAAGGCGATAAATCGTTTCTGCAATTCGCACGGAACGAGCGTGATCCGACTAGCGGCGCCTGGCAAAGAGTCTACGGATATGTTCCCCTGGACTTTGATATATAACTGATACTGCTTTTCTGTGATCTATATGCAATTTTGAATGAGTAACGCCGTATGATGATCTATAATAGCAAGCGAATCTCCATGTCCATGATTGATTGCATCATCGATTTCCGCCCGAATGGTATAACTTCGAAAGCAGACTTTGCCCAGTGAGCAATTCGCCCGTTTTGCCGAACTCAACCAGAGACCCTTTGTCGAAAACTGCAGTTTGATCATAAGACGCAATATGTTCCAAGCGATGCATAACGGAAACAACAGTGCAACTGGCGAAATCCGAGTCGATGATATCTTGCATAAGCGCCTGTGTCGCGGTATCCACGCTGGACGCATGTTAGCTTTCGTACAGGAGCCCGGAACCGGAGCTCTTACCTGCTCATTGCCTCATCCAGAAGCAGGAGTTTGCAGTCTTTTACCATCGCCCTAGCAAAGCAGAACAGTTGTACCTGACCGGTGGACCAGGCATTGGAATCTACCAGCATGTCCAGTCCGCCCTTAGCAGCAACCAACGGCCAAAGCTGGACTCGCTGAAGGGCACTTGTGATTCTCTCGTCCGACACAACTCCGAAAGGGTCGATATTAAACCGCAGAGTGCCATGCAGGAGGAACGGATCCTGGGGTATCACGTTGATCCGCGAGCGATAATCATCGCAAGTCAGAACAGACACGTCAATATCGTCAACCAGTATCCTACCACCTCGGACATCCATCATCCGCATCAGACTGAGCAGAAATGAGCTCTTTCCGCTCCCAGAGCGCCCGCAGACAGCAACATGCTGTCCAGGCTGAATGGAAAGTGAAATATTCCTGATAGTCGAGTCTGCATTTGGCCTGTACAAAGATGTTAGTATCTGACGCATCGCTTCGACCGAGGCTTGCCTTACCCGTATGAAGCATCCAAATCGACGAGCTCGACCGCCCCAGCCAACGGCCATCCCAGAGGCGGGATCGCTGCCTGCTCAGCCTGGTCTTCGGACTCTGTGTCTTCCGAGTATTGCTTGACCCTGGCCACAGCCCCGATGCTGGACTCGAGTTCCGTCCACGTTTGGATGAGACGCACCAGGGTCTCGCTGAAACTCACCAATGCCACCAGACTGACGCCGACTCCGCCAGCACTAAACTGTTTGGTCAGGGTGACAACCATCGCCACTAGGCCAGTAGCCAGAACAGCAGTGATGACCTCCAATACGAATCCGAGACAGTACTGAATACATGACAACATGTAAAAAGGCTGCTGAGATTTGTCGATGACGGAGTAGCCTTGCTCCTGGTATTGAGATTCCCACCCAAAGGCACGGATAGTCACTGCACCAGCCACTGACTCGGTGAAGTAGCTGTATAGCGGTGCTTTTGCTTCTATGCCAAGCAGCCGAACTTGGCGAGATGTTTGGAGGTAGAAATGCTGCAGGAAGTAGATTAAGATGCCCAGAACTGGTATGGCCAACCCAAGGTACTTGGAGAAGATCGCAATGACGATTATTTTCGAAAAGCACATGAAAACGGCTGCCGTGTTTATTTAGCCACTTTCTTCGCCGAATCTCGAAAGCAGACAACTCACTTGATGAATAGTTAACCATGGTAGTTGGTAACTCCATGTCGATAAGCTCCATGTCCTCGCTGAATCTACGAATAGGAAATGATCAGCTTTGCATGCGTTGCACGAGCATACTCATCACGAGCTATAAAGAGCATACCGGTTCAAAATTTCACCACTATCTGTCTTGGTGAAGAAGTGGAAGGGTGCTCTGGTGTTCTTGTAAGCTTGTCGGAACCAAAGCAGGGTGGATATTCACGACTAACTTGAGAGTTGTCTTGAGCACGTCAGAATGCATCTCAGAAGAGGAGTTCGATATCATAGGGACGATGGCAATCCTGTCGCCCCGTGTTCAGTCCCAACTTCATTCACGATAGAAATAATGTTTCCAGCTTACCAGGCAGCGAGGCAGACCCCGATGGTTCCAACCACGCCCAGCATCGCATACATGCCCACGTAAAGGCCGACGCTCTGATTTGGTCGTTCACTATTAGCTGCTGCCCACCACTTTACCCAGATCGCTAATTTCAACGTCAGTCACTGGTCGTAGTGGTCTTCGCGAGGTTGCACTCACTGGAGAATTCGGTACAGAATACCCAAATCGCAACCGTAGCAACATAAAGTGCGACCAGAAGGTAGCCGGAGCGTGCAAGATAGAATTGATAAACTCGCATGTCTCCCTTTTTGCGCTGCAGATCATCAACAGACTGACCGGCGGGCAGCTCTTCAGCATCTGTTTCTGTGTAGCGGAT
This sequence comes from Penicillium hispanicum, assembly GCF_028827665.1. Lineage (NCBI taxonomy): Eukaryota > Fungi > Ascomycota > Eurotiomycetes > Eurotiales > Aspergillaceae > Penicillium > Penicillium hispanicum. Next base: position 1,476,797 of record NW_026623197.1, on the reverse strand, counting down.
TGGCTGGTTGGTCTCGTGGGCTTGAGGAATTTCAGGCGTCGGCTCGCCATCATGCAACAGTCGGGATCCGAGATTGGCCAAACCATCACGTTCTTGTGGCAGTCTTGCGGACTCTGATGTCTTGATGATTTCTCCATTTTGCAGTATAACAACACTATCTGCGTGATGCAAGGCTTCTTCTGTTTCGTCTGTCAGCATGGTCACCCAGAAACATCGTGTCGGCTATGCACCAACCGCTATTAGTAGCCAAAACGACGGTCACCTCGTTCTTGCGCAAAAGGCCCTCGTCTCCAAGGAGCTGAATCGCAATTGCTTTCAGCGTATTTGCATCTATCCCGCTGAAGACATCGTCAAGTAAGAGTAACTGCGGCCGGGAGTAGATTGCTCGTGCCAAAGCCTACACCAGAGGGGCACATTAGTATTCCCTTTGTCAAGCAAAATTGCAGGGGTGTCCTCCGACTCACAATCCGTTGCTTCTGGCCACCGCTCAGGCTGAGTCCCTGGCTTCCAATCTTAGTCTTGTCTCCCCTCTTCAGCTGTTTCAAGTCTGCGTCCAATGCGCATGCCGTCTTGACAGTCTCGTACCACTTCCACTCGAACGGGAGACTGCCGACGATGTTCCCACGGACTGTTTTATTCTCCAGCCATGGCTGCTGGCCGCAGTATGCAATCTTTCTGGTGCACAGTTGTCGGTGTAAGTCCTGGCCGGTCCAGCTCGGGATCGGGATTGTTTCGCCAAGGAGACTCATCAGAAAAGCCGATTTGCCGCTGCCAATTGGCCCCATAACTGCCGTTATGGCCTTTTGCTTGATCTCTAGTTTCAACCCCTTCAATACCGGCAGGCTGGTTCTGCCCCAGGCAAAGCTTTGGCCATCAAGGAGGATGCCGTGATTCGACGGTTCCTGGCTCGAATCAGATTGGTTTATCGGCGTTGACGGTCTCAAATCGATCAATGGCCCGTTCAGCGGATCGGCTTTCAGGGTCTGTTCTCCAGTTTCTGTCGTTGGCCTCGATGCCGTGTTGCAATATGTTTGAATGCGATCGAAGCTTCCGATGCATTGGGTGACCTTGGGGAGTGTCTGGATTAAGACCGTCACCGGCGTGGTGAGCAGGGAAATAAGAGCGATAGATGTAAACGCTTGGGCTGTTAGGAGAGTTGCATCTTTCCAGTAAACAGCAATAATCACGTAAATGGCCAATGTAAACGCCGGGGCGAGATTGATCGGGCCCAGAGCTGCGAGTGATGGGATTAGTAAATCAGGAGAACACGACACACATGTCAGCGACTTACAAAGGCACAATGTCGCAACAAGGATCTTCCTGAAGATACTGGACGTCTTGATCTCAGCTTGTCGCAAGTTGCTGATCACAGATGAAACGACGGGGGATATTCCCAGCATCTTCACGGACTTGATTCCCGCTAATGTCGCGGAGGTTACCCGAAGACGCTCTTGGACCCTCTCGATCCACTGACGTTGCGCGGAGCTTGCTGCTGCTGAAATCTTTGATGCGCCCACTGTCAGGACTAATGAGGAAATATCCAAGTCAGCGGCTGTTTCATCCAGTCATAGGGGAAGACGCAATTCTGCGGCATACCAAGCACGAGCGCAATGGGTGCGAGACATGCTAGGGAAAGTTGACGTTCCAGCAACCAACAAGCAATGGCAATGTCAACAGTCGAACCCCAGACTTCGTTGAGCAGCTGCAGACCACTGACGATTCGCTCAACATCGGTGCCCATCAGAGTAACTGCAGTGATATCGCCCCCGTCCGCAGCTCGAATTTGCAACATTCGCTCATAGATGAGGGCATCGAGGCCTCCTCGAAACTTGGTCACAAATCGCAGGTTCTGGTATTTGTAGACCGAGTTCGATACCTTTTTTTAATTATCGTTAGTCCTGTTAGTCTAATGTATTAGCCTTCCAAGGGAAGACGACGTTCACTAACCGCAATGCCCAGATAGCCAAGGGCCCATGCGCCTATCAGGCCCTTGCCGTAATTCTCATTGCGATGCCTACCATCCACGAACTGGAGCGTCGTATTGATAAGAAAGGGCTGCATGAAGGTGAAACCAGTCACGGCGAGCCGAGGGAGAATCGTTGACAAGAACGGGCGGGTGTATGCTCTGAAACAGGCTCGGATGAGACTATGGCGCTCCTGGTGATTTCCTATAATGAAGAAATATGAGTCTTCTATATGGAGTACTGAATGCGATATCAAATCGGACTCACTCGATGTCCCCCATGTTGACAGAAGCTCAAAATGCGAGACACGGCTTTCAAGCTTCCGGTCAAGCATTGGAAGATCGTCCAATACGATCACCTTGCGGTATCCCGTTTGGAAGATATCCAATAGCCAGACAAAAGCGGTCCTGTTCCAAAAGCCACTATATTCCTCTCGGCTCTTGTGATTTGGGGTCGTATTCGACTTTACCCGTTGGCAGGTTGATTCCAGCAGCAGTGCTGTCGTTGTCAGCACAAATAAGCTCGTCATGACCCCTGCGTCCAGGCTATAGGGTGCTTTGAGCCATGCTGTATGTACTCGAGCAATACCAAACAATGAGCATGTTGACAGATATAGACTGAGTAATGTCGAGGGCCGAAGTGCTCGCTGATGGTTGAAGAAAGACAGCGGCACTGCAGCTCCTGTGGCCACGACGCTAAGTGTATCTGTCGCAAGAGATGCACTTGTCGAGAATGCTTCATTTGTGATTCGGAGGATGAGATACGCAAGCTGCGCTACCAGGATTGCCATCCAAACCGTCTATGTCAATTTGTCAGTGCCTAGATTACGTGCATTGTATTGACTCGGCAACCTACCAGCTTCGAGAGCAAAAGGCCGTCAAGCTGACCAGACTGCACGATCTGCTTCCGGGATAGCGATCGAATCTCGGCCAGAGACAGACAGAGAAATAGACCCGCCGGTATGCATGTCAACACGACGTCCTCGAATTGCAGGGTCAAGTCGAACGACCGGCAGTCCGGGTCGACTCGCGGCCCCAAGAGGCGATCACTCCATGGCGAACAAGTCATTGCGTCCAGGAGAGATCACTGTTTCCCAACAGCGCCCATCACTACTGGGGAAGCTAGACATTTTCAATGGGGCCATCGGACCCTGAAGCGCAATTGAGTTGCAGTGCGTATGCCGATGGCTGCCTCCGAGGGCACCGCGCCAGCCAATGATGCGAGCATGATAACCGTGACTGTGGGTCTAAAGCGAGCCTCGCGTTGCTTGTCTTCGCGAAAGACCGATCCCAGTGGAGCTGGATGGATGCAATTATCGCCCTCGATTGGCTGCTGTTGAACCGTGACGCTGTCTATAGGTGGGTTGCCCCCGTTCGCACGAACGCGTCACGACGGACGCCTGGTGGTTCCAGGCAAAAACCGCTGGCGCAATCCGAATTGCAACGCGCCCGATCAATCCAAGTCGTGATGCAACGACAGTGGCAAGGCTAGTGGCACATCCACTTGTTTTTAGAGTGATAGCCCCTGAATTTAGCGTCCGATATTTGTGTCTCCATGCGACAGCCCATACCTTGCCCGATCGAACGCAGATAATAGTATTACCATGCACTTCCATCGACGCAGCTGGCGAAGTCTTGTCTACTCAATCTCCGGCCAGGTGCCATATCAAAACATATAATCCACGATTCTCGGGCGTGAAATACGGCAGCTCGGCCGACGTCAGTCTGCCCGACCACTTGACAACTCCTATCCTCGTTGCCGAAATTGTAGAATGTATATTGGTCCTAATGTAATGTACAGATCGCGGAGCCAGTCAGCGGGTCGTCTTGAGAGGAATATTAGCATCCATCTCCGGGTCCGTCTCCAGGTCCATGGCCGGGTCCATCTCCGGGTCGTCCGATTGAACCTGAGAGTATGTCCATCGCGCATATTGCTTGAAACGCGGATACAACAGCTGAATCAGATAATACCCAGCCAGACTGAACAGGCACCCAGCAAGGAAAGTCACCGCGTATAATACCCTACGCTTAGATTTCGTGGGCTCCACGGTGGAATAGGAGGCGTCCTCCACCACTTCCGTCACGGCCTCTGGATCATCGGGCTCTGGCAATTTCGCATCCTGGGGCCAATACTCGGGCGGTGTGGTGTGCACGACAGGCGATTGGCTCAGAACGACATGATTCTCATCTAATGCCTCGACCGAGACCAGGTCCATGAATCCGCGGGCAATGTACGATGTCTCAAAGCCCGTCTTTGGAACGGTCCCGATCTCCGTGTTGAAGCTCCATCCGTCTGCACGGGCGTAGAACCGCCAGTACTTCACCTCCGTGGCGCCGTTCCAGCTGACGTGGAAGACGGTTGACAGCTCCGAGCCGTTGACCCCGTAGACGCCGTAGCACGATGCCACCAGAGTCGGTGGGTACGACGGACGACTCCACCAAGGGAACTTGTAGGCTCGGTAGGTGCTGTATCGCTCGGACACAAAGGTGGCGTCCATGAGGAGTCTCCCGTCGTGGGCGAACTCGCTCATGTACCCGTTCTTACTCCAGGAGACCAGGACATTCCCGTTGGAGAGGGCCTGCATGCTGCCACGTTTGTCGGTGCTGCCGCCGTCCGGGCGGGAATATCGGTTCAAGACGGTTGCCGTCATGGCGACGGTGTCGAGCTCGATATACAACCCGGCCGAAGTGGGCTTCTCGGGTGCAAAGGGGTCGGCATTGAGATAGTCGTCGGCGCCGTTGTCCAGAACAGACACGACCATCCGTGGTCCGTCCACGGAGACGAACCGGGCATGGTGTTGTCGCGCGAACCCAAAATCCTTGGCGAAGTCGTTCTTCTTGCCTCCTAGTCGCCAGATGATATGGCCATCTTGGCCCGATATCAGGTAGAGGGTGTCGGAATGCCGACACGACATCAGATAGTCGCCATTCTCGTTCTTGTCGATGGAATTAACATGTATATAGTCGACGGTGCCTTCCAGGTCGTCAGGGTTCATCCTGGTAGATTCGTCCAAGGGGATTTGATTCGTTAAGCGCCACTCCCACAAAACCTGACCCGATGTGGGGTCGAAGGCGATGAAACCGCCTGAAAGGACACCCATTGACCGTTCCGGCTGTCCAAAGGCCGATAGGTCCCTCTCCTCGCCAAAGTAGACCATCGCGAGAGCCTCGTGTGGCCCCTTGACATTGATGTCATGTAGATCCAGCCCCATGGCGGGGTCGGGGATGGTATAAGCGGGTTTATATTGGTTGTCGTAGAAGACCGCGGTGACACGGCTCTCGGGGTTGCCCCATTCTGGTTGGAGCATCATAGCAAGATATGGTTTGTCGCCGAGGTTATCGACCATATGGAAATCAAAGACATTGCGATTCTCGAACTCGCAGGATCCTGCCCATACGAGTTCCTTGAGGGTGTCAGCACGGAATTCATCTCCCCATGAATACGTGAGCATCATCAAGGCACGCAGAAACATACCCCATCTTGATCAAAGATATACGGTCCGATCTGACATGGCATCCACCGGTTGGTCTTGGGCTCGACTTCGTTAACAAAGTATGGCGAGACGAACCAGTACCCCGGAGCCACGGCAGACCGATCGTAATAGGAGACATCCCATTTCAGAGCTCGAATTTGGGGAAGCTAGCGATATGTCAGTTTCTCAAGACGTTTTGGATGGCTGCTCGCCGATGCTCACCGTCTTGTAGGTGACCAGATCGTCATCCTGCAATGAATCGAACGCCGACACCCCGCAAAAGAGCAGGAGAAAGCTGAGGATCATCATCTCGTATTCGCGACGCCGACCCTCGCAGTGCGCGGAAGAGAAAAGACACCACAGCAGATCAGGACAGTAGGACAAGAGATGGGCGCAGACCGGGTGGTCGACGCGACATGCCTGGCTTATGAAAAGGGGCGTCTACGCAAGCCTAACGAGGCCAGCAAGAAAAACCGATCGCCCGATGGCCGACCGACCGTGCAAAAATGGCCGGAAGGCTCGGTCCTCTCAGCCCGCAAGCCAAGATGGGGACCATCTCCACTTAGAGAGTCAATGGGCTGCGTAATCTCAGCCCATCCCCGGAAGAAGGCAGCTGGCTCGTGACGTCTGCCGCCCTATCGGTACATGTATCAGCCACCAGGGCTAATTGGGAAGGCGAAACGAGTTGAGTGGCCCGATGAATACGTATGTCCGCCCCGCCGATGGGCTTGGCTGCCCCCGGGTGCGTCGTGGCTGAATTGACCCGCAGTTAGTACGATGCCAAGCATCCCAGCATTGCCGAGTCGAACTGCATAGCTGAACCTTAGATACTTCACTAGACACCTGCCACGTCTGGTGTTCACGCATCTTCATCATGGATATGAATGTTCAATCCGATGCCGGTCTCGTCTGCTCCAGAAGCCCCGGTGAGCCTCACTATTCCGGGTATTGGGCACTCCACGATCTTGGCTGATGCGGTACCAATCCTCAGGAAGTATAAACTTCTTTTTCGTCCCTCTTGGTCGAGTAGATCAGGTATGAATTTGTTCATTGCTTTGCAGCCACACCTGGCGATCCCCTCTAGGGAAGTTAGCAAGTGTCCATTGCAAGAACTCTGCTATAACAAGTTGAATAGCGATTTTCCATGGATCCTGCTCCAGGATTCTCCTGTCAGTGTTGTCTCCAGACTTGAAAGTACGATGCAGTATCCCCAGAGGTGAAAGGGAACGTACTTGCCATCCAGTAATCGACTCAATCCACGATACAGAGGATGATGGGATGAATCGCCCTTCCGATATGCAGAAGCTGCTCAAGAATGACACTCAGTAGTGATTCTCAATCGGTGATCGCTGGAATCAGCCTGTCAAGCGGATCCGTTTTTTTAACTTGACGATGGACATCGTGGAGGTGCTCCATACGGCCCTAGAGGACCTCCTAGCCCTATTTCAAGGCTGTTCTAGGATACCGGGTCGTATATCGGCAAAATAAACACTGTCAGAAAGATGCGCCCCGGGAGAAGAATCGGTCTGATGAATCTGTGCGAGTTGATAAGGTCGAATGTCAAAGTGAAACATGAGATCGATGCTTTCATCCCAAGTTTGCCCATCAGTGTAAATTGACGCTAGCCTTAATAGAGCCAGCAGCATCAGCAAATTAGCGAAGGGCTTTCCTGGAACAGTTGTTCGCGAGCTCATAAATCCGTCAATATCAACATCTCCCCGCAGCCTTCACCACTTGGTATCGAAGGTGAAGAATTGATACACTCGCCAGAGGCTTGTCTCCTTTCTCTCTTCATGCAGATTCGTCCATCGAAGCCCAATCGTCTTTATCGTTCGTTCATCGTCTGTTGCCATCTTCGTCTCTGATACCTTGCTGAGCATTTGCATCCTTTATCTGGGTCAGCACCTGGCTCTTTGTTCCCATCTGGATCTGGATCTGCATCTTTATCTGCAAGATCATAAGCATGTCATCGTCTCAAACAGTTCCATCCATCCCAAGTGCATCCCCATCTCCCAGCATGGCCCCAGTGCCAATCGACACCACTCCCAAGGCATTCATGGAGCTAGGCTTGGCGAGTTTGCCCTTCGACATCATCTTCGAAATCGGTGGCCTAATCGGATCGGCAAAGGATCTCAACTCTCTCGCTCAAGTCTGTCGTGCACTGTATTCCCAGGTCAACGGGCTTTTATATGCCCGTGATGTACGCCATCGCAAGGCGTACTCCTTATCGTGGGGCATCATCCACGGGTACTTCTCAACGGTTCAACACTGCATCGATGCAGGTGCCAACTTGCAGACCATTCGCTTTGCTCCCTACTCCGAATCACCCTTACACCGCGCGGTATCCATGAACGATGCACCCATGGTACAATTCCTCATAGATAACGGCGCTGAAGTCGAGGGGTTTGATGTGATAGGGAACACCACGCTGCACCATGCCGCCTCGAATGGCAATGTCGATATCGCCAGACTGCTCCTCCACTACGGCATCAGCCCTGACGTCTGTTCCCGCAACAGAACCTCTCCACTGTACCTGCAGACCCCCCTCCACCGAGCGGTGAAAATGGGCCGCGAAGGAGTGGTGCGAGTGCTGTGCCGGTCCGGCGCCGACGTCAACCAGCGTAATAAGAGAGGAAAGACGGCGCTTCACCTTGCTCTGCGAGCCCCGGAACTCACTAGGTGGAGCATCCTCCAAGACCTAGAAGATTCCGATGCCTCCTCAGGCACGTCTGCACGGGACAGTCAACAGGAAGAGAGCCGGAAGCGCCAGGAGATCGCGCTCTTCTTGATCCGGGAGGGCGCCCATCTCGACGTCAAAGACAAGAACAGCACAACCCCCGTGCTCCTGGCGGCACGGGGCGGTTATCTGAACGTGCTGAACCTGCTGCTGAGGAGGGGCGCAAGCCCGGAGCCGCTGAAGTCTGCCATGCGCAGGGAGGGCTGGGATCAGCTGGACCACACGCTGAGTATTCTGGGCACGACCCCAGAATGCGAGTGTGCAGAGGGGTCCTGTGATTTTTGTGCCTCGGCGATACTCAACCTGCAATATGTGGGTGAGTATGGCGGGTGGTGAAACGGGGGTGTCGAGGACTTGGGATCGTGGGTGGAGGGGGTTGAGAGGGAGGTGCTTTGTTTGTGGCCCTCGAGGGCTTAGAGCCTGACGACTAATCATGTCGACGACCAAGCGCCAAACGTGCGCAATACAGAAAGTTCACGCCCATCTTTGCTTCTGTGTAACTTGCATGTAGATGTGCTCTCGACTTGAGTTCAATCTCGACTGATGGGACGGATTGCTCTCTAGCGCCGCTTCCCTGGAACTATAGGTAAGCACTATAAGCACTTCAGGGCTATAAACCATTTGGAAACGACTCGGATTGTTTCAATGGCCTCGAGGACACTGCAGAAGTTCCCGAGTCAACCGTGTAGTTACAAGTGGTTCTGTCATAACACAACCTATTAAACAGCCCTCAGTCCAGTCTGTCTTAGCTGTCAGTCAGTGCACACCTAATGCATGATTGTTATGTCCACGCCGGACAATATCAGGGACAAGGTGACTCGAGAGTGCACCCTGCACTTACTGCCCCAATCAGTTAATTGATCAACATCCTGAAGCTTATGCAACTTAACTATATCCCTCACTCTCCATGATTGATGTTGATGTCTTTTTCTAGCCGCATCTACTACCCAAGCCCAGTTCACATGATCTTGCGTCTTGCCAGATCACTGCCAGGTGGAGATAGTTCAAGGTGCCAATCTAGTATTTGAGTGACTCACATTTGCAATAATTGCATTGCAGAAACCATTAACAAACGTTTAGATGAGCTATCACATCGCTGTCATCCATCTTCATATCATGAGTCATGAATGCAATGCATAGAATCAGAGTTTCACATTCCTCCTTCCATCTTTGATGAGTTCCTCAACAAGCTTGGCAGCAGCCAGCGTCTCTTCATCCTTAAAATGCCGACCCGCAATCTGGAGAGCGACGGGCGCACCTTCGTACCGCTCAGGACCTGGATATTTCAGCCACTCGCGCTCGTCCACTTCACTCCGGGGTTTGTAGCTCTTATCCTGCTCTGCCAGAGCATCCAGCGTCGGGTCGACAGTTAGACCCGTCGGGAATACGGCGGAAGGCAAGTCCAGGACGTTCCAGATGGCCGTGTAGTTCCAGTAGTGCGATTCACCCATAACGGCAGCCGCAGCAGGGTAGGTCGGTGAGATGATAAAGTCGACTCCGCGGCTCTTGAGAAGCGCATGATACTCGTCGCGGTAGCTGTCGCGCTGACATTGCAACTCCCAGGCTTCGGGGTGGGTTAGTGGTGTTGCGCGGCTGTATGAGAAGGCCCAGTCACTGAGGGGACGGGCGGGTTCGCCGGACTCGCGCAACATTTGGCGTTGCAGACTGGCCGCGTCAGGGTAATATAGAGAAGACTGATGTGACACGTCAGTGGTGGATTGGACGGATGCAAGAGTCGAGGCCTACAATGATATGCCATCCGTGATCATGCTTGTACGGTTCCCAGTCGACGACCTTGATGCCTGCTGCGAACAAACTTTCTTTCGCAAGACGCAAAGCGCGAGTAATTGGTGGATGTGGCCGAACACAGCTACATGATATAGTTAGTCTGTCTTCGGAGACATCTATCGGGAAGGGGACCCGCTTACCCATCATCCCACATAATGGCCACAGTCATATCTCTCGTCGGAGCCACGGACTTCCAGGGTACAGGCACCAAGGAGGTCTCGGTATCCCAGGGCTCCTGCTCAAGCATCGCCTTTTGGAAAAGCTCGAGATCTTCAAGTGAACTGCTAGCCATCGGTCCAACTACACCGTGAATGGTCTCCTGTCCAATGCAGGCAACCTGAATGCCTAGCATCGGGTTACGCATCGCAGTGGGCCGGAATCCATATACGCCGCAAAAAGCCGCGGGGCAGCGAATAGATCCCCCAATGTCGGTGCCAATACCAAGTGGAGAGCATCGGAAGCCCATGGACGCCCCTTCGCCGCCGGATGAACCACCCGGAGTCAACGTCCGGTTGTGGGGGTTGAGGGTGGTGCCGGTGATGTTGTTGCTACAGCAGAGGTGCTATGCGGTGTTAGTGGGAGACATGTCACAACGGCTCGGCTCTATAGGATATGCGTACCATGAGTGTTTGGGGCTGGTTGGTGCGCACATGGAATACAGCACCCGCATTGGCGAGTAGCTGCACCAAGTATGCGTCCTCGGTAGCGACCTTGTCGACCCTACAGCGCAAGCATCAGCCGTAGTCCCGGTTCTGATTTGGATTTTCGACCGACCAAGCCACGAATCCCGTATTGCATGTCCTATTCTTGAATCCAATGTGCTCCTTCACGCTGATAGGCACCCCGTGCTGTAGGCGGTCGTCAGTACCGAATTGGCGAGTATCTCTCGAGAAACATGACGCACCAATGGCCCAACCAGCTTTCCGGTTTGTTGGTAGTATGTATCCAACTCTTTGGCCCGAGCAATCGCTTCCTCGGCCATGAATTCGGTTGCGAAATTCAGCTACATCTCGCTGATGAGTACTCGGCAGTTCGAGAAGACACAAGATAAGCGATGCTCACCAGCTGGTGTCCCAGGACAGCCCTCTTCAGAAATGCAACAACCACCTCTTCAGCACTCAGCTTCCCTGTCCCCATTTCCGAAACTAGCTGCGTTGCGGACATATCCGTGATGGTCAGCTCGCGCTCGCTCAAAAGCCCGCTCTGTCTCGGGAAATCGAGCACATTCTTCTGCGCGGCGGGGGGCAGTTGGTCGGCGGGCAGAAGCCATTGCTTCGGTACCGAGTTGTGCAGGATATCTCTGCCTTTCTGAGCTTGGTGCTGCCAGCGGTCGAGGGACATGTTAACGGCGAAGACACGGCGATCGTATATTGAGCGCGAGTTCCCGGCGGGGGGGGGGGGGGGGGTGAGATAAAGAAGAAGGGTGGGACGAGGCTCGCTCCCCCTCCTCGCTGCGGGTCCCGCATACAGGCGCGTGGTGCTCTAACTATCGGAATGGGAAGGACGATCGTGAACTGTTGATAGGCAATGATATGCGCGGGGAGAGGGCATCCCCGCGCCAGCAAGTGGAGCTGGTTGGTGGCGTCTCTTATCAGTCGAGAGCGACATGAGGGGAGTCGGAGGAATTCCGCATCGGCAGAGCAACTCATTACTGGGTGCCGATAAGCCATTTCCAGGTGTGTGGTAAGAGATACTCGAGAATCCAGGTTGGGCTTCACTCCTGTCTTTCTAGTCAAGAGGCCACAGCCCACGGCAGTATCGGGCAACCTTGGAACTCCTTAAGAATTACATGCAATAATATTGAGGGATCAAATCAGGGAGCAGGCTGTGGCTTAGTCCGATGGACGACCCGTTTCTTGATATCATCCATGAGATCGAGGGCCCCGAGAGAGGAAGTCCAAGTCAGGCAGTAGCTTCGTGAATATAGGTCAATCGTCTTAGAGCTAGTTTTCGTCTAGTCGAGTCCGCTATGTTCCTAGATTTTTCCGGAATCTAGAAATATACCCAACAACTCTAGTATAGACCGCCTGAGATGATTCTGTTGGTGAAAGGTTCTCTGAATGGGGTGTGCTAAGCGCGCCACCCGGCGGCATAACGCATGATTCTTCTGAATTGCCTTTCTCTGGGATAGGAAATATTGCGAAAGCGTAGTGATGGTTTGGTAGAAGCCCGAATGCGACGCAGTGAATGTTCCCCAGCTATTTTGCCCGATCTTGTCGCCCATTAGGGCACGCCGAGAGGGTTGTTCCTCCATTAGCGGCTGTGCCCAGCCTGTAACTTCAATAGTTCCTGGATATATTTTTGGCCTGTTTCTAGATATCTCGTCACTCAGATATAGGTACTTCTCACGAGGAGTAGTGGTATTATCAACGCCCTCGTCTCTTCCTCCTATGAAATATGGACCTTTTGGAACCGAAAAGATGGACACGCCTCGACAGAAACAAGGTATTTACTGCCAGATGACACAAGAAAACAACAGAGGAAACGGTTCCTCTCCTAACAATATCTTCTCACGTCCCAGGAAGGTTGGCCCCTGTGCCCCTTCACCCACAGCAGGTCAGTGCCTCGCACAGCGTGCCACACACCACTTGACATCGTGGTCCCTTCTCCCCGTCGACATACACGGTACTCCCCTCCACCATCACCTCGGGCTGCAGGGTGGCCGAATGGATTCCATACGCGTGGAAACACTCGTTGATCGTCTTCGCCGTCTTGATGAAGCTCGCGACCGACGGGTCGGCGACCACAACGTGCACGGATGCAAGGGTCTTCTGCTGGTTGAGACGCCAGACATGCAGCTCGTGGATGGCGTGGACACCGGGGACCTGGGCGATGGATTAGCCAGATCACATACCTGCAACAGAAGCAGGGGTCATTACCTTCTCCAGGTCATGTTGCACGTCGCCGAGGTCGACGCCCGTGGGAACACTTTCCAGCAGGATGTGTCCGGATCTCCGTACTACCAAGGTGTGAGCTTCGATCCTTGCTCCGTCAATGATGTGGAAAGTGGTACTCACTGAGTGGAATGGACGAGAGAATGATCATCAGCGCTATCCCCATGCTCACCCCGGGATCGGCGTAGTACCGGCCATCATATTTCGCCAGCCAGATTACCAGGGCGGCGGCAATGACACCAAGATTGTTTGCTGCGTCACACACAACATGCAGAAGAACCCCCATCATCCCCAAGTCACCATGATCGTGGCTGTGAGCATGACCGTGATCATGACTATGGCTGTGGCTGCCGTCGTCGTGGCAATGGCCAGAGGCAGGCGCATTGAATTTCTCGAAATGCAGATGTTTGTGATTCTCGTGCTAGATGCCGTCAGTGTGTCGACCACACTCATACAGAGCTCTAACATACCTTGGGAATGGTGTCCTCATCGTCCTCGCTCACTGGTGACACTCCATCCTCAATCGTGGGAGGTGGAGCATGGCTGTGACCATGTCCGTGTTCTGGACGGCGTCAGATTAACTTGCAACCACCAGATCGAAGAGCATCTACCGTGGAGAAACAGCACGCTGATGATGTTCAATCCTAGGCCAATACACCCCACAATGAGCATCATCATGGGGCTCTCAACGCCTGCATTCAATGCGTCATCAGTCACCCAAGAAATACCAATCCAAGACACAGGGCCATACGCACGTTGCAAGGCAATGAACCGCTCAATTGACTGTAAGAAGATGCTAATGCCGAGTGCAAATAGCAAGACGCCATTGAAGAATGCGCCGAGTAGCTGTGCCCGCTGCCAGCCAAAGGACAAATCCTTGGGCGAATCGCCATTTTCCGACACCTGGTTCCGCGACATCAGCATTGCCATCTCTAGCGCAAAGCCAAAGCGATGTGTGACCTACCTTCAAGGCCACAAGGGCAATCACAAAACCGACAAGGTCATTCAACTAGCAGGAGTCAGCCACTGCGAGAGTCTTCACTCAGGGTGACATCGCCTATGGCATCATACATAGTGGAACGCATCAGCTATCAGCGCAAGCGAATGAGTATAGAATCCCACTAACATCCAGTCAGCATCATTTCCATGAAAAGGACAAGCGGTCACGAACAAGAGATCTCTCCCAGGAAAAAGCAGGTCGATATGCCAATGACCACGGTCAGTCGCGTCGAGCGCGATAGCCGGAATGGCATGGCTTATTCCCGTTTGAAGCCCAAAGCCAAACAAAAGCAAGCCCGGTCGCATCAATTGGTCGACACGACACCTTGCAATGGCCAAGAGTGAGAGCCAGGAGATAAGTTGCAAAGGGCAATAGAGTCGCCAATCCTGTAAGGGTCGCAAAGTACTACTGATTTGACAGGTAAATTCCCGGTGGCGATGCAAGAGGGCAACCACGGCTAAAGGCAAAGGTTCTGTAAGGAAGAAAAGTCCCAGCAGCCACCGATGAAGGACTTTTTGTTCCCGGTGCTGAATTCTTCTGCCTCGGCTTGTCAGGAAATCAATGGCTGGGGCACGCGTAGTGGTCGTGTAACTGTGGTGCAGATGGCAGGGAAGTATGTATGTCCTCAGTCGCGGTATGCGGGAGGCCATGGTCAGTTTTCCACGTATTTAGCGCCCTTGATATTCCCCTGGGCTTTCCTGGGCTTTCTTGACTAAAACTGTCACAGATACTTCGTATTGGTCAGTCAATCTTGTCTTGAATTAGCAATAGTCACCACCACCTAGTTCATAGTGTCAACGCACAGGAAGGATACAGCTGGTAGCTTCATCCTCACAAACCAGGAGCTTGGCTGTGAGATCCCGATCTAGTGGATTCCAGAGACCAATAGGCATACGTGACGGAGAATTTCAAATGCATCCCAGCCTTATACAAACGTGTGGGACCACAATTAGGTTTGGCATTCTACAGATCGACCCGTGAGGAATGCACACCTGCTATGCGACCTTCATCTACAGCTACAAGGATACCAAGGTCCCCAACAGCATGAATGCAAGATTCCGCTCCTGTCTACCATTCACAAGCAGTGTCGTCTACAAGAAAATGCTTTATGGTTATTTTGCCAGTGGGAGTAACAACCCAGTTGTAAGGTGAATTCACGTCATAATCATCATTTAAGCATGACAGGATAGAAGCTCAAGAAACCATCGAAATTATACACATCGTCTCACATTTTCATTTAGGCCGCAATCTGATCCGACAGCCCATCAAGCTCGCGCTGCCAGTTCCGGTGTCGCGAGACATGCCAAATAAACTGCTCAGCCAGACCCTTCGAATCAGGACCAACCTTGGCCACCTTGAGGGTTGCCGCAGCATCACCATGGCCCGTCACAACGCCATAAGACTCTGCCAGTGCAGCACCATTGGCGGCAACCTGGACGTCCTCGAGCCCAATCTGCTTCGCGATGAACGGCACCGCCTCGTTGACACCAGCGATAGCCTTGAGATGCGCAAAGGACTCGGTGATCCAGAACTTGGCCACGCCGTTCTTCGCTAGCACAGTGCTGATGTGCTTTCCACCCGGCACGAATACCGCGTCAAACAGCGTGGAGCGCATGCCCGAGAAGAAGTTGTCGGGCACGACCTTCTGGCCCGTCTGGGCGGTGACGCCCTGTCGCTGGGTGCCAATCGTGAAGACAAAGGCCCCGCGAGCCTCGAGCACCTCCTTCATGGTGATGTAGGAGGAATAGTCGAACCCGTCACCAATGAGAATGGAGATGCGGCGGGTGTCGATCGTCGGGGTCTCGGGCTGGTACTCCAGCTGGCTGAGGCCCTTGGCTGTCTGGCCCTTGTTCTCCTTCAAGGCCTTGGCTGGCGGGTCGCCGCCCACGTTTTTCGCGACGGTCTTCGCGAGGTCCAGGCTGACTGCGGCCACGCGCTCGGACATGCGCTTGTAGACGACGGGGTCGTCGCAGTGGTCCAGTTCGAAAGAGAAGGCCTTGGCCAGGTGCATCTTCTCGATCTCCGAGAGCGAGTTGTAGAAGACCTGGGCCTGGTTGTAGTGCTCCTTGAACTTGTCGGACAAGGCTCGGGTCTTGATACCTTGCTGCTTCGATGGATACGTGGTGAATCCGCCCTGGGAGGGCGCCGCGGGAGGATTTGCTTCAAAGCGGTTGGGCCAGTAGTTGACGGTGCCTTTCGTGACGCGGTGACGCATCGCGCCGTCGCGATTGACCAGATTCATGTAAGGACACACAGGGCGGTTCACAGGCAGCTCCTCCCAGTTCGGGCCCAGACGCGAGATCTGGGTGTCAAAGTATGAGAAGTTGCGGCCCTGGAGCAGGGGATCGTCCGAGAAGTCAATGCCGGGCACGATATGACTGGTGCAAAAGGCAGCCTGCTCGGTCTGCGGGAAGAACTCGTCGACGTTCCGGTTGAGCTCCATTTCGCCAATGTACCGGATGGGCACGAGTTCCTCGGGCCAGACCTTGGTGGCATCCAGGATATCAAATTCGAAGTCATCCTGTTTCTCTTCTGGGATCAACTGCATGCCAAACTTCCAGCGGGGGAAGTGACCGGCATCGATGGCGGAGATGAGATCCTTGCGGTGGAAATCCGGGTCTTGGCCACAGATCTTCAAGGCTTCATCCCACACGAGGGAGTGCACACCCAGCTCCGGGGTGAAATGGAACTTGACAAAGTGGCGCTTGCCCTCCTTATTGACAAGAGAATAGGTGTTCACGCCGAATCCTTGCATCATTCGGTAAGAACGCGGGATGGCTCGATCAGACATTTGCTATACCATCGTTAATAGCCTGGATCGAAACACGCAGCAGACGAGATGGGCTTACCCAATAGTTCATGTGCGTCGTCTCAGAGTGCATATATATAAAGTCCCAGAAGTTATTATGGGCGCTCTGGCCCTGCGGCACCTCGTTATGCGGCTCGGGCTTCACCGAGTGGATGACATCGGGAAATTTGATCGCATCCTGAATAAAGAACACGGGGATATTGTTCCCGACAATATCCCAGTTGCCCTCGGAAGTATACATCTTGATGGCGAACCCGCGCACATCACGGACGGTGTCGGCACTGCCCTTGCTTCCCTGGACGGTCGAGAAACGCAGGAACAGCGGCGTGGTGCGGCTGGTGTCGGTCAAGACGCCAGCGGTGGTGACGTCCTCGGCGCTCTCGAAGAGCTTGAATGTGCCGAATGCACCCGTCCCGCGGGCATGCACGACTCGTTCGGGGATGCGCTCATGGTCGAAGCGCATAATCTAGGCATGGAACGCGTGGTTAGTCAAATGCCGGGCTCTGCACGGTGCGAGTTGGAGAAAGAGACCAACCTTCTCCCGCGCAATTTGATCCTCTAGTAGCATTGGACCGGTGCTGGAGTCATTGGCAACTCGCAGCCAGTGATCCGGGTCGGAGATTTTGATGCCATAGTCGGTGGTCATATGCTGCTTGCCGTTGACCTCGATAGTGTCCTTCTGCATGTCGACGAACTTGCCGTCTGCATTTTTGACATTAGTAGTCGCTGCCATATTGATTTGTCGCTCGCCAATCTTTTGAGAGCCGAAGGTGTGGGAAGTCAGCTAGATGGGTATAGAAGATAGCAACGCAAGATCAAAAAGACCCAGTCTTGGGGGGCGATAGCTGTATATATGGAGAGCAGTCCTGTTCTCTCATACGGATTCGTCAAGGACACGCGCTACGTCAATGATGTAATTCAACCCCAGTCGAAACATACCAATCAGCAGGCTCCAAAATGAAATCCAATGCCGAATCCGATTATTCAGGTCGACTCTTCTCGATCGAGAACCACCTTGAAGGTGTCATAGCCGACAGTGGGGAAGTCGTAGCTATGAGGGCGAGCTATAGGAAAGGTTGACTGGATGAGCAGTCCATGGGTCGAGAACTGACCCGGTTTTCTGGTCATCGTGGCCAACTATTAGCCTTAGCTAGGACACGAAACCTGTCATGCAGCCAGCATCAGAGCAAGAAATATTGCGAATCTGCCGAAGCTGATTCGCGGGTTCTACCTGGGGCCTGGTTCTTCGTCGATCTGAAGCTGTGGGTGGCTGACCTTCCTATGTGACTGCAGTCTCAGCTTCCTGTTGGGCAATCGTTGCCCTGCTCACCTTCCTCAGTGGAGCTTCCGATTACAAAATGGATGACGTGCAAGGCTGCTTTCTGGATCTCTGGAATCGTAGGAGTAGCAGCTTGCTTGATGTGGCATCATGAGAACTTGAATCCGGTGAACAACGGATGACGTCACCGCATACTGAAATCGAATGTGCAACTATGACTAGTCAGCCAATTCATCAATTCATATCGGCGAGAAATCTCGACGCTGGTCGGCTGTCTAATTTATGTACTATCTAAAGCTGCCATGAGTAAAACAGTGTAGCTGTACCGGCATCTATGTATGTCACAGCAGGTTGGGCCTGCGATCGGCCAACAAGGGCGGAACGGAATTCACATCTAGGACAACGATCTACATGTTATCCTCGCTCCAGTGACTGCGAGTCTTCAACCAAGCGTCCCGCTCTTCTTTGCTCTCCTGAGTTGTCTTTCCGACTCCGAGGCCGCGCTCGACCCATTCTCGACTACCCATTTCGGAAAGGCGAGAAAGTGCACGGGCAAAGGCGAATCGCTCCTCGTCGCCGCTGAAGATGGAGGTGTTCTTGAGCGCTTGCACGGACATACCTAGATCATCCATAAGGTTGCGCATCGCATCGGAGAGATCGGAGTGGTCATCGCCGCCTTTCAGCGAATCCTGAACGTCCGAGTCGGAAAGGAAAAGATGTGAAAGAGGGACTTCGGTCGTGAGGACTAACTTGGCCTTTGAAACAAGAGTCAGCTGGATTCACCTAACAAGAGGCACTGCGTTACAACAGAACATACTCTGCTCTCATATACCGCATCGATAAAGGTGATGAAACGCCGAGCCAGATCACGTTGGTTGAGGTCCATGCCCGGAACATCTGTCACGATGAATGCGTCGTAATGTCGCACCAGTTCCAGATAATCGGCAGCACCGGTCGCAGTACCAATCAGTTGATTGAAGGTAAACTGCGCGGCCTTGCCACTGGCTTGCGGCACCTTAATCTGACGGCCCCAGACAACCTGGGTGGCCGGGTGAGGAGGGTCATTGATTGGGTCGCCCAGGAAGTCGAACCATTTCCGTGCATGTTGCTCTGCGTCTGCGCCGAGGGGATGGTGGTAGACTGCGGCCGGAGGGCGGGGGATTTTGCGGTAGTCCGTCGGCGAGTTCAAGTTGATGACATTCAGATCGGTTTTGAGGAGATTGATGCAAGGGATAAAGGATTCGCGCTGAATGCCATTTTTGTACAGATCGTCGGGGTGGCGGTTGGAGGTGGTTACGAGAACGACACCGTGGGACATGAGAAACTCCAGCAGTCTACAACTATCAGCAAACAGAAAAAAAGCCATGCCAACGCGCAACAGGCGCAATCTATGAGCACTTACCTCCGCAGGATCATTGCATCAGCAACATCCGTGCATTGAAACTCATCAAAACAGAGCACGCTTGCCGTCTCTGCAATGTCAGCGGCAACCATTGGCAACGCATCGAAGTCATTGCCATGCTTCATCTTGACGACATGCACGCGCTTATGTACATCCTGCATGAAGTTATGGAAATGAATGCGCGTCTTGTGCTGGATATTGGACGGCAGCGTATCGAAGAACAGATCCATGAGCATGGTTTTTCCGCAGCCCACATCGCCATACATGTACAATCCCTTTGGCAGATTGTCTGGGATGTTCGATTTCACATCGCGACCCGCGCCTCCGCGTCCAAACAGCGACCCGAAGAACGACTGCTTGGGTCGAGGGTCCAAGGACTCGATCGTTGGGTGGACAACCTTGGGCGGGTGGTAGCATTTGAGGGCCTGGAACAGATCTTGGAGGCCTTGGATAATACCTGTCCGCCGCCATCTCCAGTCAGCCGTCCGTTCTCGCTTATGTGTTCAAGTCAAGATGATGTCTGCGCACCTCTTTGGTATGGGTCATCCCGTAGCCGGCCCTCCTCCACTCTGGTATCGTACTCCTTCAACGGTCCATCTTGCGGTTGACTTGATGCCGTCTCGGTCTCCGTATCCTTGAGTGTCGCCCCGTCGCTCACAGTCGCCAATCCCCGGCCCCTCTCCGGAGATCGCAACGGCAGCTGAGCACGGCCTATGCGTCCAGCGCGAATATCTCTGCGCGAGGATTGACACTGGTGAGCACCAACCCCCGAAAGCTCGCTCCGTTGAGTGGCATAGGATCGCTCGCGAGCAACGCCCCGCAACGCTCCGGCATGGCGTATCCTCCGCGACGGCCGCAGGGCGCCCAGGAAGCAGTCAGCGCAAACCCTTGCGCACGGCCGACTCATTTGCGATAGTGATGCGTATGTACAGGAGAAGACAAAGAGCGCTGGACCGCCGTCGTACCTCGCGAATGGCGACTGGAACAAAGGCGTAGCCGAGGTAGTCTCGCCGCAGGAATTGCATTCTTCCGGGGAAGCGGCGAGGTACAGGCAACTCCTGGGCGGTGAGTGGCGGAGAGTGATCGGGCTCCACTCCTAACTGAACTATGTAGTTAGAACCACTGAGAACTATATGCCCTCTCTAGGATTTTATGATCCGCGTTTTTGGCTTGTTTATCCCATATTTTTGTGTCAATTTCTGGCTCTCTTTTTGGCTGTTCGCGTGTGCAGGACTGGTTGGAGATGGCGTAGAGTCGGTGATTCAAGCGGGCCAAGGGATGCAGGGTATGGGGAGGTATCATGAGTTCCAGGAACTAAGTAATTCCATTCAAAGAGAAGGAGTCAGCGCTCATACGATGTAACCCCTGGGAAAGACTAATACAGAGGTTGAAATGGAAATGAAGGCGTAGGGCTTGTTGTGACGTTTTCTTGTATGTCCCTGAGATCACTGGTTGGATAACACTGTGGAACTCAGGATTCAATGTCAATTACGCTAGATCTAAATTCAGTCTTAGTTCATATCGTTGCTGGATGCGTGTAAAGGAAACGGCAATTTAAATCAATGTGGGAGTCACTGACAGAACTAACCTTGGAAGCCAGTGCAACGGGGCTTGAAATCCCGGACAGATCCCACCGAACAAAGCTAGGAGATAAAGTACGAGTTTGTGACCAGATAGCCATGCTTACACTAGTCTTGTGGGTTGGTGATACGGTACACTCGTATACAATCACCGCCTAGCGCAAGACAAGACTGTGTGGCATTGAAGCCGCTGGTTAAGAAGTGGTTGAAGCCCGATGGGTCGGAATTGTCCTCCCTCCAAAGACTGTGGAACAAGGCCCGGGTTTGCAGATACATGAGAAGGCATTCTAGGGAGTATGATATTGACTGCTGAATGGCAAGTAGGCAAAGAGCTCCCTTGTGTATGCACGAGAAAGAGAGCATATGTACACGTCACCGAAGCAGACAGACTTGAGAGTATGTCATCCGGGAACAAAACTCGGAAAAGCTATAGATCAGAAAGGATGGAAGAGAGATGACAAGAGATAAAAGACGCCCGCGGAAGGTAAGATATCGAATCAGCTCCATATATCATGACAAAGGGAAGTCGAGGATGACGAGATGAGATATGGCTGAAAAGGCGAGGACGATGGTGAGAAACAAGATTGCAGAGGATTGCAAAAAGATAAGACAACAAGCCTGAACCATATGAAAGGGACAGAGAAAACAAACCATGCCATCCATAACGCATCATATTCGTAACACCGCGATCATCCTTCCCATCTCGAAGTAATTGCATCGCCGAAAAGGCTGATGGACCACGGCAAGCCTTGGGGTTTGGATGCCGGAACGCCAATGCACCGTACCTGTTGCAAAAACAAACAATATAGTTGAGAACTGACAGAAAATCCCAAAACACAACGGAAGACAGAAAACAAAACCCGCTCCACAATGGACAGCAGGATAGGGCAGGTCTATCGCCACAACGCACGGATCCAGAAAAAAAAAACATTGCTTTTATGCGATGCTGACGAAGAGGGTCAACTTGAGGTTGCGCTGCATGGCGTTCTCGAGGTCTTGGTCGCTGATCAGATCGACGTACGTCCCGGACGACTCGTCGCGGTACTGGACAATAATATCCTCCTGGATCTTGAGTCGATCCGAGAGCTTGTCCTTGAGATGCTGCATGCTGACACCGGACGGGATGCGGATGGCAATGAGATCATCTTGGAAGAATACCTTGACCTTCATCGCGCTGGAATTCGAGGCTGAGGAGACCTGCGTAAGGGAACTAGCTTGGCGGTTCATGGGTGGCGGGGCTCCGTTGGAGTACCCTACGGGCGTTTGGGCGCGCAGCTGCTGCTGCGAGACGCGGTCTTGAGGCGCGTTCATCGGCACCTGGGACGATTGGCGGGATACGCTGCGGGAGTGATCCATGCCGCCGGACGAGTGGTGTGACTCGCCCGAGTACCGCGCTTCCTCGCCAAAAGCGTTCGGGTCGATTTCAAAGTCACCTTGGCGGGGCGCAAACAGCTGCCGGACCAGTTGGCAACGGGCGATGTGCGGGGGCATTGACAGCAGCTTCTTGATGTACTCGTCGAGGTTCTGCCGGCGGCCGTTGGAGATTGCATCAGTGACGTGAGTGACCGGACCTGGCATGAACGGCAGAGTCCGGGGGCGTCCTCGGTTGCCAGCTTCTTCTTCAAACTGTGTTAGGAGAGCAATCTGGAAGTCATAGAAATCATGGTAATATCGCGACAGTTCCCAGCATCGGCCATCTTCCATCTTCGCCTCGATGATATACCAGTACTTGTCATTGTCGAAGCAGTAGCGGGGAATAGAAGCGGCGACGGGTGCGAGGAGGGGTTGGTAGCCCTGAGACATGGGGGCCTGCGACGCCAGAGTGCCTCTGCTCGCATTGCGCTGATGATATCCCTGAGAAAGCGAGTAATCAGGACGGAGGCCGCGAGCGAAAAAGAGAAGAGAAAGAGAAGCTTACGTAGTTGTTTCCATTTTGGCTCATGTGGCCAGCATTCTGATGGCCCATAGACATCTTATCCATGCCAGTCGTCAAGGCGACCACACCGCTGCCGCCGCCGCCCCCACCAGCGCCGGACTCAATCTTGCCCAGCGTGATGCTGCTGTTCTTATACTCCGCGGTCATCTTCTTCCACTCCTCGACCTTGGGGACACCGGCGCGTCGGACCGCCTCCAGCGGGTCCGTGACAGCCTGGCCGGTCTGCATGTCACGCAGTTCGATGAACGAGACGGGAATCAAACCGGGGCCCCCGAGACGACCGATGGGTTTGGCGACGAACCATTCCGGGTTGGACTGGGCGATAACGATGATAGCCTCGCCGGCGCGGGCATCGAGCTCGTCGGGGCGCTCGGCCTGGAAATCGTACTGGACAATGCCATAGACCATGGCGCCCTGGCCCTTGCCGAGTGCGGACATCCTGAAGGCGGCTTGTCGGGTGGTGTTGGTGGAGGAGTCAGAGGCGGGACTGCGGTCGGAAAAGCCCGAGTCGTGGTGGTCCTTTTTATGCAGGTCGACGGAACCCCCGCTATTCCTTTCGTTCTTGCCGATGACTTCGAAGAAGGAGACGGGGACGAGCCCTCGGGCACTAGGGATGAGCGGGTTACACGCCTCGTACCAGTCCAAGTCGTCCTCCCTGCTGATAACGTGGAAAAAGTCGCCCTTGCTAAAGGCCAATTCCTGGTTGGTGCCGGGCTCGGGAATGTAATCGTAAAGAGCCTTGATGACCTGCAGCGGGGAGGGTCAGCCAGCAGTCACCGACGCCAAGCGCACGAAGGTGGAAGTGGGACGCTGGAAGGGGCGAGAGGAAGGAGGGGCAGAAAAAAAACGAGGGTTTCGGTAGTGCGCGCGGTGGCTGGGAAAGGGCAAAGGGAAAAAAAGAGCAAGGGCAGCATTCTTGCCCTCGATATCTCTCGGGCGCTCGTCCAGAACTCACCTTTTTAGGAGGGAGGATGGCGATGGCGGATTTGGGAGTAATGGAGATGTGGTGGTGGTGCTTGGGATCTTTCTCCCCCTTCAAGGATCGCCGGATGGCCTGAGTCGAACCCGGGTTAATTTATGACACACCATGGCCTCCCGGTTTCGCGCGCGCGCGCGCGATATCTCATCATTCATGATTTCGCGAGAGAAGGGTAGGGAGGGTTGGAAACACTCACCTTCATCGCGACAGCACAAGGGAGAAGAGGGGGACGGGAAGGGAGAAAGAAGGAAACGAAGACCGTGGACGGTCGAGCATCTGGAAACAGGGGAATCTTGCGTATTGCGGTTCCAACCAGGGCTGGATTGCGATTGCGTTTGGCCCGCTTTTCTCTCTCGTTGCTTATGGGCGAGATCTATTTCTTTTGTCGTCGCTGGTTCCTGTTCTTTTCCAGAATCGCCGTGTACCTTGGAACCGTTCGCGTGGCGAGATTCCTTCTGGTTGCTATCAAGGTTTCTAAGGCTGGGGTCAAAGAGGATCAAAGATTACTCAAGGCATCGCTGCGCCCCCAATCGACTCAAGCCGCCATCGATCATCACTAGAAATTACATGGCGTAATACCATGCGATACCCGCCGTGCTGGGTCGGAGTCTAGAGGACTGAAGTATCAGCATCGCCCCGTTGGGCAGACATGGTGATTCCCTCGAGACTCCTCGACTCAATGCAGATTGGCCCCGGTGGCGGCAATAATTCCAGTCACACATACCCCAACTCCTCCCATCCTCCCATCCTCCCATCCTCCCATCCTCTCGCCCTCCGCAACCCGTGGTCCGGCCACCCTGGGAGCCGTGGATCTGACCACCGTGGATCGGCGCGTTTCTTTGTGGGCACCGAAGGCTGATCAACAAAGAACGTGAGATGTCAAAAAGGTACAAAAGCGTCTCGGTACAGGTCTGTTCGACCAGGCCACGATGCCATCCAACCGAGAAGCAGAAGAACGCCAACGCAGGTTCCTGCGTCAATCCATTCATCCCCACGAGGGCATGATGGCTGGCCACAAGCACCAGCACCACCGAGCGGCGCTACTGTAATCGACCGATAAACTCCATCCATACGGAGTCGTTGCAGAGGCCCGGATGCCAATGGCTGCAGCCTGCAGCCTGCAGCCTGCAGCCTGCAGCCTGCACTCTGCCCGGGCAGTGGCCACCCCTTCTCCAGGAGAGGCCCTGTACGGCCTCGGCGACCGATTTACCTGACACGACATCCAGGGACCGGCGTGTGTACCCGTCGGCTGCCCACTCCTGGGTACACTATATACGCAAGTACGTACCTACAGATGGGATCGGGTCCGTCAAGGGTGTCCATGGCCAGCTGAGGCAGCTCAGCCGCAGGTGAGCAGGAGCGCCGATCGCGGGCGATGATGTCAACCGCGGTGCCAGGAAGCGAGTTCCTGGTGCATTGACTCGTCCAATCCGCTGGAGCCCGGCGTCTAATCAAAGGCCCGGAAGAAGGACAGGTCATCAATCTGGAGCAGACCGGGGGACCATCACAGGGCTGCGTTGCCTCCCCATGCTGCGTGAAGGTGACCAAATGCGTTCCGCATCGCCAAGGGCGCCATGACAAGGCGTGGGCCCCACGCGACGGCGGGGCGGCGATTGCGCTTCCATGGAAGCCGCGTGGAAGGAGATTCGTGTACAGTGGGAGTCGACGGTGTGTGGCGAGTGGGTGGGTAGACTTGGGGAGGAAAGGGGATCAACGGGGTAAAAGCAACGGGAACTCGTGGCCCATCCAACGGTCCTGGTGGCGGGCAAGTAGCATCAAGGTACTGGTTATATGTAGACCGAATCCAGTAAGAATATGGGTGGTGATGGTAGCCTGGAGAGTCAGGCATCTAGCGCCGGTTCCCCTTATTCGCAATAGATCAATCGTGTTCATCAATTAATCAATACTCCGCCACGCAAGATACAATACTACAGTGTCTCGCTATGATCGGTCGTGGCAAGGATCCATGGGAACAATGTCAGTTTGCTTTGAGAAAGGAATTCTATACTGCTGGAATCGGACAAGAAACAATATCTACCTCGGGGGGGCACCACCTGACGCCCACTCCCAGCCATTCATTCCATCTCATCCCCGTCTTCAAAATGCAAAATGCGATGCCAGCAGGTATTAGTATGTTTGCAACTGCGCAGATGGAAGATAACCCTCAGAACTGGACTCCGGAAAATAGAACCAACTTCAAAACAAACGGGGGACGAGGGGAAAAATGCGACCACTCCGGGGATGAAAAGCTGGATGGGACGAAAAGTTTTGCGCAACCAAAAACGCCTGTCGCTGTCGCTCTGGAATGAAAAGAAAGCGGATCGAAACGAACCAAGGCAGTGGCTAAGGATGAAAGCCCCACGGGCAGCCCAGCCTAGGTGTATGTGTGATTAATCTGAAACTCCGGAACGGGGAGACGGGCCTTAGATCTGCCCCTTGATATCGACGACGCGGTGGGCTTCGGTCTTGGCTTGCTCGAAGAGTAGGCCGGCCTTGCCGGTCAATAGCCTCACAGTCCCGTTCTTTTCCTCAAGCAGCTCCGCGGAGGAGTGATCGAGGACGAAACGTGCGGTCTGCTCATCGGACTCGAACCCCAGTTCTTCCGTAATGAATCTGATATTCAAATCTGGTTTATACCTGTGGTCTCGCGTCAGTACAGTTTCTCTCTCCAGCTAGATGATGAAAGTCACTCACGCTCTACAAATGGCGGCAAGAGCAGTCAGCCGCTCACGGTCGACAAACATGTCCATGAGATAGGCTCCCATGTTCGGTGTGTCGAGATAGAGCTGGAAGAAGCGATGGTAGTTCCCGAGAGCGAGAGCGGAGCGGACGTCGAGAGCATGCTTGACGGCAGGGTCTTTCTTGTCTTCTGCAGTCACGTCGGCTAGCGCATCGTTCATGGCCGTCCAGTTGCGGGTGTAAATGAAATAGAGAATACGATACGCCTTGAATTCCGTCGGGTTTCCGCCCAACTGCTGCGCGTACAGGACCCGCAGCTGGGTCTGACACTGATTATACTCACCAAGGTCCCCTCTCTCCAGGGCAATGCGTGCGTGGATCTCATAGACATTGACAGTAAACGCATTCCGTATGTGCTGGACCGTCAAGTCCTGGCGTAGTGACTTGAATTGGTCACAGATGTATCCATAGTTGCTCTCTTGCCGCCATTTCTTTTTCAAAAGATCTAAGGTCTTGCGGAGCACGGACAAGGGACGGACGGTATCCGGGTTGGGAGCAGAAGTCAACCGGAAATAGTTCTTTTCCAGGGTTTGGGATCGGCCGACAACGGGTCCTTGGTCTGCTTCGGCACGGGGCGAGTCGACAGGGGAAGAGGTACCAGAGTTGCCGTAACTGGCCCCTGTCCCTTCAAATCGCTTCCTCCGCATCTCCAAATTAGCTTTGGACTTACTAGACTCATCTGGGGCCATGCGTTGTCTCTTCTCTGTGGTCGGGTAAGTGACACGGTCCTCAAAACGATTGCGATTGTTAGCTTTTCTCCATGGTGGCGACCCGGTCTCTGACTGGTGGTTCTCGGTCGACTTTCGCTTGCGCGCACTGTCTCCGGGGGACGATGGTTGACTGGATATCCCCCAGTTGGAAACACTGGGGTTGGCCAGGATCTTGTTGCGTTCGCTGAGAACCATATGCTGGGGAAGCGGCAGCCTCTCCCAGTCAATCATGTTGATAGTCTGTTTCTCAGCCGCGTCGGTAATGACGTGTCGCAGCTTCTCTTGCATTTCCGTATTGCTCACGCTGGAGATTTGGTTCTCGGGAGCAAAGGACCGCTGCACGTAGAGGCGTACAGCGGGCGAGAACTCCACGCGAGGCCGGGAGTCTGCATCCGCTGTGGACATAGTGGGTTGAGAGGGTGTGCTTTCGTTGGTAGCTGGGTGGCTGGTCTTGTTATGGGCAAGGCTACGACGTGCTTGGACTGGAATATAGGCAGGCGTCGCTGGGAGGCGGTTAGCGCTAGGAACAGAAACTGACACAGGCTGGGAGGCTTTGCCACTTACCAGAAGTTGGGAACGCAGACGTTGGAGCCGAGGCCGTGGCACGCCACGGCGGGACGCTAGAGTTCATTCCGAAATCTCTCGAAGATGGGTGTGGTGAAGCAATAAGGAAAGAAGAGATCGGAAAACGGAGGACGAGGGAAACAGAAGAAAATAAGGCTACGTGGGGTCTGTGGGGATGGAGCAATAGTCGAAAAAGAGACGAAAGGGCTCCTACGTCGCAGACTAGGTGGGTTGGGGGCAAGAAGAGGTAAAGGGTGTCGAGGTGAAGGCGCTGGGGGAGCGAACACACATTCTTCCACGAGATCGAACATCGCAGCTCGCTTACCTGCCGGAACTTCCTTTCTCCGCTGGCTTCCGGGCTATCTCGTTATCGCGACGCAGCCCACCTGCTCCTCGAGATGTCGTGTAAACCAGATGTTTTTGAAGTCCCTGGATCTGACTACTGCTCTCCGACCGTTGCTGTTACCTGACGAGGCTCTTCTCTTTGTCCAGGATGCAGTCGGGTTGTATGAGGGGTAAGTGGTTACTCATTCCCCGCGGCGCTGTCGGCAACATATATAGCTGATACGGGCTGGCGGACTAGGAGATACAAGATTCCCAACTACCAGAATGGCCATGCTTATTTGACATCCCATCGAGTGTGCTACGTTGCGGCTGATGAGCCAAGAAAGTATTCCGTCGGAATTGATCTGAAGGAAATTGACCGTGCCGAATACCAGGTTGGAGCTCTTGTAGAACCCCCATGCCAACAAGGCTGATGCAGTGACAGGCCGGTTTCCTGAAGTCGTCGCCTAAGATCACCATCTACCCGAAACCGCAGAAGAACAAGACAGACAAGTCGCGGAGTGCAACGGCCAGTCCTGCCGCCACCCAGCGGTCAATCCTCCACTCCCTGCACGCGAACGACACTCTTCCTCCGACAGCCGTGCAACAACATTCACCATCCCCAAAGCCTGTAAATGCGACATGGATCTGCCCCATCTGTTCATTCTCCAACCCTGTCCCCTCGAATTTCGACTCGGCAACTGCCACGGCAGCGACACCTCTGCCCCCATGTCTCGCGTGTGGCATCAAACCACCTTTTACAACGGTCTTGAAAGCAGCAATTAGCGCTGCAACCAGCAGAGATTCTCCCATACCTCGACCGAGCTCATTACCCGTCGACAATCATACAGCCCCCAGCACTGGTGCGCAATCGACCGCACTTCCCTCGGGAGGATCGGTGTCATGCCCTCGGTGCACCTTTGTGAACCACCCGTCTCTCATGGAGTGCGAGATGTGTGGAGCACCGCTGGGGATTACAGCGCTTTCAATTGCTGCCACCGGGGATACTCGTGCAGACTCCCCAGCCCCGTTATTCAGACAGACCCGTGTTTCGAATACAGAAGTGACTGAGAGCATCAAGCTCTCGTTCCGTGACGGCGGGGAGAAAACCTTCCATGAACGACTCAAAGGGGCATTGATTCAACGAAAATGGCTACTCCAGAATGCGCCTCCCGTGCCTCCACCATCACAAGCTTCGATAGCGAATGCGCCGGCCACTGCTACCCTACAGAGTCCCCAGCCTGCCGCCCCCCGCACAATGAGTGTGGGGATTGCCGGTCTAGAACAGCGCGGCCTGGAAGCTCGAATCAACAACCAACTGGTCATCGGCAACGCCTTTGAGGATCTCGAGGCCCTCATGGCATCCGCCAAGCAGATTGTTGCTCTCGCTGAAACGCTCGCACGGGAGTCAGGCATGGCTACCAGCGAGGGATCCGCGGAAACCAATGAGGTGCTGTCTGAATCCGCAGCCGCATTGGGCATGGTGACTACCAAGGACATGCTCAGTTCGGGGTCGGGGAACCTCTACCTCTCTGAGCTCTCGCGCAACCTGGCGGAGTATCTCACGGATGATCGACAGGGAATATTGCATCGTGAGGGAGGCATTATGAGCCTTATCGATCTCTGGGCGGTCTTCAATCGATCCCGGAACGGGGTCGAGCTAGTCAGCCCGTCGGATTTCCAGCGCGCGGCGGAGCTGTGGGAGAAGCTGAAATTACCGGTTCGACTACGCCGGTTCAAGAGCGGGCTCTTGGTGGTTCAGCGCTATGACTGGAGCGACGACAAGACGGTGCATCAACTGCAGGAGTGGATGGCCGAGCTGCGACAAGTCCCACCGGATGACGCCGTGCCTTGGGACTGGACGGTGTTCGGCCGGGCCGTGACTGCCCAGGAGGCAGCCCAGCGGTTCAAATGGAGTATCGGTGTGGCTGTCGAGGAGCTGGAGATGGCCGAAGATCGCGGAGCGCTCTGCCGGGAAGAAGGGATCGAGGGTCTGCGCTTCTGGAGCAACCTGTTGTGAGAATCACATCCATACTACAACGAGTAACCAATCACGCCAGCCATCCGTAATGATGTATTTCCCCGCTCGAAAGGGGCTAGGATCCCCCGCGTGCATACTGATGACGATAGAAGGATTCCCGCGTTGCGCTCTGCCCCGGGATTCGTAGGAATCTCTAAGCCCAACTTGGGGAATCCGGGAACCTCGGTGACGTCAGACTCCGATGAGGTCAGCCAGGTTGCTTGCGGGGGAAGTGCGGGTGCGAGCGCTGATTGGTGCTTTCCCCGGTTGATCCTGCTGCACGACTCCACTGCGCCGGAGGCCTGTGGTCCTGCGAGCTCGTCTACCATACAATATGTATTTCCTCACTTTCCCCCCCTTCTTCACCCTTCTCAATCACCAACCTTCATCCATCTTGCATCTTCCACCTCTCGTCTCCCTACCCTGCTCTCACCACTTCACACTTTATTTGCCTCTTGCCCTCTTTACCCAAGTCTATCGGCCTCCAGCGGACTGCTTGGAGCCCAGATAAGCCGACCCGCTTTAGATCGCGTGGATTTCGGGTGGATATGATCGACAGCGCCCCAGAGCCATCGGTCACCACGCGCATTATCCTGTCACTCCCACTTGCTACTCCTTCTTCGTGAACCCCGATCCCGCATTTACCCCAGATTCCTCTTCTTGGCTGCATCATGAGTTCCTCGATCGCCATATCCACCGCCGCTGGGTCGAGGGCCTCTGCCTCCCGCCCCGCGCTCTCCCAGTTGGTGGCTACTCATACTTCCCAGACCCGAAGCATTTGGCGCTGTGCCCGGAACTCCCAGGGCAGCGGCGACAAAGTGGAACGGATCTCGCGACGTATCGATAAGTACCACCGTCACCCAGAAGCCAACTTCCGACGCAAGGCGGAGGTACGCCACGACTGGCCATCCACCGCCCACCGAACCTCCAGTGGGCCCGGTGGATGGGCACTGTGGCGGTCTCGTTCCAGCTTCTCTGATTTCTCGGCCGGCCGAGAAAGGAGTTTCTGGGATAACGAGCGCGAACAGATGCAGCAGCGGATGGCGCACCTCAAGAAGCACATCGCTGAGGACCCGTACGGTGCGATCTTTGGACGCAGACTGGACTCCTTCACTCATCTGGACAAGAATGAGAGTGCCTGGCCGGGGTTTCTACGGTCGTTTACCACGTCCGACCACCCCGCAAAGGCCCATCTTCAAGACTTCAACTTCGCCCAATCTCCCCAGACTGTGCACGGCGGGCTCCGCTACGATCCCATCAGTGGGCGGATGGCCCCCGCGCCCCCGCAACCCTCTGGTGGTCATGCGGAAACCTCTATGCCAGACACCAATGTTGTCATTGACTGCCCTCCAGGAAGCGAAGTCGAGGCCAAGTTCGCATCCAATCCCCCCGTGGTGGAGGATGAACAGTTCCAGCCTGCAGCTTCAACCGCCTCCGAGCACTACTCCCCTTTGAACCCCCAGTCAGTTGATTGTCCCCCCGGAGGCGAAATCGAGGCGCTCTTCACCTCTGACCCAACCAGCTTCAAGGATGCTCAAGTGCTGGCTGGTGTTCCCGAAGAGTCTGCTCACAAGCCCAACATTAACATTGCCTGCCCTCCCGGTAATGAGCTGGAGGCGCTTCTTATCTCGGAGTCTGTGCAGTCGAGTCAACCCCAAGCTGAAACCTTCAAGGTCCGGAACTCCACCAAGCGACTTGATGCTGACGGGGGCCTGAACTCCCGGAGAAGCATCGAGTGCGCCCCTGGTAGCGAGCTTGAAGCCATGTTCATCTCTCACCCCGCTGCTCGCGAGGACGAGAGTCGTCCCTTGGATGCATTTGAGGCACACCCGCTCGTCAAGCAGGCGAGCGTCTCAGTTGACTGCCCTCCCGGCAGTGAGATTGAGGCCAAATTTGCTTCCACGTCCCTCGATACGCCCTCCCAGTCTGAGAACCTTCGCATTAATGCCACTTCCACTGGTGAGGCCAGTATTGACTGTTCCCCTGGCAGCGAAGTAGAGGCCAAGATCCTTGCAGACTCAGCTAGTCGTCGTACTGAACCGGCGGATGCAACTGTCGACTGTCCCCCTGGAAGTGAACTGGAGGCAAAATTCATTGCTGACCCAGCTGCTACTGAGGATGGACCATTTCAGCCATCCATGGTTGCGGAGCCGCCCAACGCCAAGAAGGCGAACATCACCGTGGACTGCCAACCTGGTAATGAATTGGAGGCCATGTTCATCTCTGACGCTGCCAGTGCCGGTCGTGGCGAAAGCGACGATCTCGGCGCTTTGCAAGCCAAGGACATCCGTGCTCGCTACGCCGCGATGAGCAGGAATTTAGCTGCTGATATGCGTGAGTCTCGTCACACGCAGAACCTTGACTTCGATGGCTCTGAGGACCGCGTGGGAGATTTCCTTATGCAGAGCCAGAAGATCGGGAGCCCCAAAATGGAGGAGTTGTCCGCGGAGTATTGTATACTGGCTTATGACAACTCCACATCGGAGGTCACCACAGCCGAGGCCGAGTCTTTCTTCGGTGCGCATGAGACTGTGCAGCCCACCGAAGTTCTTGCCCGGTTGCACAACCCGGCCAAGTTTGTGCCATACTTCGCGCAGCTGCAGCGGGATGGCTACGAGATTGCCACCGGTGGCGGTGATATCCTGGTCTTTCGTAAGGCCGGCCACGCCCGCAAGAGCGCGGTCACCGCAGAGCCAGAGGTTGACCCAAAGGTTCAGTCCCAGGCCGCCCAATATCTCCGACACGACTCGTACCCGGCCGACTCCTTCGCCAGCACCTCCCAGGTGAGTAGACAGTGAAGCTGTCTATTCCAGTGGCCCTCCTAACTGGTCAACTTAGCCACCCTCAGCACCCGGATCTCAATCCAGCTCTAGTACCAACAGCGAACCCGCATCCCCGAAGACCGAGTCTTCGGTTCGCAAGGCCCTTCGCAGGATGATCTTCGCTGGTACAGCCACCGCGGCGTCGTGCTATGCCATTGGAGTCGTAACAGAGTACTTCCGCACTGGCAGCCGAGACGGACGTCGCATTGACGGGTTTACTGCATTCGAGTCGGAGCGGCGTCAACGCGAATAAACCTCATCGGTCTAGGTTTCTTGCTGCCTTTTGTGTACGTCTTCCTTTTCCCAGACCGCCAGTCGGTCATGAATTTGCTTTCTTCTGGGGGAGGAATTGAGACGCAGGCTTCCAATTCCACTGTTCAATATACCCCATCATCCCCCACTTGTGTTTCTTCAACTTTATGATATCTTGTCCAGTTTCGTCACTTGATTCCAGGTTTAGATTGAAGACAATGGAGACCTAGATTCATTCACACTCGCTCTCTAGTAATACACCATCGCATAGAGATAATAATAAGAGTAGTACACACCGAACTCCTCCCCAACCCTCACCTCACTCCACTGTAGCCCTCGATATCAAAGCCTAGTCCCTCAAATTCCCCACGATCATCTCCTCCCCATCCGCCCCAACCTTCCTCGCCTCCCGCTCCTCCGGATCCTCCCAAACGTAATCCCACCAGGACTGTCTCGCGCCCCCAAACCCCCGGATTGATATCATCCTTGTCCACAAACCGCATCGCCTCACGCACCCGCACCGCCTCCTTCCCCGCCACCCTCCTCCGCGCCTCCGCCTCCCTCATCTCGATCTCCACCTTCGCCAACTTGCGCTCCTCCCTCTCCACCTCCGCCTGCAGCCGCGCATCCCGCTCCTCCAGCGACAACGCCGACTCGCAGTAGAAATCCGAGTCGGAGTCGGAGTCCGTCCCGCCCCCGCTCCCCGCATTGCCCGTGCCCCCTCGCTCGTTCTCCCGCCGCACCGGGTGCCGCAGGAACGTCTCCTGCAGCGCGCCGCACCGCGCGTGTCCGCTAAGCAGGTACATCTGCAACGCGACGAGCACGTGCACCGCGGCCGTGAAGTCGTCCCGCAGCCACAGGTCGTACTCGCGGGTCGCGAGGATGCGGATCGTGCGCGGGTGCGGCTCGTGCGCGGGTGCGGCTCGTCGTCGAGCGTGCGCAGCTTGAGCGCGTCTAGGTGCAGGCGCAGGCGTTCGATGTTCTCGGCCGTGTAGAAGCGGGCGCTGTTGCCTGCGCGGAAGTGCGGGTGGCGTGGTATCTCTGGGTTGGGAGTGCTGCTTTCGTTTCCTTGGGGATGGGTTGGCGCTGTTTCGTGGCTGGTTGGGGCTGCGGGTGCGGTTGGAGTTGGAGATGCGGTATCTTTGGTTGGGACTTGGTCTTGAGCGTGCTCTTGCGCTCGGGTGCCACGATTGGGGTGTGAGGCTGCGCTGTCACAGTCTTCGATGTGTGTTGCATAAGGCTCTTTTGGCGAGGGTGGTGACTGCGGGTTCTGTGGTCTTGGTGCCAGAGGCGCTGGTAGGAGGAGAGGCTGGGAATGGAAGACGGGGCTTGGACCGGGGACATCACGACGGCACAATATTGATGACATCTTTTGGCCTGGGAAGAAGGCGCGCATGATGTGTAGCTTGGAGCCGTGTAGACCGACGAGGAAGATTTCCTGGTCCGGGAGCTTGTCGGCTGGCAGGGGGAGAGGGCGGAGGTGCATCAAGAGTTGGCCGAGGATGAGCTTGAATTTGCCGTTCAGGGCTTCCGGGAGGGATTCTTCTTCTACTGTCTGTCTGTTGTTAGTAATGAGCAAAGGTATCCGAGGCTTAGTGGCTGTAGTGTATGCCAGGTTTTGTGCCAGTGAACGAAGCAGACAGGAGTAGATTTAGGGCTGGACTGGTCAGGCTTACCGTGGATACGGGGAGAAGTGGAATGGAAGTGCCGTCCTCGTCGGGATCATATTCAAGCGAGAGGAATCCCGCTGTGTAGGGGCCATCTTTGTGCTTTTCGCGGTATCCAGTCCAGTATTCGAGATGGCAGGAGAGTAATCGAGGCCTGTGGTAGTCAAAACATGTTAGTCCATATACTATACCACGTCCCGATCCACACAGCAGCAAGATAAACCAGGCCAGCACCGTCATCAACAGCTTCAAGCCGTTCTCCATAAATTCACACTCCGAAGAAGGATGCAGTCATAACCCTGCTCACCTCAACTCAAAGATAGCATCCCCATTCTTTGTCGGCCGCTGCAGATCCAGCATGTCGCCAACCTCGTTCATCAACGCATAAATCACCTGTGCCTGTGCACTCGGTCTGCCATCATCCAGCTCCTGCTGGCAATCCTCACAGCCGCCATCCCACAAGCATTTCGAGAAGCACGGGACCTTAGCGAGCGTCTTGAACACGCCGCGGTAGCGGATATCGACCTTGGACCAGGCATTCAAGTCAACGTGGTGGGCGTCCTCGGCACCGTTACGGAAGACCCAGGCTTTGCGCTGGACAGTTGCTGTGATTGCATGAGTTTGTCGATCCTTGGAAAGAAAGAGATGAAGAGAGTGGAGAGACAATAGATGGGAGGGAACGATCTGGGACTTACGAGTGCGTTCTGCACGTCGCAGGTACCGTGCTGGAACGAGGTCTTCTGCGGGTCTGTTGAGGAAGATTTTGGCAGTCAGGTTATGAACGGTACACTCGAGTGGTCCTGGCTGTGTGGGCTTGACGTCTATGGTGAGCTGGTGAGCCGGCGTAGCTTCAGCAGAGGTCTCCATGGTGGGTGACGGAGAAGAGAGCTTGGGATATTAGAGGCTGACGAAGAGTGCGATAGCACGTCGCGTATTTTTGAGCGTGGGGATGGAAAGCAGTGGGTGCGGTTGGGGTGAGAGTGAGCATGGGAGAGGCAGCGCGACTGTTTGGGTGGGTTGTTGCAGTTCATCTCTCAACGTCAATAGTGAGCTCCCTCTTTGACTCTACGTTCATGACACCAGTTGAATCAGGTGGAGTGAGTTGAGAATATCTGTCTAGAGCGTAGTCTCGAGAGGTCGGGATTGGCCATCAGATTCGTAGAATGCCAGTTGAGAACGTCGTGTAGCCCATCTCAGTATCAAAATAGGAAGGCAGTGTCCTGTGTTAAGGGTGGAGCTTCTGGTATAACATGCTTTAGAAGGCACTTCAAGGCTGTATTTTGATTAATTGTTGCTCATTACCTTGAGATATCCTAATAGCAAGCGTGAGAAGCCCAACATATGATGCGAATGGCAGGTGGGATACCACGCGCAAAGAGACCTGGATATCTCCACGATGTATATCAAGATAGCCCTCGAATATTGTACTCATGTTTTAACTGACACGGTTTCTAAGTGATGCCCAAAACACATTTCGAATGGAGCCTTTCACATGAAGCCGAGAGAAGAGTTGATGGGAAGAAATGGTTTAGAGTACAATGTTGTGGACAGACTGTACTGAGGACTGGACATCGAAACGACGCGTCCCTGAAAGATACCTAGGAAACTACGTTGAAGAGTTTCCCTCAATTATTACATGTTTATACGCACTTTAATTCAATCGAGATTCATATGCACGAGGGTTGAACTTGTTACGGGATCGGAAGGTCGTTTGTCGGAGAGAGGTCGAGCTAACATGGGTGGAATCCATGGATATATTTCCATCCCAGCCCTAGACGAACCACACCACACCACACCACCACTGAAATTCTCGACCACTCTGGGGACGCCTCAGCTCCAGACCTCCCACACGTCACCCCGTGGACTCTGGCTGTAGAACCTCCACCGGTCTTCACAATTCGACGGTCTAGAACTCTTGTCGACGGTCGAGAACCGCGCGCTTCTCCACTAAAGCCTAGTCTAGCCCGGGCGCCCATTCGATCTGCACGATGACATAAGCAACAAGCGAGATGAGCCACGGATCAATGTGGAGCCGACAGCCGGTTCTCAGGCATCAAGGCATCAAGGCACCCACCGCCCGCAGGAATCGCTCAGGAACAGGTCTAGCGTGCGTGGCCGGTCCTTGGTACCGCCCTTTATTTACCTCTTTCTGCCTAGCTGTCGTCGTACGGGAACTGCCTGATCAGGCTTCGCTCTCTCCCCCCGCTTCACTCGATGCACCGGTGGGATCCGCGCAGTGAACGGTGATCCTCGATGGCGTGGCATCTCCTCAAAGAAAGAGGCGAGTCATTCTGCACGCTCTCAGCCTCGGTGGAGATTACTCAGTCGGGGGGACGAGGGTAGGTGTTCTTTGTTGCTGATGCATTTCGCCGGGCCGGCTTCTACAATTCCCAGTACGGGAGCCTAGGTATATGCCCTGTACTTACTCGGTACTCATTTGGTACGGAGTTCGGGTCCAACTGGCAGGATGCAAAGCAGGGCGATCCTCGAGGCACGACGCAGAGAAGGCAGAGATTGCGCAGGAAGAATCCGCACACTCCACCGGTTTCAAACGCGTCAAGAATGTGCAAATCCGACTCAACAGGGCTCTGGGGCGGGGACACACGTGGAAGACATTTTCGATCAGAGATTTAGAGAATGTACACCTACGCACTCGGAGTACGCACTCAGTACACCACCACGATTGCAATGGGAGCACTTTTCCTCGTCTCGGTCGCCAATAGCGAGGTGGGATCTCGCTAGTGGTGAATCCTGCAGAAAACGAGGAAACGAACCATTCCGTGCGAAGGAATATGGTACGGTACATATCCGGAGGTGTTCGTTCCTGACTAGGATACAGCAGTCTCCTACACCGTCAGGAGGTCCAATCATGCCATCCAAGATGATTATTCTCATGTGGTGTGCTTCATCTACTCCGTCCCAATTATTACGCACTGCTCTACTCCCCTCTCTTCAACCAGTTCTATCTACTTCACACCGTACTACTTGGACGCCATTCTATTAGGGGCCGCCCCGAAGGCCTAAGCCGCTCGCTAGCCCAGAGCAAAGAAAGAAACAAGCAGGACAAGGCGCACTGGGAAGCGGCTAGTTGCTCCGCAGCGCTGCTTCTGATTCGACTTGGCCCCTTGCCCGACCGCGAGCGACGCTGCACTAACGCTCCAGCGGGCAAGATGGCTGGCCGGTCTCCGCGTGGTATGGCGTGGTACGGCGTGGTATGGTGCCGTACCGCCTTTGCTCGGGAAGGACCATGGGTCCAGCTGGCCTGTTTGCCCACGCACAGCGAGCCTATGCTCACGACACAGATGGAATATAGGCAGCGCCGGCGAGCACTGTGTTGCTGATCGCAGGGGTTGATTGGGATGCGCCTCGAATGGCATTTGACACCGTGAGTCGTAGTACTGCAGCCCCTGCCAACATAACTAGCTCGCTACATGTACTTGTGCTTGTGCTTGTGCGACGGCCTGGTGCAGAACGGGATGATCGACGAGGCCACGCAAAGCTGGAAATTCGAGACCCAGACTGAAGACCCTGAGTGCGAGTCAATCAATTATTGACCACGAAGGAATGTGTGATCTGTCAGGACGAGGCCAGGTGGCTGGACGATACGCATCTATAGGTGTATCTATCTATCCCTATCATCATAAAACTGATGCATCTCTACATGGACAGGAACCTGGGTTTGGCTTCCGGCGTCACGATGAATACCGCATGGCACATCCCAGACTTACAGAGCTCAAACTTCTCCGAGTGCCGATCCCTATCTTGCCCCTAAGTGGTGCCCGGCACAACGGTGGAAACCGTGCAGACATGCCCCGAATGCATCCGTCGGTGATTTGCCTCTCTGTTGCTTTTGCTGAACGGACCTCAGGGGATAAATAGTATGAATCCTGATGGAGAGAGTTCAGGAAATTTCGGGAGGTGTCATCCCGGGTCCTTGCATTGGATCGTGTCAATTCCTCGGGGACTTGGCTGCTAAGTGGCACGAGCATAATAAAACCGATTGAGATCAACAGAAGTCACGATCGGCAAAGGCATATATAGTAGCTCAGGAAGAAAACCCTACTTATTGCGACGAACATCACGTATAGCGAGGACGATCATGGTTGTAGAGAGGACGAGTGCGTGGGCACAGCCCACCCCGGGCTCGAAGCCCGGCCAATTTACGGTAAAACGGGCGTATAGATTACCGTTGTTGTGTTTCCACACGTGTCCCACTGCCCCCATTTCTCTCCTTTCGCCCCCCTACACTCTTCCCCCTCCTAATCCTCTCCTTCATTCACCTTATTCACTCCTTTCTCGTCGTTTACGACGCGCCTTTGACCTGGGTCCAGCCAATTCACGCCCTCCCCTTGCATCCCACGGTCGCGCTTTGCTTTACTCCCCCGGTTTCTTTGATTATTTCGCCTGTTGCCCCGACATCTTGCGCCTCAAGACGCAGTCGTTCGCTCCTTACAGCTCTACAGCTACCACACTCGCTATTTTGCCGCTTCGCCGAGTCATTCCGTCTCGTGGCCGACTCTCCCTTCCATTCGTTTATTCCGGCTTGATCGTCCGCTCGATTCCGTTCTGTTTCACCTGGATTCGGTTGCCCATCGAGACGCCGGGTTTCTTTGTCTATAATTAAAGAACAAGAAAGAGGAAAGGTGCATTCGCCGAGGCGGTTGCGACTGTGTCCCAACCGTTCCCCTCGATTGTATCATTGCGCCAGCTACGTCTTGGAGTTGGATTGATATCGAAAAGGAAAAGAAGGAAGGGGTTTGGGTTGCTGTTTCAGGAGGTGTTGACAGACGAGAACCTTTTGCTCTCGTTCTGTGATACCCCCCGGAGCATCGGACGTGCCTACTTGTGAAGTCGTTTCAAGTCAGACCCGTCGAGCAACAATGCGTCCCGGATCTCTCTCGGCCATTACGGTCTTCGCCCTCGGGGGGCTCCAGCTGGTGGCTGCTGCTCAGGGGACTCAACCCCGGCAACACCCGCAGTACCTCCCTCGCGACATCAAGCGAAACATCCGAAATCGCGCTTACAGCTACGGCCCCCAGTACAACATTCGCTCCTCTGCCGCTGTCGTTGCCGGCGATTCCACCACTGATACTGATACTGATACTGATACTGCTACGATTTCAACCTCGACAACTGGGCAGGATGTTGTTGTAACTACTTCCTCTGAAGAGCAGAAAGACAGGCTTATCTCACCCACAACCCCAGTGCTGGTTGAGCCTACTGGAACGACTACAACAGCGAGCGTGAAGAAAGTCAATCTAGCCATCAACAACAAGCAGTTCGAGGCGGTAAACACTCCTGGCGGTACTGGCAGCACGACGACTGCCAAGCCGGATCAGGGCACTTTGACCACGTCGAGCAGCACCTCCGCCAAGCCTGAGGGAGGTTCTACTCCTGTTGTGCAGCCGACCAGCTCGACCACGTCGCAGGGAGGCTCTGTTCCTATTGTACAGCCAGGCAGCTCGACCACATCGCAGGGAGGCTCTGTTCCTGTCGTGCAGTCGACCAGCTCGACCACATCGCAGGGAGGATCTGTTCCTGTTGTGCAGCCGGGCAGCTCGACCACATCACAGGGAGGATCTGTTCCTGTTGTGCAGCCGACCAGCTCGACCACGTCGCAGGGAGGATCTGTTCCTGTCGTGCAGTCGACCAGCTCGACCACATCGCAGGGAGGATCTGTTCCTGTTGTGCAGCCGGGTAGCTCGACCACATCAAAGGGAGGATCTGTTCCTGTTGTGCAGCCGACCAGCTCGACCACGTCGCAGGGAGGATCTGTCCCTATTGTACAGCCAGGCAGCTCGACCACATCGCAGGGAGGATCTGTTCCTATCGTACAGCCAACGAGCTCAACTACGTCACAGGGAGACTCTGTTCCTATTGTGCAGCCGACCAGCTCGACCACGTCGCAGGGAGGATCTGTCCCTATTGTACAGCCAGGCAGCTCGACCATATCGCAGGGAGGATCTGTTCCTGTCGTGCAGTCGTGGTCGCAGGGAGGCTCTGTTCCTGTTGTGCAGTCAGGCAGCTCGACCACATCACAAGGAGGATCTGTTCCTATCGTACAGCCAACGAGCTCAACTACGTCACAGGGAGACTCTGTTCCTATTGTGCAGCCGACGAGCTCGACCACATCGCAGGCAGGATCTGTCCCTATTGTACAGCCAGGCAGCTCGACCACATCGCAGGGAGGCTCTGTTCCTGTCGTGCAGTCGTGGTCGCAGGGAGACCCTGTCCCTATTGTACAGTCGACCAGCTCGACCACATCACAGGGAGGCTCTGTTCCTGTTGTACAGCCGACGAGCTCGACTACGTCACAGGGAGACCCTATCCCTATTGTACAGTCGACCAGCTCGACCACATCACAGGGAGGCTCTGTTCCTGTTATACAGCCAGGCAGCTCGACCACATCACAGGGGGGATCTGTTCCTATTGTGCAGCCGACGAGCTCGACCACATCGCAGGCAGGATCTGTCCCTATTATACAGCCAGGCAGCTCGACCACATCGCAGGGAGGCTCTGTTCCTATCGTGCAGCCAACGAGCTCGACTACGTCACAGGGAGACCCTATCCCTATTGTGCAGCCGACGAGCTCGACCACATCGCAGGCAGGATCTGTCCCTATTGTACAGCCAGGCAGCTCGACCACATCGCAGGGAGGATCTGTTCCTGTCGTGCAGTCGTGGTCGCAGGGAGGCTCTGTTCCTGTTGTGCAGTCAGGCAGCTCAACTACGTCACAGGGAGGCTCTGTTCCTATCGTGCAGCCAACGAGCTCGACTACGTCACAGGGAGACCCTATCCCTATTGTGCAGCCGACGAGCTCGACCACATCGCAGGCAGGATCTGTCCCTATTGTACAGCCAGGCAGCTCGACCACATCGCAGGGAGGATCTGTTGCTATCGTGCAGCAGAACACCGGTACCACGTCGAGCAGCACTTTCACACCTCCGTTCGGTGGAAGCGTTCCACCCTTCGTCGAACAGAGCACCGCTTCTACACCGAGCAGCACCTTCACGCCCAGGTCTGTGGAAACCACTACTCCCAACCTGGAAGTGTCCCTCCCTAGCTGGCTGAACGGCACCAGCACGAGGTCAGATGAAAGCAGTATCACCAAGAAGGACAATACATTGACCACCACCGCTTCGCCATCTGAGGGCAGCAGCGGTCAGTTGTGGAGCGAGTTCACTTCTGAGATCAACAACCTATCTAATGTCCCTTCCAAGCTGTCGACTGCTCTTTTTGGTACCAGCGAAGCCAAGGCTATTGGTGGATTCGGCTCCACAACCACTACTTCCGCTCCTGCCTCTTCAACCGGCTCTGCCTGGGATCCGCTGGCTGGTGTAGGCGGCACGGACACGACCACAACGCCTACTCACTCCGAATCATTGTCCGTGCCGACCATCTCTGTGCCGACCATCTCTGTGCCGACCATCTCTGTGCCGACCATCTCTGTGCCGACCCTCTCTTTGCCGACCATCTCTGTGCCGACCCTCTCGGTCAGCGTCCCGACCTTCACTCCAGCGATACCGACCCCAACAGGTGACCTTGCCTCGAGCGTCGCTAACGGTGCCAGCTCTCTCTTGAACGGCGCCAGCTCTCTTGTCAACGGCGCCACCTCTCTCGTGAATGCTGCCACTTCTCTCGCGAGTGGTGCCGTGAGTCCCGTCGTTGGTCCAAGCTCCACTGGTGGCTTTGGTGTGATCCCAACACCTCTCATCGAGTCGACTTCCACTGGTGGTCTTGGTCCAGTGCAGACTCCGG
The DNA here is from genome assembly GCF_028827665.1 of Penicillium hispanicum. Classification (NCBI taxonomy): domain Eukaryota; kingdom Fungi; phylum Ascomycota; class Eurotiomycetes; order Eurotiales; family Aspergillaceae; genus Penicillium; species Penicillium hispanicum. The sequence continues at coordinate 1,434,101 of NW_026623197.1, read as the reverse complement.
GCGGTAGTGTAAACCCCCACAAGTCGATTGGCCCGATCGGTACTGGCTCTCTCATCCCTGCCGCATCTGCGACCAATTCGTTTGGAAGTGTTCCCGCGTCTGGCACCCAGTCTGGCATCGAGGCTTCCGGAACCGGCTCATCTGGCGTTAATCCTGTTCCTACCCCCGTGGGTGCCGCCCATGATACTACTAAGGCTGTTGTCCCCACCACTTCTACCCCCGTCGCAGTTCCTGTTCCGGTAGAGACCACAACTAGCACCCCGATTGAGCCTGCTGTGACGGAGACGCCTACCCCGCCTAGTACTACCGACTCCAGCAACTGGTTGCCGTCTACCGTTCTCATTGTGCCCACCAGCAGTGCGTCCGAGAGCAGCAGCAGCAGCGATGGCGCTGGCGGCAGTAGCAGCAGCAGCAGCAGTAGCCAGACCTCGGAGTCCAGTGAGCCTACGTCGCTTCCTGGCTCGATCACCCCATCCAACGGCGTGTCCGAGGCTCCTGCAGACTCCACTCTCCTCCAGCTTGGTTTTGATGGCAGCCTCCCTTGGTCTTTCGTGGCTACCACTCCCCTGTCTTCATCCCAGATCTTCGATTTCGTTCCACAGGCTTTGAAGTACGCGGTGCCCACCTGGGGTGCCAAGGCTACGATGTGGGCTCTGGAGCCGTACTACAACTGGCAGAAGACTGGCTACAATGCCACTCTTGCAATCTTCTACTTCCCTCGCGATGGCATTGAGAAGCTCCAGGAGCTTAAATCGAATCCCAACTCTGCTCTTTACCAGCAGGACGAGAGCCAGGCTGTCAAGTCGCTCATGTCCATGGTTGACTCGTCCATCCCTCTGATCTTTAACGGCAACTACCCGACTGACGGCAATGACTCCACTGGCTCCGGCAGCGGCTCTAACGGCAATGGCAACAACTCCAACGGTGGTAACCCGAACACCAATGCCGGCTCTGCCTCTAGCTCCAAGGCCAAGGCCAGCTCCGCGGGAATTGCTGCCGGTGTGGTTGCTGGTGCTGCCGCCTATGGTGCCGGTATGTTCTGGGTTGCCCGCCGCTACCGTCAGAAGAAGCAGCTCCACCAGCGCTCCAGCTCGCTTGGTGGCTCCATGGGCCAGGGATCCCACGGCGGCTCCATCTTTGCTGCCGGTGGCCGTATGTCTGGCAGCCAGGGTACTGGCCGTTCCCAGATGATCAGTGCCCCCGTCATGGCCGAGAACTCCCTGGGTTGGAACTAGATGTTTCGAGCAAAGAGTCGACAGCAGGCCGGAGTAGACGCGATCGCTACTGTGCTCCAGCCCCGGCAAGGAAAAGGAGCACTTGTGTCCAAACGCCGTGCGGTTTCCGCCCCGAGCCGCATTCCTCTTTGATTGATCAATGTCGAGGCCGGAAAGTCGTGAGACTGCACAAAATCTGTTTTTCATTGTCCATCCTCCCATCCTAGGATTTCCATGTCATATATCACGTATCTTCTCTCTGTGAAATTTTTGATTGGCCATTTCATTTCATTTCATTTCTTGTGACACTGCGCGACGTCCTCGCGGCGTCCGTGTGTTTTCCCTTTTTCATTTTGGAATATTCCCCCTTCTGTTGCCCTACTTTTATTCTTATATACTTTTTATGTTTGGTTTTCGGATGGCACTGTGACAACTGAATGCGATGAACTGATCCTTAATTCCTGCCCCTGTGCCGCTGGAAATCTTACCCTTTTACTGGCCATACTCAGCTCGGATTTCCCATTTTGCAACTCTTACCGCATTTCTAATGGTCGGGGTGGCCAGGATCCTTGACGAGCCGACGCTATCTTTCCACCCCCTTTTTCTCTTCCGCTGTTCCCCCATCATCTGTCTTTATCCCAACTGCCGCATCATGGCTTGTTTGTTTATCCTTTGTGTTTCTTTTTTACATGTACAGAAATGTGTTGTGTGTGTTCTGGAAGGCGGTTGAAGTAGATGGAAAGTGAGAATGAAGAGGTGTAGAAGTTCTTGTTTCTTTTCTTTACATCCCTGGTCGCCCTGGTCGTTCTGTAAGTCTTCCGGTTGCTGGACTGCCACTAAGTGAGGAGACGCTCCTTGCTGCATCTAGAGCTAGGCAGTGGACAGGCAACACGATGTGTGGGTGATTGTGCGCCTATGGCTGACACCGATGGATCTTGGACTCATCTCCCAGCATCATAGTCAGCCTTGGTAGTTTCTTGTTTCTATATGCCTCGGCCCACCCAGACTTCGTTACCCCGGATGGCTCACTAGCCTAGTGAACCTCATATGGCCGAGTTCACTTGTAGCTTTACGGCAGGCCAATGGCCCTGGATTCTGTTTAAACATGAAAGATGCCAGACCTTCCATTAGTGCCCAATCTAAGCCAACCCATGTAGGCAAGTTCGTGTGATCGCGGTGAGCGACCACCAGCGCTCAACGGGGCTCATCTACTAGTCTTATCGAAAGCCAGAGATATCACCCGGGCACCTGGACAGAGCCATTGCCGAAGGAAGCTTGATTGAGTAGAATGTTATGCCATATGTACAGGAAGGAGAGCGGGGTGGAAATGGATGCAAGCACAGAAAACAACGGCAAGAAAGGCCCGGCTCAGAAGGTCAACGCCATGAAGATGGAAGCAAGCAACACCACCCGGCGCTTACTCCTTCTTCGTCTTCTCGTCCGCACTCGCCCGCGCAGACCCCCCAAACCAACTCGAAAGCGAGAATGGCGTGCTGCCCGCTTGTTCGCGGCGCAGCTCGCGGGCTTTTGAGCGGTCGCTCTTGTACTCTTCCCAGGAGAGTTGGGCGGCGGCCGAGGTGATGGCACCTTCGTCACTGGCGGTGGTCTGGGGTAAGGTGTGGTGAGGGAGGGGACGGACGGCGTCTTCGCCGCCGTAGAGGCGTAGCGCGGTGCCGAAGCACCAGTCCACGGCTTCTTCGACAGGGTGGTCGAAGAGGTACGGGAGGAAGGGGACGACCGAGAGGCCGAGCTGGAATTTGATACCGGTTAGCCAGGGATCGAAATCGTCCACCGCGACGAAAGATCATTGCGACGAAAGGAGGGAGAAATAAAGAAGAACGCGATACATACCCCGATAGGCACCCAGGTGCGCACAAGCGACATCTTCGCATTCCGCACCATGCGGCCCGAGTACCGCACGACGCTGTGGATGGTGAATGCCGGCAGGCCCATGCTCGCAATGCTCTGGAAAACGGCCCGCTTCGCCATGACCATGCGATAGTCCTCCGCCAGCGAGATCTCCGTGGTCGGCCACGGGGTCAGCGAGTCCCTGGCCTCCCAGTCTTTCGACTCGCTCAGCGGCCGGCCCAGGTTGCCCGTCGCCATGCCGCGGATGATCTGGTCCTGGGTGAGCTCGCTGGCATCCTTGTACGCCTCGCCGGGCGGGGCGAGCGCGTGGCGATTGCGCAGGTACGCCTTGTACCCCTCGTGGCCGACGTCGCCGAGCAGGTAGGCCCAGGAGATACCGTAGGCAGAGCGCACCAGCCAGGGGTGTGCGATTGGGCGGAATGACTCGCCAATGTCGGAGGTGTAGGCGACGTAGCGGTGGGCGGAGAGGAGGATGGTGCGGATGCGGTTGGCGTATGCGGCGTAGCGGTATGGGGTCTCGGTCGAGTCGACGGAGCTGTCGGAGGGGGCAGAGGTCATGGTCAGCTGCGTGTTCTGGTCTGATTCTTGGTGCTTGGAGTCTTGGGGCGCCATGGTGATGGTAGCTGGAGAAGTTGTGTCATGGACTGCCCGCAACGGCACTGGGAAGTGGAGCTCCCGCCGGAGTTGCGCAGCGCAATGCTTTCACTGCGTGCAGTTGGCGTTCCTCTTGCTACAACTCCGGCCTTGTCTCATGCGCACGAGAAAACCACTGTACTTGGGTGTGAAGTTTGGGCTGTCGCAGAATCAAGGGAAGTTGGTGGACAATCAGAACGTATAAACCCGGAGGTTCAGTTGGCGAGCTTACTGCCCGGATTACCTCGGGCTGCTGGCTTGTGGCACGATTGTTGGGCATCCAACCACGAGGTTCATATCACATTGTGAAAGATCCAAGACCGAGAGATGATGAATGAAATGGTGGCAGAGCTGGCACCTACTATGAAGAATAAAGGTCATCGTAGAAATCGTCATCGCGGTCGATGAGCTGCTGCAGCGGCGCCGGGAGCTTCTCGCGCGCGATGGCCTCATCCACCATATCTGGCGGGGGCGCTTGGGGGTCTTTCTGCTGGCGTGAACCCCACATCTCAGAGGCTGTAATATCGGACGCGATGTAGTATCGGTTTATCGCTGTGAAAATAAAGGCCGCCGGGAACGAACAACAGTAATGCTGGTATAATCGGACTCGGTGGATGCTAAATGCTCATGCAAGGAGGGAAAAGAGGTCTCAAGAGTAAATAGCAAAAGACAAGAGGATAGGAAACAGCACGGGATCACGCTAGGGCAATCACCCGGCTTATATAGACGCTGGCTGCAATAACCGTCAGTTGCAGCCGAAGAGCCACCGCCATAGCCGGGGTATAGAGTGCTGCCCATGGAAGAGTGTACTTCCCGCCGGGGTTCGGCGGAGAGGTTCCTGGTTGCTGGAACCAACCTAGATATTTTGCAGCCCAACCGTTCACGTGGTCATAGCATGCCAAAGCTCTTTTACGGGTTTCTATGTATCTATATTGCCAATATACTTCTAAATGCATAGTTACTTGTATAACTAGTGGCTTAATGCAGCAGTTCCCACTTATGACGTCTTTCTTGCAGTCACATGATACCGGGCCTTTCCGGGACATCACCTGATATTCTCACGTGCCAATTAATTGCTGAGTCATGCTGTTTCCAGAGCTAACCCAATCAGGAAAGGCGGTCGCCGAGCCGACTTCGACTCTGTCGAGCCTGAGGATTCCGCTTCCACATCGCTGCATTGTCCTTCCAGCTGCTCTCCCATCCCACTCCCTCAAGATGGTCGTCTACTACCAGATTGCCGGCAAGAAGGTCGGCTCCCACGTCGTAAGTGACCTGACCATCTGCCCTCGGGATCCCCCGCTGCGCCTGCCCCCATCCCTTTCTACATCCGGTCCGGCCACCGGTGGAACCAACATGAGCTGACCGGGTCCCTTTGATGTGATTTAGCTCGCCATGGCCACCCTCGGCGCTCTCTTCACCGGATCCTGGGCTGCCAGCCGTGGCGGTGACAAGCCCAAGACCGCCGCCGGCCCCCCGATCAACGCTTCGTCCAAGGAAGAGGGAGACTTCATCCAGTACGTTGCTCTGCTTCCCAACCAGAACCAAACAAAGCGATGCGATGCACCATTCAGATGAACCGAGCATGTGTAATTGGACCTCATGAATAGATGGTGCTAACTACTTCCTACTAGGAATTTCCTGAAAGAGGTTGACGGCGGCGACAAGAAGTCCGAGGCTAAGCACTAAACTCCCTTCGCTCGCAAAATGGATTATATCGGTGGATCGACCTGGCATGAAACCCCGTGACGCCTAGTCGAGTAGTCCCATCCTGTTCGTCTGTCGCTTCCATTCCAACGCGCAATTGAGATCTATCGGCCTGGATGACGTGTTGTCCAGCTCGGTTTTTGCGAAGCTGGATGTGGCCGACTTGCGGTAGTCGGTAGATGGAGCTCTCTGGATCTGTACATAAGAGGCGTGTACGCTGCATAGAAGAAATGCTCCTTCTGCTGGTTCCTGGTGTTGTTTTCGCCTAGAGTTTACTTGGAAGCAGGTTGGCAAGGGAGTGGTGGTATCAAGGTGCTCGAGATGGCCACCGCAAGGAGCTTGTGTAGAAGAGCATCTTGAGGCTCCAGTTTCTGTCCAGTTTCTGTCTGCCGACGCTTTGGAGATCGGGGAAGCTGCAAATAGCTTCGCGCCCTGTCGGAGAGCTGCTTCTAACCAAATCCATATGTAGACTGGATGGAATCATAGCAATGTAGAACTGCAATGGACTCGGGCAGGCGTTCATAGCCAAACCTGCGCTATCAATGCATGGCTGCGAATGCTTCGCGTGCCGGTGCTCTCCCGCGTCCAGCTCCCGTCTTCTCCGTCGGCAACCCTCAACCCTCAGCTTTTCTCCTTCAACCACTCCTTGCCACAAGTCCTATTCCCCACACGACGACCCGGACCATTTTGCCAAATGAAACCACGTCCCTTTCCGCTAGCCCTCAACATCGGCACCGACATCGTCCACCTCCCTCGGGTCGCCGCCCTCCTCACTCGCCGCAACACCAATCTCACGCGCTTCACCCACCGCATCCTCTGCGCCCAAGAACAGCGCGACTTCCACGCGCGCTTCAAAGACACACTCCAACCCCACTCCCATGTCTCCCCTCCCACCCAGCCTGCGCAATCCATCACGCCCGACATGACGCGCTGGTTAGCAGGCAGGTTCGCGGCGAAAGAAGCGGCGCGCAAAGCCGCGCCCGACGGGGCGGCCTCGATTGGCTGGAAAGACGTCATGGTCCAGATCCAGAAGGATGGAAGAGCAGATGTTCACGGAGAGGGCGTCAGTCGCCGACCGGAGATTGTATATATGGGGCGGGAGGAGGACGGAAGTCCTGGCCGTGTGGCGCGGCTTTCTATCTCACACGATGGGGAGTATGTGGTTGCGACTGTTTTGGCGGCGGGGTGAAATTGCGCCTGAAGTGGGCATTCTTTCATATGGCCGTTTTTCTGGCGGGGAGATGCCCATTTCCCCTTGCGCGGGGATTTCTTTTTACTCGTTGGATATGCCCAATGCGGAGTTGCACCTTCGAATATACTCCGGCCTGGATGGGCGCACCGGCTTGGCCCACTGGAGGCATCTCTGGGTGCTGCTTTTTTCTTGGCGAGGGCATCATGGATGCCATTGGAGACGAGCATCTTGGTCCTTGGGGCCCATATAGCATATGATACGCTGAAGACACGACGAAGTATTACCGATTGAGACCTCGGATACTCTGATGATCGTGAACAAAAGAGGGATCCATTCTCAAGTTGAAATAAAGACGCGACAGGCCATGGGAATTCTAGAGATGGCATCGCGGAGATATCATGAAAAAGCGCATATATCCAAATCAACCAAACTCAGTCCTAACGCTATAAATCTGTAATGGAAACTGGATTTGATGAAACCCCACCAATGATTGCCAAAGCCAGATTAATTCTCTCCCATTAAACTCATATCTACCAGCTGTGAGTATGGCTTGAAAGCTGGGTTGCATCCCATCCCGCTTCGGCCGCAGCGGGGCGGAAATCCTTATCGGTCTCTATCAACTGTGCTTCTGCATGACCTGGTCTCTGCCTCGACTACTTCTCCAGGTCGCCCAGCAAAAGAGAGAAGTAGAGAAGGATCGTAAGTTCAAAGTTAACTACATTCTGCTTCATACTCGTCTTCCCATACTGCGGTTATTATTGGGCCATGAATGCCTACACAAATCCTGGCCAGCATCACTGACCATCGCGCAGACATCCCACCGCAATGCCTTTCTCTCATCACAGCCATTCGGGCCAGTTCTGCCCTGGACATGCAAAGGACTCTCTGGAAGAAGTCATCCAGACTGCTATCAGCAAGAAGATGCAACTCTTCTGCCTGACAGAGCACATGCCCCGCCACAAAGAGGACTTTTATCCCGAGGAAGTAGGTCGAGATTCTCTACATGGCCTACACTTTTGGACAATTGAATCACATCACAACACGTATACTAACAACACACCAGGCTGAAGCCGGCCAAACCGAAGCCTGGCATGAATCCAACGAAGCTGCATACTGGACCGAAGCGCTCCGCCTCCGCGAGAAATACGCCTCGCAGATCGACATCATCATCGGCTTCGAATGCGACTGGATCCGGCCCGAGTCCAAGGCCCTGATCGACCGGTCGCTCTCTCGCTTCGCCTTTGAGTTCTTCGTCGGTTCCGTCCACCACATGCACACCGTGCCGATCGACTACGACCGGCCGATGTACGAGCGCGCACGCGAGATCGCCGGCGGCACGGACGAGCGGCTCTTCGAGGACTACTTTGACGCACAGCTGGACATGCTCCGGCAGCTGAAGCCGCTGGTGGTGGGGCATTTCGATCTGATTCGGCTCAAGAGCGACGATATGGAGCGCAGCTTTACGACGTGGCCGGGGGTTTGGAGTCGGATTCTCCGGAATCTGGAATTTGTCGTCTCTTACGGGGGGATGTTGGAGATTAATGGGGCTGCGTTGAGGAAGGGGATGAGCGAGCCGTATCCCAAAGCGGAGATTTGCAAGGTGAGACTCCATTGCTGCGTGTTCCTCCTTTTCTTTCCTTGGAGATGATGGCTGATTTCTCGCTAGGAGTTTATGGCGCGTGGCGGCCGCTTCTGTCTGTCGGATGATAGCCACGGCGTGGATCAGGTTAGTCTGAACTTCCACCGCGTGCTAGAGTTCTTGGACACTGCAGGCATCTCGACGGTGCACTATTTGCAACTGGCGGAGTCGACGGCGCAGTCGACTGCTCCCGACGCCCGTTTCCCCCGTACGCAGATTGCCACGATTTCCGCGGATGATTTGAGGCAGCTGGCCTTCTGGAAGGCCGTATGATCTGACGAGAAATGACCATTGTATAGAAGCTATGTTCCTAGATAGCCTGTTCTACATCTATCTAGGTGCATATCTTACATTGGTGCTACGATTGAGAATAGTGCGACGAAGAGCATCAAACTCGACCATCTACCATCCTCCTCTCACAGTCGAAAACACTGCATCTCCGCCACTTTGCGGAGCGGCCTCGAGAACATCGTTGAGTGAGCCAGCCTTGTCCTCCAGAACGCACAGCTCGGGGAATGGCGGGGAAACCATTCATCACGCCCATTGTAAAGCATCTGCACGCCACCACGATGACCATCGGCGCAGATTGGATCCTTCTGCTGTACGTTACTCCGATCTGATCCGTTCAGCTAGCCTAGAATGTGTGTCTGGTATCGCATGCACCCTATAGACCAGTCTTTTCATCCGAGTGGGACGCCAATGCGCGAAACTTCCAAGGTCCCAGCTCGCCACTCACAAGAAGCTTCGCACGCAACCCACCAGCGGAGAGGCGTCATCCGGAGCATCCAGAAAATGAACAGTAATAGACGAGGCGAGACCGAAGGATCGACAGGCGAAGGGGAGCACAGTAGAGAGTAGAGAGTCGAGCTGGAAGCGTCGAACCTTGAGACCCCCACTTGAAGCCAAAGCGGATAAGCCGCGGTGCCCCGCGCTTTTCACTTGCGCTTTTGCTTTTTGGACAACCTTCATCCTTCATCCTTCGTTCATCTCCGATAATCCGTTTTCATCCTGAAACTACCTCCTGCACTTCACAATGGGTGTCGAGAAGCAGACTCTGGCCGCCGGCAACGGCGTTGACTTCCCCAAGAAGGGCGACAACGTCGCCATCCACTACACTGGCTGCCTGTACGACGCCAGCCAGGCTGCCAACCACTTCATGGGCAAGAAGTAAGTTCCCGCTCAGGATATTTCTGGTGTCTCGACTGTCGTGGTGTCTTTGCAATGCTAATGCGGTCTATGTGGCAGGTTCGACAGCTCCCTCGACCGCGGCCAGCCTCTGGCCACCCCCATCGGCGTCGGCCGTCTCATCAAGGGTGCGTATCTGGGTTCTGCTCGGAGTGACTGCTTCTGCGTGGACACAACAATCCCAGTTGCGAGCTGGTATACGGAATAGCTGACGCGACCCGTTACACAGGCTGGGATGAGGGTGTTCCCCAAATGAGCCTGGGCGAGAAGGCCATCCTGACCATTAGCCCGTAAGTGAAATGCCATTTCTGGATGCCGTTGTATCCCATAATACTGATTCTGATATTTCTATCTATCAGGGACTACGGCTACGGTCCTCGGTACGTGAACATCCATGCTCTATGTCGCCTTCTCTCCGCTTCCTACCCTCTCGACCATTCTACGGAACATACAAGAAAATATGATGGTGAAATGAGGCAGTGACTGACGTGTGGCTCTACAGTGGATTCCCCGGTCTGATTCCCGCGAACTCTCCGCTGGTCTTGTAAGTGTCATCCTCGATTGGAGCATCCCGCTCCACCATTATACTCCTGGGCCGCGTGAGAATGTGCAAGCTGACCGGGTTTACAGCAACGTCGAGCTCGTCAGCATCAACGGCAAGACTGCTTAAGCAGACTTTGATCGTGATTGTGCGATTCCTCTTACTCTTTATTCGTATTCTCGAAGAAGATTCGGTGTTCACTCCAGATGAGTGCCACAGTGGGCTAGGTTCCAAAGAAATCAAAAGTTCGGCGGCAGCTCTCTACAACCGGCTCGACTCATGGCTTACGAGAAGAACCGGGTGGAGCAGCGTGCTGCATCAGTGCTCTGTTGTCTCTACAGCTCCGTAGATCCTCGGTTATAGCCGTAATGCAGCTCCCGAGGCTTCTGTAGGTTACTGTGCAGGGAGCAACCGACGCAGGAAAATGCGAGGCATAGTACAGATGCCTAGGGTGCGCTCGACATCATCTACAGGCGGATTGGCTACCTAGCCCCTCTCCCCTGTCTATCCATGTTTATCCCATTCTACCGAGCAATGCTGTTGATATAGTCGATGCCTTCTGCACGGTACGTATCGGCTTCCACATAGCTCTCGCTCCGCGGCAGTCGAAAGACAAAGTTCGCAGCCTGCGATGAGTACCGCGGCCACGTTGGGATAGCTGGGACTACGATAACTAGTCAGACCGCAATCTACCTGAGCGCAAGCCCTGCGACTGCAGGCGACAGTGATAAAGAATGCTTACCCCCAACACCATTTGGATCCAAGTCCGCCACAAACGAGGTCCACATTCGTGCAGCCATCTGCCCAAGCTCCAGACGCGCTGGGTCAGATCCTAGCGCTGTGATATTCTGTACCGGGTTGGCAAAGACAAATGGAATCTATGCGAGTGCGAGTCACTATAATGAAGGACATGTCCAGAACGGGACAGAAAGAAAATCCCTACCTCTGCAAAATGCTGCACCCCGATACGCGTCGTGTCATTCAAAGCCGCAACGTCCCAGCGGTACGAGAAGATGTTCTCCTCGAAAGCAGACATGGTATGTGCCAGCATTCGACGAGGCGCGACCATCGCCACATCGCCAGCCATAGACTCGTAGCGCTTGTACTGGAGGCCCAGAGCCGGCCAGGTAACATTGCCCCAGCCGTAAGGACATCCCAGGGCAGGAATGTCGGGATAGTAGGATACGATCTTGGTGGCTTCGTCGCGGGTGAGGACCCAGCGTTTAGACGCTGTGGATGGGTCTTGTTAGCATGCTGCATGTTTCCATTCCTAGAACCAGTCCCCGGGGAGTACTAAACTGATCAGCTGCTCGATGCAGTCCTCCGAGGTATTTGTGCCCGTTGTTCCAAAGCTGGTACCTTCGTCTGTATTCGTCCCTAGTAGAAGGGGTACCTTGGCGATCTTCCCTTCGCGGTAGCTGATCTGGGGGTATTGGGTGATGAAAGCTCCGTCGATGGTGGCAAACCATTCCAGCCCTTCATAGGCTACGTCGTAGATCGTCTCATATGGGAGATTACGCAGACATTGGAGTGTATTCGTGGCATCGGTGCATCTGCAGAATTGTTAGTTCTGGGAATGTAAGAGATTAGATCAAGCAAAACATACCCGGCTCGCTCAACGATTCGGTCATACATCGGCTGATGCCACTCTGTACCGTTATACGATGGCCCGACAGCATTTCCAGAGTCCATAATCGCTGTCAAATGGATGCTGTCAGTTCCTCTCCGGGTTCGCAGTGACACAGTTCCTACCGGCTCGAAACAGGCCCTCGTTATCGCCGCCATTGGTGACTAAATGTGCACCGACGCTGTAGGCACCCCTTTAAAGAGGTCAGTTTCTGCAATGGGAGGCATATCATCATCGATTTACCTACGCAGACTCGCCCCAGATAGTGATCCGGTCGGGGTCACCACCAAACACCTGAATATTCCGCTTCACCCACCGCATGGCAGTGCGTTGGTCCCGGAGAGCCAGATTGGTGTTGCCCTCATCCTGACCCCAGATTAGCCCAGCCAAGCTCGACACCATCGACGAATAAACAGAGAAACTCACCCGCACTTCCCTGGAATCCAAGAATCCGAACGCTGCGAGTCGGTAGTTGATCGAGACGCCCAGCACTGGCTTGCCATTCTCGGCGCTCTGTTGGATAATATAGCTCATATTGTATCTAGCCCAACCAGTGCAATTTCGTCAGGACAGTTGCATCATTACTATCGACGACAGCTTTTCACATACCTCGGATCTGCCGTTGCTCCCTGTTGCCACCCACCACCAAAGATCCAGATCATCACCGGCAGCAGCGTTGATGAATCTCCATTACGGGCCTGCGGTCGAATGACGTTTAGATTCAGACAGTCTTCACTCAGACGGATCAGGCCCATGTCGACCAACTCCGTGGTGTCAGATCCATAGCCGGGACAGTCGTATCCATACTCCGTCGCATTGTAATAGACCGAACCAGAGCTGGAATTGGTGCCAATAGCTGCCAGACCGTAGACGCCGGAGTTGCTGTCGCTAGAGGCGTACTTGGTTTTCAGCTCCGCTGGCGTGAAGCGAACTGGTTCGTCGGCGAACTTGATTCCCAAGAAGACATCCTGGTCAAAGCCAGGGAGAGCGCGGCCAACGAAGATTGTGTCGGTGTCTGCTTTGCTGCTTGCAGGTAGGGTGGCTGTTGGGGGTTGGGCGGGGGTTGAGATAGCTCCATTGGATAATGGGTTGCACCATGTCACTGGAACTAGAGACCAGAGAGAGAGGGTGAGCAGGAGCATTTTGGAGGCGTCCCAGGTTTTGTTGGTTTTCTGCAAGCAGGACAAGGTCTTGTGAGGTTTTATATTGATTGCTTCCCCTAGTCGACCCCTCAGTGGGGATATTATCAGCGGATGGGGTCCGGAAAGCAGGAAGAAAGCCCGACTTGGACCGGGAAAACTGTGTTGAAAATGAAACCCCCACAGCTGCTCTGGTCTTCGGTGTGATGAAACTAGAGGAGTGGAGGGCCATCGGGGTGGTTATAGGTGGGAAAATATAACCGAGGCTATCCCGTAGTAGATTAAGGGGGAATGGTCTATCTTGACCTCCTCGACCTCCATTATCCAGATGAACCCTTGATGCGTATGCTCTCATTATAAGTGAAGCAACGCATAGTCGCACAGTTTCACTTCGCAGCTTTTCTTATAATGGCCACCTATAGCATTTGGGCTCCAAAATCAATACCAAAGTTATCAGAGAATTGCATCGCAATATCGTCCCAGTCCTGTTGCACAGACCAGTAATCCTCTAATCCGGACTGGCCACCCAATGTCGGGTCTACAGAGCCAAATGCAGTATGGAAGTCGGCGTCAGTATCCCAAGAGAATGTCGTCGAATATTGACTTGAAGAGGCTGTCTCCTGCCCGGACTGGTCGGGGTCAATATCAATGGTCAGGATCTGGTCAATGTATTGGTCCACCGCGTGGCGGGATTTATGAGTCGACTGCCGCCGGTAGGCACTAATTGTGTCCATAAAAGCGCCGAGGGTCTCACTATACAATCTGGACTGCGGACTCGCTTCGCCGATTTTGTTCAGCATTTCGAGGATCCCCTTGAAGGACTCTTGGATATCAGTTCCTGACTCGGATGCAAACAGCGAAAGGCCAAGAATCAGGCCAGCCCCGAAGGTCCATGCTCTAAGGAAACGTCAGCGTCAGCAGATCCGATTGCGGTGGCTGGATGGTTTGTCCCACGTGAATAGGCAGAGGTTCCCGAACGGTAGCTCCGACGTCATAACGGCCAGCCCGGTCTTCCGAGCCAAGTCACCCATATAGGCCGCTGAGCTCAGGCATACCTGGGCCAGCGAGGCTTCGTCCGGGTGCAGGTTGATATTATAATTGTGTCCGGAGCGACGGCGAATCTTGGCCATCGAATATCGAATTAAAAAGGGGCGAGTGACCAGCATCACAGAGAAATAGTAAACGCTGGACATGTGTATTCGACCGAGGAAAGTCTGCCGATCCACGGAGCTCATGGAGGCACAACTGGGGCATGAGAACTGCCGTAGACAAGGAGGGAGATCCTGGCTCCATCGGCGGAGCTTTTTGAGGAGATCCTCGGCGGTGGGTACATCTATCATGACACCCCGGCTAAGTATGCCGCAGATGTCGTCGAGAAGGGCTGCTCCTTTGAGGACGGCATTGAAAGCCGGAGTGTTGGGGTCCAGAGGGAGGGCGTGGAGATCGTGTCGGGTCGCCCTCGGGACCGTACAGGGCCGGCCGAGGAGGGAGCTTGTCAACACATCCAGGGTACAGAGGCTGTGCCATATTCGCAATCTGGACCGGGGATGTGAGCAGATCTACGCAAATAGATGACACGATGGACCGGCTTACCTCAAGCTTGGCCACTCGGCCTGCTTTTGGAGTCTTCTCCAGCTCATGGGTTGATGCAGACCTAACACAATCGCCGCCTTGGATGCCACCCCAAGATAGATGAAGGCCGCGTTCTGCCGACAGGCCCCGAGCGTAAAGAAGGCCAGGAGCAGAAACAGCCGGACCATACTTATGCTGGGATCCGCCAGCATCCCCTCGAAAGCGACCGAGCGAGCGCGGGCGAAATACACCGCAGCGCATTGGGCGTCTTGAGCGTCAGAAGCACGAGCCTGTGCACCTATGGCCAATATCATATCCAATGCGGCGCGATCAATCTTCTTCATATCTTGACTAGAGTCATCTAGACTTTTCCCCTCGAGTGTCTCAATCTCCGCTGGTGAGAAAAGACACAGAATGGCGCTTGTCTTGACCAGAGTGTTAGCCACGGCGGAAGAAGTTGTTGTTCACAGTAGGGGGCAATGAAGAGAAGCGCTCACAGCCTCGGAGTATGAATGGACCAGAGATTCTTTTTCTTGGGTGGTGAGATCGATATTCGTATTTGTCGAGTCGTCCACATCAAGTTCAAGCATGAGATTCTGTCGTTCGCCATCCGTGAAGCACGTTGTCCCAACGTACGGTCTCAACGCGTGTCGCAGAAAGTCCAGGAAAGACAAGGAAGCGGTATCTCCGATGTATACTGAAGAGCCGTATTAGCAGACCACTTCCCACAACACAACAGCAGGACTAACGGTTCTCTCCGTTCGATCCAGTGATGAACTTCTCGCTTGGCGAGTCCTGGTCCCCGTCTTTGATCGACTCATCGCCCCCGTCCTTGGTGGACTGTGGCGATGGTTGAGCGATCAGTGGCGACTGGCTGTGATTGGACTCCTCGGGACTCCCTATCCATCCGCCTTGACTCAATTGAGGGAGTGCTGGAGGTGTTGACGCGAGCGCTCCATCCCCGGTCTGAGGCCGGGCACGGCGACTGCGCGAGATGCCATAGTTGCAGTCATTGGGACGGTTCCGTTTGACACATGCAGCGCAGGGGATGCGCGCATCGCAGCGGATCTTCGACGCTTTGCATAGGTCGCAGGCCCGCGATGAACGAAGTCGATTCTCCGGCCGAACCTTCGGTCGGGGCATGATGGACTGCTATTCGAAGGCTGTGATGAGGCGACGTTCGCGCAGCCTCGTGAGTTTGGGCCAAAAAGCGTGGTGTCCGGAAGATCTTGGAGGCGTTAAGTGGGCTGGAATGGGAACACTCGTCAGATATCTGACAATTAGAGTCGAAGTTGGGGAGTTGAATGGGGATCGTGAGGGTCCGTTCACCGTCGCCGGCAAAGGTGGTTGAGCAGGGCCCCATTGGTATCCAAGCACCATGAATCCCATCGCGTTTATCATTTGATTGGAATGGTTGTGATTGGAGAGTGCGAATAGCCGGATCTCGATAGGCTCGTCCAAACGTTGATCTCTCTTATCTGCCGGATCCTCCTATCTCTCATTCGCGGGGCCTGTTTTCCCCAGCCATTTGATAAAAAGCATACGCGTTCCAAGGTTGACTCATTCATGTTCGGCAATTCTACGTAGGTATAGGCGTAGCTAGAGATGTGGCGACAGTTGTCTATGCATGTCCTAGTCCAAGTACTGTGTCGTTCAGCAACCCGAAATAGTAAAGCCCTTGATCCCTTGGACAGGCGAGAGGTGCATAACACTAGGTTTAATCCGGGTCTTCCCTACACCTGTCATGTCTTTCACAGTCAAGAGCTATTCATTGAATAGCCGTTTATCATTTATCCCGGTCAATAATGAGAATTCCTTTGGTGCTCGGGCCGAGTCCGGTGCGCTATCCGGCCATATCGCAGTCCTAGCCTGGTAAGAACCCCGATGACTTCGAAACATGGCACATAAAAAAACACCGGCCCAACTACGATGCCTGATTCGCGCTCTTTGATCATACGGAATAACTGACCTAGTCCTCAAATATTCTCCCCGATCAACATGGACCAATTATTCGCCAAAATCGCCGCAAACACGGTCACGGCCAATCTCGGGGATGAAGAGGTGAGTGGGAATTGAACATAGCTACAAGGGACAGCTGCTTACCTCTCTGGTCTAGATCTGGCGCCGACATTGGGAGCCGTTCCACAGTGGCGAGCAACCCCAGGACGTGAGAGTTGTCCGAGACCAGAGATATGGACCAGCGCAACGGAACCTCTTGGATGTGTACATCCCAACGGCCGATTCGCAGAAGGACAGACCCGTTCTACTGTTCGTGCACGGTGGTGGCTTTTTCTCAGGTGATAAGGGATGGAGCGACAAGGTAGGCCCTCGACTCTTCACGCGTCAGATCAAAAGCTGCAGAGTACTGACCGTACTCAGCTCTGGGCCAATATAGGGAATTACTTCGCACAGCAGGGCATGGTCGTCGTGACTGCTAACCATCAATTCGTCCCCTTTGACAACAACGAATCCAGCGACGCAGAGGTCAAGTCAACTGTGCAGTATCCAGCGGGAGCCGATGATATGCAACTCGTTCGAGAATGGATCTATGAGAACATCGCCTCTGAGAAATTTGGAAATGGCTCAGTTGACAAGGTCGTCCTGTTTGGCCACTCGTCAGGAGGCGCGCATATCGCCATGAACCTCTATGCTGCTGGTATGTCCCCAAATCAAGCATTCTGCGCTTACAATGTAGTCGTAAGAGTCAATTATGGCTCAGGGAGCAAAATAAAACTAACGCGTCAGTCTAGGCGACCCTCAGAGGGCTTCATCGAAAGTCGTACATCCCCCCGTGGCCGGCATCATCTACTTGAGCGTTCCATTCTGGTACGACCGGATGAGACCGATCCGACGAAAGATTCTACAGCGCTACTATGGCTCAGATGCCGAGGAGATCTGGGGGGTAAGCTAGCCGTGTAATCTCTACGTGACGCTTCAAACTGACACTCCCTGACAGCCCCGATGTGCACTGGGATTATTTAGAAACCTACCGGACGATTCACCTCTTCTGTAAGCCACACCAGCGCTGCGTGGCCCCTACCACCGACTTACCATTTGCGACTAGGGACTCTTCTCAGATTCCGACCTATATCGGTATCACCAAGTGGGAGGTGTAAGCACCCTGGAAGCTGCAACACCTCATCATACCTGCGCTGACAATGAGTCTCACAGAAAGGAAGCTTGCGATGGCGCGATTGCGTTCTTCAATGCCTATCGCGCTCGTAGCCGGCCCTCGGGGACCCTTCCCATCTTTCACGTCATGGATAAGCATAACCACTTTACGTAGGTCTCTCCAAAGGAAGGGTCATCACAGAAGGCTAATATGTTATAGCAATGTGATGTCGATTGGAACAAGCGATAATACTCAAGCCTCGAAGCTGCTCGAGTTTATCAAGACTTGTACAGACTCAGATTCGAATCCCCCGAGTAAGCCGTCAGTATTCAAGCATGCCACACTTGAAATCACCGAGCCATTACGATTAAAATGTTTGTTTGACTGACCTATCGTGTAGATGTAATTAGAAGTGACAACTCAGCGCTGCGCCCAAAGCTTTGAGCTATTTCGGGAACAGAACTTGTCCCAGCGGGTACATTGGGCCCAGGGCAATTTTTTGTCGAAACCTCGTAATACCTCTAGAAGAGAAAGGACTCAGAGCACCGATAATATGAGATTTCAAGAACTCCTGATATTTCTTACCACAATGATAGTCTCCAGTGGAGATCGACCTCGGAGCCACGTATGCTTAGAGAAACCTACCAAGCTACATTGCAGAGAAAAAGGGAGGGGACTGGATATCCAGGTGACTGAATGTTGTGAAAAACTTGTACATATTGAGCGTGAATGTTCTCTTCCAACACTACCTAATCTCAATATTCGAAAAAACCTATACCGAGAGAGGTCTCATAGACTTGGTTACTGAAGAATTTATTGCTTCGACCATATCAGTCGATTGGAAAAGATCATAGCAGTGGAACTAGCTGCATTGGTCGTCACTATCCGTTGTTTATTCCATCAGCACATCCGACCACACGTAGCTTGAAACAGTGACAAGAGTTCACGACGAGCCTCCTTCCTAACAGAATCCAAATTGAGAAATCATCAAATGGAATATACACACTCTCTCTCCCAAAGGGATGCACGCCTCATCACTCCGGGTATCTCAAGGACTTCTGGTTGAAATCAGTCAAGTCGGCAAACTCTTCGTTCTCGACATGTCTACGAGGGACCCCATCTAGTAAAAGTGGAAGAATTTGTCAGTAAACCAACCAAAAGTCCGGATTATCACATACTTTGCTCGTCGACTGCATCCTGCTTATCACGCTTTATATTCCACAGTCTGTGAATAAGACCGAATAGCGCGAAGAGAAATAGTGAGAATATCAGAAAGGCCAGCATCGTATACTTGGCAATCTGCACAGAAAATTGTTAACAAGCCACCTTGACCAGCATGGAGTTCGGATACTTCACTTACAGGGTAGTCCGGTGCGTCAGAAGCCCTGTAGGTCTGTGGCCCGATGATATTGCCGACTGTGTAGCCGAGCTGATAGGAAGCGCTGAAGGCCAGCTTCTTTGTCGTACCGCCAACCCCAGCAGTCATGAAAGCAACGAGGAAGAGTACACAAATTGGAACTGGGATTTGTTAGATATTGTCAGCATAGATCTAGGGCTTGGACGTACATTGCATAGTCAAAATATACCCGCCATAGCGAGAAACATAGTGGGCCGGATCGATGGTCAGCATCATGATAACGCCAATGCAGGAAAGAAGGAGCGTGAAAATGGCGCCGCCGGTTCGGTTCGTATATTTGGCAACACCAAGCGCAACGAATGTGCCCAGAATTGCAGCAGCGCCTGGCACCATACTCAAGAGCGTAGTCTGCTCATCATTGAATCCAAACGCGGAGATAATGGCAGGTCCTGTGCCGATTGATGAGCACGAGCGCGATAGAAAGTGGAAAATTAAACATTCGGCTTACCGAAGACCGTAATCCCGCCATTGGGAAGGCCGATGGAGACCAGAATCATGAAAACCAAGTAGAAGCGAACGTCGCAAAAGGCTTCGATGAGCTGCGATTTGTTGAACCGCCAAACCTCAGTGCCGGTTTTGTTTTCTCGAACTCTCTCCAGAGCAAGGACTTTTTCCTCTTCGGATAACCATGTGGCCTCTGTAGGAGAGGCAGCCAGAACAAACCACAGCAAGATACCAATACCAAGGGTCAAGCCGCCTTCGTACAGAAACAGTGCTTGCCAGCGGAACGACTGGGCGTGGTAGATGATCCAGGCGAAGAAGCCACCGACTACCGTTCCCAACCCAGAGCTGACATACCAGATCGCCACTCGGGACACTTGCTCTTCCTTGGTGTACCAGGAACCAAGAATGTAAATGACGACCGGAGCGGTGCTTACTTCGATCATACCGAGCAGAAATCTCACGGCCAGGAGACCGCCGAAGTTGTGGCAAGCAGCATGAAGCATCTCGATTATTCCCCATATCATCGACATGACGGCAAAGAACTTTCCAATAGGAACCCTCTGCATGAGAAATGTGACCGGGATTTCCCCAGCAAGGTACCCGAAGCTATGATGGTGCAGATGTCAGTAAACAGTGTAGCAGCTACCGGGGGAAGTCAAAGTGCGGAGGAGCTGAGCATACTAGACGATAGATCCGAGCCAAGAGTACTGGCTGTCTGTGAGATTGGTATCTTCTTTGATGTTCATGATGTTGGCAAATGAGAGACTGTTCTTGTCCACAAGCATGAGGGTATAAATCCCGATGATCAGGGGCATGATCCTGTAGTCGATCTTTTGCAATACGCGCTTCGCTTCAGGAGAGCTTGGATCGAAAGAGACATGGTGCTCTGCTAAGAGTGCCAGAGCTTTGTCGTGCCTGGCGTTGTCGAGGTCTTCCACAACCTTCTCTAGCTGGCCGTCTCCGATGGAGGCGCGCTGTTGGAGTGTCAGTTGACGTGGATACCTCGTGAGGCATTGAAGCACATACCTCACTATCCGGGACCATCTTCATGCCGACGTCCACCTTATCGTTCGCCATTTGAGAAGTAAAATGTAGAAAACGTCGGAAAGCACGCTGGAGCCGATTGTTGCGGATGGCTGCTTGGTGCGATATAAGAACAATATGTTATAAGCGATGATCCCAGTAGGGTGACGGGATGCAGAAACATGAGCTTATTTCAACTATTCTCGACTGTTTGCCAGCCATTGATATTGTGAACATTTCTTATCTCATTCCCGTCCTTGGTCCAATCTTCGCGCTAGGGGCATATCCCTTCCAGATGAGGGGAAGGACTTGTCAAGCAGACTTGTAGACTATGGAGAGCAAGCGTGTTGGCGTTCTGAATGGCAGTACTTGACGAAAGCTTACAGGTACACGAGGAAAAGGAGTAGATAGCTTTAGATAGCTTCGTATCCTTTATCCAATCGCCATTTAGGTGTTATCTGCATCTTATCAAGCCCTCAGCCGAGTGCTCGGTCCGGGACGGGTTAGTCCCCTCGACGGCGTAGTTTCAGCTTCTCCGAGCCTAGAGCCACATCGCGAGTCAAAGGGCCCTGTGATTAAGGGGAGTTGTCAAAATGGATTGCTCACTCAGTACAGGAGAAGCTTACCCTCCGGATGAACATCATTTGCGATAGCCCCTCAAATGGTTGATCCTTTATTTCTAGGTGGCGAGCTCGACATGGTATCAAGGTAGAAATCCTGGAAATGGAGTTTCCGAGAGGCCTTTCGATGGATTGTTCTCTAATTTGATACAGATTGGAGACAAGTCGTCATAAATCCCAGGACAGTTGCTGGGTCATCGTTCATGGCTTCGTGTACGATGTGACAGACTTCCTGGGCGCCCATCCTGGTGGGAAGGAGGTTATCCTCAAGCATGCAGGCGGCGATGCCACAAGGATATTCGATTCATTTCACTCGAGCGATACGATCGACAAGTACCTCAAGCCAGAGTCAGTTTATACAAGCATTCAATGGACCAAGGCTTACTTTTGAGTGCCCACAGGCAAAAGCTTGGACCGGCGACTGGCCCAGAGCCTCCAAGCAAAAACGACCCACCACTGGAGAAGCCAAAAGAAGCGAGGCTCGGTCAAATTTCTCTTCGCAATATTATCAACATTCCCGATTTCGAGGTGGCTGCCTCGAAGGTCTTATCGCCCAAGGCGTTTGCATGTAGGTGATGCAGACTTTGTCTATGATCGAGACTGGCTAATGATTTCACTATAGTCTTCAAGGCTGGCGCCGACGCCGAGATCACCAGTCGCTGGAATCAAAAGGCCTGGCAAGCTATTCGGTTCCGCCCCCGGGTCCTGGAACCAATCACCAAGATCGACACGTCTACGGCGATATTAAACAACCACTTCTCGGCGCCATTCTTCATCGGCCCTGCCGGCGGTGGCAAGCTTGCACATGGAAGCGGAGAAATTCTGTTAACAAAAGCAGCCGCTAAACATGGCATTCTGCATTGGGTGTGCAACAACGCGGGATGCACCCAGCAAGAGATGGCAGACGCTCGAAGTCCCGGCCAGGTCCTGTACTGGCAGATCTATGCGATGAGAGACCTGACTGTCACGGAGAAGGAGATAAGACAGGCTGTGGCATCTGGATATCGCGGCTTCTGTCTTACTGTCGACGCCATCCACGTGGGCAAGCGTGAGCGAGACATGCGTCTGGTTATTTCAGAGTCAGATGTAAGCTCCTCCAGGCCGGCAAGGAAGAAACGATCACTGACTTGAACTGCAAAGAGCTCTGGTGTACAAGATGAGGATGATGGTCTTTCTGGGGGTGTTTCCGTGAATCGCCCGTAAGTGAAGTACAGTCTCGAGCTTGTCCTCGGAAACTGACCCATTCAAGCGCCGTGTATGCCGACTTCACTTGGACGTCAGCCATCGAATGGCTGAGATCGATCACCGACCTTCCCATCGCCATCAAAGGGATCCAATGCTGGGAAGATGCGGCACTGTGCATGCATTATGGGGTTCATCCCTGGCTATCCAACCACGGCGGTCGCCAACTAGAGGGTGCGCCTGCCGCCGCCGAGACACTGGTGGAAATCCGCCAACACTGCCCTGCAGTCTTCGAGCGATGCGAGGTCATTGTGGACGGAGGAATCACTCGGGGAAGCGACATTGTGAAGGCGCTCGCACTGGGTGCAAAAGGCGTGGCGCTTGGTCGTGGGTTCCTCTTCCCCTTGGTGTTTGGTGAAGTCGGGGTTTCTCGGGCAATCCGAATCTTAAAACAGGAGGTCGAGGTTGCAATGGCTCTTTTGGGAGTCTCGTCAATTGACCAAATCAAGCCTTCCCATGTGAGTTCCTCGATCGTTCACACTCAAGGTAATGATGCTGACTGGCGATTTCAGGTGGATTTCTCTAGCCTAGCATATGCTGGTGCTGTCGCTCGAGCACATCTGTAAATTAGCAACCCTTCTGATCGCGTAGCGAACCTTAGATACTTGGCCAAATTGTGAAATAGAACTGCTCTTGGTTTTTCCTTTTTCTCTGGTAATTCAAATATACGAAGGTGATGGCTGACTTTAAAGAAAACCATGCTGAAATGACTGGGGATGGAGAACACCGAGTGGGTGGAAACTATCAACTGTCTAAGAGAGGAGGGAGAGAGAGAGAGAGAGAGAGAGAGAGAGAGAGAGAGAGATATTTACATGGCTGGGGCGACGGCTGCAAACCTCAGGCCGCCATCAGATTATACCAAGACCTTCAATAATGACCACGCGTCAACGAGAACTCTTCTTTGGGTGTATTTTCGTACATTGCTCTATATGGGCTGGCCGTGGTGGATCTCATGTTGACAAGTCTTCAATATTAAATAGCGAAATTTGGTTGCAATAAGTTATTGATGACTAGCTCTAACTGAGAAAAGCGTCGTACTGGTGTTGTTCTACTTAAACAGGTTCGGATCCGCGCCCACAAGGCGCAATCAACTCTTGATCTTTCCAATATTCTCACGCCTGGCTGATTGGCTGCTTTCGGAAGTTGTGTCCAAATTGAGTTTCCGTCTTCTCGCGGAAGTAGTCGCCACAAGTGATAGGGGGGCTGGAGTATAAAGTTAGCCCTGATTACAGAGTCGAGGTCAGAAGTTCGAGGGTTATACGGACTATTTCTTCAACGGCCCTTGCATCACAACATGCTTTCTGCCAGTGTTGAAATACGCGATGGAGTATCGATCCGGGCTTTTACCCGTGTCCTTCGCTCGGACGCGATGGAAATTCGCCTTTAGACGGTCATCAGACCAAGCCACTGGAGAAATCAAGTCAGCATGGGTGATCAAACACACAGATTTGAAGGTAACCAACTCAACATATCCCCAATATTGACAACGATCGGGCCTGTCACCGCTGGCAAGGGCGTGAAGATATCGCCAATACCGTGGTCGTTGTGGCTCTCTCGCCCCGGACAGATCTCCAATCCATCCTCGCCATCGCGTTGAAACAGCAGAGTCAAACAGCCGACATCAGTGTGGCTTCCTGCTCTCCACGTTCCAGTCGCATTCTCAGATGCCATGTAGTGAAGCATACGGAGCTGGGTGAGATTGTCGGGTGCGTGAACATCCATAGCGTTGTTGAGATGATCCTCAGGAAAGCCGAGAGCGAGCGAAAAACATTTCACTGATCACCCGCGTTAGCATGGGCTCCACCTCATCACTCTGCATATATGGCGCTCCGGGCTACTTACGCACTTGCTCAGAGATGTGCTCGCACTTGGCAATGAATTTCTGGGTGGTCTCCCGGAAGTTGGGGACCTCTTCGTCCGTGGGCCATTCAGAGTTGCGCTGGAGCCAGAATGACTCCTTCTGGTCGGGCGAGCCGGTGCTTGGTCGAATTTGGGACTGGAAGGCCGATTAGTTCAGGATGCTCATGAAATGGGTCGTGGCGCATAGGTCGACGACCGAGACAGCTGAATCGATTCTCTGTCATACCTTGTACTCCCAGCCGTTGTTGGTCTGGATGCTGTGAGGTATTCTAGCCTTGATCTCCTTGGGTAAGTCAAAGTAGGCCTTTGAAAGGGCAAATTGAGCGTTGATTTCGTCGATGCTGATCTCGTGGTCGATGATAGTAAAGAATCCAGCCGTTTGAGCTGCTTCGACAAGATGCTGCGTGATCTCTTCTCTCCGGGATTCAAAATCTGTGGGATTTGAGCATTCCCTTCCACTACATGATAATTGAACAGACCGTCTTACCCTTGAGAGAAATCGCAGGGACAGCTGGCGGCGCAGACATGATGACAGTTTACTGCTATGAGTATCTCAGTTGAGCCGTGTGAGATGTCGAGTTGAATAGTGAATGGAAGGCAAGTTTAACAACATACCAGGTAGGTATTTAACAGCAGTCAAAACAGTTGAAACGATTGCCGACTTCCCACTCTGCACGAGGTAGGAATTGGGCTTCCCGTGGGGGTTTAGAGCTGAAACATGCTCGGAACATGGCACAGAGCTAGGAAGAACACTTGACAACTCGGGCCGGAGCACTTTCAACGTTCCTATCGCGAGGTGCTCAGAAGTGCTCGGCCCGAGCACAAGCACCGATTCCTATCAAAGGGTAATTGCCGACCATGGTGATTCTTTCCGGGTCTAGCTTGGTTCCGATTAGATAGTAGTGCTCTCTGAATCATTACGACAACCTACTAAGTGTTAGAATAACTAGCCGGTATTGCCTTATCACCAGTCCATTGCATTCCGCTCTCCTGGTCATTCTCCCGATCAGGCAAAGGACACCGTGAAGTTAAATAGCCAAAATATGTAATGGCCCAGGAGGATCGGCCAAATTTCCTGGGAGTCAGTGATGTCCTGGGAGCAGGCAGATACGTCTCTAGGAGTGGTCTAGCTCCTGTAAACTCTCACTTAGACGATCCATGCATATAGGCCCTTAAGAGTCTAGCATTAACTAGATTATCTTACATAAATAATAACTAGTGGCCAACCGTCAATGATGTCTTATAGAGCGAGAATAGAAGGGACCAATTTAGACTCGGGTTGAGATAAAACGACACTCCAATCCAAGCAACTGAACTATCACCTCGCTTTCCGCCTGGATAAACAGATGAGTCTTTCGAATATCCCTGAATCATTGACAGAAATCCTCAATCAGATCCCAACTTTGACAACAAGGAAATCAATTGCTCTTCATCCGCGATCGCATTCCTTTTGGCAGCCTGGATGAGGCAATCTGTAACAGGCTTGCTGTTATCGGCGGCTTGAATGAGGCGATCTGCAACTGTCTCGCCGAACCCAGCCTCTAGGAATGTCTCCACAGTCGTCGTGTCGCATCTTTCGACAAATATTTCTGCCACTCGCTCAATATCAGAGATTGGAACTTCCAGCCCACGATTCACAAACATGCGGTCAACAACTTCGTCAAGGCCGTAGTTTTCCTTCAGCTTGTAGCCGTAGGGATAAATCTCCAGCATCGAAGCGAACAATTTCTCTTCAGACAACTCTTCACTCTCGCCTTGGAGTTCAACAAAGTCATCTAAAGCTTGAATCTTTTCATCGACTGGGATTTCCTGGCTGCGCCAAATGTCTTCAACAAGTTCCTTGACGGGAACTTTGAGATCTGGCTGCAGCTCATAGAGCCAAGGAAGCACACCAGCTGAGCCGTTTCTCAATGCTGCTTGCAACACCTTCTTTGTGATAGGAACAGATCCAGCTCGACGAATGATAGATTCGATACTTTCCCGACAGCTCTCTGGGTCGCTGTTTGTCGCACCAATGATAATATCCTCTGTAATTGGTGTCGTATTACCTCGCTTCTCTAGAAGCAGGCGTATTGATCGAGGATCTCTGGCTCCCTGTACCAACGCATTGTGTGTAATTGTGGCATTAGGGGCCCAAGTGAGCAAGCTGTTCAATGCTTCAAAACTTCCAGCCACATTCTCAAGTAGCGTCTCACTCACATCCACGAGCTTTCGGTCAAGAAGAAGTTCCAAGACAGCGGGTGCAGGTGGAAAATCCCTGAAGTGCGCGACTATAGCATCGATGGGGACACAGCTACCGCGTTTCTCTAGAAGGAGACTTAGAGACCGGGTTTCGCCGCTCCAGCTACTGGAACAGGCTTCGAACCAAACTTGATCGGAAATGGGCCGATCAGGATAATTCTGCAGCAGAATTTCCAACCCATTAGATCCGCTCGCAATTGCGATAATTAGCGCATCGTCTGGGACAGGGATAGGATCCTCCTGCATCTGGGCCAAATAATTAATCAAAGAATGTGCATCCTTCTCATTCTGCGCCGCAATCTCCACATGAGTCTCAGTGATGGGAATTTCTGACGTGGAATAGTTCACGAGAAGCTCAAGGATTTCCACTGTATTATCAGGTTTGAAAAGAATGCTCTTGATCAAACTGTCAGAGAATTCTATTGTGACCACATGGCTTTCCATGATCATTCTCATCATGGTCAATCCGCTCAGATCGTTGAACAGTACTTGGCCGATGACACTTTCGCTCAACCGGGTGCCAGGCTCAAGTTGGTCGATCAAGAACTGTAGGACAGACGGATCTGATCGATTGTTTGCTGCGCGACACAGAAGATTCTCAGTGATGGACGTGTCCGGTTCGCGACGAGCCCATAGCAGCCGAAAAACGGCTGCTGAGCCCGACTCATTCTGTGCAGCTGCAGCTAAAACCTTTTCTGTCACCTGAATATCTGGGCGAGCCTGGAGTAAAAACTCCATATCCTCAAGATCGACTACGGCAGCCACTCCCTGAATGAGACTATCGCTCATAGTGAGCTCACCTGCCCGCCTGTGTATAAGGACAGAGACTCCACTGGAATTATATGGAAGCATGCGATCACCACAGAAGAGTGTCGGGGGTATAGAGATCTCGTCATTGCATCTTTCGAACAGCACGTCCAAAAGTTCACCAGCAAGATAGAAGTGATGAATTGCCAGTTCCACAGCGTTATCGGGGAGAGAGAACGAGACCAATCCTGTATCTCGCCAGTCAAGAAGCTCGTTCATGATAAGATTCGCTGCGGCTTGATTCATCATTGCATGGCGAATGAAATCGTCGCAAACAAAGTCATCAGCGCTTTGTGAGCTATCACGCATAAGCCCCAGCTCTCGCATAGTCTTCATGACTTCTTTCACTTCCAACTCTGAAGCGTCAGTGAATTCCGCACCGTAAGCGCTAAACATGAATCGAATAATCTCTTTGGCAGTTTCCTCAGTGACTGGAAGTTTCTTCCTGAGCAGCATATTGACTACCGCAAGGTGACCCTCTTCAGCAGCCTCCATCAGAGGAGAGCTCCAGTCCCTGTAAGGCTTCAGAGGATCCATGCCCTGGTTGACAAGAATATCCACCGTACGGAGCAAGGAAGATTCCGACGCACGGTATATAGGTGGTGGGCACTCCTCCGGAAGCCAATTCCATTGGCCCTCGTTAAGATGAGCGTGGTTTTCAGCTATACGCACCCAATTGAAGTAAATTGTAGGCACAGTGAACAGCTGATCAACCTTATCCGGCAGATCTTGGGGCCAAAGAGAGGTATCTCCCAGTGCGCTGACATAAGTCGGCCAGTGGATTGCAGCATGGACCAAAAAGGGCTGCTTCATGGCAGTCTCTCCGGTCAGATTTTCGGTCTGCTTAAGAAGCAAGTCGACGGTCATCCTGGCCAGGGTTTCACGTGCAGCAATTTCAGTGAAACGGCAGCTATCTTCAGAATCGACACCTTGTTTTATAACGAGATATTCCTTCACGGAGAAGTGGGCCAGCCTGACCATCTCGCCTGATAGACTGAGCAGCGATGACGTGCAGATCTTGAGAACGAAGGCAGGAGAACTCAAGTCCACTGAATCAGCCACGGTATTTACATCCAAAGGACCAGCTGGAAAGCTGAGAAGCATCAGCATACGGCGTGCGAGATGTCCATGACCGTCCTTTTCGATCTTGTCCAAGATGCGTTGGTAGGTCCCTGCCAGATCTTTGGGAATATTGCGCAGAGCTTCTTCGATCAGCTTATCGCTGGGGCAATTCTGAAGTCGTTTGATCTGGAGGTCAGCCCAACGGAAGCGCCTGGTTGGTGGCAAGTTAGCACGCCGCGCGTATTGAAGACCACGGTCGAATGATCTTCATGCCATACCGTTCTCCAGTATTCAAAAGCGCATCCACGATAGAGGATTTGATCTTCTGGCTCGCGTCGACCAGAGTACTGTCTCCATCATTGAGTTCCGCGAGGATAAATGTTTCCACATCCTTCGCCAGTCGTTCTTCCAGCTTGATTGATGGAAATTGCTTCATGGCTGCATTAATATCTTGTTCCGGTCGGCTGGTAGCAAGAACCCGAATATTCTGGCAATGTCGCTTGGCAAGATCGACCAAGAGGGCAAGAAGGTGCTGTCGCTCCTTTTTGTTTGTTGGGCATTCGTCAAGGGCATCAAACACAATAAAAACATCGCCTGGGCTGCTTGCGATCACATCATCGAGCATGGAAGTCACGGTTGCGCGGTTTGGCTGGCTTCCTTTCCTGTCGTGCTCATCCCAGCTCTCGCTGACTGAGCTCGCCAAGGGACTTCGACTGAGTTGTCGAATCAAAGATCTCATCATTTTGTCCACAGCGTGCTTCTGTTCGAACTGAAAGTACCAGTAGCCCAGCGACTTGGATGGGTCCGTCTTACAGAGAGTTTCGATATCCTGGATGACGGTAGAACTAGCACCAGTTAGACGTCGTCATACACAGCTATATAGTACATACCAGAGGACTGATTTTCCACAACCCACTAACACAAAAAATGGCCGTTAGTGTGAAACTTTCAGAGTTGGTTAGAGAGAGAGGAAGGGGATCAACGTACCAACCCCGGGAAGCCAGAGCACACTTCCAGCAGAGCCCTTCCATTCTTTATATTCCTCCGACTCGAGTAGCCAGTTACCTGTACCGGAGGCTCGGGACTCCTGTGTATCCGTCTGGATGCCTGAATATGGCTCACTCGACACCCATTTCAGGATATCCTTCTCTTCGTTGCCTAGAAGGAGCCAATTAGCTGACATGCACAGTTCCAGAGTGATAATAGACGTACTCAACATTTTGGAATGGACATTTCTCGTTAGCGCGATCTGCTCGTCCAATTTGCTGAGCGTCTGCATCGCCGCCTCTCGATTGCCTGCATTGTATCAATCACCGTTTTCATTTCTTCGATGAGGCTGACTTACGGAGAGTGTTAATGACATCTGCCCATCTTTCCGTGCCGAGACGATGCTCCTCAATGGTAATTTTCAGTTGAGTAAGGGGTTGATCGGCGATGGCTGTTATGCTTCTAACCATTTGACCTAGAGAATTGTTAGCGAAGCCCGCTCAAATGAGGTAGGTATACAAGAACTACAGAGATCTTACCGATCGTACTTTCCTTCTGGGCTTTGGTCACTTCGGCCGTATAATCCAAAATTGCAATATACACTCGAAGGAGGGCGCGGTCAAAGTTCTGGCCTCCTTCCACTTTTTCATCACGGTAGCGCGCATCGACGATGGCATAATAGGCGAGTGTTTCAGCAAGATATTCCGAGGATGCAAACATAGCATCTCGACGGTCCTTGTTGTTCGAAATCATCTGCTCTTCTTTCAGCACACTGCACGGACTTGGGAACATCCCAATAGGAAGAAATTCTTACTGTCAGACCGAGGGACACAATCGTCCACGCAGCCGAAGCTAAGAAGGAAAAACATCTCGTCAGCGCCAGTCCTTCCATGAGGGGACAGAAGACTTACCTTTGCCCGTCGGATCAAAGGCCGCCAAAGCAGAAACGAGATCCTTGGCCTGCATGGCCGCATTCAGGATCTTCGCCGACGTATCACGAATGTCAATATCGCTTCCGTCCTTACGCTTGATCTTGAGGCCGCTTTCCTCCCACTCCCTATATTTTTTCGTCGTCTGACTGATAACTCCCTCGATGGCATCGGTAGTTGAGCCGGTGCCATTCAATGGCACAAACTTCTTGCGGTCTTCGGGAAGACTATCGAATGCCTGCTTCCAGAGATCCGGCTTGACAGACTGCTTCTCTTTGATGGGTGCCACATCTGTGCTGGGAGGGGTAGGTGTTGAAATTGTAGCAGGTTTGCCTTTGTCAGGGTTGTGGTTGGGCCGAACATGACGATCGTCGTCGTCGGCTGTCTCGCCTTTACTACAGCAGAAGAGTCTCATGGCGTGCTATCCGTGACTTGGAGAAAGCAGAAATGTGTTACCCCATGGAGGGTCGGCACGATGTGAAAGCGAGCCACGGCTCCGAGTCTCCACATAAACACGATGAACTGCTGAGCTGAAGCGGTTGCAAATTTGTCCGCTGTTGATCCCTTCCACTGTGGATATCGGCATATCTGATTGGGCCCCATAGTCCCACCGCGATGGCACGATTCAGCTCGCCGCTTTTGATCATCGCAGACTGGGAGTGAAGGTGGGAGTGACGAAGTGGAGATTCTCACCCGCATCACCCACGCTCGCCCTAACGCAAACCTGTCTCCAAGACAAGGACGCTTGGAGAATTGACGGCGTTTAGTATGTGGCTAGAATGCGGCTAATAGTCGGCGTGTCGCCCAGGTGAGAAGGGTGAGGAAGAGACTAGACTAATCAGGGTGTATGGGCCAAACACTTCCCTTGAAAAAATGGGTATCTTGGCATCTGCACATCGTCATTAGAAATGTTCTAACTATATCGCACTCGACTCGGCTTGCTCCCGCTACGACGGACCCAGAGTCCCATTTACCTCTGCCAACCTACTCTCCTTACCACAATGGAAGATCTTCACCGAAACCAGCTCGAGACTAAAACAAGAAAACGCACAGCGCGAACTTGTAACAAACCACATCCGCAACAGAGTTAATTGTCGCGGTTCCTAGCAGCGATGCAGCCAAAATCGGATACTACTGTCGTCTCATTCGCACTGGCCGCGCCACGAGGGCAGCCTAACACCACGAACAGCAAACTAGCCACGGACTTCTTAGGTAAGGCTCAAATTTCACTATTCAGAGGGCTTAGAACTTTCCTAGTGGATCAATTATCATGTATTTACAAAGTTGTTGTAGCATGCATATCGCTTTCCGTGAGGGGTCAGGATAAATGACAGCATCCATAGACGCTACATCAGCAACCACGACTTATTTTCCCTTGTTTTTAGTATACCAAGGCCTTGTTTCTCAGGCTAATCACTATATTAGTTAATTTATGGAACCGCGCTGTTAAGCTCGGGCGGCCCGTGAAGATCTCCCGATCTGGTTCCAAGGAGCCACGAAGCAACTATGAAGACCCGTACTACCTGTATATACGATACGGTATAAATCCCTCTGCAGTGGAACCTGAAAACTCCAGATTAACTGAGACCTACTTTGTCACCTTGGTGGAAAGTGAAGGCTGAATGGGCTCTACGAGGGATTGGGATGACTGGGTGCATATTACCCCCGTTTCATTTCCCATAACTAGTGTATCTGTAATTAGGCTATGATTCAGCTGGATATTGGGCATAATGCAATGCAAATATCAGGGCGAGGGGTTTTCAGCCGAAATGTAGGGAAAGCTGTCGACTGGGGATAGGATCTAATCGAGTCCAGACTGGCGGATACTTCCGCTCGATTTGACTGATTTCGCTTTCGTGGAACGGTGGGTTGAGGGTTGTGGGCTGGGAAGGTTAAGTCTTCCCGCCAATCTGATAAGAACATTAGTAAAGCAATTCCAGCTTAGAAGTTCTAACACATACCTCGATTGCGTACAATATCAAGCCTTTGATCCTTTGACTCATCAATCAATATATGCAACATTTCGGTCCATTCAGCGTCTCCTGACGGCTTTTTGGCGAGTTCTTTGGACTTGGTCCAAAGTTGTTCAGATATCTGATCCAAACGGGTATCATTTTCAATATCATGCATGGTGTTGGGACATCACCCATAGACAAGTCGGCGTGCTATAGTATTCACGTCTAACCGCTATAATGAATATAGGAGCTACGTGTACTCGAAGACCCTCAGGCGAAGAGTATTAAACCCCCGCCACTCTATCACATCAGATGTGACAAGCATCGACGAGCTGGTGGAGGCGTTCGACGCTGAGGTTAGCACAGCCACCCAGCCTGTTAGGACTAGGACTGGTCCACCCTAGCCTAACGATTCGCGCTACTTATATCGGGCATGTTAGAACATAGCGTTCTAGCATATTCAGTCTTTTGGCTTGCTTGGTTAGTGCGCCCGGGCTCGTGCCGTAACACAGCCTGACTCGAAATACAATGTGTGCAAGTGCTACGCTGGGATTGCAGGAAATTCAGGTGCAAAGCAGTGGTTTTTTAGGGTATTTCGGTAAAGCTGAAGAGGCTGAAGAGTGGGCTAGGACAATGAATAAAAAGACAAAACAATAAAAACAAAACATACAACAGCGAGGATTCGCATGTGGTCACCCACCATACTACTAACTCGCCGGCGTGTGGCTTAAGTACGGCTGAGCGGACGGGAAGCCCTGTTCTCCACACCCTGTGGTCGTATGTACTAGACAGAGCGGGATCTTTAGTCTTTCACGGGATCGCTGCGATGCAATTACCAAGCTATGCAATATTTTCGCCATTGGGCCAGGAAACTGGACCCCAGACGGATGCATTGTCTGCGAGTGTTTTCTGCGCTGCTGTGCTTCGCTAGTGCAGGGTCCTTTCCGTCTAATGAGCCCGAGTCTACTTGTCGTAGGTGGAGATTTCCAGTGTTATCCAACCAAGTCATCCTCATGGTAGCGTCTATCTTGCTGGGAACGGATGGAAAGCCAATTATTTGGATAGACGGGGGTATCAATCCAGGCATCAACCCAGCTATATATAATATCAGGGCGAAGCAGTGGCCCCTACAAAAGGATCCGTAGTAGAGAGTGATCAGCACGGAACCGGGAGCGAAGCCCAAGCAACGGCCTCTCCCGTATAGTTAGCGGACAGGTAACTGATTTTTGTATTTACACAAAAATATGATCGCGATGCGAATCCAGGCGGCGCACAAGAGGGGAATCATATCCATCGAAGGCTACCTGTGAGCGAAAGTAAAGCAAGAGACCATGCGAATTGAGCCCAATTCTATTCGAAGGTAGGTATCAAGACATAGAAAGGCCAATGAAAAAGGAATTGGCTTAATAGCAACAGTGATTGTACATACAGCATGCTAGACAAACCAGGAACAGACAGGACAAGACATGCATCGCCACTATGTTTTCGGCTCTGGACGTCCTAGGAGATCAGGCACCTCGGGTAGTGTAGCTCCATTATTATCAACGGATTAATCGAGTGGCCGGTTGCGATATTTGCATGAATCCGCAAGACCCATCCAGCCTGCTTCTGAAACGTCAATGCAGTGCTGCAGAAGATCCGAACTCAGTAGATGGGACCAGTAGTCGAAGAGACAAGGCCATGGGAATAGACGAAAATAGAAAGAGACACCAAGCCGCTCATGGAAAAAAAAAACAAGAGATCTGAATGACCAGAAAGAAAGAAGGGGGAAAAGAACAAAGAAATGCAAAAAATGGGCCCATCCAACCGGCCCACGCACGCGCAAAAGGGTCTCTATTATGTACGCTTTCAAGGAGACTCAATCAATCACTTCAATCATCCTTCACTCGATCACCATACGAACTTGATCCCGAGGCGAACGCGGCTGCACGAGACCTGCTCGTCGCAGTCGCGGAGGAGATCGTCAAACCGAGGGATGAAGAGGACGAACTATTTTGCGGACCAGGCCTTCGTGTAGCGCTTCTCACCCTGCTAGGTGACCTGCCGCCCTCCGACGTGTCGTCAAGCTCGATAAGATCACCGCCTGAACCCCATAGGCCCATACTGCGACCTCGAACACTGGCTTGCTGACCTGGGGAGCCTTGCTGCAGCTCATTGATGCCGGCTTTTGCGCGAGTTGCCACCTTGCGAACCCAACCTTCGAGAGCCCCACCGATGTTTTCAAGTCCTGTCGACGCATTAGATATGACTGTCGACTCTGACCCGAATGAAGGTCTCCGGAGGTCCTGCGGCGGCGGTGGTGCTAGATGGGGCATATGTTGCGAGAAGAATTTGCTCAATCCATCCATAGCCGGACCAGGCCCAGTTGCAGTACGATCGAGGGTTCCAACTCCTGTGCCAGAAATGTGAATGCTGCTGCGTTGACGGCGGTGCTGAGATCGGACAGGGTGCGTACCACCGGGCTTGTATTGCTCCCCACGTGCTCGAGACTTAGGAAGGATGCTCTGGGATGGGCCCAGTTGTGGAGAACCAGCCGGGGAAGGAGACCTGGTGGGGTCTTGGGAAGAGCCAGAGAAAGGGTCAGCGTCGGTATAAGAGACTGACTTCCGGCGTGTGCGCGGAAAAAAACCAAGCGCCTTTCGCGGGACACGGCCAATCTCAATTGCCGTGGGAAACCCATCTATTTGTACCCATGATTCGTGTTTCCATGCCTGTTTGTTTTGCGTGTCACAAGATCCAGGCGTATCTAGACCAGATGTTCGATCATCTGTAGAGGTCTCTGTAGGAACGATTGAGCTAGTACTCGGATCTTCTGCGTCCGTACTCAAGAGATCCACGGGCTCGGCCGACCTTATTGGCCGCCCTTTCACAGAGCACTCATCGACTGGCAGAAGAACGATGTTTCTGCTTTGGATATTATCGTTGGGCCAGAAGCCATTCGCTTTGTGGAAGGCAGCAGGCCGACAACCATATTTGATTGTCACACCAGTGATAGTATCCGCCTTCTGAACGGGGTGGACATATACCAGCGCATCCTCCTTCGGCTCAGGAGCAAGCGGTTGGTCCGAGTAATCCCCAGAGTCACGTCTTTTGTGTCGAAAAGTCTGGCTCGCGATAGGATCCGAGTCGGCCAGTAAAAGCGCCTCCCGCTTCTTTGCTTGCACTAACGCCTGTCGTTCCTCTTTGGTCCCTGTTCCGATTTCTGGGGTAGCGGGTGCGGAGGGACCCCACGTCGAAGGTGACGAACGTGGAATACTTCGTATATATACGTCCGATCGTGACGGCTTCCGCCTGGTATGTGCCTTCGCCGCGTTCGTTGGCGTGTTTCTTCCGATGTCACTCCCTAGAACCGATGAGGCGAGATTTTGCAGTGATGACCAAGGGGAGTCTAGAAAGTCCGCGGCCGCTCGCGAGGACGTCCCCTTGGAGGCTCCATTCCAGCCAAACGATGAAAGTTCACTGCGACCGCGATTGACCGTTTCTGTGACACGGGAAGGGTGCGTCATGGGCAACGGCGATGTTCCACGGGATGACAGCGGCGAGGGGGTGGCGCCGCGCGACCGAGTCGTCCCAGCTTCGGCAGACAGAGTAGTGGACAAACCCGATGCGAAAGGTTGGGCGTCATGATAGGAGGACTGGCTGTTTGTATTGACAGCGGCGTCATCTGCACCGTCCATGAAGGAGACCAAGCGACGAGGGCGCGATCGGACCGCGGAGGCGGAGGTGGAACTAGCGCCGACAGTATTGGAGCTGAGGGAAGCATTGACAAGGCTACTTTGAGAACTCATTCCTGTCAGCGAGATCCGAGGATGTCTTCTTCCAAGGATGCTAGTCAAGAGCTCCCGAACGAGATGTGGGTGTTGCCAAGGCAGTGATTGCCATCAGTCGTCTCCTAGGAGAGGCCCATTCGTCATCCACCAACCGTGTCGCATTCGTGGCCTCAGAGCGGGACCGAGACAATGAGGCGGACCATGTAACTTGACGAGCAGTGGACTCAGAGTGTATATCGAGGATACAGGGTTCCAAGTGAAGGAAGTGGGGGGCCGTAGGGAAGGCTATGCTCAACAATGCGATAGGAGAAGTAACTAGAGGAGGCGTGGTAAGTAGTGACGATAACGACCCACAACTGTAACGCTCCGAACCGAGCAGAGAGGGCGCGGTCAACACTCAAAGATCGCGTTGGTGGGAAAATTCCTGTACAGAGTATGAAAGGTTACTGAGAAGAAGCGAGTGTCAGGAGTGGGTTTCGGTTTGTTGAATGATCGGCAGGTGACTTCGCCGCTCGCCAAGGTCGCGGGTACATGACGTTGCCCGGGCGCACCCTGCTATTGCGTGTACTGGTACTTTATCACCAGATCTCTGCGGACATATCAATCCTTGGATAGAATGTGTATTATATCAAAATCATGGGATCCTAAGCAAAATGTACAGGAAGGTCACCCGTGTCGGACAGTTCTTCTATGAACAAACAAGAAACCGGCCCTGCCAGTGCAGCATAATTCGAGGCCAAACAGTAGAGAAACCCGCAGTTGAGGGAGCCATAACACCCTTCGCTTCCATCTGCGCACCAGAAAATAGAAAAAAAAAAAGGGAACCGTAAATGGGTCATCTAAATTAACATTTGACATCGGAGAATTCGGAGGAATTACTCTGGAGGTTCAACCATCCCAGAGGAGCGAGCATCCGCTTCCGATGCGGCCTCGGATTCGGTGCTCCAATCCGCTTCCTCCTTCTCGGTCTCTCCCTTGCCGATCACGGTGGGCAACTTAACAGGTCGTGGAGTTGCCTGGACTCCTATGCCGCGGAAATCCGAGGTCCGAAGGCCACGCAGATCGTCCGGGTTGACGGCGGTCAAGGGCACACCCTTCGACTTCATGTCCCTGATGATTTCCTGCACGGGTGCCATAGCTGCCTCACGGCATGCATCTTTGATTGCACTGCCCGACAAGCCTGCCATTCTGTAGACCAGAAGGGGGACATCAAATTCACTCCGGTCAATTTTGGTATCCTTGAGAATCAGACTGAGAATGCGGAGACGCTCCTCATCGCCCGGAAGGGGCACCTCGATCTTCTTTCCGAAACGTCGCAAAATAGCATCGTCGATAGCATCTTTGCGATTAGTCGCTCCAAGTACGACTATCCTGTGGGCATCCCCGTTGGAGTTAGCTGAGCCCAGACCGTCCCATTCTGTCATGAACTTGGTCTTGACCTGTGTAGTCGCATCGAGATCGCCGCTCCGGCGAGTTGAAAGGAGAGCATCGATTTCATCAATAAAAATAATCGTGGGCTGAAGTTTGCGCGCAAGGGTGAAGACCGCCTCGACGAATTTATTTGATTCGCCATAATACTTGTCCGTCAGCGTGGATATGTTGACATTCAAGAAACAAGCGCCACTTTCGTGCGCCAGCGCTTTGGCAAGCATAGTCTTTCCGCAGCCAGGCGGGCCATACAGCAGAACTCCGTCGGGGGCTCTTAGAAGGGGAGATGCGGAAGCATAGAGGTGAGGCATTGTCAACGGATAGATGACTTTTTGGTTGAGGTCGTCAATGGTGTGGCTAAGGCCACCGATGTCCTCGAATGATACCGGGATATCGTCTGGTGCAATGAGGCCCATGGCCACTTGTTGTTCGTGGTGATTCAGAGTCAGGTCGCTCCTTCGTGCGCCACGCTTGGAATCGCTTCGAGTAGGCGACTCGTCATCTGATTCATCTCCATCTAACCTGCGCAAGACGGCCGCTGCTTTCCGCCGGGACTCTTCCTTTTTCTGGCTATCGGGATCAAAGTCGAGGCGGGATAAGAGGTGACGGATGAGGAAATACGCCGAAACAGACTATGCAGACAGCGAGATTTAGTTATGCTTGAGGCAGAGTACCGAGAACGTGAACTTACTGTACCGGCGATCATCACCAGCTCTTGCAGGAACTGTTGCCATCTCCGGCCTCCTGCTGAAGCCATGACGACAGCGGTAAAGATAGACGAAAAGAATTGAATGGGACCAAGGGTATCAAGCCACAAAACAGAAAAAAAAGGACACAAAGAAGAATACGGGCCCGTCACCACGGGGATGATGGAGGTCCAAAGTGTTTCCCAAGATATCTCGGGCAGCTGTGGCGCGGACGATCGCAGTGGCTCGGAATGTCACATGTCACGCAGGGCGGAGAGTTGTTGATGTTCGCGCGCCGCGTCCTCCACACTTCCACATCGGACGACAACTCTATTGCATCATGCCCAAACGGAAGGCTCCGACAAAAATCTCTGGCCTGGTGGGCTCGGATGATGAGGATCTCATGCACACCACGGACAATGAAGGCGCGCCTCCCCAAGAGACCCGCGACGAACCCCCCACCAAGAAGCGACGAGGCCGACCGCGTACTTCGAACGAGACCGCCACCGCGACAAAGCCAAGCACCCAGGCAAACAAGCGAGAGTCTGCAACGACTGCTGCCGCACCCCCAGCAGTGGAGCCGAAGAAGAGTAGTCGCCGTGGAAGACCGCGTGGAAGCAGTCGTACTTCAGAGACCGCGGAAAGTCGTGCGCGGGCAGCGGTGACAGAAGAGCCCCTTGATGAGGATACCTATGAGCAAGAGAATACAGATCCACTGGCATCGAATGGCGTGAAGACTTCTCGATCCACGAGGGCTACAAAGCCACCGGCGACTCGCCGCAGAGGCCGAGCAGCTAGCACCGCGAAGCAACTCCGGACGGATGGCGAGTTCGAATACACGCCGACAAGTGCTCGACAAACCGCTTCCCAGGAAGCGTCGCATGGAGATGTGGAACCTAGCCCGCGTCCCCGTGCCGCTCAGCGACGGAAAAATGAACCCGAAGAAACGCACCAAGACGACAACCTCGCCGAAGAATTCGTAGACGAGTCGATACTTCCAGATGATCAGCCTTCCGCCCGTCACGTCCCCTCGTCCATCGCGAGGAACGCGCGGGTCCGTCTCGCCACCATTGGCAACGCTCAAGAGTCTTCTCCTCGTAAGCGCAAGTCAGGAATTGAGCCTGACCAAGGCGGAGACCCGGAATTACGGCGTAGGATTGGAGATCTTACAAAGAAGCATGATACCTTGGAGTCCAAATATCGCAATCTTCGAGAAATCGGGATTGTGGAGGCCAACACCAACATGGAGAAGCTGCGTAAACAGTGTGAAAGCATCACAACAGGTATGTTCTCTGCTCCCTGTGCGCTATTGGTTGGACCTTATTTAATGATTCATTTTTTGCAGCTTCAAATGAACTAGTTGCCTCACTCAAGTCTGAGCTGGATGCGCAAAGGTCATTGGGACAGCAGAGTCGGGGCCTTCAGAAACAGCTGAAGGACCGGGATGCCGAAATGACTCGGCTGACGGCCCAAGCGGAAGAGGCGCAGGCCAAACTTGCTGCCTCACAGTCCGAGATTAAAGCCCTGCAGACCAAGCTTGCTGCCGCACGGAATACAGCCGCTAGTCTAGAGAACACGGCCAGAGCCCCGGGTAGTGCCATGAAGGGTGGCGCTGCCAATCGTGCTAATGCAGCTGCCAATGCAGAGGCAGTACAGCTGGCACAGACCGCGCAGCTTAAGCAGGAACTCTACAGCGATTTGACTGGATTGATTGTTCTTGATGTCAGGCCTCGAGAGTCAGACCACCTATACGATTGCATCCAGACTGGCGTCAACGGAAGTAAGTGTTCTCTACGAGAATCCAAAGGTCATTTTTCAGTGTGTTAACAATCTTATAGCACTTCACTTCAAGCTGGCCGTTCCCAAAATCTCAACCACCGATTATGAATCTGCAGAGTTCCAGTATTTGCCCCTACTGGATGCTAATCGGGACCGCGACCTGGTCAACATTCTGCCTGACTTTTTGACGGTAGAAATCACCTTCAGTCGGCAGCATGCATCGAAGTTCTACACCCGGGTGATCGATGCCTTGACCAAGCGGCGGAGCACCTCTGCACAGTAGGATTTTGGGTCTGGAGACTATATAGCATGAGCATTGTTGGCAGCTGTTGGCGTTATCATGTTGGATTATGTTGGAATTGTTTTTCTTCCTTAGGCAGCTGGTGTGATTGAATTAGTTGAATGTTTATGTTCTATTCCAAAGCGCAGTAAACACGGCACGTTCTGCCGTGCACCATTGGGGGCTCGTGATTGGCTCTCACCGCCTCCCGTCCGCAAGTTCCCCGGAGCTTTCAAGCCAAGTGGTCGCAAGTGCTGCATCCGCCATGAACTCCTTTTAATCACCCTTTGCTTGTCCTCTTTCCTTTTCACCAGGGCCCCAATTACACTCCTTCGCCTGTTCTGAGCCCGTTCCCCGTGTGAAAAGTGGATCATGGCGCGTCTCGGCCGCGTTGGGTTCCTTGCCCTCGCGGTGGTCTTCCACCTGATCTATACATATTCAATTTTCGATATTTACTTCGTTAGCCCCATCGTGAATGGAATGCGCTCGTATGGTGTCGAACGATCTGCCGGTACGACTGCTCCCGCCCAACGTCTCGTCCTATTCGTCGCCGACGGCCTGCGCGCCGACAAGGCCTTCCAGGCCTTCCCTGATCCTTCTCCCGAAAACCCCGCCGAACAGAACGACGAGTTGATCCGGCTGTCACCGTTCATCAGATCCAAGGTTCTTTCGCATGGAACCTTTGGTGTTTCCCATACTCGAGTCCCCACCGAGTCTCGGCCCGGTCATGTTGCCCTTATCGCGGGCTTGTACGAGGATGTCTCAGCGGTCACCACTGGGTGGAAGCTTAACCCGGTCAATTTTGACAGTCTGTTCAATAAGAGTCGGCATACATGGAGCTGGGGCAGTCCGGATATCCTGCCAATGTTCAAGGAGGGTGCGGAGCCTGGCCGTGTGTATGCAGACACATACAACGAAGAAGCCGAGGATTTCAGCAAGAACGCAGTACACTTGGATACATGGGTATTTGACAGAGTCCACGAGCTCTTTGAGTCTGCCAAGAATGACCCGGAGCTGAACCGCCAACTGCGGGAAGACAAGGTGGTTTTCTTCTTGCACCTACTCGGATTGGACACTACCGGTCACGGCCACCGGCCTTACTCCAACGAATACCTCCATAATATCAAAGTGGTGGATCAGGGCGTGCAGGCGGTTGCGAAGTTGATAGAGGATTTTTATGCCGATGACAAGACCGCATTCGTTTTCACCGCTGACCATGGCATGAGCGACTTGGGAAGTCACGGTGATGGCCACCCAGACAACACGCGAACACCCTTGGTTGTTTGGGGCTCTGGCGTTGCCCAGCCAGTGACCAACACTCCGGGAGAGGTCACTGGGCACGAAGACGGCTTCTCGTCGGATTGGGGATTCGACCATATTCGACGACACGATGTCGATCAGGCCGACGTTGCCGCGCTCATGGCGTATCTGGTCGGTGTTGATTATCCTGTCAACTCAGTCGGCCGGCTCCCACTGGACTACATTGATGCCAGCCCCAAAGAGAAAGCTCTTGCCGCTCTGTCGAACACGCAGGGTGTGCTGGAGATGTACCGCGTCAAGGAAGAGCAGAAGAGAGCAGCAGTACTTCGCTTCGTGCCCTTTGAGCCTCTCTCCAGCTATGGCGAGACTTCCATCGAGGGTCGCTTTGCGACCTTGAAGACACTCATCTCCAATGGTGCTTACGAGGACTCTATCGTTCTCTCTTCCGAGCTATTAGTTCTTGGTCTAGAGGGTTTGCGCTATTTGCAAACCTATGACTGGCTATTCCTGCGGACTATTGTCACGCTTGGATACCTAGGATGGATTGCTTATGCGCTGACGACGGTCATTGACTTGCATGTCTTGCATGGAACCTCTGATTCGCACCGAACCACGGCCAGCATCTCATTCTTCTCGTCCATCTTGGTGGCTCTGTTTTCCGTCTTCTTATACCAAGGCTCGTCCTGGCGTTATTACCTGTACGGCCTTTTCCCAGTTTATTTCTGGGAGGAGGTTTTTGCTCGCCGCAAAGCCCTCGTTGTCGGCCGCCAGATTGTGCTAGGGCACGTCCGCTCGTTCACCGGCTACTTAAGCTTTGGCCTGCAACTGCTGGCGTTTATTGGTGTTCTGGAGGCACTCGTACGTCCAAAAGACCCTATTCGTGGAGGCTGTGCGCTCATTTGAATTCTTCTTGCGCAGGTCCTTTCATATTTCCACCGAGAGATCTTCACCATCTGCTTTGCACTGGCTATCTTTTGGCCGATTGTGTATGGCTTTGCCTTTGTCCGCAATCATGTGTATGTCATGGTGACTTGGGCCATCGGCTGCGGTCTGA
Organism: Penicillium hispanicum; assembly: GCF_028827665.1. Taxonomy (NCBI): domain Eukaryota; kingdom Fungi; phylum Ascomycota; class Eurotiomycetes; order Eurotiales; family Aspergillaceae; genus Penicillium; species Penicillium hispanicum. Next base: position 1,391,830 of record NW_026623197.1, on the reverse strand, counting down.
TGAGTACTTTCACTCTTCTGCCAGTCATCAAGGTCGAGAACATCGATACCATGTGAGTGTACTTGGAGTTCATGTGAAGTATAGCAGTAGCTAATGCTGCGTCACTAGCACCTATGGTGGACTACTTATGTTTTTCACCGGTGTACTGTATCTACTGTTCGAGGATACCATCATTGGATTCAGTAGTTCGGGGCCAAAAGGCTCAGGAACCGTTACCAACAGCCTTGGATCACGAGTCATCATGGGTGTCCAGGTAGGCATGGTTCTTCTTTCCCTGATAGTTACACGATCGAGTGTCTCTTTTCTTCAAGCTCGGGAAGGCCTGCCCGCCGGCAATCAAATCGTGGGTTGGTCTGTTTTGGGTGAGTTTAAAAACAAGCGATATCCCTATATATCCTTATAGTTGGGCCCCAGGCTGATTATGGTATAGTGATCTCGCTCGCACTGCCTCTCTTCCACCGATTGTATCCCAACAGTCACTACGTGCACCGCCTCGTGGTCATTTTCTTGACCTTTTCGCCCACTTTCATCATCCTGACCATCTCGTGGGAAGGGTTGTTCTACTTCGTGTTCTGCATGACCATCGTGACGTGGGTCCGTCTCGAGCATGCTATCTACCTCCATACAGCAGGCACCAATGCGCTCAAATCACAAAACTCTTCCAGCAACGGATCGGCTGCTCCCTCCAAACCAGCCCCTGCCGCCAAGGCTGTGGTGGACGGGCAGACCTATCACTACCGTGCCCTCACGGTCTCCGATACCCGTGTAGCACTTTTCTTCCTTTTCCTGATCCAGTCGGCGTTCTTCAGCACTGGCAACGTCGCTTCTATTTCCACCTTCTCGTTGGCTAGCGTCCAGCGTCTCATCCCCGTTTTCGCGCCCTTCAGCCAGGGTGCGCTCCTGATCCTCCAGATCTTGATCCCCTTTGCCATCATCAGCGCCAACCTTGGGATTCTCAACCGCCGCTTGGAGGTGGCGCCCAGTGCTCTGTTCATGGTGGTCATGTCCATCTCGGACGTGATGACCCTGAACTTCTTCTACATGGTGCGCGACGAAGGCTCGTGGCTGGACATCGGCATGACCATCAGCCACTTCTGTATTGGCAGTCTGCTCAGCACCTTTGTGGCCGGATTGGAGTTCCTGAGTGAGCAGTTTGTCAGTGGCGTGGAGTTTGGTCCCGCCGCGTCCGTCGTGGCCCAGGCCGTGGGCGACTCGGTCGAGTGCGGCCATGAGGCGACGGCAACGGCGACAGCCGAGCGCGGCCAGTCTAAGACGACGCCGACATCGAGTGTCAATGCCAAAGGCAAAGGCAAGAAGGGCCGGAAAGCCCAACCATAAATGATGAGCGATCCGCGATACGTGATTTAATTGCATTCATGTACTTTAATCTCACGGCCATCTGCGCCGACCACCTTTGTTAATATAGAATACGCTATTGGTCGATCCGATCATGGATTTGTTCAGGTGTCTATTTCCTGCTAAGCGTAAACATCCCCGTGATCGATGGCATCCCACACAAAGCTCGTTTTCTTATCCCATCCGACTGGCACACCGGCCCCCTTCGACCACGCACGCAGGTTCGGGACACGTCCCTATGTAATCGATCCTCCAACTAGCACAGCTCCACCGAGTGGTGCCTGGCAGCGGACCCCGCCAGGGCCAACCAGTGCGTATCGTGGCGTTCTCCAATGCTTGTGCCAGGGTGTCAGACATCCCCGTGCTGATTGGTCCTGCAGAGTTACCGAGGCATCACAAGCTCGAGGGCGCAAGGTCTGTCACTCACATTCGTCACTGACGAGTCTGCAGTTCCCGCCGCATCCAATTCCTGTCATTCCCGGATTCAAGATATCGTTCCCCGCAAATGGCGTCGGCCCCGGGGCTGTGGTCCCCACAATCGGGGATCCTGAACCTTTGACGTGGGGCAGCGCTGTCCCGCGTATATTATACAAAGGTGTCCACGGTATAGATAAGTAGTAGGCGGACCAGCATCTCTGGAGCGTGGAGTGTGGCTACTGAGATGCTATCTATTGACGCAGGTGGTTGAGAATAAGTGGCTTGCATGGCTCGCTTCGGACCTACACTATCTCTGCCATGCAGTGCGGTGGATGGGGCACGAGGCACACTGCATCCACCGAGTTCCAGTTATGCCACCTGCGCGACATTCAGCACCCTGGATAGGTCGGGGCCTAGTCTCCCCATAGCTCCTTTGCCCTCCAGCGAATGTGATACGAGGCAATCGGGTGACACTGCAGGAGTCCGCCGTGCATATATCGCACATACACCTAGGGCCGTGTCCGAATCCTCGAGCAACCCGGAGCATACCTCCGACGCTGGTCTGGTGCATACTCTACTTCCATACTCCGTACTCTGCGGCGACGCCGAATTACACGAGAGAGTTTAGCGTTCCTATTTTAGTTGAGCTTTGCTATTAGCCCCCTCCTGTGCGTGTTTCCAGTCAAGTCCCCTCTATCGCCGCTTTAACTTCTTGCTGTTTCTCGCCCCTTCTGCTCTTCTTTCTAGAGTATATCTATTTAGCTAACCTATATCAAATTCACAATCAGATCAAAAAATATCTTAATAGCTCTAAGAATAGAGGAATCTTATTAAAAATAGCCTATTTAGGTAGTTCTTACGGATTAATCTGGGTATAACTGGACTAATGAAGTACCCGTACTTCCTCGACTAGCCGCGATCTTGATCCATCTCCTCTCTAGTCCTCTTCCCATACTTCTTCCGGGGGCTCCCATTTTTATCCTGCAGGTCTCTTAATGCTATCGCAGCCGCTCTCTGGGCCTCACCTACACGCTCGGCAAAAACCATGACATCCTCCTTGATCGGCTTGTACTCGTCCACCTTCTTCCCTAGGGTAGTTTCGATCCGCAACCACAGTTCAACATCATACTGCGTGACAAATGAGATGGCAATGCCACTTTTACCGGCACGGGCAGTTCTTCCCACCCGATGTATGTACGTCTTGCTATCTTGAGGCAGGTCATAGTTCAGGACAAAATCCACGGAAGGGATGTCGAGCCCACGAGCGGCCACATCAGTAGCAATGAGTAGATTGCGAGACCGTGCTCGAAATTTATTCATCGATGCCAGTCGAACACTTTGCGACAGCTGACCATGAATCGGAATGGCGGGAAATCCCATATTTCGCAGCAGGATGGACAGTCGTTGGGTTTCATGGACTGTGCGGGTGAAGATGATGGCCATTTGTCCCGCTCTCTCATTCAGTAAATGAACAAGATAGACATCTTTGGACTTGTGCGGGATGAAAGCATATGACTGTAACAGCGTCGAAGCCGTCTGATGCTTGGTGGATGCAGAGACCCGAACGGGATTAGACAGGGACGCCCGCTGGAGTGATTCGACCTTACTGGACATCGTGGCAGAGAAAAGGTATGTCGTCCTCCTCTTGGGCAAAACCCGGAGAAGTTTGTCCAATATCGGACCAAAATCCAGATCGAGAAGCCTATCTGCCTCATCTAAAACAAGGTACTTCAAGTGCTGCAGTGAGAATCCCTTGGTATTTTCCAAGTGGTCAAGCAGGCGCCCGGGCGTGGCAACGACGACATGCGGTTTCTTCCCCAATGCAATGGCTTGCGAGACCATATCGAAGCCGCCAATCAATAGCGTACATCGCACTGATAGAAAGGCCCCTAGAGCTTCGACGGTATGAACGATTTGCTGAGCTAACTCTCGAGTTGGTGCAAGGATCAGAGTGTGTAGTTGCTGCGGTTTGTCCATCAGCGCCTGGAGAAGCGGCAGCACAAACGCAGCTGTCTTGCCACTTCCGGTCTCTGCCACGCCGATCAAGTCCCCGCCCTGTAAAGCTATGGGAATGCACTGGGCTTGAATAGGTGTTGGTGTTTTGTAACCCAGGGATTCACAAGCTTCGCATAATGAATCCATGACACCCAGGTCCCGAAATGTCTGCGACGAACTTGTGGATGGTTGCTCTAATTTGGATAAGGTGGCATTTGAAAGTGCAGGTTTCACCGAGGAAACTGCTTCATTGCCGGCTTCTTCCTTTGACGGTGGCATATTAAAGAGGATTGCGAGGGCGTTATTAGCGAAGCTTCGGATTGTGGTATTGTGGTGCGTAGAACCGAGGAGGGCAGGCTATCTAAGGCAAAAGCAAAACCAAGACAGTCTCGAACCACAATGTTGTTCAAGATTAGACGATTAAAGATTTCTTGGACAATATAAACAAAGAGCTTTCGTGCGCAATCCTAGTCGGGACTTGAAGAAAATTCTTTCCGCCGAGTTCACAGACTGCTGATATGATTATATAATAGTGTTCTTGGCGAACTTGGGAGATTTCTAGATATTTTACTCGATCAGAATTCTGTGACTATTATGAGATGACGATATATTGTTTTGCCCGATCTAGCTAGCTTTATATACATTCTGCTATACAGGAGTGCTAACAGGACCGACCGTAGTAGGAAAGTAGCTGACCACTAGTGGGGGATGTGTAGGAAACTCGGGTCCTGCAGTTGCAAGACGTTAAGATAAAAAACAACTCTTTCTTGGCAGAATCGTTTCTTGGAATAACTCTCCAACGCGGGGCTTTCAGGCCTTAAAAATTTTATTCAATTTTAACCCATCACCGGCGCTATCGATTGATCCTAGTTTTATTAGGGTGAATCATAGCTATCGTTAGTAGTAGGTCAGTACTGACGTAGCTCCCTACCCGTAGGTGAGTGCCTTGGAGAATCAAAAGTAAACACCAAGTGACAATGAGATTGATCGTGAAGAATTAAATACACGCTGGTAAAAGAATGTCCTTATATACCCGTCATTATATGACTCAGACTCCTGTTATGTCTCCCACGCCTCAGAATCGGTTGTGTCTCGGTTTTCTGTCTCCTTATGCTGATGCGCCAGTTGTGACTGGATCCGTAACAAGTTCCTTCATTGTGAGGATATTAAACATACTAGGCACTTATCGTAGTAGAACAACGGTGGCTTATTAAGGGTTATCCGTGGACACTTTGTGGTAGGATCATAAATTCCTGCTGCTCTATTCATCATTTGCCATATGTCGTGTGCGTTCTGTTGAAAGACCTCGTCGTATGGCTTGCAGGAGGTTATGAGGTACTCCTCATGGGTGCACAAATATATAATATAATTGACGTGATATATACTTTTTCAAGCAGTTCTATTAGTAATTGGTAATTATGAATGTAGACAAATTGTAGCTCAGGAAGGGTTGATCACATACTTTGAACAATGATGAGATCGAATTTGGGAATTGTCTTAGTTTCGAATTGGACGTTTGACGAGTTGGATCTTTGAGACAAAAACAAACCCCTTAGGGGTAAGGTGCCTGATTTTATATCCTTTTCTCAAGATATCTAATCCGTTGAGCTTGTGTGGCAGGTGAGATCAAGCAATCTTTCGCATATCAAACGGGTACAGTCTATCAGCCCAGTTATCTCTGGTTAAGGAAGGATGATCGCCCAAGGGAACGATATCTCTACTTGATTATCCATCATCATACACCGATGAAAATGGCCAGGAAGGCCAATATGAGAATCAATTGCTCTCTCTATATAATTTGACTTTCTTCACAAGCCCCTTCAATCCAACTATAAGCCAAATTAAGCGGGGATAGAAGTGGCTATGGTAGCGTATACACTAAGTATGCAAGACTGGGATCAAGTTGTGATTTTAGGGGCTGAATCACAACTTGATCCCTGCCTTTCATACTAAGTGTATGCGCTGAAGATCAGCGGAACACAGAATATAAATCACTTGCCTTTTGAGCCTGTGCTAAGCTCTGAGAATACCGCCTGTTTCCCTGGTTTGTTTCCTGTTTACTTGTGTTACTTGCTTTCTTATTTTACTTTTTCAATGTCGGCTAAAAATAGGACAGATAGCTACATAAAACTTGTAATAAAGCTCTCACTTCATACAATCGCTTCCCTCACTTGGTTCACCTCCCTCATCCTTCCATCTTCCCATCTCTTCTCCTATCACCCTACCATCTTATCTGCTACACACTCCCACTTCTTTTTTTATCTTCATCATATACCATCGTCATATTTCATCTCTTAGATCATGGATCCAGAGAACCCTGTCACTCCACCACGCTCGGCCTCCAAGGCCAGGCCTAGTCAAAGTGACCAGCGCAGGTATGATGATACCTCTGCCTTTCCTGAGCGTGAGAGTCAGCAGAATAGCCCATCTCGCCCTCCCCCTCCGCCCCCACCGCAACCTCGCCCCCGCCATGGAGCGCTTGACTCCGAGGAATAGTAAGAGCATTTCTGGAGATGACCATGGTATATACTGGCTAACAACTTATATAGCGCTCCAGTGGGTCCTCAGAATACGACTTATGGCGGCCCTGTGGCAATTCCAGTTGCCCAGATGGGTATTGAGCATATCGAGCCTGGTCCATGGCCACACTGCATTGTGTTCCCTAATGACCTGGGGATTATCACCGCCTGCGCCAATTGCACGTGGAATGGGCAGCATAAGCGCTGCACATTCTACATTGCACCGGCCACCTTGACACCCGCGAACCGCCGTGGCCAGCTCTCACAGGCTGCCCAGGCCGTCCAGGACAGCTGGGTTGAGCGCCTTATGGGCCGGACGGAGCAGCTGGTGCGATCAGTCCAGGAATTGCGAACAACAGAGGCCAGACAGCATCCTTTTTACGAGTCACTTCAGCGATTTGCCCTTGAGCAGGCTGACATCTACCAAAACACATCGGCCCAACTTCTTACTGCCTCTGTCAACATGTCCGACAATAACCCGCTCCCAAACCAAATTGATGACGTCCTTGCCCAACTAGACGCCCTGGAAGGAGAAATTCGCGGTGGCCACAGTGATGGTCGATGGTCTACCTTTGCCCTTTTTTTTTTTTTCTTGTCCGTCATCCTGGCCATGGAGATAAGCATGGAACTAATCCTCTCGGCTAAAACCAGCCTAATAACACTCTCTCATGACCCGAGTAACGACATGCGAAGTCGATCATGTTCCCCGTAGGCATGTATACATATCACCTTTTTTGATCCCCCAAGCTCGACCGTAGAGCCCTTCATCTCTAAGCATGTTGCCCTCCTGATCACTTTCCCATCTCCCCCTAAATATACTCTATGAATTTGACAAAGTATACAGTAGTCGAGAATATTTAAACTAGACAGAATAGTTCGTAAATATTAGATTAGAAGACTAAAAAGAAAGAATACTACGCCTATGATAATTTTTTTAGAGGGGCTATTTTAATAAGTTTAATATACAATACTATATATATTACTAAATCTATTATAATTTAGGCTAGAATTTAATCTAATTAAAACTGTGTAGAATCTTATATAGGAATATATGTAGGTACACGATCTAGAGTATATTATATAGGAGGTATAGCTATAAAATATTATTAAAAAGGTATAGGAATCGATCAGTAGAGATTCGCTAAGTGTTACTAAGCCCGTGCCCGGGCGCACTAACTAAACAAGCCAAAAGACATATGGTAGAACGCTATGTTCTAGCATGCCCGGGACCGATATAAGAAGCATGGGCCAATGTCTTCAGGGCCTCACGAAAGGCGCGCAAACTGGTATTCACTCCCTCATCCCGGGCGATTTTGTTTCCCAGCCACGCTTTGTACACCCACTGATACCAGGCCCGCTTCTGTTGAACGGCAAAATCGACCTTGGCCTCAATCTCCTCCCAGGACAGGCCTGAGTGCATAATAGCCAGGCTGGGACATCGTGATGATATGGAGGTGTGGTTGATGAAGCGGGTGTGAGTAGAGAAAGTGGTGTGGTGGGAGGAGCAGAGGAAGTAGGGTGGGTGGTTGCTTATATGCCCTCACTTCTCACCCAGACCATCCCTACTGTGGTCGGCTCTCCTTTTGGCACGGTCGATACTGCGGCCATGGCCTGGCCGTACACACTTCCGACCGCAGACTAGGACGACCAGGCCCGTCTAGACAGGGAAGGACAAAGTGGGTTGGGGATGGATTAATAGCCATACCTTGGGAGAGGAGGGACGACGGTTGAGATTCTCGAAATGGGAGATCAAGTCGAATGAAGCACACAGTAGAGACCGGAGTGCAAAAAGTAGTCCTAAGCAGGGCATCAGCCACTCACAGCGATGATGATCCCCGAAGCCCCAAGACACGGGGAAATCTCCACAAGTTGACGGATGGGCGTTATTGCCACACCCGCTCCCTCTTCTCGCCGTCTCTCTCCAACGGCTTTCCATCTCCCCAAACTGGCCCTTTCAGCCTGCGCTCCTTCGTCGCCGGTCTTTTTTCTTCCCTCTCCATCGCGTGGCGTTTTTCGGTTTATGTGATCTGGACGCACTCCCCCCCCTTTTCCCCGGTCTCTAGCTCTCATATATCACCATCCTCACCGTCACCTCTCCTTCACTTCTCCTTCACCTCCTCTCTCCTCCTCGCGCCGTTCTCGACTGGATGGGGTTTGCGCGGCCATGAGCACTACGATCGAGTCTCACCCCGACCCATCCGCGGCCACTCACCCTAGCCCTGCTCCCAGCGCTACCGGCTCGACTGGAACCTCCGGCATCACGGTGCGCAATGGCCCCGGCGGCCAGGCAGTGAGTTTCAGAAGGTAAGCAATCTGTTACTTGTCTAGCCTTGTGTGCCCGCTATGGACCAAGACCCCACGATGGCGGGGTGGGAAAGCCAGAAGATGGCAAGCTGGTCGCGGGGTTCCAAACGTGGGTGCGACGGTGAATGCCTGTTCAGCCTGCCATCTCGCACAGGATTTTCACCCAGATTCCTCCGGTCGGGACGAAGCTGAAATTGAGATCGGATGCTGATTGCTTTTATCTGATTTCTAGGCAGCGGGCATCACGCGCGTGCGAGGTACGTTTTTATAATGTTCGATGCTCGAGACGCGCTGGGCTGGGGAAGCCGAGGCTGCTGTGTGCCTCGGTCCCTCGCCAGCTCTTATCGCGATGGCGAGCGGCGCCCCATACTGGCCGGCGCATACATCCTGGACCCCAATCAAGAAAGATATCACTAACACTTGTACTCGCTGGCATGTAGACTTGTCATGCTCGCAAAGTAAGTCGGTTTTTTTTTTTTTTTTTTTTTTTTTTTTTTTTTTATCTTTCATCGGTCGCATCTTCCTTGTGGGTCTCGTGTTAACCGTCGCTCCGCGCCGACCAGGTCCGCTGCGATGCCGCCAGCCTAGGAGTTCCCTGCACCAACTGCGTCGCTTTCTCCATCGAATGCAAGATCCCCACTCCAAAACGCAAAAAGAATCAGACCAAGTCCAAGGACGACGGTCGGTACGTCGACAGCCCACCCAACACTGCCTCGGCCCTCATCGACGCGGCGGTCGCTCACTTCCAACCCTCCAGCACCGAGGAGCCCACCGAGACCACGTCTGGCGACCAGCGAGGACAATCTCAAGAATCTGAAGAGAAGGATGATACGTTTGGTTACCGGAAGAGCCGCATGGGCGTCGACGGCATGCCAGTCACCTCCCTCACAGAGACCGAGGCAAGCCAACAGGCGTCCGGTGAAAACGTCTATGCCCAGTTCATGAAGCCCAAGTTTGCGCGGGCCCCCATTAAAGAAGCCGGCCGGGTCGCATATCTCGGAGAATCGTCGAATCTGTCACTGCTCGTCCAGGACCGCCATGGAACCACCGACGTGGTGCACTACCCCCTGCCGCCGAATATCCGAGGATCGCGGGCACGCTTGACCGACCTGGATAATCTGGAAATTGACATACTTCACCAACGGGGCGCGTTCTTGCTGCCGCCCAAACCGCTGTGTGACGAGCTCGTCGACGCTTATTTTAAATGGGTTGCGCCCGTGGTGCCGATCGTGAACCGCAGCCGCTTCATGCGTCACTATCGCGACCCCAAGAACCCGCCTTCGCTGCTCCTACTGCAGGCTATCCTGCTAGCTGGATCAAGGGTTTGCACAAATCCCCAGCTTATGGATGCGAATGGCTCGACCACACCAGCTGCGATGACTTTCTATAAACGTGCCAAGGCGCTATACGATGCGAACTACGAGGACGATCGCGTCACGATCGTCCAAGCCTTGGTTCTCCTGGGTTGGTATTGGGAAGGACCTGAGGGTGAGTTCTAGCACCACCAATGCTAAAGGGGTCTTCTTTAACAATTTGCAGATGTGACCAAAAACGTGTTCTATTGGACTCGGGTTGCAATGGTAGTTGCCCAAGGCTCTGGTATGCACAGAAGGTAGGTCCTGATGTTCCTGCTCCACGCATTCATTGGACGAATCTAATATCTATACAGTGTGGAAACCTCACAGCTCAGCAAGCCCGACAAGAGGCTTTGGAAGCGGATCTGGTGGACCCTGTTCACGCGAGACCGCTCGGTAGCTGTGGCATTGGGTCGGCCGATTGGAATCAACACAGACGACTCAGACGTCGAGATGGTCACAGAGGAGGACTTCGTTGAAGACGAGCTCGATATTGTCGCTGAGTACCCGCCAGACCCGGTACACGTGCAGTTCTTCCTACAGTATGTCAAGCTGTGTGAGATCATGGGTCTGGTTCTTTCGCAGCAGTACTCCGTGGCGTCCAAATCACGGCGTATGAATGCCATGGATCTCACCCATTCCGACATGGCGCTGGCGGATTGGCTCCAGAACTGCCCCAAGGAAGTCTGCTGGCAACGATCGCGACACCATTTCTGGGCCGCTCTTCTTCATTCCAACTACTAGTAGGTGATCACTAGCGTGTGGATTTCCGAATAGGTGACTGATCATTCTCTAGTACCACACTTTGCCTTCTACACCGGGCTCATATGCCTCCTGCTTCGTCGGCGCCCAGCAGCTACCGAGTCGAAGAAATGGCGTATCCTTCACGCACGATAGCTTTCCAGGCCGCGGGCATGATGACTTCTATTATTGAAAATCTGCAGGCTCACAATGAGCTGCGCTTTACCCCTGCTTTTATGTATGTTGGCATCTTATGAAACGAAACATTCATATGAGGCTTATATTGACTTTCTTTTGCAGTGTCTACAGCTTGTTCTCGGCCTTGATTATGCACGTCTATCAGATGCGCTCCTCAGTTCCCTCGATCGTAGCCACCTGTCAAGAACGCATCAATGTGTGCATGGGTGCTCTCAAGGATGTGTCGAAGGTGTGGCTGGTGGCCAAGATGGTCTGTACCCTGTTTGAATCTATTTTGGGCAACAAGGTCTTGGAGGAGCGCCTTCAGAAGGCCGCGGGCAGGAGACACCAGCGCCGTCCGCAGGACAGTGCACCTCCACCGAGGAAGCCGGACCCCCCGAAACGGAAGTTTGACGATATGGATCTCGGACTACCCAATGGCGGTCCCACGCCGCCTGTATCGTACGAACGATCACGTCCGCAAACCCCGGCGGTGACTCCGTCGCGGGAATTGAATCAGCCTCTGCTTGGCCATGCGTCCCCTCGTCCCCAGCGTGGCCCGCAGGATCCCATCTCCGGCGCGGCCAATTCGCGGGGCAACACTCGACCGACCACTCCCTTCAACGCCCAGTTCTCTCTACCTGCCACGCCCCCTGACTTCTTCCTTGTGACTCGTACCTCGCCCAACCTCTCACCGTCCCTCTGGGAGAACTTCCAGCCTGATCAGCTATTCCCTGATGGCACAGCCATCTTCCCCGAGCTGACCTCTCCACCCCCAAGCGCCGTCGATCCAGCACTGCAGATTCCGTCGCAGCTGCAGCCTCCGAACATGGGCCAACCGCCCATGATGGGCGCCCAGCCGCCCGCGGTCCCGGGACGCAGGATGTCTGTTTCCCAGGGCAGCCCGCCGATGATGCCAGGAGTGGCACCAGGCATGGGCATCCAGCCAGGCCAAGGCGGGCAGCAGATGTTCGGCCAAACATGGCCGATGCAGGGCATGGACGGGACCATGAGCGGGGCGGCGATGGACGCGGCCAGTCAAGATGACAACTGGAGCAGCAGTTCCCGCAGCGGCCCAACTGCGCCGACGACCTTGAACGTGGAAGACTGGTACGTTCCACCCCGCTCTTTTCCATTTTGTTTCCATCTCTTTTCTCTGCGTGCCGACCTCACTGCTAACCCTTCTCTCCTAGGTTTCAATTCTTTGGTATCAACGGCGGCTTCGGCGATCTGGCCGCGTAGCGCCCTGTGTATACCATGTTCTAGTTTAATGTAATCCCCTCGTCCCGGTACATATTTCCTTGGGCTATGCTGCGCTGTGTTCTGCTGTGTTCTTCTTGTGCCGGCCACTCAAAACGGAAAATTTGGGGATCTGGACGGATTTTGCTGGGCGTTCTGTGGCGTGGCGATTCGGCGGACTTGATGACTTGTCTGAATGGATGTGTATGCTAGGGCTTCGCCGTTTGGACTCTAGCTGCGGTTATATTCACCTTGGATGTCTTCTGATCATGACTTTGACCATGACTTGTGGTATACAATTGATCTAGTATGTGCCTTGAAGTAGGTGGTAGTCAATTTTGGGGACGATGGGATTGAAGGTGTACTACCTAGGGGCAAGGCATGCATGCAGGGGCAGAAGACCGTATACGATTCGTGCTGGGGCGTAGTATCCTCTATATCCGGGACAAGTCTTGTCGTATAATGATCTTGCATAGCTGTCCAGCTGGTAGCTGCGAATAAACACGGAAGTCTATTAGCATGAGTCACGGTAACAGCGAATGAAGCATCTTCGACTACAGTGGACATGAACATGGGAACGGGGACGAAATGATATTAACAGCCAAGATGGACCGACCATCTAAAGCCCCGGTAGATATACCAGACCCGGAAGTGTATCGGACAATATAGAAGAAGCAGTATAACACAGGGCAAGAATGGGAAGATGAGAAACGCAAGTATATCAGAAACCAGTCTAAAATGTCCCATAATCTCGTAACGCCATGGCCGGTGAATGCAGTGCGGTGTAAGTGTATGTGCTGTCCGTCTCGAACAACAGGCAGAGGCAAAGAAGCAGGCCAAACTCCGTGCGCGAAACACCGTATCCCAAGTCTGAGAATTCTAGAGCGGAGAGGGTCATGACAGCAAGTTCTAAAAAGAGAAACGGAAAAAAGAAAAAGAAATAAGGTGGAGAAACGGAAACGAAGAAGTCATCAGGTCATCAATGCCCACAAAATCCGATCATCGTACCCTGCAGCTACTTCGGAGCGGAAGTAGGCACCCGGTGTGGAGATGAATGTACAACGCCCGCTGACTGTGTACCAGCCACGCGTGCAACATATCGTATCAAAGGACTTGCTTAATCCCGCTTCCCCTCAAGTTTCCCCATCAGCGCCGCACGTAGCCGGACATTCGCGACGCCGCCCACGCCATACGCAGGCACGATCTTGCCCATGCGCGCAAACGAGCTGGAGATGTAATCGCGGCGAATGCGTGCCACGCGATCCGTCCAGCGCAGACCACCAGGCGGCTGGCGGTTATACAGGTCCAGCCCCAGCAGGTGCATTGGGGTGGAGACGAACTGCATCAGCGCGGGACAGGCGAACTGCGCGGTTGCGGCTTTCATGGCAGGCGTCGTGGCGACGAAGTCTGGGATTGAGGGGGCGATGAGGGCGGGGACGTTGAAGGAGGCGAAGATGGTGACGCTGTCACGGAGGCAGAAGAGGGTGTAGGAGACTTTCGGGATTCGGGGGGTTGGTGGTGTTGCGGCGGACGGCGTGGGCGGGCGGAGGGTTGTTCTTGTTAAGGGTGCGGGTGATGTTGATGGTCCTGAGCTTGATACTGGAGCTGGGGGAGGATTGGCGCCGAAGATCTTGGCGAAGCGTGCATCTTTGTAGACGCAGATGGCCATGTTCACGGTGGTCGTGGCAATGAACTTGGCTGGGCCCGGCGTGATGGTAGAATAGGACTGGTTGCGAAGGGTGGAGGTGACGGTGTCAATTGCGTTTGCCGTGAGGTAGGTCGAGCTGTAGAGCGTGTAGATGAGGAGGAAGGGCGTGCTCAAGAAGAACCCGCTAGGCCGGCTGATCATGGACTTGAGGCAGCTGGTGATGGTCTGCCGGATAGGGAAGCCTTTGGAAGCTTTTTCGATGATGGCCCTAGCAAATGGCAATCTGTGTTAGCTGATGCCCCCTTCATACAGGACGACCTTGTATCTTTCGTCTACTTCGAACTGAGATGAAACTCACCGATCAATGATGGTAATCAATGGACATGTCAGCGCGCCGGCAGTTGCTGCGCTGGCAACATCCACGCCGAGCCGAAGACTCAAGTCCTTTGTATTCCATGTCGGGGCTGCCTTCAGCGCTGCAGCTTGCTTCACCGATGTTGTCGGGGCGGGCGCTGGTGTTGAGCGCGCAACAGGACGTTCGGAGACGGTAGTCATGGCGAAAGTATCCTGCGCGATAGCATCGCGAGTCATACTCATGTGGCTTGAGGGAGTTCCTGGGAAGGTGAAGACGAGACCTGGGAAGGTGAAGACGAGAGTTCACCGAGGCTGGTGCCATTCACCATGAACAACAAGACCAAGAGCCGGAGATAGCGGAGAAACAGCCAGACACACCAAATGAAGGAGAAGCAATTACAAATGAGAGATGTGAGATGCGCGATCTCACAGCTCGGCACGAGAATGGCCCGGGCGTTCGGGGCTCCGATGCCGGAGAGTTCCCGGATAAACGCTACGCTACGCGACATTGAGCAATGAAGGAGATCTAGAGATGTACGATCATGATATTCATATTTTGGTCCCCGGAACGCCCAGTATTCACATATGAAATTAACATCACGTCTACGCCGAGGTCGCGTTCGATGCCGCGAATCCATCCAGCGTGACGTTGACTGCGCCGGCTTGTACGAGCTGTGAGAGGAAGTGTCAGTACGCTGGGATCTTGCTTTACCCCGTGGCTCCTTGGGCGGCAGGGGAAAGGCATCAACACATACCGCGCGTTGCAGGTCATCAATCAAGTCATCGACATCCTCAATGCCAACACACAGCCGGATGAGATCCTCCGGCATGGCGCGTTCCGCCCGCGTCTTCGCGTCAATGCTGGCATGGCTCATACGGCAGGGCATGCTGATCAGACTGTTCACGCAGCCAAAGCTGACACTGATCGCCCAGATCTTTGCGCTCTCGACAATGCGCTCGCTGACATTCACGTCGCCCGTCTCGAAGGAGAGCACAGCGCCAGCGCCGCGTGCCATCGAGTTGTGCAGCTCGTACTGTGGGTGCGAGCGAAGCCCCGGGTAGCGCACCTTGAAGCCGTGCGACTCGAGGAAGTCCGCGATGCGCTGCGCGTTGCTCTGCTGCTGGTCCATGCGCACCTTGAGCGTCTTCACGCCACGCATCAACAGCCAGGAGTCGAACGGCGACAGGCCGCAGCCCGAGGCGTTGATCGGGAAGTACAGGCGCTCGCCGAGGGACAGGTCGTTCACGGCGATCACGCCCGCCATCAGGTCGTGGTGACCGGACAGGTACTTGGTGCCGCTCTCGTAGACAATGTCCGCGCCCAGCTCGAGCGGGTTGAGGAGCAGCGGCGACATCATTGTGTTGTCCACGGACACCAGGCAGTTCGGGTTGGCCTCATGGGCAGCCGCGGCGATCCGGCCGATATCCACAATCTTGATCAAGGGGTTGGTGGGGGTCTCCAGGAGCACCATGGCGGTCTTGGGGTTCAGCACCTCGGAGACCTTCTCCGGCTGAGTCGTGTCGACGTGGTGCACGGTAATGCCGCCGTTGGTCGAGAGGAACTTCAGTAAGCGGTGGGAGCCGCCGTAGAGATCGTCACCAGTGACGACCTCGTCTCCCGGGCGCAAGAGTCGCGTGATCACATCCAGAGCCGCCATGCCGGAGGACACGACAAGGGCACGCTGGGCCGACATGATCTTGGCCAAGTGTCGCTCGAGGTGGGTGCGAGTCGGGTTGCCGGACCGGGTGTAGTCATATTCGCCGCCTCCGCCGCCGGAGGTTTGCTTGAACGTGGCACTCTGAATAGCGTCAGTCAGTGATCTTTGCTGGGATTGGAGGGAACCTAGCGGTCGGTTGTACCTGGTAGATTGGCACGCTGCTGGCGTTGTACTGGTCACTGCCTTCGGTATAGACCAACTCGGTGGCAATGTTGTAGCGGCGACCGGCGTGCGGGCTGGAGGGAGCTGGGGACGGAGGGAGATCATTTCCCTGTAGATCAACGTGTGGGCACGACTTCTTCGCAGAGCTCGACGACCCCGACGCAGCGCTAGGCACTCCGGATCCTGACGCCGACATCGCTGCAAGGCGGGGCAGAAACTGCAAGAGGAAGAACGAGAGGAGCGGGAGGTGGGAGAAGGGAGGAGGGAAGAGGACAATGCAAGAGGGTACAAGGCAGAGTCGGTCGCCCAAGGGATATAATGCAATGGGAATGACAATGGAGAAAGAGAAAAAAGAATGTGCTTCGCATCCCCCGGACACTCACTTGCTATGACTCCCTCGACGGGCGTTGGATTGGCCAATCACAGCCCCCGGCGATTCCGTCATTCGCAAGTGGGGATTGGCGGTGACGCGGTGTTTTTATACCTTTGTATACTGGATATATAGTAGGACGATGTGATAGTAAAAGAATTACTTGAGTGCTTCTCCTCTAGTTAAGTAGTTAACTAGTTATTTAACTAGTATCTCGATACTGACATCATGATGAAGCGCTCACATAGTTAGTTAACTCGTTATTAATCAGCTCGAGTAAATGATCAGCATCACCAACCCCCATCTTCACCTTTCTCTATGCCCAGCACCAGCTACGCTAATCATCATCTCTCCCCATGGACTGGCCTTTTCGCACTCGAGCGCCATCGCCATCGCCGCCGCCACGTCCGCGTTCACGTCCACCTCCACGTCCACCTGGCGAAATATCCCCAGAGGAAGCCGGGTTCGATACAAGAGGGAACGTAAACGCCCTCCAAAGATTCAGATTGAACTGGTGGGAGAAACACAGCAAAGATTCACCGCGTTTCACGGTCGGTGCTGCATTTTTGCGCACAGAAGAGTCCCTCCGGAAACTCTGTCAAAAGGAGATCGCCGTGAAGCAGGAGCCTGCGACCCTTTCTCAGATACGGCAGTTGAAGGAATTACACCATGACGCTTGGCTTCTGGTACGTGAATGGCACTACCTACGAAGCGAAATCATAGAATATCCTTCCGTGCTTGCGAGGGGGTTCTATGAATGCAGGTCTGAACCTGATTGGTATATGCATCCTGTCCTTGTCGAAGATTGCGTGAATCGAGGGGGCTGTTGCGGCCGTCGCTGTGGATGCTGCACAAGCAGTGAACGTGAAGTCAGCTCGGGAGGTAAGCTTGGAATTGGGCATTGCACTGTCGAATGTGGGTGTTGTCGTAAAGCTCGAGGGTTTGAGCTTACGTCGGAGGAAAAGAAAGACCTGGAAAGGAGGTTCGGATTCCTGGATATGACCGAAGAAGGGATATACAACGACTATGCCTACCAACATCGGATTTACCTTGCGTCGGTGTGGGGGCTCTTCAGGAACACGTCGATATTCGACTTCAATCGTACTTATGAAAAAAGGGCTTCAGACCCGATTTTCCAGTCTCACCCAGTTGAATCCGAGGGAGCAAGCGTCTTGGATGATTCGAAATGGTCGCTTGAAGATAACCCGGAAAAAGAATTCGCTTGGTAGTGTCCTCATGCTTCTGGATGCTATCGTACGATGATCTTTGCTGGCTTTTCTACCTTGGCTTTGTTAGTTCTAGCCATGTATTCCGCAAGACTGGCTTTCACCTTAACAGTTCATACTAGTTAGATCTAGTGATTCGGCAATTCTTGCTTTCTGCCAATTGGATCTATTCTCCCCAATTATCCATCTACAGCCGCATGCCACTGGACAGGACCGGAAAGCTCAAAAGGTACATCTTATGACGTTGGTCCTCATCATCGTAATCGTACAAAGTGATTCATAAACCATTTATCCCTTCCAGTCAAGTCTGCAAAGCCAATTAGGGTCTAGAGCCAGTAACGAGAATCGAGAATCGAGAAGCCTTTTCAGAAATGGCCGTGAAGTCTTTTTAGCAGCGATTGGGAGTTTCGAACTTGTCCTCGTGAGGAAAGCTAGGAAACTGTGAAGTAGATCAGCAGTGCATGCAGAATCACGAAATGGTCACAGAAGCGTTCGGTCTGCAGTTATCAACGATTTGACCACTGGATTGCGAATTGCGGATTCGACGGGGACCAGAGGAAACACCCCTCCAAATTCAGCCCTGGCGAAGATATCGACAATATAGGGCCAGCTTGCCTGTACTCTTCCTGTATGATCAACTCTCTGCAGAAAGTACTCTCACACTTACCTAGTCATTATACTTCATAAACTCATCTAATAGAGCTTTTCGCTTGTCCTCGTCGGGGTGGTCGCTGGCCATGAGACTCGTAAGAGTTCCGGTGCCGGCCGTATCTTTGCCGGCCACCTCTTAGGGTGAGTCCAGGGTTTGATGGAGTCGCCTGTATCTTCTGTCAGCCTTTTATATCGTTTAGTTCATACTCTAGCGTAACATAGTGCAAGCGATGGGAAAGGCAGAGAGAGCAAAGTAGGCTGACGGTCGTCTCATCTCAAAGTGTATCAGCTGTCATAATGATCTTACCTGTTAACCCGTAGTTTCAAAAATTTCAAGTAAATAGATATAACCCCATAGCTAGCCAAATGACTAGAAAAAGACCCACAAAGGCATATATCTCTCTCCATACAGCAGATTATATCAATTTGGCGAGAGCAACTTCCAGGTCGGAGATGATACTGGGTTCATCATAGCCCGCGGGGGATAGTTGGCGGCGTGGGAGGAATGCATGGTCATTGTCTCCATCGTTTTAACTGTCTTTCGATTAGAACGGTGTCAGATCAGGAGGCCAGGTCATAGACCATCAACCAACGGGAGAATTTAATAGATATATAGTAGTTTTTGAAACTCAGTTGGGTGTTGAGCTCGCGAGGGTTCTGCGCAGTCTATAACAGCATTGGTGGTTAATTATTCTGGAAGGCAACTACCGCAAGAAACCACGGCTCTCACCGCGAGTCCACGTCCCATGGAACATGAGAAGGCTACCTAGGTACCTTTCCGTTTACAAGACGCGAACCTAGTCATGTAGAGATAGGTGTGTAGTTAGCTAGGTGGTTCAAAAATATGAATTAGTACTCTTTTGATACTATCCCGAAGACTTGGGAAGCGAGATTTATGATACTACGCCGATCTGTTTTTTTAGCGAAGAGGGCATTCTGATATAATTAGCTGGCAAATACCCTCGGGCTTATATAGTATATACAAAAATGACAAGTATATTACTTGCGAAAGAGCAAATAGCAACCCAGCTGATGTCCACAACGAATCACATCACCACCTGTAACAAGTCATGTTAGCCAGAGCAGCCCCAAAAGCGAGTGCTAAATACCGGAAGCAAAAAAGACTTACGCAAAAGGCTCCGAGTGCAAATACAGCTCCTCAACCTCACCCCCAAGAGTCCTCGTCTGCGCCCACGCGGCCGCATTCCGTGTATCATGCAGCATGGATGCGGGGCCACACACCAACACCCCAATGCGCGGTTTTGTCGCACTAGGTGCGCTCTGCGCATGCGCTGTTGCGACGGTGCGCGCCACGAGACCCACAATATCCGGGCGGCAGTTGCGGTGCACATTTAGGCTGAAGGACCCCGTGGTTGTGATCTCGGCCTGGGGCATCTTGGGGGACTCGCCTTTCTCGGAGGAAGCGAGCGTGGAGGACGAGGAGAGGGTAGAGGTGCGGTGGGAGGTGACGTGCACGGAGACGGAGGTATCGTAGCCTTGGTCCGAGTCGGAAGTGAGCATTGTCGAGCGCGAAAGTCGGGACGCAATCTCGTCCGTGTACCAATCTGCCATGGCAACGTCGCGGGTGGAGAAGACCACTTGCAGGTTGCGTCGGCCACGGTGGGTGGATGAAGAGGCTTCGAGGCTGGACAGGCGGAGGGCTTCGTCGACCATTGCGAGGGAGAACCCGCCACCTGATCCGCCAGCGATAACGAGGAGGGTGTCGAAGCGGGCCAAGTGGTGGGTACTGACGCCGCCGTACGGTCCTTCGATGAAGACTCGCTTCTTGATGCCGGGTTGTTTTGCGGCGAGGGCGGCAAGCCGGCCGGTGACACCGCTGCGTGGCTTGATGTAGAAGATAAGCTCGGATGCTTTACCGGTTTCGTCTGGGTTGCGGCAGACGGAGGAAATGGTGAATGGGTGAGCTGTGAGGAGGTGCAGGTCTGATGTTAGGAACCGTACGAATACGTGCTGGCCGGGTGTCCAGCTGATGACTGTCGGGACTGCGACGCGGAGGAGGCCGCTGGGAAGTAGCTCGAGAGTTGCAGTGTGGATGCCATGCATCAGATAGGTGCGGGAATGTGCCGTGAATAAACACAAGAAGTAAATCACTCCCGTTGCGATGAAGTAATCCCTGTTTTGTATTAGCGAGAGGAATTGATAGGGCCACACCGGTCGAGCATACCATGAACTGAGACGGAAATCACAGTGGATGAAAAAGAATACTACGAATAGCACTGCAGCAATAATATGCGTGGACTTGAAGAATTCATAGAACCGGTTTCTGCGAGTTGTCAGTACAGCTCTCCCAATTCGAATAACTGATCGGCAATCTTACCGTATGAAAGGAAGCGACATGATGGTCAGATAGGCCTGTGGAATGATGGCACCGATCCCCGTCCAATAGACAACACTCGTCTTCCACTGCTTGACCATATCACCTTTCCAGATGTGATAGATGATATATGGAAAAGTGTGAACCAAGGCTAGAACAAACATGGCGTAGCTAGTCCAGTGGTGGAAGACCTGCAGTTTCTCATGGGGGATCCCCGTCAACGCCGAGATCATGTTGGCTTTGGTGCTTAGGGCTCTGTCCATGGTCAGTGGACATACTCTTGAATTCATGTTCTCGACTTACAGCACAAAGGGCAACAGCGCGAGAGCCATCCACCCAGCCCGCGTGGCAATTGGCGGACTGCTTCCGTAGCTCGCATCAGTCGGCCAGTAGTAGGGTTTTGGGCCGAGAGTCATGGCTGGGAGATCACCAGTAAGTGATCACTATCGAGCTAGACGTCGATACTGCATTGGTCCACCTACCCAAGAAAAAGACGGCCCCTGCCAGCCCTAACACAATCACGCCCAATGACGGCGACCAGTATCGCAAGACCGGAAAGCGATAGCCGCGATATGCCAGGTACCGAGAGAGCGAGGTCGTTGCGCGCCACACTCTGGTCCGCTTCAACCAATCGGGCGCAAACTTGACCAGAAAATTCGAGACGGCAAACACGCCAATCACCGCACACAAGAAATAAACCGTGTTCAAAGCATACACATGGTCGGCCTGGTACCTGAAATTTTGGTCAGTTTGTGGCTATCAACGACGGGCGGGGATCTGGAATGAGGCGCATACCAGTATCGCCAGTGATTGTTGCGATAAGCACACTGGGCGGGCGTCAACTTGCACTTGTCGGCGCGAGAAGAGTGTAGCAGAACTGGCTGATCCAGCCAGGGGACACCGCCGCCTGACATATCCATATCATTCATCATCTTCAACGTCGTCACAACCGCCAACCTCACAGCATCACAGGGATGGAGAAAAGCAGAAACCGCATGGACGGAGGGTTGTTAATGAGGACAACCGGAGGAGCCGATGAACGACAGGGACTAAAGTTGACCAAGCACAGTGAAAGTAGTGAACTCATCACAGTCAGTTCCTCTCGTTAGTACCCCGTATCTCGATCAGGATGTTTCCCGGAAACGGGGGTGGAAGCGTTTGCACGATGACGGCTGGAACCACGGATGAGCGTCGATGACATTCCCGACCCTGCCGATCCCTGCCTGGAGCTGCTCGCAATTGAGCGGGTTTCGCGGAGAGATCGGATTGTTGAGATGAGTCTGAGCACATTTGCGCGCGATCCCACCCGGATTCAACGAACAACCCGGTTCTATAGACAGGAATTGCTGGTCTTGCAGATTACTTTAGGAAATCAGGCACGTATTCATTCATTGCGTTCTCATGGTCTCTCCATCCACGCGACTCTTTAGTCCCATCAGATACAAAAAATACCGTGTGCCATCTCCCGATCTGCAGATGGGGGCCCACTAGTTTGAGCGGAGTGCTTGACATCCTGACGTATCCCCAGATCGCCCACTTCATACGTATTCGATGAGAAAATCAACGCGCACGAGGAGTTCAAAGTTTTCGCAGCGTTGTATGCACCAGAAGAACGAGCGTGATGAATCAACGAAGCGCAGCCAATCGCGTCCACGTACTATGAACACGGCCGCATCAGGTCTAGCGCCTCACATGGCCGAGCCAGCCCTACATTCTCCCGTTTCCATTCTCGGAGTCCCTGACGACGGGATTCCCAGATTCCTGCGGTCATCCACGATGCCCCCTGCCGATGACGACCCGCTCCCTCAATCAAGGGGCACGGCTGCAACAGACACCGTGGCCGCAACAGGCACTTTGGCGGGGAAGCGCCCCTCATTCCCATTCGCATTCCTATCCCCATCCCCATCCCCGATCCCGATCCCGATCCCATATCTCTGCAGCGCGTGGTGGCCTCCGCACACACTGTCCGCTTCCAGACCCTTCGCCCGAAGCACGCTGGTGGCCACGCGCGCCGTGTCTCCATCGTAGCACACGACCAATACATGCTGTGCGCCCAGATCGCCGACCAGCCGGTCGTCGCCGAAGATCTGCTCCAGCTCCACCCACTGCGCCTCGAGCACCGCCGGGTCCGAAAACGGCGACGGCGTCTGCGAGCTAATACTGCGCAGCGGCAGGTTGATCGCCTCGGGCAGATGCCAGCTGGCAAAGTCGGCCGCGTGCCGTAGGTCAATGACCCGGTGCTGCGGCCTGAGTGTGATCTCACTGAGCGAGCTCTCCGCGAGTGGCCGCGCAGAACTGTATACCTGCGGCAGCACTTCGAGTGCGTCCCGCTCCCAGCTCTCGTCGTACCGATGCAGATCGACCTTGGTCAGCCGCTAGTCGGTGGTTAGCTTTGTACGGGGGCATGCCTCGACACATCCAAGGGATGAAGAAGGGAGGGGGAGAACAAACCTCGTTGCGGATGGGAGGGAACTGCTCCGGCCCAAGTTTCTGAAAATACTCTCCTAGATACTGGTAAGGCAGGTCGCAGCACAAGAACACGCAGTGCGTCACGCCGTCCGGCCCAGCCAGGTCTCCGAGTGTCCCGGCGGCCTTGCGTTTCTGCAGCATCTGGAACAAGCCTTGCAAATTGAATCCGGAGGAAGGGCCGCATACCAGTCCCTCGCGACACAGCCGGAGAGAGATGCCGAAGGAGTCTGCCGACCCGACTTCCTCGATGGAATCCACCGCCTCTTTCCAGGGGAACTCGACCGGTCGCAACAAAGCAAAAGACCGAGGGCCAGGCACTCGGTCCCCGGGCGCGGTGCAGACCCCGAGCCGCACGACAGAAGGCTTGACAGCCTTGAAGTACGTCCCGAGTCCGGTCATCGTCCCCGAGGTCCCCATGCCAGCGCATAGCACGTTGATCTCGGGCAACTGCTTAAAGATCTGTGGGCCGGTCCACCGGATGTGCGACTGCCAGTTGTGATCATTCTCGTACTGGTTCGGGTTGACGATGGCCTCGGACTCTTGCGCCCTGCGGTGTGCGGTCTGGATGCCGCCGCGGGTATCTGTGGGCTCGGGCTGTGAGGGGCCCCCGAACAAGGTGATGTCCAGACCGAAGAATTGCATCAGCTTTAATTTAGCGTCGCTGGTCTTGTTGCTCAGGAACGCCTGCGTATCCTGAATGCCATGCATGACCCGGGCGATCATCGACATTGAGATGACGGTGGACCCGGAGCTGTATTCGATGATGGTGCTGGTCTTGTTAGGCACGACGCTTGTCTCGAGCATGTTCATCGCTAGGAACCCGTCAGTGTTAACCCCCGTGTATGGTGCTGCATAGACTCCCTCCCACCGGTGAGCTTTTACCTGGCATGGCCTTGACATTATTGGCGGGATGCATCGTCATCATCTTGGCATATATCCGAATGCCATCGTGATAGTATGGATTCAGATGCGGCGGAAGTTCCACCAGAGGCAACGGAGGCTGGCAGTCCGGATCAAAGTATTTCTTCAACGAGTCCGCGCCGAAGTAGACGTTGCGGTCATTCGAGTTCGCCATGGGATTTGGCGACGGTGCCATCTTGCTCGCGCCAGTACCCATGGTGAATGGGCAAGCGGCAGTTGGCGGTCTTTCTGAATGGGTGCGCAAGTACGCGGGGCACGAGCCGGGCAGGTATAGGTATAGATATAGATTTAGTTCGCGGTCCCTCTTGCAATCCCGCTGCTTGGATCCCCGCTATGTATTATATCCAACTCAGCGCGCAACCCGCGAGCCAAACAGCGCGATCTTCGCAGTCCCACCGCGGTCAGCCCACGACACAAGGACCCGGGTTGACAAGAGGGGCGTGGTGCATGGCAGGCCCCAGTCCAAGCATCCCCCAGCGAATGCGAATACTGCAAGCGCCCAGGAAAACTAGAAATTCTGAAAAATCCCGCGCTGCGGCTGCGAGGAATCTCATCGATCATCCTGATCAGGACTATCTTCGACCATCTTCACCTCGGCATGTACTATCGTTAGATACCTCGCTCGGGATAAGTCCGTGGTCGCTGAATCGGGCAATTCGCAAACGGCGAGATCTACAGCCGCAGCTGCGTCATGAGCATGTCTGCCGTGGTATTTGGCGCGTGGAAAAAATGTTCTAGAAAGTCAATCCTGCCTGCACATACCTCCATGACTAGCGATAGCGCTGTGGCCTAAAAAAAAGTCTTCCTCGATCATCAAGGTCCTCACAGGAACACCGAGTCGCACACAATTCGTACACGAGAATGTCCAAAATTTCCATCGCGGATGACACACCAAAACACGAGGACCTTGAGGGCGTTTGAGCAGGTTTGCGCCTCCGCAAAAGTGAGCGCGCCGATCGCTGCCAAAGCTCGTGCGGGCGTGAGCCGATCCCGGCGCAGATCGGTTGATGCGGGATTGCGCAGTGGAAAGGCATAAAGGGATATCGAGCCGTCCATGGGAGACAGTCTGAATGCAGTAGGCTTTTTTCATCGCCGTTGCGATTACCACTGCGAAGTGTAAGCGCGATGGCCGGAGTGCTGGGAAATTCATCAGGTCATTCCAGCGCGAAGGTTTCAATGGCATCCGAGGATGAAAACGGGGCACCGGTGCTGTTCAACGAGCAGACGAATTATGTGCCCCGGCGTACTATCGTCACTGTGAGTCGAATGAGCCACCGAAGAAGAGAAACAATGTATGGTCGCGACCATGGCTGATCTCGAGCTAGATCTTTTTGGCATGTTCCACCGTAGACCTGCTGGCCCTGATGGACCAGACGACGCTGGCATCGAGTCTGTACATCATCGGCAATGCATTGGGCGCCAGTGACCAGGCATCGTGGATCTCGGGGGGTTATTTCGTGTGAGTAACAGCTCCTAGGGAACTCGATCTCGCATTCGATCTATCCGTTGATTCAGCCCCCCGCTAATCGTGCCCTCGTGCAGCACGTCCACATGCTTCCAGCTGCTCTACGGCAAGCTCTCCGACATCTGGTCGCGGAAACTCATCCTCTTCGTCGGGCTGGCCATCTTCTTCCTCGGCTCGCTGGCCGCCTCGCTCGCGCAGACCGTCACCCAGCTCATCGTCTTCCGGGCAATCACCGGCGTCGGCGGCGGCGGCCTGATGACCGTCGCGCAGATGATCGTCAGCGACGTCGTGCCGCTCCGTGAACGAGGCAAGTACCAAGGCATCCTGGGCGCGGTGGTGGCCGTCGCGAATGGGATCGGGCCCGTCATCGGCGGCGCGCTGGCGTCGCGCTCGCACGACTCGTGGCGCTGGATTTTCCGTCTG
This sequence comes from Penicillium hispanicum, assembly GCF_028827665.1. Lineage (NCBI taxonomy): Eukaryota > Fungi > Ascomycota > Eurotiomycetes > Eurotiales > Aspergillaceae > Penicillium > Penicillium hispanicum. The sequence goes on along the minus strand of NW_026623197.1, from coordinate 1,365,985 downwards.
AACCTGCCGCTGACGGCGCTCACGACGCTGTGCGTGCTGTTCTTCATGCCGCTCCGCAAGGTCGTGGGTGACTGGAAGGTGAAGCTCAAGGCGGTAGACTTCTTGGGCGCGCTGCTGGCGCTCGGGGGAACGTCGGTGCTGCTGCTGGGGCTGAACTGGGGTGATGGTGAGTATGCGTGGGACTCGGCGCATGTGGTTGCGGCGCTGGTGGTGGGCGTCGCGATTTCGGGGGCGTTTGTGGCGTGGCAGTGGAAGGGCGCGGCAGTGCCGTTGGTGCCGATGCATATCTTTCGGGGCCGCATTGTCCAGGGCGCTTGTCTCACGATGTTCATCAATGGCTGGAACTTCTTGGTCCAGATCTACTATATCCCGACCTTCTACCAGCTGGTCTTTGGCTACTCGACTGTCAAGGCGGGAGCGATGTTGCTCCCTGTCACCTTGATGCAGAGTACGTAGACTACTCTCCGCGGACATGATCAGCTAGAGCTAACTGCCCCAAGCGCTGAGTAGCTCGGGCTCCGGTCTCGTTGTCCACTGGCTCGGTCGCTATCGGGAGTGCATCTTGTTCGGCTGGCTGGTTTGGGCGATTGGCCTAGGCCTCTTCTCAACACTGGACCAGACCTCAGGAATTGGAAAGCAAATCGGCTACGGCTTCTTGACTGGCGTGGGCGTTGGAAATACCCTCCAGCCGTAAGTGCCATGTTCACCTACTATGGGACCTCACTCACGCGAAAATTACAAAGCTCCCTCATCGCCGTCCAAGCCGGCGTCGAACGACGAGACATGGCCGTCGTCACCTCCTTCCGGAAGTACTTCTCACCTACCATCTACACGGAGGACCAGCATCTAACTTCACCTAGCTTCGTCCGCAATCTTGGCGGCACCCTCGGTCTTGCAATAGCGGGCACGATCCTGTAAGTCCGGGACTGCATACTCCATCCTCCGCGCCGTGAGACGTATGTCACTGAGAACTTCTGGCTTGAAATATAGTAACAACATTCTCGGGTCGTCCATCGCAACCCTTGATCTCGACGCGTCCGAGTCTCGGTCTCTATTGGCAAGCCCCCAGACCTTTTTGTCAAAGCAGTCCGCCGACGATGCGGCGCATATTCGCAGTGTCTTGATTCCTGCGTATCAGAGGGGGTTCCGCATTATCTTTCTCGTCGGGGCGGCTCTTGCGGCTGTCGCCTGTTTCTTCTCGTGGGGACTTATGCCACAGGTTGGATTGAGGCGGGCCGATGACGACGCGCTAAAGGAGGAAGCGAAGAAACGGGTACAGCGACATTTAGACGAAGAAAAGACAGGGTGAGACTTCCCTGTTAATGTAATTGATTGTACAATAGAGTTGGCGCCGTCATTTCCGGGTCACTTGTGCCTATTTATGCGGGTTTACCAAGCGCGATCTACATGGGAGCGAAGTACTTTAGAGCGTAAAAGAATCTAGACCATTGGAAGCATTCATCATACTTTATATAAGTCTTTCACGGTCATTAAAGCTGGAAGCATACTCGTCCACCTCAAACAGTCCTCTGAAGCGCGAAGAAATATCCCCATATTCAACACTTCATCCTACCTACCGTTAGTATCCAGGCGCCTTATCGCACAGGTGCTTCGGGCTCTTGAACCCATTCATGTTAGTGGCGCTGATGAAATCCCGCGTCTTCTGGATATCACCATCGCAGATGGCCCCACACCAGCAAGGCCGGCTATCATGCCCATACGGCTGGAGAATGAACTCCTTGAGCTGGTAGTCCGAGTCAATGGCCGCAGCGACATTGCACACCGGCACGGTGAAGATGCCCTCCCAGGCAGCCCCCTTCGTGCCCGGGTTCGCCCACGCGCTGGCGATGGCGTCTTCCGCACGGGACTTCGCAGTATCAGCGTCATAGTTGTAGCCGGCGACGTTGTACGCGTCCACCGACGAGTTGATAATATCCTGTCAAGCAGAGTATGAGAATGGATGATACAAATACGATAGCGGTGCGGAAGAGGGATGCGACGTACTTCAACGGTCACGCCGCTATACTCGTTCTGTCCCAGCTGGTCCGCTCCGGGCGGCGACGCAACCCATCCCCACTGGTGCGAGGTGGTCGAGATCACGTCGTTCTCCTGCCAGTAGTACAGGTACCAGGCCACGCCGTCGCGGCACACGGATGCCTCCGCCGGCCCGCTGCCGATGCCCTGTCCGTCTCCGCAGGCGCCGCCGCCCATGACGAAGATCTTCTGCGTGCGGTAGAGCTGGTTGACGGCGGTGCCGACGAGCATGCTGGTCATGGCGTCGGTGACGGCGTTCTTGTCGACGCCTTCGTAGTCGAGGAACGCGCCGCCGGAGAGGTAGCTCCGGATGTCGGCGTTGTTGTAGCTCTGGCCGCCCATCAGCTGGTTGTTGGCGGTTGTGAAGGACTTGAGGGCGCCGGTGACGATGTTGCCCAGGATGCCGCCCAGGTCGGCCGATTTCTCAAAGGTGTCATCCTGGCTGCGACAGGGAAGATCGTGAGTAGGAGTTGACGAGGGTAGGGAACGAGGGATGAATGATAGGAGGTAGTGAGGATATGATCGACGTACTGTGCTCCAACGATGACACCAGCAGCGCCCACGGCGCCTGTCATAATGGCTGACCCGGCTCCAGCTAGGGCACCAACGGCCGGGTCTGCGACACCGGCAAATGCTGCTCCAATGCCGACCACGGTGGCTGCGAGGTTCAGCACCTCCTTGAGGGTCGTGACGCTCTTGTCATCCTTGTCCTTGTAGAAGGTGGTAGCCCACGAATCCTTGGACAGCGCAGCGCCCAGCGCAGCGGTAGTAAACGCCTCGCTGACTCCAGTGAAGTAGGTGTGCAGCCGGTTCACCGACTCCAGCACGTAGTACGCGGGACGGACATCGCTGCCACGGTCATTCAGCACACGGTTATCGCATAGCTTGAGGTCGCAGTCCGAGTCTGAACCATCGTCGCGGCAGGACCAGTCCGGGTTGCCCATTGCCCATTGGCCAAAGGCACCGGCGAATCCGGCAGTGTTGTTGCCCATGAGGTCGGTGTTATTGTCCCACCAGCCGTTCAGCCAGTCGCCGGTGTTGTAGGTATCCCAGTCGGATGTCTGCTGGTCATAGTAATTTCCCACAGCACCGCAGCGCCGGAAGAGACCGTGAGAGGAACTGAGCGGGCTGGAAGTTGCGGGGGCGCCCTGAACTACAGGCAGGATGGCCAACGCGGCGAGAGCGACGGTGGAAAACATCGTGGCCGTGATGCGGGAGAGCAATCTATATAAGCGACGCAATAACAACCAACGACTAGCCAACGGGGCCTAACGCTCCCACTCGAAGTGGCCACGAAGCGAATGGTATGTGATTGACTACACAAGGAGATGCGCGTATCCATGGATTTATTTATCCTGAGCATCGGGATCGAGTAGACGAAAACATCGTCTGAATTAAGCCCATAACGGAAACTGGTCTCCCGATTTTTAACACGACCCACGCTGGAGCACACACGGCAGAGAGAACTGCTAAGCAGCCATCGGAGACACCGCGACCATACCGAATCCTGCATAGACTGAACTCAAGGTGAATGTTTCAGATCGTCAGGGACTTAGGGCATTTTCAGTCGAGCGGGTGCTGCTATCCCGTATCCAGAGCCTTGGGGGCCGCAATGGCGGGGTGGGGGCTGCTAGGAGAGTGGCATCTAATCGCTTGGCACTGGAGTAGCTGCAGAAGAACTGGCTGGCGTGGGGCTGAAAGCTGCTTGTTCAGTTTCTTTTTTTCAAGGAAATTGGTCCGGAGAATTGACATCAGCGATGCAGGCACCGCTAGTGTTGGAGTAATTCTAGCCGGTTGCCAAGTGGCTGTGTTGTGACTGCGGTTGATCATTTCGACCGAATTTGGGAAGATAATACTGCAATATATGATAATTGACTCTCTGGAATGGGCCTAGAGTTCTGATAGGTGTGGGTCGCCAGTCATTGATAAACAGGCACAGCACGATACAAAGAGGATTGAGAGGTTGAGCACAGGGCCCACCAAAGTATAGCCTGGTCAATTGAAGAACCCTGGAGAAGAGATCCATACGTGTATCAAAGAGAGTCGACTTCTCGGTTCGAGAAAGTCATCCATAATAAGGAGTGTCATGTCGGTCATCACGTCGTCCAAGTATCGGCCCGTCCATGGACGCCAGCTCAGCCCCAATAGTGTTCCCTCAAGGTGTCAGAAGAAGTCAGAAAAGGTGGGGAAAAAGAAACGCTAAATCCGTGACTGTCAGAAACCAATCCATGACCGTGTCAGAAACCAAATGCAAAGCTACAAGCCCGGTGAAACGGGAAACGGGAAATGGCAGGCTCCTAAAAGCTCTCAATTACAACGACTCGCTCCACAATCCAGTCGATCAAAGCCTGACCTTCTAATTTCCATCGGCCATCTGTCCAGACATCGCGGAGCCAGTACCCCCAGGGTTTGCCGGGTGTAGTGAGATGAAGATCCCAAAGAGACGCAGGGCCGCGACGCCCGGTGGAGCTGCCTTCGGCGCCAGCGGAAAGATCATGATTCACATTGCGCAGTCCAAGAGCTATAGCAGAGCTGCTGGGAGCAGAAGTCCCCTGCCGGAGTCGCCATTCCCGCTCAGCTTTTTCTCCCGCCCGGCGGGCAACGGCTTCCTCATCCTCGGCTTGGTAGAGGTCGCATTTGGTGCATTCGGTGCAGCGCGAGCCCGGGTTGATACGGAAATGCTCGCAAAAGTGTTTGTAGCCCTCGGGCTCCTCAAATTCGTCTTCCTCGGAGAGACTCCCATCGTCTCCCTCTACCGCGCCATCGAGACCGTCCGCAACGCCACGGTAGGCATCGAGATCCCGCGGGCGTCGTCTACCGCCGCCACGCGATTGGGCCGGTCGTATAGGAGAGCCAAGTGCTTTGCGGCACAGGTAGCACATTGAATATCCACATACGCAGGTGAGTTTGTTACAGCCCGAGGACTTGACGAAAGAGAGACCACAGCGCGGACAGGTGCGCTTGACAGCAGCAGTGCGAGCAGCCTCGACGGTGGCACGTAGGTCCAGCAACAGCGGTTCATGACAGACGTGTGGATCTCGCCATGGCTTCCGACAGGTCATGCAGCTAACACGTCGGCAGATAGGATTGGCACAGACGAACCGCTTGGGACGGATCTTGAGGCAGAGGTGGCGGAGGGCGTTGTGGAACATAGTGGCCACAGAGGAAGCATCCAAGAGAAGAAGGCCCAGTAGAGGGATTAAAAGCAAGGGCACGAGATCGAGTACAAACAGGGTCATTAGTACGGTTGGGAGAATGCCTCCGTCACGACGGAGACGCCAGCCAATGCCCCGAGAGGAAGGATGATATACGGGATCGGCTTCGGCGTAGGAGCAGAACGGACATCGGACGAGCTTCAACTGTGATTTCAACAGGGCTTCCGATGCTAGTCGATCCTCGAACTTGCGATAGATCTCAAGTCCAGCAGTGTCCAGTAGAATGGCCTGTCGCACAATCTGCGGGTGAAGACATCCCTCGCACGAGCCAACAGACAACGGAGCGAGACATTTCAGTGTCGAACGTTCCAGATCCACCGACTTGCCCCATCCTTGGCCAAACAACGCCTCGTGGATAGTCCTCTGAATGCAGTGGTGGCAGATGATATGAACACTCGCAGAGCATGTCGCTATCTGCTCGAAAGTCACGTCGGCAAAGCAACACTCGCATTCGTACAGGGCATCCGCAGCGAGAGCCTCCTTCTCATTCAAGTCAGAAGCAACTTGGAAATCTTCGCTCACTTGTTCCTCGCGCCTTTGCTGCAACACTGGGCCTAAGAGGGCGGCATATAACTCGGCGTCCAACTCATCGCACCCGGTTTCTTTGAGGCGCGGCAGCAGCTCGCCATCAACACGCTGCCAGACCATGAGAGGATGCTCTTCTCTATCCTTTTTCCGCTTGAAGGACGGCAATAAGCTGTTAAACGCAGCTCGCCAAGTCCTGCGTGAGAGATCCCGTAATGTCGGCCTCGCGCGCGCGTAGCTAAAGTTCCCTTCCGCCAACACCGCATCGACCGTGCTTTTGCTCAGGCTGCTAAACTCTTTCGCCAGCGCCAGCCGTACCGCCGCCTTGTACTCCTCAGAACGAAAGCGTTCCTCTGGGGGTACCAGACTTTCGTCCGCGGCGGCATCGAAGGGATTCCCAGCCGAACAGCCACGAGCAGCTGCACGATCACCTGGACCCGCGTCATCCCCTGATTTGTGACCCTCGGGGATATTCCACCGTCCCGAAACCCACTCCTTCTTATGCCGCAGTAGTTGCTCCACGCAAACCTGGAGTCGACTCTGCCCATCGAAGCGCACAAGTAGTTCCCGGAATACCTCGATTCGGACATCAGGGAAGATCCGGGCCAGCGTTTCAAGCGCCGTGTTCAGTTCATCCTGTTCGCGCTTCTGCTCTTCCGTCTCGTGGGCGGAGATCTGGATCGAGCGGGACCGTGACGTGCTGCCAAACGGGTTGTTCCGCAGCGCTTCACTCAGTGTAATCGAATGGCTGTTCGGAGAGGCAGACGAGGACAAGCTGCCTCCAGTTGCACCGCCTGTACTGGACGGCTTCCAGACATTTCGGCTGGATGAGCTCGTGGAGGAGCCGCGGTGTCGGTGGGATTGGGGTACGGGTGCAGTGGCATCAGCGGGGCGCGTGGGGGAAGTGGAGGATCTGGCGAAGCTGGGGACCGGGAGCGAGAGCACCATTGTTGGGGTCGGTAAGGCGCTGCTACATCGTCGGTCCTGAGGAAGGGCTTCTGCTTGCTTGGAGGGGTTGGTTTGTTGGAGGTTGGATGGGGAGAAAAGACAGAAATGCGAGATCGCGAGATCGCGGTTACATAAGATGGTTCGGCTGATGCCTGGTCCCGAGGTCGCCTATACACTAGGTACCTCTATGTAGGGGATTTCTCCTCCCGGGTGGGGCTTTCCTGCTCAAGCTCACTGAGTAATTTTCAGTCTGGGCTCAGGCTCAGTGAGCGCTCATTCCAAGGGTGGGTGCCCACTGGTTACTCAGAGGCATCTATGTATTTCCAAGGTTACCTAGGTAGTCCCTAGGTACCTAGTCCGCACTCCTCAATGGTCCACCCACAGCGGAACGGTGCGGTCGGAGCCACGGGTATTAGAGTCAGATCCACTTTCTACTGTACAGATCGGTTTTTACTTCTTTTTACCGCAGGGCATGTGATGAGTCAGGTACCCTGTCTTCTTTTTCAGTCTCTCTTCTCCCTTTGTCAATCACTGTCAAAGTCTCTACGAGCTTTTAATGTGGGATGCTCCTTCTGCCATCTTTACGGTCTGCGAACATCAATTGAATCCCGAACCATACGACGGTTGCCGGTTACCATGGATCCTCGCAAGCAACCCCCTTGGGAACAACCGCCAACCTATTCCACCACTCAACTACCACCGTTGAGTGTGTGGAACTCTTTGACTCGATCGAAGACAAACTTTGTGCCGTTAGATCCCGAAGGGCGCAAGGTTACCTGGTATGCTTGCGGACCGACCGTATACGATGACGCGCACTTGGGACACGCGCGCAATTATGTGAGCACGGATATTCTGCGCCGGATAATGAAGGACTACTTCAAGTTCGATGTAAGATTCGTGATGAACATTACGGATGTGGACGACAAGGTATGTCGCAAGGCCAGGCAATCTCATTACCGCTTGTCGGGGTTCTAACGACTCGTTCTAAAGATTATCATCCGGGGAAGACAGCGGCATTTGTTTTCCGAATACGTGAAAGAACACCAAACAGTCACTCGACATGTCCTTCAGACTGCACAAGCTGCGTACAGCTTTTATATCAAAGAAAACCTTCGCCTAGTTGATTCCGACACGAATCCTGAACACTTTGCCTCGGAATCCGAAAAGGTGTATGGGGTGGTACTGCGAGGCGGGGCATTGGACCCTGAGAGAAAACCCGGCGATGCTGAAGCAAAAATCAGAATGCACGTCAACACTGTTGCGCCTGCGGCTAAAATAATTGCCGAGGTCGCACGGCGCTTCAGTGAGGAATTGAAAGACTCGACGACGCTTGAAGGAGATATCACGAGTGATGATTTCTATGATGAAACCCGTGAAGTCTACCTGCCTTACCTTGATAGGCTCAGGGGCTCAACTGTACCAGGAGATGCCCACAGCATCTTCACAAAGCTCACTCAGAAATACGAAGATCATTTTATGAGAGACATGCGGGATCTCAACGTCCTCGATCCTGATGAGATTACCAGAGTCACTGAGTATGGCCGAGAGATTGCGGACTTCGTGGAGAAGATCGTGGCAAATAAATTTGGCTACGTTACTTCAGACGGATCTGTATACTTTGATATACAGCAATTTGAGAAAGCCGGTAATAATTACGCAAGGCTGGAGCCGTGGAATCGAAACAACCAGCCCCTTCAGCGAGATGGAGAGGGGGCGTTGACCACGGCAGTGGAGAAGAGGTCTCCCGATGATTTCGCCCTCTGGAAGGCGTCTCGACCAGGCGAGCCATCTTGGCAAAGTATGTGGGGTCAGGGGCGCCCCGGGTGGCATATTGAGTGCTCAGCAATGGCTTCTAGTCGACTGGGAAGTCAAATTGACATTCATTCTGGAGGTATCGATCTTGCATTCCCTCATCACGATAATGAACTTGCTCAGAGCGAGGCCTATTGGTCAAACCACCAACAATGGGTTAATTACTTCCTTCATATGGGACATTTGTCGATACAGGGCTATAAAATGTCGAAAAGCTTGAAAAACTTCACCACTGTCAGAGATGCCCTTGATCGAGGCGATTGGACACCGCGTGGGTTGAGAATCGTTTTTTTGTTAGGTGGTTGGCGCGATGGAATTGAGATCTCGGAGGAAGTTGTCAAGGCCTCATCATCCTGGGAAGATAAACTAACCAATTTCTTCGTCAAGGCGAAGGATGTCTTGAGCCGAGATGATCAGTGCAACTTCGGGTCATCTTTAAACGAATCCCCTCTGTCGGAAGCTCTCAATGTGGCGCGGGATAAGATTCACGAATACTTCTGTGACTCATTCAATACGCCGAAAGTCATGGGTACAATTTCAGACTTGATTTCGGAGTTTAACGCTCAAAATCTTCGATCCTTACAACCGAAGGTGGTGGACGCTACAGCAAAATGGGTGACTCAGATCGTAACCATTCTAGGGCTCAACGGTACAACTGCTCCTGACAGTGCGACCATTGGCTGGGAGGGGACTGATGTCCCTGATGCTGCAAAAGCGTTCTTATATCCGCTTTCGGCTATGCGAGACACATTACGCCGCGCTGCTAATCGCAAACCCCCATCACCTCTGATGAGATCAAACGAATAATCGAGAAATCGAACACCGCCGTCGCAGGAGGTGTTTCTGACCCTGCTAGACCGTATTCCGAGCTCCTGAAAAATTTCCAGTCCAGCATTTCTTCGTTGAAACCCGAGCAGTCGACAATTTCGAAAACAATTCTTTCATTGTGTGATCGCTTGCGTGATGTTGATCTCTTCAATCTCGGCATTTATCTCGAGGACCGGGATGACATGCCTGCTCTAGTTCGTCCAGTGACCAGGGACATCTTACAAGCCCGTGAAGAACTAGCCCAAAAAGCCAAGCAAAAGCAGCAGGAGAAAGAGAAACAAGAGGAACTTGCACGCCAGAAACTGGAGAAAGGAAAACTGAGTCACTTGGAAATGTTCAAGACAAACGAGTTTAGCGCTTGGGATGAGGACGGGATTCCAACCAAAGATGCAGAGGGTGAACCCGTCAATAAGAGTCGCGCCAAGAAGCTACGAAAGGACTGGGAGCGGCAGAAAAAGGCTCACAATGCCTGGCTTGCTGCCAATATTTGATTTCCTGCCCATTTGTCTACTTTGTCTTTATCAGTATGCTGCTTCCTATTTTCCTGAGATATCATGGAGTTTCGCAATCAATCTCTAAAGCCTCATACTATATGAAAGGCTTTTGCTGACCGTGGGATTTACCCTCTTAATGCAACGCCAATACTCGTTAACAAAAAAAAGTGAGGTGCCCCGAACAATTCCCAGTCAGGATGTTTATGTAACAATCACTGATCAGATCAGGTCCTGAGGCGTGCTCAGTTCTACTCAGTGAGCAAAAGCGGCGAGGGGTGAGCACTAAAACAGAACTTCAAAGAATCCCGAATCCAGGGTTTGCCGTCGGAAATGGTCTCGACCACACTCTGTGACTTGGCGGATCTAATTATATTGATCTCGATGAGTCGGCTGCGATCTAGTTCTCTTATCCCTTGCGCGGTCCACAATAGGCCAGATCGCTTCTGGCACGGCTGCACCACGCTAGGGGGACGCACGACATGACGAATTCTTCTACATCCTGCTGGATAGTTGGGATTCGGAAGCCGACAGCATCCAAGACAGATATACTGGTTTTGAAGATAAAAGGAAATTCCATACACTTGAGCATGCCAAAAACAAACGATAAGGTATATACAATCAGGAAACCACATTCTGACCGGAGTATTGCACCTCACATTGCCAGGGTATATCGCTTCAACCAGAGATTCCATATTTTACAGCTTGGCCTTGGCGCCCTCGAGGAGCTCGGCACCAGCGCCACTGATAGCTGGCTTGCCGGTCTCGACGACAGTAGTCTGGAAGAGGACGGTGTTGCCCTCCTTCCACATCTCGGTGCGTAGAGTCTGGCCAGGCAGAACGACGCCGGCAAAGCGGACTTTAAGGTTCTTGTAGGCGCCGTACTTGCCAAAGACGTGCTTACCAGAGACACCCAGCGAGCACAGGCCGTGCAGAATGGGAATCTTGAAGCCCCCGACCTTGCTAAAATCGGGGTCAATGTGTAGAGGGTTGCGGTCGCCGTTCAGGCGGTACAGGGCCGCCTGGTCCTCTGAAGTCTTCTCCTCGACCACGGCATCGGGCTTGCGCTGAGGGGGCTTGTAAGAGGCAGTGGCTGCCTTGGGGCGGGCAGCAGTGGGCTTGGGAGAGCCACCAAAGCCACCGCTGCCGCGAATAAAGACGGTGGACTCGTTGTAGAACAGGTCCTCGCCGGTCTTCGCATCCTTGGTAGTGTAGCCAGCCACAACAAGGGCGGCATTCCCCTTGTCGACGACGTCGATAAGCTTCGGGTAGGTCAGGGTGTTGGCGGTCGTGGGGATGGGGAACTTGCGGACCTCCATATACTGCTCACCGTGGAGCAGCATCATGGGCGAGAAGTCCTTGACGATATCATCCATGTTCCAGGGGGTGGCGGTGTTAAACCAAGGGATCACACCATAAGACGGCAGGGCCTGGAACTGCTCGTGGTTTTCGTAAACCAGAGGCAGGTCGGTGCGCTTGGCACCCAAGCTGAGGTTGTAGAGAATAACGTCGCGGTCGACATAGTCGAAGGCGGTACCCTCAGTCGACAGAGCCTTGGCCTTTGCGATATTCTGAAGAATCTCGTTTTCGCCGCTCGACTCGCCGCCAGCACGGTTGGACATGTTGGCCATGATCTTCTCGGCGCCAGATTGGCCATCCTCGGGGTGATCGGCACGGCCATCTTCGAAGTTGGTGATCTCCTTCCACTTGGCAACGACTTCTTCTGGGGTCAGCTTGATATCCACGGGGAATCCGTGGCCACCGGAGCGCTGCCAGCGAGTGCGGCCGAACCAGCCACTACCGCACTCAAACAGGCCCTTGGTGGAAGGCTCAGGGGCGGCATCAGAGCAGAGCAGGACGACCAGAGGGGCAACGTAGTCAGGCTTGAAGGCCTGAACCATCTCCTCGGGCATTATCGTACGGGTCATATTGGTACCAGCATTGGGAGCGATGGTGTTGACCTTGATGTTGTACTTGGCACCCTCCAGAGCGAGCGTGCGGGAAAGGCCCAGAATACCGAGTTTCTAAATTAATATCAGTGCCACTCATGATAGGCAAGCAGGGAGGTGTTACATACCGCGGCAGCGTAGTTGGCCTGGCCGAAGTTACCATAGATACCGCTGGTACTGGCGGTGTTGACGACACGACCGTACTTCTGCTTAAGGAAGTAGGGCCAGGCAGCCTTGGTGACCTTGTAGGTACCACGCAGATGAACGTTGACAACGGAGTTCCAGAGGTTGTCATCCATGTTAGTAAATGCCTTGTCACGGAGGATACCGGCATTGTTAACCAGAATATCGACGCGACCAAAGGCATCGATGGCAGACTTGACGACCGCATCGCCATCCTCGCATGAGGCCTTGTTGCCGACCGCCTGACCACCCATCTTTTTGATCTCCTCGACCACGGGTTCGGGATTCACTAGGTCGTTCACAACGACCGAAGCACCGTACTTAGCGAACAACAGACAATATGCGCGACCAAGACCAGCACCACCGCCGGTGACCAGCGCCACGCGGCCCTTGAAGTCAGCCTCCTGGGCCTTAGGAGCACTGGGGAGCTTCAATCCATCTTCCAAAAAGCCCATGAAATCAGCGGGGCCGGTAGGGTAGTCGGGCTTGGAGAAATCATTGACCTCGTTCCACTTGGCGGCGATGGCACCCGGGGTCAGGGAGTCATCAGCCTTCAGGAGGGCACCCTTAGCGCGCTCCCAGCGCAGCTTAGCCACATGTCCACCGCCAACCTCATAGATGCCACCGCTCTCAGTAGTATTGGAGGAGTGGACGAGAGCCGCCACGAGGGGAACGACCCAGTCAGGCTTGAGGTTCTCCAGGACGTCCGGAGGCATGACGGTAGCCGTCATACGACTAGCAGCGATAGGAGCAATAACGTTCGCAATGATGTTATACTTGGCACCTTCCTTGGCCAACGTCTCAGTGAAACCGACCTGGCCAAGCTTGGCGGCCGAGTAGTTGGCCTGGCCGAAGCTGCCGAAGAGTCCAGCAGCCGAAGCGGTGTTGATCACGCGGCCATACTTTTGTTTGCGGAAGTGAGGCCATGCAGCTCGGGCACACTATCCAACACACATCCAAGTCAGTCTTGTGCCCGACCCAGATCCTTTGTATGGATGGATCCTACCTTGTATGCACCGTATGTGTGGACCCGGTTGATCAGGTCCCAGTCGGAATCTTTCATGTTCTTGAAGCTGACATCCCGCAGAATGCCCGCATTGTTCAGCAGCACATCAATGCGACCGAAGTTCTTGATCGCAGTGTCAATGATCGCCTCGCCGTTCTCGACGCTATCATAGTTGGCGACCGCCTTTCCACCGGCGGCGCGGATCTCTTCAACAACGACATCTGCAGCCTTGGCAGCGTTAATATATGGCCGGCAGAGTCGGAAATCATGCATACCTTTGATGATTGGCCCTCGCCCTTATGTGAGCCACCGAGATCATTCACCACGACGTTGGCGCCCCTTGAGGCGAAGAAGAGGGCATATGCTTTCCCCAGACCACCACCGGCGCCTGTCACAACGACAGTCTGGTTATCAAAACGCAACTCGGACATTCTGACAAGAATATAGGGTCACAGTCCGACTAGTTCAGTCTATGGGAAGTCAGAACTAGAAGTTGAGGGGAGAGGGAGGGAGGGGAGGTTTAAAGACGGAGCTCGGTTGAAGCTGGGGGACCTCGGCACGTTTGGCCTGTAACAAATGTGGAGGCCGCGTATTGTTACGCGGGCAGATGCGCCTGCTTCACATGCCGACGATCTGCATTACGTCGCTTCGCGGCATACAAGATGATGCATTTCATTCACAATGTATTCTAGTTGTATTGCTGGGGTTTTTTTTTAAGAAATGATATTTAAGGTCACTCTCACTTTTCTCTTGTTTCGTCGTCATACTTAAGCTTGCATTTCTTTCTTTTCCTGCACAAAACTTCGTATTAAACCCCGAGTTCGTGCTGAGTTGGACATGTGACAGCCGACGTCATTGCCATGTGCAACCCTCCGTCAACTAATTACATAGGTCTTTTTCGAATCCATGGATGATTATACAATATCATCTCGCGTCCACCCACCTGGAGAGTCATGCTATAAATACCCTATTGCTAACACTCATTGGATATTTGTATTCTGGGGTAGAGGGCTAGCCCGCGGGGTCCAACCCCAGATTCCCGCCGATCGGGGGACCTTGCCGGGCGTCGTAACCAAGCGATGGGAGCTCTCACGCTGCACTAGATCACCACGTCGAATCTAGGCTGTACCATAGAGTGTAGCGAATAAGTCCTAGCATACCCCCTTTCCAGTCAAGCACTTCCGTAGTTATTCCGAGCGACACCGTAACTCCGATCATATAATAAATGCCCTGTTCTTCTCGCCTCTCCACTGCGGACAAGGCCGGTAAAGTGGTGCTAGGGGGCGCCAAACTCCAGCCTCGATCCTTGCCCTACCTCGGGCCAGGGAGCTAGTCTGGGTTCCTCGGGACAAGGGATTGCAGGTACCAGACTGGGGCTTTTTCGACTTATCATCATATAGCGATATATGTAGGCACACGTGTAGGTATACTTGTAGCTAGAGATATCTATGGATATTTTGGAGCACATCTTTCCCACCCGTTTTCGGGACATATGCATAAACCGATTAAATCCGCTATAATCTATTATACATCTCTCGCTGCCCATTAAATTGTTCCTAAATATCCCTCTCCTCATACCAAACACATTGACTAAATACCTCAAGAGAAATATACGAGTATTCCAGACCCACTTCCATAGACGATCGCCTGTTCACTCCGATGTGGAGTCCTCCTTCTCAGTAGTGACAGTTGCCTGCCGCATCTGCATTTTCCTCATCATCTTCGCCGCCTCAAACGAATACTTGCACTTCATGCGCAAGGCTGCACCATAGCGATACATGATCAGCGGGAACGGCAGACACACCAACGTCATAAAGGCCGGAATAGAGGAAGCCCAATGAATTCCAAGACCGTGGTACATTTGCTCGGTGAACAGCGGGAAAACAGCGCCAACAACAGAGCGGAATATGGCGGCCGCTGCGAGGACAGAGGCTGCGAAGATCGTGTAGGAGTCGATGAGATAGTTCATCATAGGCAGAATGACAAGCACGCACCCGAAGCCGAAGGGAGCGGAGAGAATAATGCAGACGGACCAGTGAATGCTAGGGTAATTGGTCCAGGCAAAGGCGAACATGCCGACGGGCAATGCGAGTGCGCCGACGATGGCAGGTGGCAGGCGCGACTCGGCTGTTGCGGTCTTGGACACGGATAACTTCATATACCGCCCATTGTTGTCCCACACCGCGTAGAAGAGTCCAAAGATAATTCCCACCGCAATACCCATGAATGAGAGCCCCCCGATACCCTCGCTCCAGCCACGGTCTTCGTTGAAGACGATCGTCATGGCTGACATGAACATGTAGACAGTGCCGTAAATGATCGCCATGTAGAGCGATGCTACTAACACGATCGGCTCGCTAAAGAGCAAAACCCAGGGCCGGAACAGTGCTCGCTGGAAGACTTCAGAGGCTTTCTTTTTACCCTGGCTCTTCTCCAGGACACTGACGTAGACCTTGCCATCGGCTTTGGATGATTGGCGCGCCCGCTTCTGCAGCAGGATCGGACCGTATGTCTCGGGAATAAAGACCACACCTAGAATGCCGACAACCCCGATGAATATTGTGCACATGCCTTGCACCCATCTCCATCCGACATTTTCAGACACAAATCCACCAATGACCGGACCGAGCACGGGCCCAAGGAACGGGGCGACACAGTATATCGTCAAGGCAAGGCCGCGTTGAGCGGGAGGGAAGAGATCGGTAATTGTACCGCCAGAGTTGACAAGTGGTGAGCCACCAAATGTGCCAGCGAAAAATCGCAGGATCAGCAGTGTGGCGACATTTTGGCTTCCGGCAGATCCTCCGAGGAAGGCTACCATGGCGATGTGGGAGATGATCCAGAGGATCTTTCTTCCATACAACTCGGACCTTAGTGTACAGATTAGGTCCACAGCTAGAAAGAATATGCATGTAATTGACAAGTTAGCAACTCACTAAAGAACACCAACGTCAGATTCGGTCCTTTAGAGTCTTTAATGGGATATAGATCCTCTCACCAATGGTCCCCATACTGCTGGCCCAATTGCAAACCCGAGCACAAAGAGAGAAAGACCGAGAGTAAATACCTCAGTACTAACGTCAAAGGATTCGAAGACTTCATTGGCGGAGACCGAGTATGCGGAGGAAGTCAAGGTGACGGCGAAGACGGAGAAGGTCGCAATGGTCGTGATGAACCATTTTCGAGACGAGGACCAGTTCATAGGATTACCGGGATCATCTTTTTGGAACTCAACCACAAACGGGTCGTCTTCCATACCTTGGCCTTCGTATGCATGGTTTTGCTCGGCTTCGCCCAGGTCGACTGAGGTCTGAAGTTCAGGTTTTGACATCTTCTGCTTGTCTAGAAATAATGATTGGAGCTGCACCAATGCAAGTATTAGGGTTAAAAGAGAGGTTGTAATAAACCAAAGTTGGTGATAGATTCAAGGAAGCCTTTGGGATCCCTGCGATTAAATAGGATCCATGT
Organism: Penicillium hispanicum; assembly: GCF_028827665.1. NCBI lineage: Eukaryota > Fungi > Ascomycota > Eurotiomycetes > Eurotiales > Aspergillaceae > Penicillium > Penicillium hispanicum. The sequence continues at coordinate 1,349,526 of NW_026623197.1, read as the reverse complement.
CGGAGTATAGAGTGTTCTTTCTTGATGCCGTGAGAGGCGGAATGCTCTTCTATTGGCTTTCAGGCAATATGCGGATGCGCTTTCCATTGGTTGAATAGACATAGTGTGTAGGAAACAAGCCAATGGAAAGTCTTCCCGCGATGGATCGACTTTCTGGCGGAACACATCTTGATTGGACAGATGGCCAGGCAAGATCCTATGGTGCTATTAGAAATACCCCCCGGGGCCAACATTCGATCGTGGGAATTTGCGACTTTCCATTATCTTCTCAACCTGCTAAATGATAAATTAGTAGAGCCAAGTTTATGGTAAATTCGGGATGTGATGATGGTTGAAAAACACCAGAACTCACCGGTCAAGCCATTACGAAGGCAGCGGTTAAGAATCTCAGCCGCTTGTGAAGACTGTCGTTCGAGGAAGGCGAAATGCGATGGCGGTCGCCCGGGTATGCTTTCCCAAGCCCTTCTAGTCCATCATAAAATTTTCCATATAAATCGGGCTGATATCTGTCATATCGATAGCATGTGCCCGATGCCAGGAGCGAGGGAAAACGTGCATTTACACTCGCGACTCTGCGAGGAAACAAACTGATCGGAAACTGTCCGCCAGACAAGCACGACCAGTTCACAGTTTGGCTCACCTCCTGGCCTCACCACCAACTTCACCTGCTCACTCGCTTGAGCTTCCTCTCATATCAAAGGGCGAGACGCCCTCGGCACTTGGACCGACCTCAAGACTGCACCACTTGTCTGAACACCAAAAGCAAGAGCCGAATCCAGATCCAGATCAAAGTCGTGTCCACTACACTGCCCATGGACGCTTTGCTGGTCAGGTTGCCACTGCGATAGATCTCGAAGCAGGGATTGTTCCTCCCGCAGCTTCGCACCGGGTCCCTTTCGTGGACGCGCCTTTGTTCGGAGAGATCGACCTGCCGTCCCAATCTTGCCTTCTGCACTTGTCGACTGAACTACCTGCCCGAGATCGTGCTGATAAGCTTATTGATATATACTGGCAGTACATCGACCCCGTGGAGTCTATTTTAGATCGCAAACGCTTCCAGTTGAGATATGAGGCATTGTACTCCGTATCACCTGCATGTTCATCGCTTCGCGCAGACTTCGACAACGAAGTTTGGCTGGGTATCCTCAATGTCGTGTTTGCGCTGGCAGTGCAGAGACTAGAGTCTATTCCATTTCACAAACGGGACGAAGAGGCCAATGGTTATTTTCAACGCGCCTGGGCCCTTCTTCCTCTTGAGTCCATCCTTTGGAAACCTGGATCGCTTGAACTGGTACAACTTCTAATGCTGACCAACCGATACCTTCACTGCACCAGCAATCAACAGAAGACGTGGATGACGGCGGGACTGGCGATCCGAATAGCCCAAAATATGTGTTGCCATTTGTCTGGGCCTTCGGCCAAGGACTCCAGTGAGGACAAAAGGTTGAAACGGAAGGTTTGGGCCAGCTGTGTCGGTCTAGACCGGTATGTCTTATTCCCCTCAGAGTCATGCTGCACTTACTGACTGGCAGTAGATGCGTGTCCTGGTCGCTCGGTAAGACGTCGGCGCTGGCATTGATTCCTTCACCAAGCGGGGGCAGTCGGCAAGAGAATATACAAGGAAAAGCCGATTCCTTGGGACTGGAATTACATGAAATTGGCAATCAGATTCAGCTAGCGCAGCTGCAGACCCAAAATAATCTAGTCACTAATCTGGGATTGCCGCATTTGCATCAACAGGACGAATACCATACCGTGGCCATGAAGCTAGACTCATGTCTCAATGAATGGGAGCATCGGCTTCCCAACGACTGGCAGTTGCAGAACCTCGCATTCGTTACAGACAGGACGTCTCGAGCGGAGCGATACTTGCTTCATCTTCGGTACGTAGTGGCCTCCGTGCGCATGTTCTCCATGATTGGTACTAATAAGGATGTCCCGCCCAGTCTCCTCCATCATCGAATTTTCCTATATAGGCCCATGCTCTCTCGCTTCTACTCCATGAAGCTCGAACCCCAAAAGACACCCACCAGAACCAAAAGTCTAAGTGATCGACTTTTCAGGGAGTGTGCCGGAATGTGTGTTGAAACTGCACAGACGGTCACATCGCTGATCACCAACATACTTGAACCGGATACGCCTATCGGCTTGGTTCCCTGGTGGTATCGAATTTATTATCTCCACATCGCGGGGGCCATCTTCCTCGCAGCCATGATCGGACCAGACCTCTTCACCGAATCGGTTTCACGATCATGGCAGGACCTTTTATCGGCCCTACGCGCACACGAGTACCTTAGTCTGTATGTTCAGCAATGCGTTCAGACCTTTGAGACGCTTTCAGCGAGGATCCTCCAGACACGATGCCTTAATTCCAATGGCAGTGGGAGTACTCCACCTCTAGAGGATCAGTCGGGTTGTTCCTTTGATGAGATGTTTCAAGATATCGGATTTGACTTTGACAACTTTCTTTTCGGAACTGGGGATGCAGTTGAGTGGTTGTTTTAGTACGGAGGTTACCTTGTTCACGGCGCATTTTATACTTGGCGCCCATGAATAAGAATTGTTCAACTATCTATACCTTTTTCTTTCTTTTGATTTGTTCCATTGAAGAATAGGCGGACTGAGGCGTGTTGTGGCTTCCAACCTACAACTTTCTGGGGGCCAAATTGCTGCCTGGTTTCTGCCTAACGGCAGCACACACCTTCGGCATTCCAGCTTTTCCACGCGTCCATTGCGCCCCCGAAAAGTGCATCACGGCCACAATGCACCGCTGGCGCTCATCTGCCCGAATATCATGGCGCTCAGTTCAAACGAGGACTTCTTCCTCAGTGGCATATACTCCTTTGGAGATGCCGGGGTTCAACGTGCCCCTGAATTTTCACCCAGAGGTATGCCTTCTGCGATTCTCCTGACAGTCTCAATCGCTGATGCAGCGGGAAACCTAGGGAAATGTCAATGACATGAGCATCTGCGGCTTTCCAAATGCTTTGGATGCGAATCACTATAATTACGGCTGCTTTAGGTAAGGATCAGCAGTACTTATCCCGACGACTCAGCTTCTGTATTGACATGGACTTCTCTAGCGATCTTACTGTACACAGAGAAATCCTCATGATGCGGGTGATGAACAGCATCACTGATAAGGCTGAGTGGGATCGAAAGGTGTCTTCTGCTATCACAATGACAGCCTCCACGGTGTTTGTCCAATCGCTGACTAGCTGTAGGTCTTCGATGACCAGATTACTGCCAAATGGCGCCATGAAGTTTCCCAAAGCGGTCAGGACGTCACTCCCAAGATGATGGATTGGATTATTAAGGAGTTGCAATGGAAAGCCGGTATCTATCGGAAGACCGGAATGCTCCGAGTCTTCGATATTGGGGTCGTCAAGTCTGACACCGTCATCTCCAATCAAGTGCAGCAGGCTTTGAAAGATGCAGTGATCCCATTGGAAAGCCTCCCAGAGGATCAAAAGGACTTCCATCCAGGATCTGATCAGAAGGTCGTTGATCTAGTGCACCCTTCGCTGTTCCCAGTCATTTACGGCCGCACTCGCGTCCTTCCGGACAGAGTGATAGGTGTTGACGATTGCATAGATAGTATGGGTCAGGGCCAGTTGATTCCTATACCATCAGATGCTGATGCCACTCCTGATATTTTTGAATCTTACGGGTCTCATCGCCTCGCGGTATCGCCGCTCAGCCAACGGTTCCAATGGCTCCCTTGCGACATCGAACTCACGGAGCATTCCAAGTGTCGGATTGTCTCCTACATCAACAATGCTCATCCCGTCAAACATCGGGCTCTATATGGAGTCGTGGAAGATGTGATTGCCAAGGCACTTCCACTATGGAATCAGAGTCTGACCGAAAAGCCCTTTCGCTCAGATCGCATCAAGTTTGTAGAGGTTGAATATGGTGAGAGTTCTGAGCCTGAGCCAATCTATCCCGAAGACGCTGGTGATGACTTCGATGAAGAGGCGTGTTTCGAGCGCTTCGAAGCGTGGGAAGCTTCTCGTCCAATCGTACGTCCTGAACCAGGAGAATTCCAAGCAACCAAGGAAGACGATTGGGATATTGTCAACTTGCAAAAGCAATTTCCGGGCAGAAGACTCCAAGTGATTGTGAAGCTAGCCAATATTGAATTGACCCCCGAGAAGCCGGATTATGAAGGAGGATCCTGGCATATCGAGGGACAGCTGGTGAATATGTCTCTGTCCTTTATAGGAACAGCGCTAATATTACCTAGAACGAGCGTATCTGTGCCACTGCCATTTATTACTACGACAGCGAAAACATCACGGAGAGCGCTCTAGGCTTCCGTCAGCGGGGAATGAGCGACATGAACGACATCAACTATGAACAAGATCGACATGAGTTCCTCCAAGAAGTCTACGGACTTAGGGAGGATGTCGACGGTCGGAACGCTGCGCATATCACGCAAGAGCTTGGAAATGTACTTTGCAAGGAAGGCCGTCTCATCACGTTCCCCAACACACTTCAGCACCGTGTTCTACCGTTCTCGCTGGCTGACCGATCAAAGCCGGGGCATCGCAAAATCCTCGCACTCTTCCTCGTGGTTCCACACAGACGCATTGTCTCGTCCGCTAATGTTCCCCCGCAAAGGGAAGATTGGACTCCGGAAGATCCAGAGCGACAAGACGGGGTGACTGAAGATATACCCAGCTCGCTCATGACCATGGCGGAGGCGAAGGAGCATCGGGTTGCAATCATGGAAGAGCGCGGTCTCCGACACAATCGCCAGAACGAATCGTTCGAGGTGTCCAGTTTTAGTCTCTGCGAACACTAGGAGCTTGGGTAGATGACTTATACTGTGATAGTGAGCGTGGCAACCTTGGAACTACCTATGTATATATTATATTGGGCCCAACCAGCAGCATCTATGTTCCATCTTGGGTCTCCACCGACATATTGAATCGGGGAGGAGACGCTCGACTCCGTGAGATTCAACCATTGAAGACGCTAATGCACCAGTGGATCTTCTCCCCCAATCAGCGACGCCGCGCATCTTCATGCATCGAATCGGCGTCGAAACTATCTTGCGATCAACAAGCAATCTCCTTGATCTAGGCTCAATTATGTGGGCTGCGAGCCTTTGGCCCAATCCTCAACAGGCCGGTTGATTTCTTCTTCAGATCCAACCTGCACGGAGAACAGCTGAAAGCATTCACCCGCGTTCCCAGTGTGGATCCGAGGATCTTCCCAAGCACTTTTCACATTCCCCGAGGAATTTCTCTTCTCCTACCCCAGACCGTGCGCGATCTCGCCTTCCCTTGCGGATCGACTCGATTTTTGCGTCGTATGTTTACGTCGCCCTTTGCCGGAGTGTACAGTACCAAGGTAGCCTCAAGCTTGCGAATCCCACCATGGTTCTAAACAAGGCGCAAGGCGCGAGCCTTCAACGCATGATCGCCGTGCTGGGATCGGTCGCGTTCCTGGTCCAAGGGTACAACCAGGCTGTGATGAATGGCTTCACCACCCTGCCGAATTTCCTGAGTACGATTCCGCAGGTCGACACGGTCAACACCACAGGGGGCCAGAAATCGCACAATTCCACGATCCTAGGTCAGTGACTCATTTTACCGGCTCCCATCTTAAGTACCTATTCACTTATTTACTTACTAATCTCTGCCTGCAGGCCTGGTAGTCGCCATTTTCGAACTTGGTTCTGCAATAGGGGCCCTTTCTTGCCTCGCTGTGGGCGACAGACTGGGTCGTCCTAAGACCATGCTGCTTGCTGGTTGCATCTGTGCCGTGGGGGCAGTAATTCAAGCCACTACTTACTCCCTTGCACAAATACTTGTCGGGAGGATTGTCACCGGTACATCGTCGAAGAAGATTTTTTTTTCCTTCAAGTTTCATTTGGCTAATTTAAGTAAATAGGCATTGGAATGGGCATTTATACGGGCACTATCCCCATGTACGTCAGTGAGACTGCCAGTGCCGAGAAGCGCGGCCAGCTGGTCCTCGTGGAGGGTGTCTTTGCCCTGAGTGGTTTCGTTCTCGCGGCATGGGTCAACTTCGGCATGTATTATACGACAGGCCCCGTGAGCTGGAGATTTCCCATTGCTCTCCAGCTGGTATTTATCATTTTTCTTGTCACCCTGACTCCGTTCCTCCCGGAGTCACCGCGATGGTTGGTCAAGAAGGAGAGACTAGAGGAAGCGACATCTATCATGGCAAGATTGATGGGCCTCCCTGTCGACGATCCACAGGTCGCGAAGGAGATCTCTATTATTCATGCCGCCATTGCCCGGAATGCCGGCCACGGCAACCAGCACTCAGGCAATCCGTTCTCTTTGAACAAACACCGCCATCTCCATCGTCTCATCATTGCGATGACGGTGACCATGTTCACCCAGCTGAGCGGCATCAACGTGGTTACCTTCTATTCGACGTCGATCTTCGAGCAGACTCTCGGGTATGCCGGTACGTACGCTAGAATATTTGCCGCCTGTCTGCAAATTGCCCTGGCCCTCGGCGGATTGACAGCCGTCTTCGTGGTTGATCGATTTGGCCGCCGCCCTCTCATGATGTTCTCCCTGGCATCCATGGTTGTAGGCCAGGCTGCCGTCGCCGGCTTGACCTCGAATCTGAGCAATCACTCAGCTGGCAAAGCAGCTATTTTCTTCTACTTCTGGGCCGACTACACACTCACCATTGGCATGTTCATGATACCGTTCATGTACGGGGCGGAGGTTGCGCCGCCCAACATTCGTCACAAGATCACTGCGTTGGGAGCCACGTCCAGCTGGCTTTTCAATTTCATGGTAGCTGAAGTCACGCCCGTTGCGTTCGCCAACATCAAATGGAGGTATAATATTGTCTACGCCGCTACGAGTGCTGCAGGGTGTGTTTGCATATTTCTTTTCTACCCCGAAACGCGGGGAAGAAGCCTTGAGGAGATCGATGAGATTTTCCTCCAGTCCAAATCGATCTTCGATCCCCCTCGCGTTGCCAAGAGGCTGCCAGTGGGACTTGATTTGCTTGAGAGGATTCAGATATCCGAAGAAAAGGATGACTGTTCCAACCAGGCCTGAACGAGTTAACATTCGATGACATTCCGTGGACTTGTTTGGGATGTGATAGGAAACAAAAGCATTTATATACCAGGGGACTAACGGCGCTCCCCGGACTCCGCCTAACCTGCGGCTTTCAATAAATAGTTAATCTATAATTCATGGATCTGTACATATGAGTCAATAATACTGCAATTTCTTATCTAGGACCTTGAGTAATGTTGACTCGGCTTGCCAGTGCTCTCTTTCGCCCATCTTTCCTTCAAGCAGCGCGCCCCCCCCCCCCCGGGTTGCAGTCGAATCCAGTTGGATCTGTGGAGGATGAAGAATGCTCTGTGCCCCACCACTTTCCTTCGCTGCCTTTGCCTCGATATCCACCAGCTCATTGTCGTGAACACCCACGTATGCGGATATCCCTCCGACTTTGATGAGTGACTTGAATCGGTCTCTCGGGTTCTCCACGCAAGCGGTCTACACCGTCTCATCACTATTGGGAAAATAGGTAAAAATGTCCTGAATACGGATTTGTAAAGCCACGTTGAACAGGAATCATAGATCATTGAAATTCAAAGCCCGTGAATATTCCCCTGAGTTTCGTACGACTGAGCAAAAGTGCATCGAGAGCTATGGCATTGAAATCACCTCCTTTGGCCAAACAGCCTAGTCGTGATAAGGGCAGAAGTAGGTGGCTCTTCCTGTGTTCTCGTGTTTGACAGAAACGAGTTGACTGAACAACAACAACTTGGGATTCAAGAACGAGTAAATTACTTAGGCAAAGAAAAGGCATCAAATCCAATAGAATGAAGCGGCACTTCTACCCTCACGTGGCGTGTTCTGCCTCCGACTGATATTTGGGAATCTTCTCTCCTGCTCGCCATTTATACTGGCTCCCAGGATGGTCGTCAGGAAGACGCCGCGATCCGATATATGCTTCTCGTGCAGTCGCTCCCTCCTGCTCGACCGTCGCCCGGAAAATGCCTCGTCGTCGCAGCTCGGGGAGCAGAAACTCGATGATGTCCTCAAACGTGCCCGGATTGGTGATATGAGCCAGGTTGAATCCATCCACCCCCGAGATCTCAACCCATCTCTCCAACTCATCTGCGACTTTCGTGGGACCCCCGACCACTTTGGCCTGCAGTCCGCCGACGCTGATGTATTCAACGATCCTTCGCTTCGTCCACGGTAGACTCTCCGTGCCTGGCACCGTTGCTGACCATCTCCGAACAATAGACTGCACCCGTGGAGAGTCACTGAAGCGAAAGTCCTCGTCGTCGGAATAGCTGGACAGATCCACGCCAGTCCAGCCACCGAACAGCGCCAGCGCACCCTCGTCGTCCGCATACTGAAGATATTCTTCCCGCTTGGCCGTCGCTTCGTCATCCGTGGCTGCGACTATCACATTGATTCCCACGAGCACCTTCAGATGGTTTGGATCGCGACCCTCTTGTCGAGCGATGTTCCGGATATTGTCAACAGTCCCTCGAGTAGCTTCGGGTGTCTGTCCGCCGATGAAAATCGCTTCGCCGTGCTTGCCGCCAAATCCATTGCCTGCCTCAGAGACACCGGCCTGAAACAAGAATGGCGTCCGCTGAGGTGACGGCTCACAAAAGTGAGGACCGGGGACCTCAAAGTACTTGCCCTTATGATTGATCTCTCGAACGGCGTCGCTGGCGATGTATGTTCCGAGCCGACGATCGGCTACCACCGCATCGTCTCGAAAACTGCCTTCCCATAGCTTATAGAGCACCTCCATATACTCATGTGCGATCGCATATCGCTCATCATGTGGGATCTGCTCTTTCAAGCCGTGGTTTCGAGCCGCGCTATCAAGATACGAGGTGACTATGTTCCATGCCACACGACCTTGGCTGAGATGATCCACTGTCGAGAGCCTCCGGGCGAGCGCATATGGTTTCTCATACGTCAAGCTAGCCGTCACGCCGAAAATAAGGTTCTTCGTCACTGCGGCCATGGCAGGAACAAGGTACAACGGGTCGTTGACGGGAAACTGTGCGCCAGATGCTAGTGCAGGGACAACATTCGCAGGGCCTTTGTACACATCATATGGACCTAAGGTGTCGGCGATGAACATCGCATGGAAATTGGCCTTGTCCAGCAACTGCGCCAGGTCCGTCCAGAAGGACAGTGTCTTGTACTGATCCGTCTTGTTCCGAGGATGCTTCCACAGCCCAGGAGCCAAATGGCCGGGGGTGTTCATCACGAAGGCATTCAGAATAATTTGTTTCCTGCCGCCCGAATCTCCAAGGCTGGCTTCTTGGTTGTTTCTCGTCATCTTGCTCGGCAATTTTCGAGATAGGTGTTCGATCAAACGAGTCTGCTAAGTCGGTTTCTCCGTTTCCACGTCAAGGGTAGGGACCGCCAGTGTTATACCACCACCCGAGTAGGACAAGACTGCTCGGGAATGGTTCTCCATTCGCAATCAATCCCAGCTCGCTATTTTCTGGATCTATGTCGAATATAGTTTCTATCGGCCGATAGAGTATGACATGGATGTTCTAGCGATGGCGTTGTGGAGTAGACGCCGACTTCTGCTGTGCGTGATCGCGCGTCCTTTTCTCGCCATCGCGTCGTGATGGCACGCAATCCTCACAACATAAGCCCCTCACGCTCACCTCTTATTCGTGAAGACAACTTAACTTCCGTCTAGCTTACTATCTTGCCTTTTTACCTTCTTGCAGCCTGATGCCTAGCCCTCTTATCTACATCCATCGCCATTCTTAGCCGTGCCGTGTCACGCAATTGAGCACATGGACGACGTGAGAACATCATCCACACGGCGCTTGAACTATTGCCCTAAACTTTCTCAACGACCCAATTCAGCCAGTCTTGGCATACAGCAGAGTTAGCATCTCAAGGCGCGATGGACCCTGCAGTAAATAAATATTTCGACTATTCCGCCCTTCCGGGAACTGCGGTCTGCCAGTCCAACAACGAGCCACAATGTCCAACACAATTGACACGGCCAAGCTGGCCCTGATCTCTCAGGGTGCAGCCTACGGACTTCTTATTGGCCTTGGAGTCCTGTTCTGCGGTGTTGTTTTAATTGCTGTCAAGGTTCAGAAGGCCTACTTATCTGAAGACTCCGGCAAGTCGGAGATGTTCATGGTTGCCAATCGATCCGTCGGAACAGGTTTGACAGCTTCAGCTGTCTTCTCATCATGGATGTGGATCAACGAGACAGTACTGGCGGCAGCTATGTGCTACAATTATGGATTGGCGGTTCCTCTGGTATGTCGAGTCTTTCACTATGGCATTATCAACCATCCAGCGTGACTGACAATATCAAAATAGTGGTGGGGCTCCGGTCTCTGCTTCCAAATTGCTCTGATGGCTGCCCTTGGAGTCATGGCAAAGATTCGGGTCCCATACGCCCACACATCCTTGGAGATTGTTCGTATGCGATATGGCAGGATTGGACATCTTGTTTTTATTGTGCTGAACCTGGTGAACAATGTTTTCGGGTGTGCCTCCATGATCATGACTGGCTCGCAGCTGATCTATGGTGTCTCTGGGATGAACTTCGTCGCCGCCACAATCCTCATCCCGCTAGGAGGTAAGTTCTACGCGATCCGAAATACCCCCGGACAGGCTTTTTAACTCCCTACAGTCGTTCTTTATACTGCGGTTGGCGGATTGAAGGCCACCTTTCTCACGGACTTTCTGCACACAGCCATTGCCTTGATCTTGATCATATACTTTACTATTGCAGTCCTGACCAACTCTTCGGTTGGCGGGTTAAGTGGCCTATATGACAAAGTGGCTGCTACTGCTGGCGAGAACTATGTCTCAGGCAATTACGCCGGATCACTGCTCACATTCAAGTCAAAGGGCGCCATCATTTGGGGATTGATTCTCAAGTTCGGGAACTTGGCCCTTGTTGTTATGGTAAGGCTCGAGCATCAGTTACCCATCACCAGTCTTTCCGATCGTATCTAATATCCATCATCCAGGATACTGCATTCTGGCAAAAGTCCTTCGCAACAGAAGTTAAATCCACCGTGCCTGGCTATAACATCGCCGCGCTAGCAGTGTTCGGTATACCGTGGGGACTTGGAACCGTCATCGGGTTGACAGCCCGAGCGATCCATAACACGCCCATCTTCCCAACTTACCCTGGCGAACTCACCTCCACGGAAGTCAGCATGGGCATGGTCATGCCATATACTCTCAAAGCACTCATCGGCGACAAGGCAATTGTTGGCTTCTTTTTCCTACTCTTCATGGCTCTCACCAGCACGGTGTCTTCATCCATGATTGCGGTCAGCAGCATTCTATCGTACGATCTCTATAAGACATACCTTAATCCCACGGTGACCGACAAGAAGCTCGTGCGAGTGAGCCACCTGACTGTGGTGATTCACGGTGTGTTCATCACGGGTATCTCGATCGCCATGAACTACGGAGGTGCCAACATGACCTGGATCAATTACCTCCGGCCAATCATCTCATGTCCCGGCATCATCCCGCTTATATTGACCTTATTTTGGTCCCGTCAGACCCGCACGGCCGCAATTGTATCGCCAATTCTTGGATTCTTCAGCGGTCTTGCTGTTTGGCTGGCAAGCGCCAAGTCGATGTACGGCGCTATCAACATCGAGACCACATCAAACGAATACCCGGCTCTCTACGCAGCGATCGCGTCTTGCTTCTCACCTGCTCTGTACTCGGTCATTCTGTCACTCTATAAGCCTTACAAATTCGACTGGAGGGAGTTCCTGCGCATTGAGCTGGCTGACGAAGCCCAGCTCCACGCAGCATCAGACACCAGCACCCTCAACGATAGCAGCGAGGAAGAACAGCCGAAAGACTCCAAAGATGCTTCCAGCGTCACCAAAGCAACTCCTGGCAGCCCACCTTCGGAGGGAACCGACAACGATCTCGAGCGCACTGGAGTAGTAAGCGAGAAAAACCAGGAGTCCGCGCAAGCAGCCCTGTCCAGCGCGCGTCCCAGCCTCGACGATATCCAACATCCTTTCGATGAGCCAACACTCAAAGAGCTGCACCGATGGCTCAAGATTGCAGTGGTCACATTCGTGGTTCTTGTCTTGGTCACATTTGTCGCTTGGCCGATGCCGCTGTATCGCGACTACATCTTTACAAAGTCATTCTTCTCCGGGTGGACGACCGTCGCCATTATCTGGCAGTTTGCTGCATTTGGTGCGGTGGTGATCTTCCCACTTTATGATGGGAGACACGCGATCGCGACAGGCGTAAGGGGCGTGTGGAATTCCTCCCGGGAGTACGTTTCTCGAAAAGGAAGGGCATAGACAGAATCAGAATAGAATTGATGTCCAAGCGTCAGAAAATGGAATTGAATATTCTTTTCTCTAAAATACAAGTTTGTTACAAAAGTCCTAAGGGTCATGAATAGTCACGAACTCGTGGTTGCGCGTTCTGGGAGTTCTATAGACTCGTCTCGGATGCTAAGCTGCACAGTTTTCACAATGTGAAGCCCTCCGCTAGCTTCAGCTGGGTCAATTATCGGATCTTCTTCCCGTTCCCATCCCCTCAATTGCTCACCACGCGTAGATGCGTTGGATCCGATCTTGGTAGACACTGTGTTCTCCGAGCCAAAATTAATCGACTTCGACTTGCCCGACCTCGATCGAGACTTCGATGCCGACGTGCCCTCTGTGTATGAAATTCCGTTCTCGTCCACATAGGCGGCAACAAAAGTTTTGATGAACGCCGTTACGAGGCAGATGACGCTCAGCGCGAGGTATATCTCGGTAGCGACAGTTGCGTAGGATCCAGTGAGGGTCGGGTAGTTTGAATCGATCTGAGCCTTCGTGAAGTAGAGACGAACTCCTGCCAGGGGTACGAGTCTATTGATTGATATGGGTCAGTGGACAAAACTAATACAGCATCTTAGGATGAAACTCACAGAATCCGACTCTCCAGAGCCATGAACACCAACAGCTTCTTTGCTGCTGATATCCTGACATTTTGAATCGCAAGCCCCGAGTAAAGAAACAGTAGGACTTCCGTCACAACGTCAATGGCTGTGATGGCTTGCCATCGTGGGAACTATACGGCATTCAGTGTTCTGATACCAAGCATATCCCACACATGCAAGGTCTTACCAAGGTGGAACACTGGGCAGCACTGATATCATGCCACGGGTCATGGCTGCAGCGAATCGCAAGTAGAATCACAGATAGCAGGATCCAAATGATAGTGCTTCCAAATATCGCGCGGATGAACCGAAGATTTATGGTTGAAAAAAGCGTCTGATAAAATAAGCAGGTAGTGAGCTTAGAGAAGCCCAGCACAAATATGGAAAGAATGTCGGCAGTGTATGTCATCTATTCCAAGATCCCATTAGGATTTCCTAAATAAGGAGCAACGGCCGGGTCAAACTTGCCTTGAGCATTCGCTCGTCTCTGTCCGTAGATGCCTCTATCCGAGTTCCCCAGCCATAATGAACCTCGCCGAGCACTACCGATGCTTGGGCAAAGGACATGGCCTGATACATGGTCAGTCAACAAAAAAGATATCGCCTCTCGGCGGCGCGGACATTTTACCTACCACGAGTACGCCAAATACGTAGTCATCTCGTTGCATACTAGGCCTATGCCTGTTGTATGATGCGAAAATACGTGCTGTGAGAGCAGCCAGCACCAGAACCAAATAGAACGCGGTGATCACAACGATCAGTCCGCTATGATTGTTGTCGTTGTCCGTCGTCAGTGGAGGGCTTACCCCGGAGGGGAGCGCCGCCGCAGAGGTCGACATGGCGGGCTAAAGACAGGCATAGACGTGAACAAGACATCAGGATAATGCCTCATTTCATATGAGGGCGTAGACCAGCATCGGGCGCCTGAGCTGTATTTTTTCTTTTTTTCCCTCTTCTTGACGAAGGGGGTGGGGGGGCATTGAATCAGAGCTGTGAATTATTACTAGGCTTTTCGAACGACCAGGGCCAAAAGTCAAAATGGGCATTTGGTGCTCGTCAGGCCACTAAAATCGCGAACCACGCTGACGCAAGGATACTATTTGGCGGTGGATGGCCAGGGTATGTGGCGATCATACCTTACTCAGGATGGCCGAGGGCTCGGCAGTTGCAATGTACAGGGATCGAGTCGAGCCTGCGCCGGCCAGCTGGCCGGCTGCCTTTCCACCCTAGGGACCGCGCAGTGGGGGCAAGCGATGGTTATCATAAGAGATAGTGTAAATCCATTTCCATACTGGGTTCTGTGAAGGTTTGAGGTAGTCAAACATCCTCCCAGGTCTATCTGGAAAGATTAAATAAGGGGCTGGGTCAACTGCGACACTTCTCGCGAATGTCCAGGTAGCTTGGCTCATATATAAGAGACTCGAGGCTCTAACAACCTTCGCGTTCGAGATCTTATCCAGCGGCTAGTTCACGGGTACCACATACGCTTGATATCCTTGTGAAGATTACCAACTTCTGTCGCATTGCTTACTGTTGCACATTCCCCACATGGTCGCTGCACGATGGAATGGACCCATGCGACGTGGACCTAGAGTCGCAGATCTAAAGTCTTGAGAAGCATGTAAGATGGCCTTGGCCCCGATCACTTTCTACAATGGTTTGCTGTTTTCGCCTCCTCGCATGTCACCGTCACTGCACCTAGGGTCCTCCCCAGACCAGGGTGCCCCCCCGATGTGGAATATAAGCGTAAGGCGGGCCGGCGGGCACGCGGGTGGCGGCGCGGGCCCCGGCTTGGGAGGCCCCACCCACCCAAACTCGGGCCTCGTGGAGGGCTGGTCGCCGGGCATGCGAGCGTGGTATTCCAGGTGTATTCCGAAAAGTTTAATATCTTACTAGCTGGGGTCTTGGCCGGTAGACTCGACCCGTGGAGTTTCTCTTTTCTCTTTCTCTTCTCCTCCCTCTCTTCTATAGACAGGCCCTTACTACTCAGTCCTGATGCAGGGGCCTCTGAAAGCACCAAGCCCACGGGCGGTGGACATGGAGCTCCAGCCAGGGGGTCTCGATGCGCCTCAATACAAACCGGCGGCCATCTTGGATGATAATGACATGCATCGAATGGGAAAGGTCCAGGAGTTGAAGGTATGTCTATTTACCCAACCTATATCGGTGCGATTCTGACGGTCGCGATTCGCAACAGAGAAATCTACGACCGCTGGCGGCGTTGAGTTTTGCTTCAGTCCTGCAAGCCACCTGGGAGTTTATTTTAATGTAGGCTGACCCCGCTGTTACCTCGTCCGGGGATGTCTTGTTTCTCTGACTCGTGGGTGCTTTGGTTTTAGATCTAACTCTGACGGTTTGGAGAATGGAGGCCTCCCTGGCATGTTCTGGTCCTATGTTTGGACTTTCGTCGGGTTTGGATTCATCATCGCCTCTCTTTCTGAAATGGCCTCAATGGCACCAACCTCGGGCGGGCAATATCATTGGGTCTCGGAGTTCTCTTCACCTCGTTGGCAAAAGTTCCTCAGCTATATTACAGGTGATACACTGCCTTACCCAGTCATTAGTTGCCTCACTAATTGGTTCTATGCGCAGGCTGGATGTCAGTGTTGGCATGGCAGGCGGGCGCCGCCTCTGGCTCATTCCTCACTGGTACCATTATCCAAGGACTGATCAGCGTCCGAGATCCGGCTTACGAGCCTCAGAACTGGCAGGGTACTCTATTCGTCTTTGCGATGGTTCTCGTCATCTATATTTTCAATGTCTACGCAGCCGATCTAATGCCCGTCCTGAACAATCTCTTGATGATTCTCCACGTGCTATCATGGGCCGTCATCTTGATCGTTTTGTGGGCAATGGCTCCTCATCGCACTGCCAAAGCGGTTTTTGTAACGGCATGGCAGAATGATGGTGGCTGGTCCACTATGGGCTTGAGTGTGATGATCGGTCAGATCTCAGCAATCTACGGCTCTTTGAGTATGTGCAACGTCTAACTTCTAAGCGCCCTCTAATTCACCATATCAAAAATGCTCATAAGAGTCACAGGTTCCGATGCAACAGCCCACATGTCCGAGGAGGTGAAAGATGCCGGTCGAAATGTGCCCATTGCGATCGCCTGGGGATATTTCAGCAATGGCATCATGGCCACCATTATTTTGATCGCATATCTCTTTGCCACGCCGTCCGTCGAAGACTCTCTCAAAGACGTCACTGGCTTTCCCTTCCTCTACGTCTTCAAACAAGCAACGTCGACAGCCGGAGTCAATGGGTTGACAGCGATCATTCTGTTGCCCGTAATTTTCAGCAACATCATGTTCAACGCCTCGACCTCTCGCCAGACATTCGCCTTTGCGCGTGATAAGGGTCTTCCCTTTGCTCGATGGATTGGAAAGGTAAATGAGAAGCGCCAGATCCCTGTGAACGCAATTGCCTTGTCCTGTATCATCAGCTGCGCACTCTCCCTCATCAATATCGGCTCCGATACGGCATTCAATGCCATTATCTCTCTCAATGTGGCCGCACTGATGTACACATACATCATTTCGATCAGTTGCGTTATCTACCGAAAAGTTTGGCATCCGAACAGTCTCCCCCCTCGCCGGTGGGATATGGGACGGTGGGGTTTAGCCGTCAACATCATTGCGCTCTTCTATTCTTGCTTTGCCCTTTTCTGGGCATTATGGCCTAGTGATGTCTCGGTCACGCTGGATAATTTCAACTGGAGTGTGGTTATGTTTGGAGGTGTATTCATAATTAGTCTGGTGATGTATGTGATTAAGGGACGAAAAGAATATTCAGGGCCGGCCGTGATAGTTCAGCAATGATCGGTCGATTGCGGTTTCGTGGACTGTACAAACTCATATATTTTGCAGATGAATACCAATGCAATGAAAAGTACGACAGTATTCAGATTTTTGAGACGTCCCAGACCGCGAAGAGTTATGGACTATCTCCAGGGTACGCAGTGCTGAGACGGTGTAAGGTTCCTTTCTTTTCATCGATTTGTGAAAGATCTTGTTGCTTTTTCTTGTATTTCCGCTGCGTCATGTTTCGCTTGTTCGCCAGTGCTTGTCTATTCCAATTTGAATTGAGAAAGTAGGTATATTTGGATTAGTACAGTATGTACCGCTTCGTTAGTAAAGCACCTTCGTAGATTCTTAGGTGCAGGCTCATTCGATATAAGGCCTTTCCAGCCGGACGTTGATATGCAGTGATAGAGAGGTGGGGTTGGGGCTGGTGTGGAAGCCAATTTGCCTTTGCACACCAGGTATGCGATGCAATATGGACGTGTCGACAATCAAGGTCACCCTCGATGTCTCGTTGGACTGAAGCCCGAGAGCAATATTGTCAGGTCACCGGGCAGGCTTCCTATAGCTTTTCCGGTGCGTCTGTGGGAAGGATTGAGAGAGCAAAAGAAATAAATTCCAAGCTCCATGGAACCGATCAAGTAAAATCGTCACTCATCATGAGCTTGGTGTCAAATTTTGTTCAAAATGTTGCATCATTCATGCGGCGAGTGACCAGATTGGATCCACTGCAACAGCTGCGTGAGGCGATAATAAGTAGTGAGGGGTCAATGAAAGATAAATCAGACCATCCAAACGGTTGCTGGCCTCATCCTGAAAGCGGATCGGTATTCACAGAGTAGTGTGGCGAATCAGAATCAGACCGAAGCAAGCCTAATCCTCAACTGGTATCATCCAGCAGGTTCTGGGGTGACCAATACTCTTTCTCGGGGCCTTGGGTATCCACCCAGACGAGGCCATCGGCAAGTAAATCGTCAATCACCGTCTGTGCTCGAGCCTTTTCCCAATTGAGGTTGAGTCGTAGCATTGAAACACTAACGAAGCCAAGAACTTGAATGACTTCAAGAACCGTGGCTTGGTCGGTGTTAAGTTCCTTTGGTATAGATCGGATATATTGCTTGCTACCAACGTGGACGATTGAGAACCCTGAACCGAGAGGCTCAAGAGATCGAACAGCGCGAAGAATGTCATCTCTGTAAATGGGTGATTTTGTGTAAGCAAGACTTTGAATTCGACTTTACGTGATAAAGGGACGAGGGCAACATACTCCGAGACCTCCAGTCCGCTTCCAATGGCTTTCCCCTTTCCCACACGCTTGCGGCATTCCTCAACACCGATGAGCCCTCCGTTCTCATTCCTAGTTTCTCGGCACAATTCGACGACTCGGACAGCAACTTCGAAGTAGAAGTCGTTCATGTCCCCACCTAAGATCTGGGTCCAGAAACTGCCCCCTTCGCCCAGTCCGCGGCGACCATTCTTGCCTTTGATGTTGCTAGCAGCGAGCGGATCTACACCAATGGTATTGCACATGCGCGCAAACTCTGCTCGGAAAGTCGGGTTGGACTTGATAGTAGAACTGTGCTCCAGCGCGAAGGTGTGGAGTAGTGACTGGAAGACGGAGAGTTGCGTTTGGAGGGAGGCCAGATGGGTGGAGCGCAGGTTGGCGCCATGAGTCGCATAGGACTGGGTTGCCTGGTTGCGATTAGCAAAGGCCCCAAGGCCAACCCCGCGACGCGACATGATGGTATATAGAGCTAAGGAGTAAGCACGCACAGCAGACGAAGAGATTCCCCGCGCGGAAGGGGGGACCCGTGGATGAAGTCATCCGATGAGCGGCAGCCCTAATCAGGTGGTGATAAGGGCTTCAACGTCCATAACGAGCCTAGCGTGGAGAGAACGGAATACCGTTCCAATACGGTTTAGCGCCGGCCCGGCACCCACACAAGCGATTTCTTCTTTTCTCGCGCTTTTCTTCCGCTCGAACTTTTCCCTCGACAACCCTCGCCGACCAGCCAACATCGCCGGACCTTCGCAATGGCCCCTACCACCACGTATGCTTCCCTATTCCCCTTCTGACTGATTCAATCTTTCGAGATTGTAAGGTTGCAGGTATAGTCGTCCTTCTCGCTGGAGATGCTACGGCCTCGGCATCGTCGATGGCCGCGGAGCACCAGCTCGATCCTTCCTGCGCCCTCTTCCGGCTCGAATAATCTTGGATATGCATTGGCGTTTCAACGAGTATCGCCGGCACAGAGGAGGGGTACGGAGTCTTGAGGTTGAAGGCAAACCCATGTCTTCTCCTCCAAAGCTATTGTTGTACAGCTATCGTGATCCAGTGCATTTGATGCGGCAAAAGCAGTCACTGCAATCGGAGCGAAAAGCGTCAACACATATTTCCTGGACATTTGTCCGGGGTGTTGTCGGATGAGGATAAACATGGCATTTTTGCGGGTGGTCAGAAGAAGTTTGTTCTTGCAACCCTTGAGCTGAAACATTGCACAAGATGTATCGAGAAGCCACAATTCGGCCATGAAACCCCAGTGCTTTGGTCCTCACTGACTAAAGTCATTTCGTCGAGTTTTTGTTTTACTTTTGCCTTCAGTCAGAGAATGTGGCGCTATATGCTGCAATTCTTGCACTCGGCGAATTGTTTTGATGTCGTTGTGTCTCGTGCGGACAGACTATACTGACCTTATCAGCTCCATCCCCACCAAGGACCAGGTCCTCGTCCCCGAGACCCTCCTGAAGAAGCGCAAGAGCCAGGAGCAGGCTCGCGCTGAGCGCCGTGCTGAGGCCGAGAAGAAGAAGCAGGTTGGTACCCTTATTTGTTACTATATTCCCTCTTCCCTTTCCAACTACATGATGACAACACCAACCACGCGACTAGACCAAAAGGTCAATGCTGTCGCATCGTTAACCATCTTTCGGGGCTGATACATTGTTGATGCCACCTGCACGTTTATGTCATGAGCATCAAGGTGAATCTCATGCTAACTCAAAGATTCATCCAGGCCAACAAGGAGAAGCGTGGTGTTATCTTCAAGCGCGCTGAGTCCTACGTCAAGGAGTACCGCGATGCCGAGCGTGAGAAGATCCGCCTGGCCCGCGCTGCCCGCCAGGAGGGCAACTTCTACGTTGACGATGAGCCCAAGCTGGTCTTCGTTGTCCGTATCAAGGGGTATGTCCACCATGATATCGCCCGTACTCAAGCGCAATCACTAACTCCATGCGTAGTATCAACAAGATTGCTCCCAAGCCCCGCAAGATCCTCCAGCTGCTCCGTCTGCTGCAGATCAACAGCGGTACCTTCATCCGCCTGACCAAGGCCACCCAGGAGATGTTGACCATCGTCAACCCCTACATTGCCTACGGTTACCCCAACCTGAAGTCCGTCCGCGAGCTCCTGTACAAGCGTGGCTACGGCAAGGTTGACAAGCAGCGTGTTGCTCTGACCGACAACCAGCTGATCGAGGAGCACCTCGGCAAGTACGGCATTGTCTGCATGGAGGACCTGATTCACGAGATCTACACTGTTGGCCCCAACTTCAAGCAGGCCAACAACTTCCTGTGGCCCTTCAAGCTGTCCAACCCCAACGGTGGCTTCCACGCCCGCAAGTTCAAGCACTTCATCCAGGGTGGTGACACCGGTAACCGTGAGGAGAACATCAACGGTCTCATCCGCCAGATGAACTAGATGTAGTCCGCTCTCCACGGGGTGTAGGTGCCAACAAAAAAATGAAGTTCATCTTCAGTAAAAATTCTCTTCACGACGTTCTGTCACGGGTTGTTTTTAGCAGACCGGCTGTGTGTATCTTCTGTCAATTAGCGATACTGGTCTGGGATTTCCGTTAATGCATTGCTTCAGACAACCCGCAATCGCATGTCCATGCCTTGTAGACGTAAAGATTTATAGCGTATTCAAGTAGGACATTTGAATGCCCAGGTGGTTGTCTTTTCTTGTTTCAAAGTGTGAGTTGTAGAATTTCGACCGCTTGGTAATCGTGCTCTCCCGAGTTCAACCCCTCAAGACAACCACCGTCCTGCCACGCAATAAGTAGATAGCCTATCATGAGTATAACCCCCGAGCATAAGAGATCTCTCGTTCGTGGATGAAAAGCGCAATGGCATTTCAATGTATTGGCTAGACAAACAAATTAAAAGGGAATATTGGTGAACCTCGACTGTTTCCTCCACACATATATATTGAGCCTGATGCAGGGTAACCAGTGAGAGCCAGTCTACCAAGGACCCCAAATCGCGACGCACGATGTGAAAATATGTTTTTCGTACGCTGTAGGCTGGATTTTTGTAACATGTCTTTGTGGACAGCCAAAAGTGGAATCCATCTCATGCCCAAGCCCTTAAGGTGGATGAAGGATAGCCACAACGGGTTTCTCCTTGCCGGGACCTGATGCACGCCCAGCTATGTGGCAACAAGCGAGAGATACCACCACTTGAGTACAGGACATCATGCCCGGCTTGGCTCGTTCGGCTAGACTGCAAGGTTGGACAACTGGTCCAGTGTTTGGTGTTATATGCCAGTCTGCCGGACCACGCCAGGCTGAACAACACCGATTCCTCCAATTAGCCATCAGCCATCTTGCACCTCTACAAAATCTTACGAGTAAAAACGAAGAAATTTCTAACCATTTATATTCATTCATTTTGAGTCATCCAACGGACACGAGGGATTCTACTCGCGTTCGGAAACGGCATGAGAAAGAACGGGAAAACCATGACAAGGCAGCAAAGGTGGAAAGGGGGCGAGAGGGCGAGAGATGAGGTGGAATAAAAGAAAAGAAAAGAAGAGAGGAAAGGCATGCCATTACATCAGAAAACATTTAAGCCTTGATTGCACCGCCCAATGCGCCACCGCTGAATTGCTGACCACCAGGTCTCCGGCCCTGCTGGCCGCCCGGCAGCCGTGGGCCACCGCGAGCCTGGCCACCACCACGACCACCGCGGCCACCGCGGGCACCAGGGCCCTGCTCACGCTGGAAGGCATTGGCCATGCCTTGGGTGCGCTGCTCGAGGGTCTTCTCGTTGGACTCGAGGAGACCCATGGACTTGTCGGCGAGAGTGACAATCTGGGATTGGAGACGGGAGAGCTCGACGCCCTTGCGGAAGACGATGGCGTCGTTGACCTGGTCCAGCGCGGCGGCCAGCTCCTCGTGGGAGATCATGCGGCTGATGATCGCGGCAATCTTCTTGGCAGGCAGCTCGAACATGTCGGCCAGCGAGGAGATGGAGAGGCTGTCGTAGAAGGGGGCGTAGGTGAAGAGATAGGTGCGCAGACCCTCCTCCTGAGTCTGCTGGGACAGCATCTCCTTGATCTTCTCGGGCTGGGGCATCAGATCCCAAATCTTGATCGAGGCCAACATGGAAGCGGCCTTCTTCCAGTCCCCAGCGGCGAGGAACTTGGCGCTCATGATGACACCGTCGCGGGTGTTCTCCGGAGGACCGGTGAATACCTGGCGCTCGTTGTAGTCGAGCATGCGGCGGAAGGTCTTGGAGATCATCCGGCGGCGCACCTCAGGAGCGGAGGAGGTCTGAGCCATGAGGGGCACCTCGAGGAACATACTCGAGGTCAGGTAGATACACTCAAGCAGCTCGAGGTTAATGTGCATGTGGAAGGGCAACTGGCGCTGGCGCTCCAGACGCTCCTGCTCCGGGGAAACGGTCGAGTAACGCTGGAGAATGATACCCTGGGCGAGGAGCTCCTTTTGCCGACCGCTACCACAGATATCACCCAAAGTATTCTGGGCCTCGTAGATGAGACCAGCACGGAAGGCACATAGACCAATCTGAACAAGGGTGCGGTTGAAGAGGATCTGGGTGCTGACGTCGAAGTTGGAGATGTTTTCGGACAGATGCGACATGAGCATCAGGTCACGGGAGCGGTAGTATTGGTCGTGCAGAGCAAGGAAGTAAATTTGACACAGCATGGAGCGGGCACGAATGATACCGTCGCTGTTCTGGAACAGGTAGTTGCAGAGGGTCTGGATCAGGACAGGCACATCGCCAGCCTGGGCACGGGGAGTGACGGCAGATTCGAGATTTGGGGGCAGCGCCTTCCATGTGGCATCCTCCAAGATCGAGACAACCTGGGAGGGCTTGAAGTAGACGTGCTCCAATCGTCGAATCACCACTCGGTTCACGCTGTCTTGCCGGGTGTCGTTCTTGTCGCCAGTGTTCAGGCTCTCCACGTAAAGCTGGGTGCGAGCAATGTTGTTGTAAAGCTGCTGCTCGTCACTGAGGCGCTCAATATACTCAGCAGTGTGAGGATCGATTTGCTGCAGGGAGCGGGTGAGCTCGTCATCGAGACGCTCAATGTATGAGACAAGACTGCCCGGGACGTAGAAAGTCTCGTTGTCCGCAACCTGGGGCTGCTTCTCATCATCCTCCCACTCATCGGCACCCTCGCTCACAATGAAGTTGCGGTGCTTCTCCAGGACAGACAAAAGAGTGCCAAACTCTTGGTCGGCCAGCTTCCACTGGTCGGGACTCATATAGTTGGCGGAGGAGGCTGTGAGGTCAAAGCGGGTTGAGATAAGGGTGAGGTAGACGCGGATACGCTGATAGGGGGTCTGGGAGACCTCAAGGAGCTTCTCCATGGTGCGGATCTGCTCGGCGCGGTCGGTGTTCTTCTTTCCGCGCGACTCGACAATGACACGCAGGTGCTTCAGGATGCTCTCGGGAGTGTACTGCAGAGCCTTGCCGCCGCGGCCAACGGTGGCGAAGCCGTCATCGTCAATGGGAGCAGCTGCGGCCGCAGCAAAGTTCTGAATCTTCTCAACCTTCGTGGGCTTCGGAACGGGAGCAGGAGCGGGCTTCTCGGCTTCTTCTTCGCTCTCCATGAAATCGTCCTTGGCGGCGCGG
This sequence comes from Penicillium hispanicum, assembly GCF_028827665.1. NCBI lineage: Eukaryota > Fungi > Ascomycota > Eurotiomycetes > Eurotiales > Aspergillaceae > Penicillium > Penicillium hispanicum. The sequence continues at coordinate 1,325,890 of NW_026623197.1, read as the reverse complement.
TACTTCTCGATCTGAACGGCATAGTCCTTGTTGTTCTTCTTGATACGCTGCTTGACGGCATTGAATCCCTTCTGATTGCTGGCGTTCATCTTCTTGTTGGAGGACTTCTGCTTGGTGACGGTCTCGTTGACCAAGTCCTCGAGATCGGCGACAGCCTTGATGTAGACCTTAGGGGTCGGGCCCGACTGGGCAATCTTGACGATCTGGCGGTTCAAACTGTCGAACTCTGCGATGCCCTACGTCAGTCCCGACTGTGTACTCCAAAAGGCTTCCTCCGGTCCTCCGCATTTGCCACCGCCAGCTGAGGACGCGATGCGATCGAGTAGACTCACCTGTAGCGATAACAGCCCAATCACCAATCTTCTCCGCATTCTCGATCAGACGGATCGTGTTCTCCAGGCCCTCCAGCCGCTTGTCCTTCGCACTCTTGACGATTGTGACTTTTTCCTCATCCTCGCTCTCCTCGCTGTCGGAGTCATCCCGCAAGAAGTTGGCAGCACCGCCGCGAGCCTCCTTCTCATCGTCAGAGTCGTCACCGCCGGACTCGGTACCGGAGGAGTCGTCGTCGGTGGATTCCTCGGCGTCGGTCTCCTCTTCCCCCTCGGAGTGGTCATAGACATCCTCCTCCTCATCCGAGGAGCTGGACTCGCTGTCGCTACCGCCGCGGTAGAAGAATCGTGACATCGTTGCGGGTCAAGACGAAAAATCCGAGTGCACGAGGGCGTAAAGGCAGATCCGTCAAAAGTTGGATGGAGTTGGACGGCGGATGAGAGCCACACACGAAATTTAAGCGAGGGGTTGACTATACCAGATCAGGATTAGTGCCACCACGTATCGACGGGTTCGATTGGACTCTCCTATACTTCCACAGCAAGAACAAAGAATGAGAATGAGACTAGCAGGGAAAAAGAAAGGGAGATATGGTATGTTCGATGTGGGCTTCTCTTTTCCCCTCCTGAGTCACCAAAGATATAAGAAGACTTGGACAACTGTATCTAAGTACAGATCCACCAGGGAAAATAGATCCAGAACCTCCCTAAGCAACTTCCCCAGGACGAGTATTCGGGCTTACTGAGACAGGCAAAGGGGAGGGATGTGTTCGTTCTTTCATACTCCAGGCTATGCCGAAAGAAGGAGACGGCACGGAAAAGAAAGGGACAGGATAATCATGGCGGCCGCTCAGATAGAACGGTCGCGTTACACGTTTGCGAGACAGGTACGATAGAATCACAATCTAGCAAGACACAAGAATCGAGAAAAGTGGCAATGCGATCAAGACCCTCAAAGGGTCACACTACTCTCAGATTCCCCCGGCACAATGATGGTGAGCGAGTAAAGCGACCATGGGGGATCGACACAAGGCTACGGAAGGCAGGTCTCGAACCTGCCTTCTCAACCATGTCTGCAAGCCCATACGTGTGAGTTACTGGAGGATCCTTGGGGGGGTTGGGTCTGAGTAGTGACTCAGAGCAAGGAAAACCAGCTGTCAGGTGGAAGGCGGGCTGGCAGGATCGGAGTGGATCGAGATCGGGTCGAGCATATCGGGCAAAATTCCATGTATGAACCGGATGCTGCAGGCCACAAAGGAACACTCCGTTAGAGAAGATGCACGCACCAGGCGTATGTACTCGGCTGCGTTGAGGGGAAAAGACGATCAGAATACCGAACTCCAAGGCACGCTCGGAGAAACCCACATGAATCGCGGGTACACCGGGTGCCTTGAATGCCTTTTTTAGTGCCACTGATTTTGGCCCATGTAGCTCTCACCCAGGACTCCATCCTCAAGAGTGCGAATGAAATCTCGGTTTCGCTGGGTAGCACCAGCACGGCTTGCGCGACGGCGTTGATTGGAATTTGTGTCCACATATCCGTCGGGAGGTGGGGGATAGTATGCAGGGCTGGGTTGCAGGCGGATAGGAGCGTTGGGGTCCAGGTGGCTCGCCACACGCTGGATCGTCGGCGGAATTCCCCCTCCCTGGGGATCCATAGTAGATGCACGTTGACGACCTGCCCTGGTCGTTGCTTGCGCATACAGGCTCTGCGATGGAGCATACTGCGACTGAGGCATCTGGCCTGGCACCAGACCCATCTGGGGGCCATAGCCCGGCGGCTGAGTCGGGTACGGCGGCGGCGCACCTTGTTGAAACATGCCATTGTACATAGGCGGGGCCTGTGCATGCGCCGGACTATGATATTGGTTCATCTGCATGTTGTATGCGGACTGGGCATGTGCTGCTTGGGCTGCCCTTTGCTTGCTCGCAGCCTCAGCCTGCTGTTGCTGCTGAACGCCCGGGGCAACCGTCTTATTGAGAGACGAGTACTTCAGGTTCATTGGTGGCATGAAGGGGCCAGTGAACTTCTGCTGGGTGATGAATGGATGCAGTTTGGCTTGCTGGGGCGACCATCGCTCAAGAGGATTGATCGCCAATAGACCTCGCACAAAATCGATGAATGCGACTCGATTATTCAATTCTGATGACGAAGAAGCTTAGTTGGAGAATTTTGGAGATTAGAGAGTCAGAAATCTTACCTCGCTCAATCTCTGCTTGCTTCATGTTCTTTCTCGGCATGGGGTAGCTGCGGATGATCTCCTCCAATGTCGAGGCAGAGAAGTACTTCTTGCTGGGTTGTTCTTTGGTGTTATGCTCTCGCGAATACTGCTCCAGACCCTTGAGACGGTATGTCTTTCGCCCAAATTCATCCTGTGTTTTCTCGAAGAACTCGCCCGATTGTTTCCCCATCTCCAACATCCAGGTTTGGGGCAAACCCAGCATTTCCACAATACGACAAACCTGATTGTATTCCGAGGAACCGGGGAAAAGGGGCAGACCTAGGAAGAGCTCAACGACGATACATCCAAGCGACCACATGTCGATTGCAGATGAGTACCTGGTTTCGGTTAGACCAAACGTCGAATTTCAGAAAATGATGATACAATGACATACGGCAAACCGAGCAATACCTCGGGTGAGCGATAAAACCGAGATTGAATGTATGTATAGACCGTCTGGCGCTCGTCACAGGCAGAGCCGAAATCAATGACCTTGATGATCGGACTCTCAAGGCTATAGAGGGTGTCGAATGTCAGCACACTACACGATGATAGCCAGAGAATGAAGAGACCGACTTTTTCAAAAGGATGTTTTCCGGTTTCAAATCGCAATGGATCAGATGGGCCTTGTTCAACAGACTCAGGGCATTCAACAACTGTTGTGCGAATACTCGCACGAGCGTTGTGCTCAATCCACGGAATTGATTCTGTTTGATGAGCTCGTAAAGGTTGACACTGAGGAGTTCAAACGCAAGACAAAGATGCTGTCGATGGATGAACGTATCCTTCAAGCGGAGAAGGTGGTGATCGTCATTTTTATCGTATTTGCTGTTAAGCTGTAGGTAAGGGTGGTAAGCAGAAGCGCACCTTGACAGATGTTTGCAGTGATACTTACCAGATCCAACACAGAGACTTCCATCATGCTCTGATTGAAGTATGCAGTCTTGTTTTTGATGACCTTGACAGCCACGACTTCCTGCGTCTTCAAGTTTTGACATTTGACTACCTGGCCGAAAGTGCCCTGGCCGAGGACATCAAGGATGAGATAACGGTTCCTACAAGCATGCGTTAGATAGCCCTGGGCTGATATGTGGGCGAAGGAGGCATACTTGTGGCCGGCCTCTTCACTACCCAGTATATCATTGACGTAGAGGATGTAGTCACTGTCTTCGTTGTCATAACCGTCATTCTTCACACCCTTGCTTGGCTTCGTCAACACGCGCCGTGGGTTCCTCGAGGACTCGTAGTTGAAGTTTGGATTGCAAATACGGTACGTCGCAGGAAGGTGGCTGGTCAGCGCATGGAGGGGCTGTGAAGGGGTGGATAATTAGTATGTGATGGGAGGAGAGGATTGGTGGTTTCTTACGCTGATGAAGCCACCTTCTGGGTTAGCCCGCCGATATGCGGGCTGGGTATGAACCCGTGGTTGCAACTCCTGCACCGACTTGATCTTCTGAAACTTGGGGACTGGCCCGCGACCCGGAACTTGGGATGGTAGAGAGCCAGATCGTGGAGATCTTGACCCCTGCCCAAATGCACCGCTCATATGCGAGGAGGCAGAAGGTGGGTAGTATTGATCAGGGCTGAGGTCGCCCGCCTGGAGCGGGGGGAGTCTTGGAGGACGGTTCGCTGGAAAGTATTAGCAGCAGGCTCGCGACTACGAGAGCGACCGACAACTCACACGGCGGCGATTGATATCCTTGCATAGGCGACGAGTAGTCAGCGGCTCTGGCCGGTGACCGTCGCGACTGGCCCTGAGCATTGGGTGGGAAGCCGTACGTGCTCTGGGTCTTTCCGGGGCTGGTGGGGTATGACATCGGCGGCGACAGAACGTTCATTGGCGAGTATCTGCGAGCAGCCGATGACTCTTCGGCCTGAGCCAGGAATTGGGACGAGGCGCGGTTGTGATTATTTGGCCTCGAGGCGTACTTGGCGCGGTTGTAGGGGTCTGCGTCCTCCATGGTGGTGTCGGCGTCGGTGACATAATCCCGACTACGTGGCGTGGCAGTGGGAGACGAAGCCATGGATACTGGCCTGGAGTTGGGGCCGTTTGAGGGAGCCTTGGATGTCGTGTTGGGGGTCTGGAAGGACTCGTAGGTATATCCGACGGGCGGCTGTGCCTGTGGTGGCTGACCGTACTTCGACGCTAGCTGTTGGGGATGAGACGCCAACCCGGTATTGAACTGCGCGGGATGACCCATCAGGGGATCCTGGTATGGTTGCCAGCCCGAATCCATCGTGAGAACCGATCACAATCAGACTTAGATGGCGAGGGCTGGAGAAGGGAGGGAAGGAGGAATTGAAGCTCCGTCACCACCGTCGCTGTTGACAGTGCAGTGGACACACCCGCACTGCGATCGGGGGGGGAAGCGTGGGATGCCGGCGGGGAGAGACAACACACGCGAGAGGCACGATCGCAGGCAAGGGGGGGCAGCTGCAATGCGAGCGATTGGGAGGAGAAAGCGAAGGTTAATTCGGAGGTGTGTAGCACTTCATCATCTGCAGGAGTAGAGTTGCAGACAAGTCCGAGGTGCGAGGACAGGGCGGGATACAAGTGGGCGGTCGCAGTCCCGCCGAGCCGACGTGAAGGACGGGCGAGGGCAGCGGGCAGAAGAGTGGAAGGGAATCGTCGAACGCCCGGGTGAAGGGGAGGAGGCCAGAAGACACTCGCACGATCATCCACGGGGGAGTCTTAGAGCATTGTCGAGGGGGAAGGAGAGGGAAGAGAAGGCGGAGGTTGGCATCAACCGTGAACTTTGCCCATGGGAACCCGTCCGAGTGGGAAAGATCGCCGCCAACTCGACTTCACCTCTCCAGCACGGGGACGAGAACTGGGTGAGTTCGAGTCTCGCAATCCAATGGTGACACTACGTCTCTCCATCGTCTTTCTGAACTATCCCTCCCCAGATCCGTGCCTACGTCCGTCTCTACGATTCACCGGGACTCGGTGATCTCACGACTTGACACTCTCCACCATCTGGTCTCCTCGGCGACGTGTCTAGGGTCGTCACTGCATACCCAACTCCGGGGCACGCGGCCTTGAATGCCTAATTCGCAATCACCCCTCGGGCGAGACCGATAATAGGTCGCATAGAGACAACTCATAGTGTTAGTTTGGCCGTATTCAGTTCCCAGTTCCCAGTTCTGAAGTGATGTGGTCTGACGCGGGTCACTATAACTAGCATGTATGGAAATGAATTGGGGGACGATGGGAGAAGGCCACATCATGGCCCCATTCAACATCGTGATTACTTTGTCCCTCTCAGCAGGCACCAGCGCTGACGGCCCCGATATTCTCATTGAAGGATGTAGAAGGATAATTGTATGTCAATCTTCAATCTGCTACGAATCAAGGTCGACGACGACGAACCTTGGAAATGCTCTCGCCTGCGATGAGTCATGGATCATGTGATTGGGCGGCCTCAGCGGTGGGCATTTTCTGCCGCCCATTGCCTTCGATAACAAATCCAGATTCCCTCGAGGTTTGAGACTCACCATTCACTGCTGGCTATCACTGCGGGTGGTTGGCGCTCGTCAAATTACCATGTCTGTACTAATTTAGACCTAACTGACTACTTAAATCCATCCTTTGATCGGACCATATCCATTCTCTTTCTTCCAACTTGTCCTCACACGATGGCGTCACCCCATGGAACCGATGCGCAGGCGGCCGCGGAGGCAAGCCGTCTGCAAGAACTGAACGCCGAGGTGCAGAACCAGGATGACCTTGAAAGAGACATCACCCGCAAGGTCAGTTTGATCTCATTTCCTATACCCTTCCGTACTCACCCCTTCACATAGGCGGAAAGACTCCTGGCTGAGAAGGCCGAGGAGAATGATACCAAGCGGCTGGAAAAAGCCCTTTTGGATGTGGAGTAAGCTGCCGATGGACTCTCGCTTGCCCTTAGTGAGCAACCACTTACTTTTGTCTCAGGAAGATCGAAGCCCAGATTCGGCAGGTCCACCATCGCCTGGCCCAGCCCGCCGGTGCCACCTCTCGGCGCCGTAACGAAAACGAGCTGCAAAAACTGAAGTCTCGACAGGCGGACTCGGCTAGGGATGTGAGCGACATCCAGAAGCGAATTGATGAGCGACGAAAGACCCGGGAGAATGCATCATCGAGCCACGGTCCGGGCCGTCTCCCGAATGAGTCTCGGCGCAACTATCTGCTGCGGACGGGCAAGATCACGCCATTTGAGCTCATGAATGCCGGGGGTCCTGACGGAGTCTCCAACCTTCGTGATGCCCTCGTTGACGCCGAGGATCAGCATGACGAGGAGGAAGAACGCAAGCAGGCACAACACGAGGCCTCACATCGCAATTTGATGCGCCCTGGCCTCAATTTTGACGATGTGAGTGAGGGGAGCCGGGCTGAAAGCAGCAGTAGCAGCAGCAAACGCAGGAAGTTAGACACGATCGCCCCAACCAAGAAAACTACACCCCAACAAAAGCCGCCAAATATTCGTGCCTCAAGCTCCCCCGATTTTGATTCTTCTGCCAGCTATGTTGCCTCGGATGCTGCTAGTGCCGAGTCGGACGATGACGATTTTATGCCTGATACCGTTCCCGACTCCACCTCACATCGCAAACGCAAACAGATAATGACTGAAACTGAGCTTGACGACCTGAGCAATGTGGATGACGGTAATGAAACCGTCTATCAAACTCGTCTCCAGAGATGGATACACGTTCGCAGCGCCGCCCGCAAGCGGGCCCAGCCAGATCTCGTTGAAAATGACGATGACGAAGAATGGCACAAGCCCCATCCGAAGGAGCCTGATTTGGAGTTTCGAAACGGTCTACGCATCCCTGGAGATATCGCCCGTTATCTCTTTTCCTATCAGCGAACGGGTGTGCAGTGGCTCTGGGAGTTGCATCAGCAAACAGTTGGTGGCATCATTGGCGATGAAATGGGGCTGGGGAAGACCGTTCAGGCCATTTCTTATCTGGCTGGCTTGCACTACAGCAAGAAACTCACCAAGCCTGCCATTGTTGTATGCCCCGCAACTCTCATGGTACAATGGGTCACTGAATTTCACCGATGGTGGCCAGCATTCCGTGTTTCCATCCTGCACGCTTCTGGGAGTGGCATGATGAATCTAGGGAAAGAGAAAAGTCGAGAGAACGTACTGTCATCTGAGAAGATGGGCAGCTACAATTCTCGTCACCTCTCTGCTGGCCAACAAGCCGCCAACAAGATCATCAGGCGCGTTGTCGAAGAGGGCCATGTCCTGGTGACTACTTATTCTGGTCTGCAATCATATGCTGATGCTCTTGTTGACGTCGAATGGGGCTGTGCCATTCTCGACGAAGGTCATAAAATCCGCAACCCAGATGCTGGTATTACATTCAGTTGCAAGGAGCTTCGCACTCCTCACCGCATCATCTTGTCGGGGACTCCTATCCAGAACAGTCTGATTGACCTGTGGTCCCTGTTCGATTTCGTTTTCCCGCTGCGTCTTGGAAACCTCGTGAATTTTAAGAATCAATTCGAAATCCCCATTCGCCAGGGCGGATACGCATCAGCATCCAATCTGCAGGTTCAGACTGCTGCCAAATGCGCAGAGACCTTGAAGGAGGCCATTAGTCCTTATCTTCTTCAGCGTTTCAAGACTGATGTGGCGGCTGATCTCCCTAAGAAGACAGAGCAAGTCATCTTCTGCAAACTCACACAGTACCAGCGCACGATCTACAAACGGTTTCTTGGATCGGACGATATGCGATCGATTTACAAGGGGAAGATGAAGTCTCTCTACGGAATCGATATTATTCGCAAGATCTGCAACCATGGTGATCTTGTCGATCACGAGTTCCGAAAGAACGAATCCAATTATGGCCAAGTCGAGCGATCTGGCAAAATGCAAGTGCTGCAAGGGCTGCTGGAGGTGTGGAAGGATACCGGCCATAAGACCCTTCTATTTGCCCAGACAGTCCAAATGCTCAACATCCTTGAAAAATTCATCGCCTCTCTAGGTGGATTTCGATACAGCCGGATGGATGGAGAAACAGCGATCGCGAAGCGTCACGGCATCGTGGATGAATTCAACACCGACCCTGACATCCACGTGTTCCTGTTGACCACAAAGGTCGGGGGAATTGGTGTGAATCTGACCGGAGCCGACCGAGTCATCATCTATGATCCCGACTGGAACCCGTCGACCGATATGCAAGCCTGCGAGCGTGCGTGGCGACTGGGTCAAAAACGCGACGTTACTATCTTCCGCCTGATGACCAAAGGCACCATTGAAGAAAAGATCTATCACCGTCAGATCTTTAAGCAGTATTTGACCAACAAGATCACCAAGGATCCACACCAGCGGGAGGGATTCCAGCTGAACGATCTCTATGACCTGTTCTCGCTTACGGAGGAGGATGATAAGGAGCTGGAGACGACCAAGTTGTTCAAGAACGCGGAAGTTACCTATCAGGGAGAAGAGGAGACCCCTGCCCCTACTACGGGTCGACGTGGAAGCAAGTCCAAGGCACCCGAATCTGCGCCTGTGAAAGTTGAAGATGTCAGTGACCTCCAGGGAGTTGCCAACGTCGAAGACTTTAGGTACAAAAGCACCCTTGAAGGCGTCAAGGAGGAAAATACAGAGCAAGCGGACCTGGCAGATGCTGGAAACGCCACCAAGTCTGAAGATCGCCTCATGCACAGCATCTTCGCTCGCGCGGGCGTGCACGCCGCTCTCGAGCATGATCAAATCGTGAACGGGAAGCGCGTCGTTCGTGCCGATCCAAAGATGATCGAAGCTGAAGCACGTCGCGTGGCCAACGAGGCCGCCGCCGAGCTTCGAAAGGCCGAAGAGGCTGCTCGCTCTGTTCCCATCGGGCTTCCGACCTGGACCGGCCAGTTCGGTGTGGCTGGTCGCCCCGGCTACGAAGGAAGCTCGGCTCGCCCAGCTCGAGCTGGTCCGTCGTCATCAAATCTTCTTGCGAATCTTAATCCTGCTTCTGTGGCTTCCGCCAGCGGGAGTCCCTCTCGCCAGACGCCGGTTCGTATGCCGCGTGGCAAAGAGTTCATCCCTCTCATCAGAGACTTTTTGCGATCGCGCGGTGGCCCCGTTTTCACCCAGACGATTATCGACCACTTCAACGCTTATTGTGCCAACCAGCAGCGAGCCGATGAATTCAAGAAGATGCTCAAGGAGGTGGCGGACTTTACCCGCAACGGGCCAAGGGAGCGTGGCCGGTGGACGCTGAAGAAGCCGATGAAGAAGAATCCTTCGACCGAAGGGGCTTCTCCCGCGTAAGCGGCATTTGCAAAGAGCAGGGCTGGCCGGAGAGAGTGCGCGGAGGTAGCCAGAGAAGTGAGCACAGTTTGATGGCATTCTGATCAGAAGGGGACATGTCCATGAAAGATTCGCTGGAAGGTGGTACTTGTACAATAGAAAGGACTCACGACGCGATGACCAAGAATATGCTGATGACAATCAACCCATTGAGAACTAGAACTATGTCTGCATTTATCTCTGTCCATTACGAAGACCGGGTTGGGCAGTATCTGCATTGTCAAAATTGTGATGCCTGTCAGAAAACCCACGAGGTTACTCAGGGATATCTGAGTAGTACCATATCGGGGTTGAACGCCGGGCCTATTGTTGGGGCAATGCTGCTTGTCTCACCCTAGCAGCCATATCTTTCTCTGTACTATAAGCAATATCATATGTATCCCGGGGCTAAAGTCTTTCCCTGGTGGTCAAGACAGCGGAGTTTCAGGGGACACGGGTGGACATAGGGGCATTCACACATGCAGGACCAATCAGTCTGAGTGAACCGGGCCCCGTCCATAGAGTGGCTGTGAACGATCTTGAAAAAACATTCACGGCATCCATCAGGTATTGACACTGCGCCACCATCTGGCAAAGCGGATGCCTTTCACAACGCAACAGGGATTCGGGTACGCCTTATTGGCAGTCTAGTTCACTGCATGCTTTTACGCCCCGCTGGTTAGGGCTGTTGGCGATAGAGAATGACATTGCGCCCCCAGTAAGCGCAGAATGGTTCTAGATCCACTACTCTCCCCAGGGAGAATGCAATGGATACACCTACAGATGTAGGTATCTACTAATAGTACAATAGCACAGCACAGTGGTTTCCATTTTAGGCGACATGCTGATTTCCCCCATAATTCAGGAAAAGAGATTATCATTGCCAAAAGCCCCGACTGGGGCGCAATGACGACCTGCCGAGCCCCCAAGGAAGGTTCATATAGATTACAGGTGTTACCCTCCATTGACTCCGGATCATCAAGGGCGAATGAGCAACCCGTCGCGCAATATACAGGAATCGAGATCCAGGGACATAAGGTGCCAAGTCCTATCAACAACTCGCCAAGCAGATGGACGAGAACCCATCTAGCCTGTTCTTGGGGTCCAAAATTAGCACAGAGGTGGGACCTGCGTGGGTCAACCCTTCACATTCATACTATACAGAGTAAGGTATTCGATGCTGTCTGGGTCATAGCAATCCAGGATTTCCGACCTCCAAGGAACGCTAATGTTAGTTCCCTTTGAAGTTGGTTTCAGGCTTCCTGAAAGCTCTCGCAGAAGACTTTGCGTTGGCGGGCCAGAACTCGGTGGATAGTGGGGACGATCCTCTTTCATTCCAACAGTCTCACTGGCCCAGAGACGCTGCTACAGCAGGTACCAGAGGCGATGGACGCCCAATGAACGGCATTCAGGCTTTGTAATGGATGTTTGACCCACTTCGTTTGGGGTCGAAGGAATCAGGGCGATGTCAGACACGGTTGCTGTTCAGAGCTGGGTTGAGATGGTGATTGGGATCACGACGAGTTCAGGTCAATTAGTTGTTCTTCTCCTCTGCTGTGCACCGCCCTATATAGATCACCAGCCATGCACAAGCCGAGTGCTGAATCCACGACAGGAACGAAGCACGCTGCTGTAATATTGTAATCGTGATCGACGATCCTTCGCCCCTCGGCCCTATTCAGCTCTTTCTAGGGTCTTAGGTCATGGTCTCATTCGCCCGTTCGGTTCGCACATCCACTCTGATCCTGACTCGCTCCCTTAAAAGCTGGGCGTTGCTCCCCGTCGCCCTCCCCTGATTCCATATATCTACGGCACTTGCTTCTCCCCATCCACACCCCATTCCCTTCTCCCCCCATTTTCAATCCTCACCTCCTCATCATGAAGTTCCTCGCCAGTCTCGCGCTGCTCGCAGCGACCGTCATTGCGGCACCTGCACCTGCACCTGCACCCGCTCGCACCCGAATTGGTGGCACTCCACGCGCCAGTGTCACTCCTAGCGCCAGTGTCACTCCAAGCGCAAAATTCACTCCAAGCGCAAGAGTAACTGCAAGCACAAGCGCCATCCCCTCGCCAAGCGCAAGCTCCGCTCCCTACACCTTCAAGCTGCAGGTGCTGCAGGATCCCACCGGCTACAACTACAATGGGAGATATATCGGCTCTTACCACGTGAATGACCCGGATAACAGCCTCGCCATTCTGGAAACCACCTCCGGCATTCCGGGCAATTTCACTTTCAGCCGCGGCACCGTTAAGTACCAGGCGCCCAACGGGACCCCCTGGGAGCTGGCTTTGGTTCAGGGAAGCAGTGAGTTGGACCCTTAGTCTGATCTTCTGGGATGCTTCGAGGATGCAGTGTCGCTAATTCACCACTCAATGCTTTAGGTGTCGCATCTCCGGTGGATATTGGTGTCAGCCCGAGCTCCGGAACCCAGGGCTTTACCATCAGCAAGGACGGTTTGCTGACGGTCCAGGGCCCGAACTTTGGTGGCTGGTTTGGTAAGTCTTCCTAGTGCTGGCCTACCAGTACATGTTCCACCCTGTGCGCGATAGATATGCTGACTGTTTTTGTTTGCTCCAATGTAGCTTGCTTGAAGAAGGAGGCTGATCACACCACCCAAAACCAGCTTATGTGGCACAATACCTCCGGCAAGGACGCCATCCCCACCAACTGCCAGTCAGTCCAGCTGAAGGTGCAGAAGAACGCCAAGTCCCTCAAGCATTGAGCGGCCAAGCAGGGGAAGAATTAGGGGAAGTGCTGGTTTCTACAGCGATGACTTGGCCTGGGGGAATCCATGGCTGGGGTGGTGTATAGTTGTGTCGATAGTACAGTTTCATCTAGATAATGGGCCGAGAGGGCTGATAGACTGTGTTAATGATATTGATGACTGATTCGTCATGGATCACGAGTCGTGAACTGGTTTTGATTGCTTGATGTCCTCTTGTATTGACTCTTTGCGACCGGCGATTGTATGCGTGCATCCACTGCCTATGCCACTGGGCAGTCAATGAGAAGCATGAATGTTGAAGATCATGGGGTCCCCAGGTCTAGACCCTGTCAGTTTGCCCCGGTGCAAAATAGATACTGAGCACTCTGTGTATAACTCGATCATACCCACGATGAACCGCAGTTCCTATATTTCCCAGGATGTTGGACTCGAACATTCCCACTTTGAACTTTTTTAGAAGCTAGTGGAGATTTCATTGCCATACCAGCTCTGAATCGCGGTTTCCAGGCGAGGTTTATTGACCGATCTCATTCAGCCGAAAATGCGGATTGCGGATTGGCCGAATACTTTTCGATAAGCATTCCAACACCGGGATTTGCAGAGTGTGGCAGGCGGCACTCCCGAGCTGTAGAATACGTATGGACTGGGATATTTTATCTGCCTGCCCGAGGTCGCATTGGATGGCGAGTCGAGAAGACTCCTCGCCATCGACAGCACCAAGAGACCTAGTGTTTCTGGTTGATTCGGTGTGGGGCAGCGAGGGGCAGGTCGACTTGCAAAACAATCTAGGAAAGCAACAGCGGTATTGACCAGCGACGAGGTATATAGCTGGATTGATAGCAAGGTTGAATCCATCCAGGTTGATAGCATGGACATCCCACGACACTATCGAGACGATCACGACTATAAATAGGCGATTGTCTCTCCCTTGACAGCCACCATTGCCTGTTTGGGCTTAGTCCCACCATCCACCAACACTCGCTTTCTGCACTTCACTTTCTCTCATTCTCACTCTTACTTGCCCTCTCCCTCTGACTCCCACCCTCGCCCTCGCCTCACCTTCGTTTCAGTCGCTCGTTTGACTCCCTCGTTGTCGTGGTCGTGTTGTTGTGTCCAGGAACCCGCCGATCCTCCCCGGGTCCCACGCATTCCGGTGATCTGCACGTCTCAGGGTCCAGAACTGATCGGAGTCCTTTGACATTCTTGCCTCGCCCTGTGTCGTCGTCGCCATCTTTCCCGGTATAGCACCTGCTGGACGGTCTAGTGAATTCATCGAGAGAAACAACAACGGACCCGTGGACACAGATCGCCTTCGGTTCTCCGTCTCCATCATCTCCACAGCTGACAGCTGGTGCAAGGGGTTGTTGACTCGTCTTTTTTTTTCCGATTAGGAGTCTTACACCATCCTAAATCCCTGATCTCCCCGCCCCAAGGCCTCGACGAAAAAATTTCCATCCACAATCATCGCCATGCGGTCCCTTATTTTCAGCGTGTTGTGCACGGTTTTGCTTCTGGGGACGATCGCCTCGGCCTGGCAGCCATATGGGATGATCCTGGGCAATGGCATGCTAGATCGGCGAGCAGGTACATACTCTTTTTTTTTTTTTTACTGTCCAAGGTCACTCTGACCTTCAACCGCAGACTCCACCGATGCCTCCACCTCTGAAGCCACCTCCACCGACTCCGCCTCTCAGACTTCTGCCTCTGAGACCTCCACCGACACTGCCTCCGCCAGCGATGCAACCATCACTGGCACAGCCAGCAAGTCTGAAAGCAAGACGGATAGCAAGTCTGACAGCAAGACCACCTCGACCTCGTCGATCTCCATCGATCCCGCTGCCGGCGATGGCGGAATTTCCATGCTCACCCCGGCGTCGACATCGACCACCTACTATAAGATTGGCCAAGATGTGACCTTCGTCTGGAACTACACCTCGCTTTCCGTGACTCCGACGGCTGTGGATGTCGTTGCCACCTGCAGCTTGAACAGTGCCACCTACACACTGACCCAGAACATGAGCGTGGAAGCTACTGGCAGTGTGGTGTGGGACACGGGCAAGTACCAGGCGTCCGCGACCATCCCGCTCCTAACAGCGACCTACACCCTCTTCGTCTACGACGCGAGCAAGTCGCTCACCGACACCGCCAGCGCGGGCTACCTGAGCTCCAATATTGGGTACAGCTTCGGCATGTACATCCCGCAATCTTACACTCCACTCAACAGTATGTTTCCACATTTCCTGCTCTGACTTTTGATGTATCTCTTCAGCTTCGCTAACATTGCCCAGAATTCTCTTGCGCCACTTGCAACAGCGCCATATCCGAAGTCCAACGCCAGGGCATCAAATTTGCCGTCGGCATGGCAGCCATCACTGTGTTTTCCTTTACCTGGTTCGCTGGTACCTTCGGTCTCTTCTCCCTCTAACGAGCCACCTCCGATCGCTGGGGTGTGGAAAGCGACATTCTCATGGATATTCATGGATATATTTGTTTGACCGCTAGGCGTGTTCCATTGTTTGAAAGCGACTTTTGGATTTCTCTTTACGATAATAGCAAGAAAATCGGCGTTTGTTGATTTGTGGACTTCAGGATGGGAACATTTATCGTGCTGCTGTTTTCTATTGATTCATCTCCGCTGCATGTTCTGCATCCCCCCCCCCAATGGCCAGTGTATTTCGGATTGGGTTCTTTTATGTCTTTTAATTCATTGCATTTCTCGGCGCTTGCCTTTCCAACTTGATTATGTGCGTCTGTCTATGGAAAGAGACGGAAAGGGCCAGCGAGACTTGTCTCGGTCTTGTCTCGGTCCATGTCTTGTCTATCACCCGCGTGACCGTTGCTTGAACGCCTCTTTGTAGACCTCATTGTCACTGCCTGCAGGATTGAAGTAGTAATGGAGCCATAGCACCATTGACCCCTTGGCTACAGATCTCACCAGACTGAACCTCTCAGTCCTTTGGATGCGGCATGGCGTGTCGACCGCATTGTGTCCGTAGCACCACTCACAAACAGTGTAGCCACAGTACTCTGCAACCTCACCACAACGAGAAGAGAAAGCCCTATTCAAGGAAATAGTGGTGAACCAGAGAAAGCCAGAGTACACTGCCCGTCAAAGCAGGCAAGCAGCCCCGATGGTCAGAATGTAAATCAAGCACATGCCGTACCAGGACCAAGTATGAAAGCATCCAGAGCGTTTGATTGTCTGCCTCAAGCAGGAAGCAGGTATATACCAGCCCAGCCCTCCCCAGCGCTAGTCTCACACCACCATCCTCCGTTCTTCCTGGCAAGTCCCACGCCCACAACACCTGCACACCAAGGCTGTCCACCACCATACCCCCAATTCCTGCAATGGCTCCTCCCCCAACACTGGGCTTCATCTGGCCCAAAGACCCCCGGCCAGGAAACCCCCCGACCTGGCCGCGCCGCTGGCGCCTCTTCGACCTCCTCACCAACAAGGGCCCGGACATCTACGTCGGCGTCCTCCGCCACAACACCCCCACCGGCCCCAAGAAAGCGGCGAAAACGCACTGGACGCGGTGGGAGCCGGAGGCGCACGCCTCGCGCCGCGCGGCGCCGTGGGCGCGCCGCCCCGACGCGCAGCGCTACGACTTCCGGCAGCGAAAGTACGTCGTGCCGGACCATGGGACGTGGAGCGCGGTGCAGTATTGCAGTGCGAAGGGGGCTGGCGGGTTGATGCGGGTTGTGCGCGGGGAGAGGCATCGGGTGCCGAGGCGGTATTGGGATCGGAATGGGGAGGAGTATCCGGCGAACCAGTGGCATGATATGATTTATGGGGTGCATGCGGATTAGGGCGGTGGTGGATGGATGGATTTCTATGGGAGTGGTCTTGATAGATGGAGGTTCCGGGTATATTCTTGGTTTGAGTGGGTTCAGCAATGTGAGCATGATGAGCGTGTCTGTTGATGGAGAAGTTCTTGCTATATCTGGGCAGAAGTGTGGTTGATAGTAGGTGGGTAGCTGAATTGGATTGGATACTTTCTATCAAACCCTGCTTGATACTGCTGTCTAGGTCATTACGCAGGACCAGAGGAGTTAACGAATTTGTATCTATAGTTATGTATCTACGAGAAAACGCCACCATCTCATCTACACACTTGCTATCAATCACATAACGTAGCTGAAGATGGCTTGTCGGTGGTTGGTGTCTGGATTGGGAGTACTTGCTCAGCCCTCGATGTCTTTACAGAGCTACCTGCAAAAGAGGTGCCTATTCATTGTAAATCAAAGCTTAAGATCAGAATGGAGACTACACAAAGCGTTTGAGCTCTAGTAGTTGTGTGTTGCATTGTTCTGTTGAACTTCCGAAGCTCCCTACCTTCCATACGTCCTGAAAATAGAGGATCTCTAACCACTTCGAAGCTTTGTCCATGAATGCTCACGAAGCCTCACAATGAGTCCATCCAGGTGAAATCTTTTTTCACCCAGGTCTACCACGCAAAGAAGTCGTTCCCGTGTCTGTCTCCAAGCAAGACAAGGCTTTCTCTATTCTTCAAGAGGAACAAGGGACAACAAGGGAATATCGAACGATTTGCAACAGGATAATGAACTCAATTATCTCGGGGTAGCTCACTCAATGCCTCTTTTGCATGCGGCATTGTTGAGATGGGTAGCTCTCGGTGCATGTCTCACGGTCTGATACTCTTTGTTGTTAGCCTTCGGGCTTGCAATTCTCGCAGCTTCGATGGCTACACCCGAAGACTGCATAGTTATATAAGTCCAGTCGTTTACCTCCATGGAGAACAGAAATCATCACAGCTCAGCACTCTCCCCTTCCCTGACTACATCCCCATCCACTCAAGCACTACTTCCCTCATCATCCCTCCATCAACCATCTGCCGTCACGAACAATTCCTCTCCACCATGGCTGTCAATTCCGCACGACGCAATTCCACCACCCGAGCAACCCGCCCACGCAAAACAGCAACTCGCAAAACACTGACCCGACAGTCTCCCCGACGTCCCCGCGCCACTTCAATCACGCACAGTGCGCCCTGTCTCCAATGTGTCCTTGCGATGAAGAACAACCCTCACCAAGTTTGCATCCAAAGCCGTGGCCACACTGCTTGCCAGCCTTGCATGCGGCTGCGGCAACCCTGCACTCCTGTCAGTGGATCCCCCCCCTCCCTTTGGTTGAGATTGGAAGCTAACTGTGGCATAGGTTCCTGATGAGTTTATGACCCTGACCGAAGTGATTCTGAACAGTACCGGTAACGAGAAGCAGGCTCTGATTCGACGACTTCGCATTATGATGCGCACGCGCACTCGCGCAGCTAACCTGGCAGCGGCAGAGGCGGCAACCAACGAGGACCGTTCCGATGCGACGAGTCCGTGAGTGGGCTATCTAGCTACGATGAGCTCCTGCCAGACCGATCATTCGATGTTAGGTTCAATATGTAGCAGACCAACATTCCAGCATCCACCGCAGTGGATTGACAGCATGGAGAAGTGGAATGCCAGGATGACATTGAGGAATCTTGGATCTTCTTTCTTTTGTCGTGGCCCTTTTTTAACTGATTTTCTATGTTATAGACGGACTGGTTCTTGACGCTGTACCTTTCGCTTTCTGTTCATTCCGAGGATGCACTTTTGACAGACATTTCTTGTATTAACTGGGCTGAATGGAATCGACTTGACCTCAACCAAGACTCATAGTAGACGGTGTCATGATAGATGCATTGCAACGTCAATCGAAGAGAATCAACATAAACCCGTCACAACGATGGAAGTAAGCCACACAATCCGTCATACACCTCCGCAACACGCCACGCCCGCTCCCAACACCGTCAACACCGACTCAGCAGATCCCACACCCATCGAGTCAGCCCGCCTTCGCAGCTTTGGGCGGGTACTTCTTCCCATCCTTCTCGACCTGCGGCGCGCAAGCGCACCACTCGCTTTCCGGCACCGCGTCCATCACCGAGGGGATATGGCTGCCGCAACCCCACCAAGTGACCTTGTCTGCGACGCGCGATGAGTGACAGTTGCGGGGACTGGGCCCGGGTCTCGCACTTACTGCAGGTAGAGCACTGGACTTTCATGCACATGTTGAGGGAGGAATGTGTTCTGGATGAGAGGAGGATGGAGATAACCAGCGGGAGATGGTTTTGACGGCTTCGGCGGTCTTAGTCATGGACGCCGAGTGTGAAGCCCGAAAGCCCGATCTGCTATCGGGGTTCACTTCATCTGGGGTTGATCACCGCAGAGACAGATCTCTCGGGGTCTAGAAAGTTGGTTCTAGCATCTTGCAGGGCGGTCTCTTTCGACTCTTGGCCTCGCTCTCCAACGTCATCGAGAGCCGCTGCAAAAGGCGAAGCGGATCTGCGTCTGGCGGGACAGCGCGGGGTGGAACCCGACTCGGAACTCTGCGCTTGCATCTACGCGGTCGACGCATACAGAGGTGTCGCAGAGAAAGATCTGACAGCATAGAGACTCGAACCCAATGGCCGTCATCGCAGTGGCCGGTGGCACGGGGGGTGTCGGCAAAACCCTCATCGAGAGGCTGGCGCAAGAGCCCAAGTTCCAGGTAGTCTTGCTGTCTCGAAACGTGGGCGTTGCCAGAAATCCAATGCATCAAAGCCATTCTGACAGCCTGATAGGAGAGTCTAGAGCCAACCGCTCACGCAGTGTCGCATGTACGCATCAACTACAACGACATCTCTGCCATCACCCACCAGCTCGAGCACCACAACGTCCACACTGTGATATCCGCCATCGGTCTCGTCTCAGAAGAGACCAGCCGGTCCCAGCTGAACCTGATCGAGGCAGCGGACAAGTCCAAGGTGACGGAACGATTCATCCCAAGTGAATACTCCTTCATTCAGACCGCGGCGTGAGTGCTCCCCAGCAACACACGCTGCCCGACTTGGCCCTAACGTGGACTTGAATCCTGGCCAGCCTGTTGCCGATCGACCCCAGTATCCAGTGGTGGCTGGACGCTGCCGACCGCCTCAAGTCAAGCTCGCTTGCCTACACCCGCGTCATCCCGGGTTTCTTCATGGACTACTGGGGAATGCCCCACGTCCCCACCAACCTCGCGCCTCACACGTTCGGAATCAGTATAGCTAGTCGCACGGCCGCCATCCCCGGTGATGGCAATGATGTGATCTGTATGACCTATACGTATGACCTGGCCGCATACATGGTCAAACTGCTGGATCTCAACAAATGGCCGGAATTCAGCGTGGTCGTGGGTGACGAGGTCACGTACAACCAGCTTCTGCGCATGGCAGAGGATATAACAGGCAAGTCCCTCATTCACCAGTGCGTCTCCCCTGCAGGCGTATCATTGCTAATAACACATTGGAGCAGGGACTAAATTCAAAGTCACCTACGACAGTCATGATCAGATCAACGCGGGAAATGTCACCGTCCCTCCGATGCCAGATGGCACCGAGGGCTCACCCGAGGAACTCCAGGAGATCACTGCCTTGGTCAGCCGGCTTACAGTCAATGGGGTGTTTGATCTGCGCAGGGAGGAGAATCTCAACACACTCTTTCCCGAAGTGAAGCCTATTACGATGAAAGAGTTTCTCGAGAAAGCATGGACGGGTCATGAACTGTGACATACACGTCCACTATCACATCGCCGCAAGGAGGACAAGTTATCGGCGTATAGTTTGTTCAGTATATAAAACCAGCAGCACCTCGCGATTATCCAAGTTCCATTCGTCCGTCAATATGCAGGTGAAATCGCTCAAAGCACATCCCCAAAGTACGCTGTGCCAACGTCACTCAACACACAGGACCCGGATAGACAACTCCCACGCAGACATCACGGCCAGGAATCAGATTCGTGCACGACGGGTTGACATCCGGGTTCCAGCAGAGGAACTGTGTCAATGTGATGGTGTCGTCGGTGCGATCGATGATGTCGAAGCAAGTATCTCCACGGCGGATTCGAGCCACGAGATTGCCTGCAGAACATCGATCAGTCCATGTGCCATTCCGAAACCACGGTGAAGCTTACAGTAGGGCGTAACTCGGTACGGCGCCACGTTCTGCGCGCTCGCATTCTTCGCGGCTTCATTGCTGATGGCAGCCGATAGCGCGAGGGGCACGAGTCCCAGCGTCCAAAACAGTCGAGTGCACGATAGGAGCATGGCTGTTAGAGCCCCAGGTGGCAGTAAGAGTTGTAAGGAAGAAAGCCGGTTATTCTCGATGGTTTGAGGGGATTCGATATGAACGAGAAGAAAGCACGCCGCCACGTTGTCCTTGCTGCCAGTATTAATACTCGGGGACCTTCGGTTCTGTCGGCAGGTGAGTTCCCGGAGTAAACTTCACAGTATTACCAGTGTCTGATATCCATTGCAGTCATACAGCGTGTCGCCTGGGTGTGGAGTATTTCACGTAGCATGATGCATGTATTCGGCCTCCATCACGGGCTACAGTCATTCATCGGCGTTGCAACCCTGTAGCTTGACAAGGGAAGCCTAGCAAACAGGTTCAACGCAGAGTAGAAAGAAGCTGGCCAATCAATTGACTGATCCTCAAAGGCTTCAGTATATCTAAACAGCCAGTGCAGATGTCTCGGATAGATCGAGTAACTGTTACATTGCCTGGATGCTGACCAGTGCGCCCATCATTGAGGAAACGGTTACCTCCTCCAAGGACGCACAGCCAAATGCATGGCATTTGTAGCACCATTGGCACTTTCTGTTGTGGGGGAAGCAAGAAACCTGGAGCTGCTGATCGAGACCTTTCGATTATGCACGACGGATCTGTGTTACTCGAGGCCGTAGAGGCTGGGGTTTGTACGAGTCAAGGCCAATAGACCTCGTCAATACAGCTTCAGTGGCGCCATAATCGGATGAGTGCGTATAGTGACACTGCGAGTCGAATGACACGAATCTGGGGGCTATGCTGTGGCAGTCTACATAGTGTCCGAGACGTGGAATCGCATTTGGGCATGTATCCAGAGTGTCACTATATGATGGTTAATATATTAATCATTTTCTAAGAGCTGTCGGTCGATTTGTCGTGATATTCTACCACTGGGCATATTATCCTGGATGCAAAGAAGAAAAACCCTGACTCCCCATCTTCTCTTTCCTTCACGCCACCCATCCCTGGCTATGGACACCACCTCATCCAAGCACATCCCCAGACGAAACCAGAAGAAAAAATGCCTCTTTCCAATTGCACGGCACCTCACGAGTGCCTGACACTAGAAAACGCGTGAAAATCAACAGCTGAGACGGGGGATGGAGACCATCCCGGGACTCTCAAGCGCCACCGTCTCTGTGTCCACGACAACCCATGTCGTCTTCCCCTCCTTTCCCCTTGTCTCCCTAAAATACCATCCTCGACAATCCCCAACCCCAAAGCATCTCGAATCAAGACATGACCTCGTTACCAACCGTCGTCCTGGTGCACGGCGCCTGGCACACTCCACCGAATTACCAGAGCTACATCACCGCCCTGCAAGCACAGGGCTTCACCGTTCACTGCCCCCACCTGCCAACATGCAACGGCGCAAGACCCCCCACAGCCTCACAACCCGACGATATCGCATGCGTGCGAGCGCTAGTCCAGCAGCTCGTAGACGCAGGCAAGCGCGTGCTGATGATCATGCATTCCTACGGCGGCGTCGTCGGAACCGGCGCCGTTGAAGGACTCTCCTTCGCCGAGCGCAAGTCGGCCGGGCAAGCCGGCGGCGTGATCCACCTGCTCTACATGTGCGCGTATATCCTTGCGCCCGGGTCGACGGTCTGGGGCATCATACGCGAAGCCAAGTTCGATCACCTGTGGGACCGGTATCTCGACACCGCCGAGGACGGCACGTCGGTCTTCAAAGATCCTGGGCTGGCGTTATTCAGTGGGAATGCGGACGCACAGGTCGTCGACGCGGCGCTGGCTTCGCTGGTACCATTTCCGGAGTCTGCCTTCCACTGTCCTACGGCGGGCAGTTCGTGGAGAACGGTGCCGACTACTTATGTTTCTACGACGAAGGACTACACGGTCCCACATATATATCAAGAGATCATGCTTGGGAGGGTGCGGGAGGAGGGCGTTGAGGTGAAGATAGTCACCTATCATGCGGACCACTCGCTGTTCATCACGATGGAGAAGGAAATGGTGCAGACGGCATTGGAAGCTGCAGCGGATGAGAGGAATTCGCGTGAGTAGCCTTGACATGGATACTGTAGATGCAAGCCCGGGGCGGGATGGGCATGATGCTTCTGCCCCTGTGAGGGACTAGTCGTACTACATGGACGAACTTCAATTTAAAAAGCCCGACTACTGGAATATATCAGAGATCTGCCGGGGCAGTCTATGTTTGTTGGAAAGTACGGTGCCGATTAAACCGCTTCGGGACTGGGAAGTCTACAGCGAAAGGGTGGGCACCACACACAGTGGCTGTCGTAGGAAAAGGAGTGATCGTAATTCAAATAACGAAGCTTTATTGAGGAGCATCAAAAGGGGTGGAATGGCTAAGCTTTGATTTTAGGGATGTCAGTTTGGTAGCATATCTTGGTGCCTGATCCCGCAGGTTGTCCGGCCGGCCACATTTTGCAAGCCATGGCATACCTCAGTTGAGCTTATAGATAACCAAAAAGAAGTTTGGTCAAATGTGTATCTGAAGAGGAACAAATCCATATTTCGTTGATTCTCACAGCGACTTGGATGTGTTGAAATGGAAGGTGAAGAATGCCGATGAATGGTCATCGTTGTGCCGGAGCAAAGGACTGATGTATAAAGTATAGCGGGTTAGTTAACTGTTTAGTTATTGTTAATGATTAGGATATACTCCAGACGCATCCACTGTTAGCCCCGGCAAATATCGGAGACGTGCTCGAGTCTTGTCAGGCCCGTCCGAGGCTCAACTGCGACTCCGAAGTATTTCGGAACGCCACCCTCGGCCAGTCCCACAGCGAGCATCGTCTGCGATCAATGATAGGTTGAAAGAGATGCGCTACACGTCTTTATTTTGCTTACGTCTGTCCCTATGCCATCATACGGATTCACTCTTAGCTCGCATTGGCCTAGCGATCGCATGTGGAGTCAATAGGTTACTGGACGATGCTGCGGACAGGACGAGAACAAGAGCTATGAGTTGTGCTGGCAAAAGGAAGAGGGAAGAGATAAATAGGACTCCATTCCCATTGAATCTCAACATCTTCAGATCCAGAATCACACAACTCTCCCCCGCCCCGACCATTTCATCTTCTCTTCCATTTCCTACAACGCCATGTCTCAAGTCTGGCTGATTACCGGCACCTCCTCTGGCCTCGGCATGGAGTTTGTCAAAGCAGTCCTGGATCGTGGTGACAAAGTAATTGCAACAGCCCGCAATGTGGACCGAATTGCCCATTTCAAGGACCTCGGAGCTACAACGATGCAGCTCGACGTCACTGCGCCTCAAGATGAACTGGACCGCAAGGCGCAAGAAGCCATTGCGACTTACGGCAAAATTGACGTTTTGGTCAACAACGCTGGCTACGTACATTTCGGAGTGGTGGAAGAAGCTAGGTGAGTTGCTACACTCTCATCAAGGTGGAATTCACAACCGTGGCTAATATAGACCTTGATACCATTGCAGCCATGACCAGTGGCAGACACAATTCAATACAAATGTCTTCGGAACCTTGAACACCACACGGTCTTTCCTCCCCCACATGCGCAGCAAAAAGGCTGGCACCATCGTCTTTATTGGATCAATGGTGGCCTGGGATGGGGTTCCAACCGTCGGGGTCTACTGCGCCTCCAAGGCCGCGATTCATTGTACGCCCACAGACATTCAAGAGCCCTCATTTAAACACTGAGCTGACAGGAGTTACAGATGCCGTCGAGTCACTTTCTCGGGAACTTGCGCCAATCGGTCTCAAGACTCTCCTCGTGGAGCCTGGGACTTTCCGCACCGATTTCCTGCTTGAAACGAATAAGAAGACCGCACCATCCAAGTTCGAAGACTACCGCGAGATCTCGGAGACCCTGAAGGGTCAATTTGACAGTCTACACGGTAACCAGGCCGGCGACGCTAGAAGGGGCGTCGAACGTGTCATCGATGTCGTAAAGGGTGAGAATGGCGCAGCGGGCAAAGAATGGCCGGCCTCACTTGCGTTGGGAACGGACGCCGTCGCGACCATTCGCAAGAAGTGTGAAGACACACTGCGTCAGTTGAGTGAATGGGAGCAGTTGTCGACGTCGACGGATGTCTAAGCTTTGAGTAGATACTTCCCCGGGCTACGTTCAGCTTTAGACAATTGAAGATCCTCGCAACTCTTTTATTCTGGAATGGCATCGCGTAGAATACTCTGAACGGAAATAAACAAACACACCCAAAACCCTTATTGTACAGCACTCTCTACCGGGGCTCTGTCTATATACGGACCATTCAAGTTCTATGTGGCTATGAGACAATGCAGGGAGGACGAATGGATGTAACACACCCGGGAGATAATGAGTCTTGTCCAAGTTGGACGAGCCAACGAATTCCAAGCTTGACTTCTTGTAAGGTGCTCAGCAGTGGCTTACATAACCCTCCTCCCCTGCACCTTCCAAGGTTCCAACCTTGGAAGCTTGCCTACTTCAATCAACATCATCTCCATCGTCGGACCGTCCAACAGCGGACAGAAGTATATGAGACATTGATAGTACACTCTGCGCTGGTCCTCGAGAATGACACCTCTCCTAGGAAGGTATAATGCCACTATCCGGCTAATTGAATCCACCCAACTCACACCAATCGAGCACTCGATCTGGTGGTCCTTTCTCGACGGGGCCGTCGACCCAGAATATGCTGCTCAGTATATTTGGAAAATGATCCAAGGCCACCCCGGCCAATCTCCTGAGCAAGTGTTGCGAGAATTAAAGCTTGAATGGAAGCTGCTCGTCACTAAGTGTCCGTCAGAGCCTAACGCGATGCTCTTCCTCCACTAAAGATCAAGTCAGTGGCCCGGCGAGACCATGTATCGCCCGAAGCGCGAGCTTTAGTCGAATCTCGGGACGATTCTCAGTGCTTTATGCTGAAACAGAAGCCGTCGGACCCCGACATATCCATTTTTGTCGATTATGCCTGGGTAATCCCACCAAGCCTTTTTGATGGCAGTGACATGGATCCGCAGGTAGGCTCTGATCAGGCACCTAGAACTGAAAGTAAATTGATGACCTGGCTGAAATGGTATTCTGCTACTACTAGGGCTCTCTTTACCCCCTTCTGCAAGCCTTCTTGAGCCCTGCCAAGACATCCGAGCTTCAGGCCCTCTTGCAGAAGAAAACGTTGGAATCCCAACTGAGAAACCTAATCTTGCTCTCCCCTAGCATACATTCTGCTTTTCGGAATGGACATATCCAAGTGTTTCCCCCAACAGATACTGAGGACCAGTGGAATGATGAGACCGAGATGAAAATCAAATTGGCCAGCGAAGTTTTTGTCGGTATCCCTGTGAATCTGACTCACACTACAAGCATTCCCCACTGACGTCTTTCCAGTACTTTGTCTCTAGGCAATGGCCTGAACCTTGTGATGGGCTCTTTCTCAGTGATGGAAACCCATGGAACCAGTCAATTCAGATGTTCAACATGAAGACTCGAGACGCCAATCTTCCTCTTCCAGATCCATTTTTATTC
Organism: Penicillium hispanicum; assembly: GCF_028827665.1. Classification (NCBI taxonomy): domain Eukaryota; kingdom Fungi; phylum Ascomycota; class Eurotiomycetes; order Eurotiales; family Aspergillaceae; genus Penicillium; species Penicillium hispanicum. The sequence goes on along the minus strand of NW_026623197.1, from coordinate 1,299,752 downwards.
CGAACTCATCACAGAATTGCGACCGCTTTGCACTTGTTCTATGTTGAAGAGCGAATCTCCAAGGGTTGGCCGTCACCTCCGTTATGTATAAGACACTGACCCCCGGAATAAGAACCTCTTGAGGCTGACTTGGCCACTTCGTTTAGTCTGCCTGAACAAAACGACACAGAAGATTTTCCGATCTCTCTGGAATCTCGTGCCGAGGTTTATACGTCTTCAATGTTACCGGGTCCTCCTAAAACTAGGTAGCTACCTCTACCCGCGGTCCTTCACCGGCCTCGTCCATCGGCTACCACTTGGGCTATATGCAAAAGAATGCACTGGCTCTTCTCAGAACGAGGTTGAGGCGTTGAGGTTAGTGGAGCGATACACTTCGATCCCAGCGCCCCTGTGGGTGGATGATTACCAAGGGACGCACCCCGTTCTTATCATGACAGCCATTCCCGGACAAACACTGGATACGGTCTTCCATCGCCTCTCGTACGCAGAGCGTGAGCGGTTATCAAAAGATCTGAGGGGGTGTTTGTCACAGCTGTGGAGGATTCCGAACCAGACTTCGCACCTCTTCAGCAACAGTCATGGAGGCCCGTTGAAGGATCACCGTTTACCATGCGGCACCTGTGGTCCGTTCAACCTGATTTCTGAGTTCAATCGCTTCCTCGTCCACAGATACGTGCGCAATGAGACAAAAGCTAAGATTGCGGCCGTCCACGGTCGTCCGTACCGATCTGTGTTCACCCATGCCGATCTTCACCCTAGCAATATTATCATCGACCGCGGACGCCTGTCTGGGATTGTGGACTGGGAATGCGCTGGTTTCTATCCTGAATACTGGGAGTTCACAGAGCTTATGTATGGTGCAGAAGGATCTCCGGGGATTCAGCGGATCGTTCGAGATGCATTCGCAGGCAATGACTATGAGGAGGAGCTAGAGGCTGAGACGTCATTATGGAATGACACACCACTAGGTATATAACCCTGGGAGATCCTAGCCGTGCGTTGCTATCGTACCGTATGTAATAAACATACGCTCCAAAGGTAAGGTAAACCCGTATGTAGAGACCTAGATCATCGACATGTATTTTCCTTTTTAGAGATTACAAGGTTGCAGAAACTCGGAGGCCTGGGTGTATCCAGGTGGCCTCTACTCTGTGATCACGTAGCCTCCGCTGACAGCGAGCTAGACGATCAGGTCTAGTGTCTACCGTCTCTTTTTTCTATGAAGAATTCCACTTCTAGAAATTATTCAGCCATTTCACTCAGAACAAGGGCATTTCTTCCTATCATCATGAGCTTGACGAGCTTAGAGCGCACATCAACACTCGAAGGCACTTCTATCAGAAGCGAGACCTCCACAATTTCTCTCCGTTCCGTGCAAAGAATATACTAATTGGCCATATAAAATGTCCCTTATTTACAAGGCAAAGCCCTAAAGTGGCAGAATTACAACATTGGATGATATATTTGGTGCAATCTTCACAGCTAGCTTCGCAGTGTATTTTCCGTCTCCGCTCCCAGGTCCAGCTCCTCCCTTACGACCCTGAAATGAAGAACTTTAAGGCAAGGAATAGCCTCCTTTCCACTCATGACATTTTGAGCGGCCCCCCATTTGACAGTCCACCGCCTGTATCATACTATGAATATTAATGACAGAATTTATGGTACATGAACGTGCAATCGCCCGTGGTGTCGCAGTTAAGCGGGATTTCAATGCCCTGGAAACTATACGATGTTAGCTATAAAGCTCCCTATTAAAATAATCAATGAGTGATATACCAATTTTCAGGGTTGCAGTAGGTGATTGGCAGATGCCCAGAATGGTAGTTATCAGTGAGGTCATAATTCAGCGAGTAGCCATCGATGCAGGCTTTATATCAAGGATTAGTTTATAACACAGAATGGGGAACGGAATCCATGGCCTTGAGACATACGAAGATTCTTGTCCCTTGATTTGATAGGGCCATAGCATGTCTGGACTTCGCCCGCTGTTTCCGTCGCTAAGATATACGAGGTACCATCATCAACGTAGGTCGTCTTGCCACTGAGTTCAAGACATGCCAGAGCAGCAGAGGAGAGATCCATGATGATGACAGTTATAGCCAAAGCCTTTTGGCTGAAAGCGATCATTTTGGACGACCAAATCACAGTAAAGCAAAAGATAGATGTTTGTGGAGTGAATTAATTCTTTCTTGAACAGCGCAACTGCAGTGCCTTTAATATATTAGGTAAACACGGGTCTCTGTGCATATACAAGACCCATGATATTCATTTCGTCCTCTATGAAAATAGCCAATCTGAGTCTACTAGATAGACCTGTCAGCCCCCTGAATCTGACTGTTAAGTACTGGATGCCTTATATCACTGAGTGAGTTTCATCCGTATCATAGGGATCCGTATATCGCTGGGTGCCTTAAGTACTTTCTATACGAGGAATAGCCGAATCGTTTAGGGCCAAAAATGGACCCTGCCGCCATAATTCAATTGTCTTATGCGAGTCCTGAAATAGCTATGGTTTATTCGAAATAAGAAAACTAACTTGGATTGACATGGATGAGGAGTGGATAGATTCCTTATAATTCTCGTTGGCTGGGATTGTGAATACCTTTCATAGAATCTAAGAGATCTTCTATACTTGGGCTCCTGTTACGACCCCGGCCCTCGCAGGACAGCACATATGGTCTCTATGGGCCGCCGTACCGCGCAGGGACTTACACCCCTGCGCACACACAGATAGCACGCCAGCGATTAGTTTACACTCAGAATCGAGTCATTGGTTTCTTCACTCTAATCCTTTTATCAGCTCATCGGACTGCCTCGCAGAGCCAGTCCTAACAGCTCCACCCTTCGATATTTTGGGGCACCAAAGATTACGACGCCTGAATAGGGGCCTGACTTGTGGATTTATGCTAATACAAGGTTTAGACAAATTTTACCACCAAAAAAACTAATTATAGACCTTACCTATTCGGGAAATCATAAAGGGGTGGGGCTCTCCTGGGTCAGGACCTTACATGTATGTATGTATGTATATATATATATCTACATATATATCTTCTATTTATAGTATAAGCGATTCCTGGGCGCTTAATAAACGCTTATACTATCACCTTGTTAACTTACTTTTTCTTTACCTTAATATATACCTAGGTAAGATAATAGCTAAGTCCGATCTGTATTTATAATATGTAATAGCATGTTAAAGCACGCTAACTGTAATATTAGATTTTCCGCCCCCTTCGAATTGAGTAGGCTTACTGGAGACCCACATTCTACTGTAGGTGTCACAGTTATACTACTCCTACTAGGAGTAGTACTAATTCCTACACGGGTTTAAGACGCAATTTTCGCTACACAGGGGCCATCCGGTCTTGCCGCAGGATTCACGGGGAACTTAAAAGCAGTGAATCACACCAAACGGCGCATTTTGAAACCAGATAATAGACCTGGCTGGGAGATCCAGCCCTGGAAGTTGTGGCGCAAATGCTGCTTAGCATTCTACTACAAGTCTTTTTGGCAGCGGTTGTGTTGGCCGTGCCTGCATTCTTCAAACGAGACAGCCCGACGATATCGGACAAATTCGCCACCGCTCAACAGCGAGTCCAGGCCGTCGACGCCGCCAGCGATGCCTTGACTATATCCAAATCTGTGCTGACTGCACCGGAGACCATCATCGATGCAATCCTGCCCAATTGGTTCTACCCAACCGATAAATCTACAGTCCTGGGTGTGTTCGACACTAGACTTATAACATCTAATTGAGAATTAAGTGCTAATCATTTTATAGAGGTCTTTCAAGATATCACCGGCCCGTCGCCGTACGACGGGAGTGAGCTTCTAGGTGAAGGTTTTATTCGGCCGGACTATCCAGATTCCCAAGGGAACTACAATTGTCTGCCAGAGGACGACGCGGAAACGACTACTTATGAAGGACATGACGCCGCCAGTATAGTCATCTGCGACCGTGGTTTTCGCAATGGCGGGATCGATAAGAGTTATGGGACGGGCAACTCCAGAGTTGAGGCAGTTACTTGCGATTCTTTGGACACTCGGGTGTCAGATGCGATGGTCACGCTCGGGTCGATTCTCATCCATGAATACTCGCATTGGACGGCGCTAGTCTCGCCACCGTTGAAGGAAGGAACTGATGACCACACACATGCGACGGCGTACGATACCTTTGTCGGGGACAAAGCACTTGCTCTTGATAATGCCGAAAGCTTCCACTGGTTTGCAAATCAGGTCTTTTGGACGGTGAAATGCGGTCGTGCCTTTGCTGCCCCCGAGCCAGGGTGTGATAACTGATGGTACGAGGATGACTTTGAAACATGTCTGTATAATAATCAATATCAATGGCCAGTATCTTGGCAAGACGATGACTTCCTGTTGTTACTATAATCTTCATAAAATGTGCTTCATCGCTTATCTGGTCTCGTCGCGACGAAGAGCGGCACTCGCATATAATATATACCCACGCAGGAGGTCGAGATGAATGCGACGTGAAGATCTCGGTCAAGGACACCTTTCCTGCTTCTTCAGAGTGGAGAAACTCAAGACCAGGTGGAGCCAATGTGTCAAAGCTCGACCATTTCACATCACAAATCAGAATGCGCAGGCTTGAATTCTTTGGAGTTCGTCTTGCTTTATTCGCCTGCTTTCCCCCTCCATCTTTTCCACTCATTTGGGACTCATGAAATAGAGCCAGGTCACGTGTTCACCGACTGCATCTCCCGTGTGGATTCGATTCCAACTTGATTGCAAACCCTCTTGGAGCGCCAACTGACTTCCTTCAAGGACAGCTGCTCAATAAGATGGCTCAAGAGAACCCGGGACCTGTTAGTGGAGGCCGACTCCTCAATACGTTTATTAATCGGTTAGTGGGGTGACCGACTAACGCTATCGATGAAGCGAAAACAGTCTGCGTTTCACCAGTATGGACGATCAAGGCTGAACACTCACTAGGTCAGTCGAGGATTATGTTTCCGGTTGGTCTAAATTATGGGATGCGGGCGAGAGTGACCTTTGGGATCGGGGAAAGGCATCTCCAGCATTGGTCGATCTCGTCGAGAAGGAGAAGCAGCTCCTCAACCCGATGACTCCAGAGGGTCGAAGAAAAAAGGCCTTGGTCCCAGTCAGTATTGTTTCAATTGCAGCGACTAGTAAGTCTGAAAAGAAGGCTCCCACTAACTCGCGGGTAACAGGGCTGCGGTCGAGGTTATGACGTGGTCATGTTAGCACTGCATGGATTCGACGCGTACGGTCTGGAGATATCAGAGACGGCAGTCAAAGAGGCGGAAGCCTATGCAGATGCCGAAATAGCGAGCCCCTCGTCATACCATTTCGGGCCTGACCAGCATTGGTCTGGTTCCCGCGGCTCTGCCACCTTTCTCCAAGGGGATTTCTTTTCCTCTCAATGGGCCTTGAAAAGCAGTGTCGATCATTCGACCAAATTCGATGTCATATATGACTATACTGTGAGCGTGCTCCAGCCCTCTGGTTTGAATGTTTGAGCGACTAATATACTGGCTAGTTTCTGTGTGCTCTTCACCCAGAACAGCGAAAAAGCTGGGCCAAGAGTATGGCGCGGGCCGTTAAGCCAGGTGGTCTGCTTATTTGTCTGGAATTTCCAATGTATAAAAGCCCCAGGCTTCCGGGGCCTCCGTGGGGCCTTAAGGGGGTGCACTGGAATCTACTCTCTCAGGGACTGGACGGCGTGGTTGTCGGGGACGTGGGAGATGACGGAAAAGAAAAAGATGCCGAAGAAAGGGAGGACGGGGAATTTCGTAGAATATTGTACATGAAGCCTGCTCGTTCTTATGAGGTGGCGAAAGGAACAGACATGCTGAGTGTGTATACGCGGAAGTGAGGACTGCGCATTGAATAGCACAGCTTTTGCCTTATTATTTATTAAACCATGTTGCAAACCCACCCCTCGGCTGGCGTGACAATACAATTGGCCGAGCAGATTTGATCTTTGCTGTGTTTATCGGGCAGGGGCGAGATAACCCCCCCCCCCATGATGGTAGATTCTTGTATAGCGGCTGTACTGGCTGCGAGTAAACAACCATTATGGAAACCGAAGGTTGGAGATAACCTCGGGATTCTCACAGAACGCAATTGCCCTGTGAGCTTACAGCCTGGTATGTTGTCGAATATGTCCTAACTTAGATAGTACCAGTCTGAAGTCGTTCAGCCTTTGATATTTAGGCTTTGCCATTGGGGAGGAAAGGTAGGACGCTTTTGGTGCCTTGCCAGATATGACTGGGAGATAATTGGATTTGGCATTTTGTCGCATCCCTTTCTCCAAACATACTCTATCCACATGGGTCGTTGACCTAGCTCGCCGAGTTCTGAGCGCTGCCGGAGAATCCAAGGCCCAAGGCTGCCGAAAGCATATCATCTTGCTTGAAATTGGGCTCCGAAAGAATCTCTCCAAAGAAACCTCTCCCACTTTTCATCTCTGAGCATCTTCCTGCACGTTCCCATCCACCTTCACGTTCGGCGTGGGCCATTGAATGACGCACGATCAATCCCCAACGCCGCCAAGCGCCCGTCCCCTCACGTGACGCTCCCCATAAGCGACACCTCAGCAACGACAACAGCCGGACCTCCTGAGGTCACTTCCGCTTCATCAGATTCCCCCATTCCCCCTCCCTTCCACTCCATCTTCCTCACTCCTTCCTGACTTCATTTCTCCCTTTCTCTCCTTTCTTTCATTTATCTACTTTACTTGCGTGGCGTTGCCTGGGGTGGTCAAGGTCGTACTGCGGCCTAAGTAAATATGGCGCCGCTTCCCATCAAGTTTACAGAGCTGGTCAATGTACGTTGCCTCTCCGAGTGCACCCCCAATTTCCTACATCCAGAACACTGACAGCTTAATCTCCACAGTTGACCAATGTCGGCATTGCGGTACGTCCCTCAGCCCTCCTGCGCTTCCCCTCGGGGGTTGCTTCGCGACAAGCTCCTGTTGCCAGACAGATGCACCGGTCGCCCCGGAGGACATCTCGACACCTTTATTGCGGCTTACTGACATTCTTTCTTCTCTCTAGCCGGCATCTATTGGCTTCACGTCATGTGTGAGTACCCTACGCCCAACCAAAACAAAGACGGTCGGACGCGGCTAACGGGCCAATTCCTTCACAGACTTTAGAATCGGATCACTATGTCTGTGTCCGCCAAAAGCTCGATGAGGACGAGAAGCCGCAGGTTATCATCATCGACCTGAAGAACAACAACGACGTCATGCGCCGACCGATTAACGCCGACAGTGCGATCATGCACTGGAACAAGAATATTATCGCTCTCAAGGCTCAAGGGCGAACAATTCAGATCTTCGACCTTGGCGCAAAGTCAAAGCTCAAGTCTGCGGTGATGAACGAGGACATCGTCTACTGGAAGTGGTACAGCGAGAGGTCCCTGGGTCTGGTTACCGACACTGCCGTCTACCACTGGGATGTCTACGATGCCACCCAGCAAAGCCCTGTGAAGATGTTCGATAGACTTCCCAATCTCTCGGTACGTGCAGCATGATGTGAAAAGGGATGAACAATGAGTTCAGTCATTCTGACTTGCGAATGCGTTGACTTTAGGGATGCCAAATCATCAACTACCGCGTGAACTCCGAAGAGAAGTGGATGGTGGTGGTTGGTATCAGTCAACAGCAGGGTCGTGTTGTCGGTTCAATGCAGCTCTACTCGAAAGACCGCGGGATTTCGCAATTCATTGAGGGCCACGCAGCCGCTTTCGCCTCCATCAACGTTGAGGGCTCTCCCCTACCCCACCACCTCTTTACCTTTGCTGTCCGCTCTTCAACCGGCGCAAAGCTCCAGATTGCCGAGATCGACCACCAAGAACCCAACCCTCGATTCCCGAAGAAGGCCGTAGAGGTTTATTTCCCTCAGGAGGCGGTCAATGACTTCCCTGTAGCCATGCAGGTGTCCACCAAATACGATGTTGTTTACCTCGTTACGAAGTACGGCTTCATCCACCTGTACGATCTCGAGACCGGTACTTGCATCTTCATGAACCGCATTTCCAGCGAAACGATCTTCACCACCGCCCCCGATGACGACGGCGCTGGCCTGGTCGGTGTGAACCGGAAGGGTCAAGTCCTGTCCGTCAGCGTTGATGAGAACACCATCATCGATTATCTGATGGGCAACCCGGCTATGTCGCCTCTCGCGGTCAAGCTTGCCTCTCGAGCTGGACTCCCGGGCGCCGACCACCTCTACCAGCAGCAATTTGACACCCTCATTAACAGTGGGAACTACCCCGAGGCTGCCAAGGTTGCTGCCAACTCGCCGCGTGGTTTCCTCCGCACACCAGAAACTATCAACCGTTTCAAGAATGCTCCCCAGACGGGCCAGATGTCCGTCATCTTGCAGTACTTCGGAATGCTGCTGGACAAAGGATCTCTCAACCGCTACGAGAGCGTGGAGCTGGTTCGTCCTGTGTTGCAGCAGAACCGCAAGCATTTGCTGGAGAAGTGGATGCGTGAGAACAAGCTGGAGGCCTCTGAGGAACTTGGAGATATCATTCGCCCGTACGACATGTCTCTTGCTTTGACTGTGTATCTCCAGGCCAATATCCCCCACAAGGTCGTCGCTGGGTTCGCGGAGACGGGCCAGTTCGAGAAAATTCTCTCTTACTCCAACCAAGTGGGCTACCAGCCAGACTACACCCAGCTTCTCCAGCACATTGTGCGGGTCAACCCCGATAAGGGTGCGGAGTTCGCTACTCAGCTTGCCAACGAAGAGAGCGGCGCTCTAGTGGATCTTGATCGTGTGGTTGATGTGTTCCTGTCCCAGAACATGATTCAGCAGGCCACCTCGTTCCTCCTTGATGCTCTGAAGGACAACAAGCCCGAACATGGTCACCTCCAGACCCGACTTTTGGAGATGAATCTAGTGAATGCGCCCCAGGTTGCGGACGCTATCCTCGGCAACGAGATTTTCACCCACTACGATCGTCCCCGTGTCGCTCAGCTTTGCGAGAATGCTGGGCTCATTCAGCGCGCCCTGGAGAACACCGATGACCCTGCTGTCATCAAGCGCAACATTGTCCGGACTGACAAGCTGACCCCTGAGTGGCTGATGTCCTACTTTGGCCGCCTGTCTGTTGAGCAAACCCTTGACTGCATGGACACCATGCTCGAGATCAACATCCGCCAGAACCTGCAGGCTGTGGTCCAAATTGCCACCAAGTTCTCCGACCTTCTCGGCTCTAACCGCCTCATCGATCTCTTCGAGAAGTACCGTACTGCTGAGGGTCTTTACTACTACCTTGGAAGCATCGTCAACCTCAGCGAGGACGCCGAGGTGCACTTCAAGTACATTGAGGCCGCCACTGCCATGAGCCAACTCACCGAGGTCGAACGTATTTGCCGTGAGAGCAACTATTACAACGCGGAGAAGGTCAAGAACTTCCTAAAGGAAGCTCACCTGACCGAGCAACTGCCCCTCATCATTGTCTGCGATCGATTCAACTTCATCCATGACTTGGTCCTGTACCTCTACCAGAACCAGCAGTTTAAGTCCATTGAGGTGTACGTGCAACGTGTGAACCCTTCGCGTGCCCCTGCTGTGGTTGGCGGCTTACTGGATGTCGACTGTGACGAGAGTATCATTAAGAACCTGCTGTCCACGGTTGACCCATCCGTCATCCCCATCGACGAGCTTGTTTCCGAGGTTGAGAGCCGCAACCGTCTCAAGCTGCTCCTGCCATTCCTTGAGGCCACCCTGGCTAGCGGCAACCAGCAGCAGGCTGTCTACAATGCCCTTGCAAAGATTTACATTGACAGCAACAACAACCCCGAGAAATTCCTCAAGGAAAACGATCTGTATGATACCTTGACTGTCGGAAAGTACTGCGAGAAGCGCGACCCCAACCTCGCATACATCGCCTACCGCAAGGGCCAGAACGATTTGGAGCTCATCAGCATTACAAACGAGAACTCCATGTACCGTGCTCAGGCTCGTTACCTTGTTGAACGTGCCGATGCTGAAGTCTGGAACTTCGTTCTGAGCGAGAACAACATCCATCGCCGTTCTCTTGTTGACCAGGTTGTCGCCACTGCGGTGCCGGAGTCCACTGAGCCTGACAAGGTTTCCGTTGCCGTCAAGTGTTTCCTCGATGCTGATCTCCCAGGTGAGCTGATTGAGCTGCTGGAGAAGATTATCCTCGAGCCCTCGCCCTTCAGCGACAATACCAGCTTGCAGAACTTGCTCATGCTTACTGCTGCCAAGGCTGACAAGGGCCGCTTGATGGACTACATCCACCAGCTCAATGAATTCTCCGCTGACGAGATTGCGGAGATGTGTATCAGCGTTGGACTTTATGAGGAGGCTTTCGAGATCTATAAGAAGGTCACCAACCACCTCGCTGCAGTCAACGTGCTCGTTGAGAACATCGTCAGCATCGACCGCGCACAGGAGTTCGCCGAGCGTGTCGAGCTGCCTGATGTCTGGAGCAAGGTTGCCAAGGCGCAACTCGATGGTCTTCGTGTCTCCGACTCGATTGAATCTTACATCCGCGCCGGTGACCCGTCCAATTACAACGAGGTGATCGAGACTGCCACTCATGCTGGCAAGGATGAGGACCTTGTCAAGTTCCTTCGCATGGCTCGCAAGACTCTTCGGGAGCCTGCCATCGACACTGGTCTCGCCTTCTGCTTCGCTCGTCTGGACCAGCTCAACGAGCTTGAGGACTTCCTCCGCTCCACTAATGTGGCTGATGTTGAAGCGTCCGGTGACAAGGCCTACGCGGAGGGATATCACCAGGCCGCCAAAATTTTCTTCACTAGCATTTCGAACTGGGCCAAGTTGGCGACCACTTTGGTGCATCTTGAGGAATACCAGGCTGCCGTGGAGTGTGCCCGCAAAGCCAACAGCGTGAAGGTCTGGAAGCAGGTCAACGAGGCCTGTGTTGACAAGAAAGAATTCCGCCTAGCTCAGATCTGTGGTCTCAACCTTATCGTTCACGCCGAAGAGTTGCAGACTCTCGTTCGTCAGTACGAGCGCAATGGCTACTTCGATGAGCTCATTTCCGTCCTCGAGGCTGGTCTGGGCTTGGAGCGTGCTCACATGGGTATGTTCACCGAGCTGGGCATTGCTCTGTCCAAGTACCATCCCGACCGCGTGATGGAACACCTCAAGCTTTTCTGGTCTCGCATCAATATCCCCAAGATGATCCGCGCCTGCGAGGAGGCCAACCTGTGGCCGGAGCTTGTCTTCCTGTACTGTCATTACGATGAGTGGGACAATGCCGCTCTTGCGATGATGGAGCGTGCTGCCGACGCCTGGGAGCACCACTCGTTCAAGGATATCATCGTCAAGGTTGCCAACCTGGAGATCTACTACCGTTCACTGAACTTCTACTTGCAAGAGCAGCCGCTCCTGATCACCGACCTGCTTCAAGTTTTGACTCCCCGCATTGACGTCAACCGCGTCGTGCGCATTTTCCAGAGTTCGGACAACATCCCTCTGATCAAGCCCTTCCTGCTGAACGTGCAGACCCAGAACAAGCGGGCTGTCAACGACGCTATCAACGAGCTTCTGATCGAGGAGGAGGATTACAAGACTCTGCGTGACTCAGTCGACAACTACGACAACTTTGATGCCGTGGACCTTGCGCAGCGCCTGGAGAAGCATGACCTCATCTTCTTCCGCCAGATTGCGGCCAACATCTACCGCAACAACAAGCGCTGGGAGAAGTCGATTGCCCTCTCCAAGCAAGACAAGCTCTACAAGGATGCTATTGAGACGGCGGCTATCTCTGCCAAGTCTGAGGTTGTGGAAGATCTTCTACGCTACGTATGTCTTCTTCTCTTCTTGATGATTACGACAAAGCTAACTCTGAATAGTTTGTGGACATCGGAAGTCGTGAGTGCTACGTGGGCATGCTCTATGCCTGCTACGACCTTATCCGCCCCGACGTGATCATGGAAATCTCATGGCGCAAGGGCCTGCACGACTTCACCATGCCGTTCATGATCAACTTCCTCTGCGAGCAGACCCGCACGATCGAGTTGCTCAAGAAGGACAACGAGGAGCGCAAATCCAAGGAGAAGACCCAGAAGACCGAGGAGGACAACACCCCAATCCTGGGTGGCTCGCGCCTCATGCTGACCCAGGGCCCTGCGCCCCCCGCCAGCCCGATGCCGTACGGGCAACAGGCCAACGGTATCGCACCGCAAGTCACCGGATACCGTGCGTTCTAGAGCGATGCAACGATTCGACCCTCGACCCTGTTTTGCCCTTTTTCTCTTCACCCCCTTCTTCTACCTTTTTCCCCTACTTTTTTCTATTATGTGTAACATAAAGCGCAGTGATGACCTCTTTGGTGCGAAAAGACACGAAGATCCATAGCAGAGGAGAGTGGGGAGATGATCGGAGGCGCATTCTTCATGACGGCCCGCTAATTTGTGTTTTTCTTTCCCTCTTGAACTGTATCAATGTATTCTGATAGGCTTTGCTTCTTGATCCTGCGGTCTCCAGCCGGGGCCGCGGGCGGCTGTGTTCCCGTAATCGCAGTGCGCTGCATGCTCCCCCATCCTTCGCCGTTGCCTCGACTTGTACAGAGTATGATTGGAGTGGTCGCCCTCTCGATCCGGCGTTGCACCGGGGGTGCCTCGCCAAGCCGCCAAGCTCTATCATTTCAGACTACCGACTCCGTGCAAATCGTATTCTCGCCTGACGACCGCTGCGCGCAAGGAACGCCCAGCCTCGGCGGTCGCACCGTCAGTATCCATCCGGCTCCGCCACCGCTGGGACGTCCTTGGCGGCGCCGAGCGCCCTAGGTTGTTCAAGGGGTTATGGAGACATCCGTGGATGCTTTGCTTTTGCTGGATGATCCTACGTCGTTCATCTGCGTCCACTTTGCGTCTCCCGGCACCGATCCCGGTCTTCGCGCTCCCGCCGCTATCTCTCCATCATCCGTCACCCTCGGCCTCGGGCGAATGGACCCCAGATCTAGGTCCGGGGTAATCTTTACCCTGTGGAGAAGTAGCGACGCTGCTCGCGATACGCGGGATGGATTGTGGTAGTGACTTTTTCCGTCGGCGGTGCTGTGCTGCCTGCGATACGCGCGCTGCAGATTCCCTTCGTGCGAAAAGGCCATGGCTGCTGACGTGGAGGGGCAGAGGCAACCTTAGGTTCGGTATGTACCTCGTGGGGACCCACAGGTATTGTACTGACGATAGTTACTGGAGGAGCCTAGGTCGATCGGGATGACGTCGAGGCACGCAGGAGACTACAGTAACCAACTCGTTCGCTAGTCCGGCATGACCTATGGAGCTCCGGTGGAGGATGCAGATAAGCGGTGATGTGCGTGCGCGATGCGACGCTCTGGGCGCGGCTTATCAGCGAGACGGCGTCGAATTGGACGAGGAGTCTGGGCATCTGCAGGCGATCATTCGCATTTTTGAGTTGCCAATTCATCCCGGTGGTGTCGCCAGACGAGCTACTGCACGGTGGGGATGGCCGAGGGAATCCTGCGTCAGATGCAGCGAACGTCGTCCGACATCCACCAAATATAGCTCGCTTGGCGGCTGCGCTGACAATCATGCCAGCATGTCTCGACCCTCCTGGGCCTGCAGGAAGGGTGAGCGTCGCGTCCTCCCGAGGCGGGAGATCACCGCAGCGCCAAGCAGCCGGGAGAAGCAGACGGCGCGAGGAACGGGGCGACCGGACGAAGCTCTGGTGGTCTGCACGCAACGGGTACACCGGCGAGGACAAAAGTCCCCAGAGGAGATCCTTTCCTCTAGAGAACGGACTCGCATGACCCGAAACAGATTTCAGGTCGGCCAGGCATGTTCGCTGGAGCAACGAACGAGACAAGCGGGCGCATCTAGCGCGATTCGTGTGCCGAACAGGATCGGGGTGGATTGCCCCGAGGGGAGAGCCTCGCTGGACGAGCGTAAAAGAAAAGGGTCCTTTTATATGTACCACGACCCCGGTCAATTGGCAGCATGAAGAAGTCTGCAATGCTTGCATGACAGCCAATCTGATTGGAAGAGTGGAAGGGGCTGAATATTTCTTCAACGTCAAACGGGTCAAGTGCCAGTTATTGCCCCGACGGTCCACTCCTCTATATCCTAGACTAGCGGCTTCCAACCGGTCAAGACTCGTCTCGACATGAAGAACCATTCGAGCGAGGAGACAACTGTTCCGCATCAGGACATGTTGAATAACTATATCGGCGAGGTTTTGCCCGATCCGCCCCCGGGGCCAGCGCTCACCCTTTATAAATCCTGTCGAGGGATTGAAAAGGCAGGGTGAAGCAGGAATGGGGCCAGGGCTGTATATAGCAAGTGATATACTGCCAAATGCGTACAAGTTTGATTGCCTGGCCCCTTCCATCATCAATCCCCCTAGGACTAGTCGCTCCGAACTCACACCCGCTGCTTTAAAATATCCAGGACATGTAACGCTCTTCTCTCGTCATCTGCTCACCCCAAACCCGTTGGACATGGCTGGCCTCTCCTGGGTGCTTCGGGGCCCATGTCTCTGGGTGCTCATCCTCGCGTTGTTGATACCCGGGTCCGCGGCCCACATGGTTGATGAGGATTCCTGCAGAGACGTGAGACAGTATGATGATTCAGGGACGGTCATCAGCTACGGCGACTACTATGACGTTGTTCGTAATGCTCTCAGGGAAACGAATATGATAACTAAGAAGGCCACGAACACGATGAAAAAAGTTGAAACTCGTCAGGCGAACAGTTTTGATAGCCAGAGGGTGAAAGGGATCTTCAGCGAACTCCAGGGGTTTTACGGTTCTCCCATCACACGCCAGCCTCATTGGGCCAACGTTGCAAGTGAGATTCTACCCTTCTATGCCTGCGGGCCCCGTCTCCGATTCTCCCTGATGTTCTGGCTTATGCTAATAACGTGGTAGCAAATACTCAAAAGTTGTACGATTATCTCAGGGGCCGGGACAGCAGAGGATCTGTAGTCTATTGCGGGGACGCGTATCTCGACCGATGGTACTTTTATCAAGATGGAAGAAAAACGAAAACCGTGCCCGCCCAGGATAAAGACAAGATCGTTGGTTACAGATACTGGGGTAGGTTGCCGGCTTGCGCCCTCGGTCCTTTCTACTCCTGCGTGCCTGATCGCTCTTGTTGACTGTCTTGAAGACCCGATTCTTGCGGCACACGGTGAAGACCCATGGTACGATCTCAATGAAGAGTCCTGTTCTACCTCTCAAGACACAATTGCCAGAGCGGAGAAAGTCTACATCCGGGTCTGCCAGAGCGCGTTTACGAGGATACGCCCAACGATTGGCGAGGCCAATAGCAGGACGGATTGGGGCGCTGCACGCTGGGATAACGCGATGGGCAGGTACTTGAATCACTGGACTGACTACCTCAGCTATGTCATTCTTCACGAACTGATCCACCTGCTATTTGACTGTGAGTTTTCGGCCGTATACCGCATCATGCGGATCTCAGTTGACTGAGTTGATCACCTACAGATGAGGATGAGGAACTGCGACGACCGGTCTGGGATGAAGCATTCAAGTACGAAATCAAAAAAGCCTACCGCTACTATGGCGCGAAGGCGCTTTTAGAGCAAAGACCGTCTCTGGTCGACACGAATGTCGATAGCCTTGGGATGATCATTGTGGGTAAGTAATCTGGTTTATCCCGTATAGTGGTTCACTCATACTGAGTTGACCGAAAACAGCGATTTATATGAGGGGCACGTATTGGCAAGATGGACTCGCCTATAGGGATAACTGCGATGGTTGATATGGATATTGCCCTGGACAATCAGGCCGGGTGCGAGATCCCCTCGTTTCCCGAAAAGAATTCGCGATACGGCGTTGGCCCTTCTCCCACGTATGTACATAACTTTTTCCGTTCATGGTTTGGAGGACGGGGAGCAAGGCCGTTGCTGGCATCCATACAAATATAATTTGATACCTAGGTATGCTTCATCTCCCTAGATTCAAACTTGGTATTTCCACCTTGGACATTCTCGTCATCACATTCAACCCACCACCATTGCCATCGGCAAATAAGAGAATCGCTGACGATGTCTGTCACTTGTAAATGCAAAGTCATAAGGTGGAGTGGTGAGAAACTCGCAACTTCCAAGCTTGGCTGCCACCTGGGGCCTGTCAGCTTATGTCAGCCATATAGTCGAGCCCCGACGCTATCCGCCCTATCGAAACGGAGCGCGTTCGCCGATGCCCCGGACTCGACCTAAGTCTTCCGTCTGCGACATTCGAAAACCCGAGGTTAATGGGGGGCGGGGGGTGGACCTAATCCACTCTGGACCTTCACGGTGTGGAATGAGATCATTGGTTTAGCGCCGACCTCGCTTGGCGGGGATTGGGGGGGGGGGAAAACTAGCAAGTCGATCCTAGAAGGAATTTCCCCCGGTGTATGGAATATGGATTATTGCTTTTTTCTGGGTCTCGGTGTAGGAGTGTATTTTACCTTTAGTACCAGGATTGCTTGGGACTAGACCAATCCTTGGATCTTGGAATCGCAGCGGCCGGTGTACCGGTGAGACTCGCCAAGTACCTGTTACCTCATTCCGGCAGTCACTACGCGCCCCGGAAAGTATCTGGGACTTGCAGAACGGCCTCCACGGCCTTCCCCCCCTCCTGCATTTATCTACCCTTCCTTTCCCTTCTCCTTCACGCTCGCCTTTTTCTTTTCTCCCATCCACTCTCCTCCCCTCCGCCCCATTCGAGCCCTCACCGGGGTTTCCGTGCTAGTGCAGAGCGATTGCCTTGCGTTCTGCCGAAACCGGCCCGGGGTTCTATCCGGAGCTCCTCGCCAGCTTCTATAGTGAGTCACTTCTCGCGCTCTCCCTTGCGGTTGCTGTCAATTGAGTAATTGAGTTTGCCTTCTATCGGACCGAGAGATTGACGGGCTTCCTTTTACAGTCTCTGTGTCTTGAACCCGCCATCCTCCCTTTCTCCCAACTTCTCTTCCCCCCCCCCCCCCCCCCCCCACCATGGCTGCCCCGCATCGCCAATCCGAGAACGCCATCGATGAGTCCGAGTTCATCGAGGACCATGAGGAACACCACCAGGACTCGGTTCACCGGCGCCTGCGTGCCAACTCCACCATCATGCACTTCCAGAAGATCCTGGTGGCCAACCGGGGTGAGATCCCCATTCGGATCTTCCGGACAGCGCACGAGCTGTCCCTGCAGACGGTCGCCGTCTTCTCACATGAGGATCGTCTGTCCATGCACCGTCAAAAGGCGGACGAGGCCTACATGATCGGCCACCGTGGCCAGTACACCCCCGTCGGGGCCTACCTGGCTGGCGATGAGATCATCAAGATCGCCCAAGAGCACAACGTGCACCTGATCCACCCCGGCTACGGCTTCTTGTCGGAAAACGCCGGCTTTGCCCGAAAAGTCGAGAAGGCGGGCATCGTTTTCGTGGGCCCGACTCCCGACACCATTGACAACCTCGGTGATAAGGTTTCCGCTCGCCGACTGGCCATCAAGTGCGGCGTCCCGGTTGTCCCCGGTACGGAGGGCCCCGTCGAACACTACGACGAGGTCAAGTCCTTCACCGATGAGTATGGCTTCCCCATCATCATCAAGGCCGCCTTCGGTGGTGGTGGCCGTGGCATGCGGGTCGTCCGCGACCAGGCCTCGCTGCGCGACTCCTTCGAGCGTGCCACGTCCGAGGCTCGCTCCGCCTTCGGCAACGGCACCGTCTTTGTCGAGCGCTTCCTTGACAAGCCCAAGCACATCGAAGTTCAGCTCCTGGGTGACAACCAGGGCAACGTCGTCCACCTGTTCGAGCGTGACTGCTCCGTCCAGCGTCGTCACCAGAAAGTCGTCGAGATCGCGCCGGCCAAGGACCTCCCCATCGATGTGCGCGACAAGATTCTGGCCGATGCCGTGAAGCTGGCCAAGTCCGTCAAGTACCGCAACGCCGGTACCGCCGAGTTCCTGGTCGACCAGCAGAACCGCTACTACTTCATTGAGATCAATCCCCGTATCCAGGTCGAGCACACCATCACCGAGGAGATCACCGGTATCGATATCGTCGCTGCCCAGATCCAGATTGCTGCGGGCGCGACCCTCGAGCAGCTTGGTCTGACCCAGGACCGCATCTCCACGCGCGGCTTTGCCATCCAATGCCGTATCACCACCGAGGACCCCGCCAAGGGTTTCTCCCCCGACACTGGCAAGATCGAGGTCTACCGGTCTGCCGGTGGTAACGGTGTCCGTCTGGACGGAGGCAATGGTTTCGCCGGTGCCATTATCACCCCGCATTATGACTCCATGCTGGTCAAGTGTACCTGCCGTGGCTCAACCTACGAGATTGTCCGCCGCAAGATGCTACGTGCCCTGGTGGAGTTCCGTATCCGGGGGGTCAAGACCAACATCCCCTTCTTGGCGTCACTGCTGAGCCACAGCACTTTCATCGATGGTACCTGCTGGACCACCTTCATTGATGACACTCCCGAGCTCTTCGCTCTCGTCGGCTCTCAGAACCGTGCCCAGAAGCTGCTGGCGTACCTGGGTGATGTCGCTGTCAACGGCAGCAGCATCAAGGGCCAGATCGGCGAGCCCAAGTTCAAGGGCGAGATCATCAAGCCGGTGCTGAAGGATGCCGCGGGCAAGCCCCTAGACGTTACTAAGCCTTCAACCAAGGGCTGGAAGCAGATTCTGGACAGCGAAGGCCCGGATGCCTTTGCCCGCGCTGTGCGCGCCAACAAGGGCTGCTTGATCATGGACACCACCTGGCGTGACGCCCACCAGTCGTTGCTCGCTACCCGTGTGCGTACCATCGACATGCTCAACATTGCCCACGAGACCAGCCACGCCCTCCAGAACGCGTACGCCCTGGAGTGCTGGGGTGGTGCTACCTTCGACGTCGCCATGCGTTTCCTCTACGAGGACCCCTGGGACCGTCTGCGCAAGCTCCGCAAGGCCGTCCCCAACATTCCCTTCCAGATGCTGTTGCGCGGCGCCAATGGTGTGGCCTACTCCTCCCTCCCCGACAACGCCATCTACCACTTCTGCAAGCAGGCTAAGAAGTACGGTGTTGACATCTTCCGTGTCTTTGATGCTCTCAATGATGTCGACCAACTCGAGGTGGGCATTAAGGCTGTCCAGCAGGCTGGCGGTGTGGTTGAGGCCACCGTCTGCTACAGCGGTGACATGCTGAACCCCAGCAAGAAGTACAACCTCGAGTACTACCTGGCTCTGGTCGAGAAGATTGTTAGCCTCGGAACTCACGTTCTCGGCATCAAGGATATGGCCGGTGTTCTGAAGCCCCAGGCGGCCCGTCTGCTGATTGGCGCCATCCGTGAGCGCTACCCCGATCTCCCCATCCACGTCCACACCCACGACTCCGCCGGTACCGGTGTGGCTTCGATGATTGCTTGCGCCCAGGCCGGTGCGGACGCCGTCGACGCTGCCACCGACAGCTTGTCTGGTATGACTTCGCAGCCCAGCATTGGTGCCATCGCTGCCTCGCTGCAGGGCACCGAGCACGACCCCCAGCTCGACTTGGCGCAGGTGCGCGCCCTGGACACCTACTGGGCTCAGCTCCGTCTGCTCTACTCGCCCTTCGAGGCTGGTCTGACGGGCCCCGATCCCGAAGTCTACGAGCACGAGATCCCCGGTGGCCAGCTGACCAACCTGATCTTCCAGGCCAGCCAGCTGGGACTCGGCCAGCAGTGGGCCCAGACCAAGAAGGCCTACGAGTCTGCCAACGACCTGCTGGGTGACATTGTCAAGGTCACTCCCACCTCCAAGGTGGTCGGTGATCTGGCCCAGTTCATGGTCTCCAACAAGCTGTCCGCCGAGGACGTCGTTGCCCGCGCCGATCAGCTGGACTTCCCCGGCTCTGTCCTGGAGTTCCTGGAAGGTCTCATGGGTCAGCCCTTCGGCGGCTTCCCCGAGCCCCTCCGTTCCAAGGCGCTGCGCAACCGCCGCAAGCTGGAGAAGCGGCCCGGTCTGTATCTGGAGCCGCTGGACTTGGCCCAGATCAAGAGCAGCATCCGTGAGAAGTTCGGTGCCGCCACCGAGTGCGATGTCGCCAGTTACGCCATGTACCCCAAGGTGTTCGAGGACTACCGCAAGTTCGTCCAGAAGTTCGGTGATCTCTCTGTGCTGCCGACCCGCTACTTCCTAGCCCGCCCTGAGATTGGCGAGGAGTTCCACGTCGAGCTGGAGCAGGGTAAGGTGCTCATCCTGAAGCTTCTGGCCATTGGTCCTCTCTCCGAGCAGACCGGCCAGCGTGAGGTCTTCTACGAGGTCAACGGTGAAGTCCGCCAGGTCGCCGTTGACGACAAGAACGCGTCCATTGACAACGTTGCCCGTCCCAAGGCCGACGCTGCAGACAGCAGCCAGGTCGGCGCGCCCATGAGCGGTGTGGTGGTGGAGATCCGCGTTCACGACGGCCACGACGTGAAGAAGGGCGACCCGATTGCCGTCCTGAGTGCCATGAAGATGGTGAGTCTATCCTACCATATGCTAAACATCCATTTCGATCGATCGATATACTCATTCATCTCTAGGAAATGGTCATCTCCGCTCCGCACAGCGGCAAGGTCTCCGGCCTCCTCGTCAAGGAGGGCGACTCCGTCGACGGCCAGGACTTGATCTGCAAGATCGGCAAGGCGTAATTGTGAACGGAAAAGGAAATAGGTTGCTTCTGTGTATAAGGCGTGCACGACTCTGATGCTCAAGATGTGAACGATAGCTCCAGCGTTGGTTGTTTTTCCCGTGTCCGGATTGGGCTTGGTTATTGGTCTCATGGTTATTTCCTACTGGTTACATGAATGGTATATCTTTTCTCATCGGTACTATCATTTCTAGACTTGGCTATATTTCTTTGGTGATTTAGGCAATGATCCGAGGTATCTTGTCCGCATAGCCCGCTTCGTCATCAACGCGTGCTTTTGCCATCGAGCTTTCCCCGCATTATGTGTAGCTGCAGCTGCTTCGGCCACGGGGTACTTCGCTTCCCATATTCACTGGCTGAGGACAGAGGTATCTTTCGCCCGCTCGTCTCAGCTGAGGCATGCCGAATGCTTGCGTGTCTGTTGGTGGGGATTCCGGCACTGGCCGAGTACATCGAGGCGTATAGTAAAATCGCTGCGAGAATTGGGACTGCCGCCAATCAGGGTATTATTAAACAGATGGCGCTGACGATCACTGGATTGGGGTTTGGCGGATCATCGCAACGAAGATGGAAACCCGGGGTTCTTTTCAAAGCGAACTTGTCCTATAAGCCCTTTCCCCTCTCGTCTTAATTCTTCCCTCTCGACTTCTTCATTCAGATCCAATCCTTCCACACAATACCTAGGTATCTCATCCCTTTCCTATTCATATCTTCACATCGATGTACATCTCCATCTCTCCACATCCACGGTTCCCACACCCGCATAACCACAACTCACCCCAATGACGTCTTTGACTCAACCCCAACCACATGCCCTCGTGACACTATAACAAAAGTCTTCCGAGTCACTCGTATTACACTTGAGCTGATCCTCTCATCGTCCACTGAAACTACACATTCTCCATCCTCCCACTAACCCCCTCGATCTATACCAGAACACAGCACCACCTGCTCCCATCCCGAATTCTCCAAGATGACCGACGACCCCCGTCGCCACTGGCACGGCAATCCCGGTAACCGCTACGAGCACACCAACGTCTGGGTGCAGGGCGGCCCCAAGGGTCCCACGGCGCGCGCTCCGTGGGCGCTGACGCCCGAGATGATTGCGAATACTCGCCGTGTACGTAATTCCCCTCCTCACACCTCTCGTCTCTGCCAGACGTCTGATCCAATCCAATCCACTCTGATCCTCTATAATACCCCATCAATACCAAATCAACATCAATACCATTCTAACATGGCACCACGCCACGACCAACAGAGCTCCAGCACCTCCACCTCCTCCACCGGAAGCGCAAGCAACAGCAACTCCAACAGCAATACTACCAAAAACAACGCCGCCAATGAATCGCCGACCCTCCCCTCCGTCAAAGACCGCCGCCGCTCCAGCGCCTCCTCCGGCGGCCCGCTGTTCTCCACCCTGCAGACGCAGAAGCGGGAGTCGAGTGACCCCGGCATGGCCGGCCGTCGGGCGAGTTGGAACGAGCAGGCGCAGAAGGGCGGGGTTTTCTCGCGGCTTTGGGAGGGATATACGCGGGGCAAGTAGGAGTGGGAGAAGTGGTGGCCCCGGGCCGTATTATGGATGAGATCAATTGTGGATGAATTATCGATGAGGTTTTGTTCTTTGGTTCGCTTTGTCTTGCGGAATGGAAATATTGAAATGAAGGACTTTGGGTATTTGAATCTTTGAATAGGAGATCTGAAGTCGGTTCGTAGTAGTAGATGGAAACGACTTGGAGAAATATATCCGCCGTGGATGTCGTCACCTTGTTCGCGAGAAGCGTGGCGGGATTATTAGCAAACCCGGACTCCATACTCGGGTTCGCCAGTGGCATGCTGTAGGAGGGCTTCGTTGAATACATTTTTCGATTGAGGACTGCCTTTTCGACTGCGCAGTAGAATGCGTATAGTGTTCATGATTGATGGATCCCCACTATCATGATCCGCCAGCTCAAATCCACAATATCAAGTTTCTCTCGTATCGCCATGATGGATCTTCTCCAAGTGTAAAAATAGAGCGCTGTCGGGCGTGTGGTCAAGGTGAGCTCAGAGCTTGGCTCAGGTTCCATGCTACAGCTACAGATATCAGAGCACCAGGAGCAGCCCATTGGACGTGCATCGCGTTGTCCAAATATACACAGCGCCAGGCACCATTGCTTGGTTTCTGCTGTCTCATGCTGATGGTAGTTTAACGGAGACATTCGCAGCCTTCGGGGAGGTCTCCCGTATACCAAGACCTCGGAGACCATCCAGAGTATCCGGGTGTCCGAGCCTCCACAAGTAATGGGCAGCTCGTCTGGTCCTAGCCGGACTTTCCATCATTGCATGAGAGGATTCAGTGGCTGGTATCAGACTTTTGCTGTGAAGCTGATATTGTTGGAGGTAAAGGATGGGAGTGGCAACGCCGGCAGTGTGATGCGACCGGAGATGAGGGCCTTACATGAACTACGCACTACGACATACTGCTACGCTGAGCGCGGCACCAGGTATAGACAGCAACGGACAGAGAGAGGCCAGTGGTCAACCTTCCGAGGAAGAGACCGACTCTTTGACAGGATCCGGAGATCGAGTCAAGCGAGTCGCGGCCGACACCAGACTGCAGAGCAGTCCGGCGCCGGCCAGTCTTTTCAACAATGGTTATGCGGAGAACAACACCTTTCGTGCAGCCATCATTGTGAAAAGAAAATGCAGTTTGGGTAAAGGTGGTAGTGGATTCATGTCTCTAACACGCCTATCCTGGTTGCCGTGGTAGAAAAGGATAAAAAAAAGGGATTCCAAACACCATATCCGACGCAGGGATCAGGAGCCCGGCCGGTTGTAGGCGGAGGGTCTGTCCTGGGCCGATTTTTTGTTTCTTTTCGGACGGAAGAAATTTTTGGCTCCCTTCGATGCATCGTAAATCACAAGAGTCAACTCCCCCCGCGTCCTCACATATGTCGAGGCATTTACCGGACAATACCGTCGAAGCGGTTCTTGAACCACTTGATAGTCTCGCCCTGGCTGATCTTGTGGTGGGTGCCGATGGTGGACTTGCAGCGACGGCGCTTGGCAACACGCTCACCGGGACGGGTCCTATCGAGACAAGATCGATTAGTGCTGGCCCTAATTGAGGGGTATCGAGCATCCCCTCCGGAGCCGAGTCGGGTGAAACTCACATGCAGCAGTAGAAGTCCATGCCGTAGATACCAATGCCGGGGTCGTACTTGATACCCAGATCGATGTGCTCGCTGATACCGAAGCCGAAGTTGCCGGTCTCGGAGAAGTTGCGCTTGCGGAGCTCGTACTCCTTGACCTTAAGGCCACGCTCGAGGATCTCCTCGGCCTTGGGGCCACGGACGGTGACGTGGACGGAGATCTTCTCGTTACGACGGATACCGAAGGTACGGACGGTGTAGCGGGCCTTGGAGTAGACGGGGGTCTGACCAGAGAGCTGCTCCAGCACCTTGGCGGCACGGGTCAGTCTGTCACCAGACTCGCCGACCGAGATGTTCAGCACGAGCTTCTGGATGCGCAGCTCGCGCATGGGGTTTGCGCTCTTGTCCTTTCCGTCCGACTGCATGGTTGTTAGAACCTGTGATGCGATTGAGGGTGGTGGTGGTTGGGGTATACCATGGCGACTGGTGTTGGCGTGATGTGGTTGTCGACGAGATGGAGGATTCTGTGAAAACGCACAAAAGCGGTTTGTGTGGGCGGCGGGTCACGGGATTTGGGTCACGGGAGTTGGGAAGCGAGCCCTCAAAATGGCTTGGCACTTGCTTATGTCATCGGCTCCCAGGTGCGACCCGTGATCGCTGAGTCAGCCCTTTATCCAGAACCTGAGTCCAGCAGCAGCCAAAGCTAAGCTTCTTGCCGGATCTCGCGTTTCGCTCGATCTCTTTGCAGTTCAAAGACCGCTTCGGCTGTCTTGCTGGTATTTTTTTGGGCCTTTCAAGTCGCATTCGTGCGCGCTATCATTGCCAATCATGGCCGCCAATAAGCAGGGCAAGATGGTGAGTCCCCGGTCTCTCTTTGCATCCCGGCTCGTGTGCTCAATGGCTGTCGCTAACCCCTCCGTTTTAGCAAAATCTCGTGAGTTCAACCAGGCAGACTCTTTATATTGTACTCCCCGGCCTAATGTATCTCCCAGATCAATTATCGGATGAGGGTAACCCTGAACGATGGTCGCCAGATGACCGGCCAGATGCTGGCTTTTGATAAGGTCCGTTGTCCTTGTCAGCCATGCGAGGCACCGATACTGACTTGATCGTTCTGTTCTAGCACATGAACCTCGTTCTTGCCGACACAGAAGAGTTCCGTCGCATCAAGCGAAAGTCGAAGCCCGCCGCCGGTCCCACAAACGCCCCGCAGGTAGAAGCCGAGGAGAAGCGTACCCTTGGTCTGACCATCGTGCGCGGTACTCAGGTCGTCTCCTGCTCCGTCGATGGTCCTCCTCCCGCCGATCCCTCTGCGCGACTCGGTACTGCCGGTCCCGGTCCTGCTGGCGCCGCTGCGACACTCGTTGCCGGCCCCGGTATCAGCAAGCCCGCTGGTCGTGGCCTGCCCGTTGGACTCGGTGGCCCTGCTGCTGGTGTTGGTGGCCCGCCTCCTCCAGGTGGATTTGGAGCGTTCCCCCCGGGCGGTTTCCCAGGTGCCCCGCCGCCCGGATTTGCTGGCCGTGGAGGACCCCCTGGTGGACCTCGTAAGTTATCCGCGGATCTATTTCGACGCAATTGCAGAAGCTGATCTGTCTCTTTCCCAGCTGGTTTTGCCCCGCCTCCCGGCTTTGCTCCTCAAGGTGCTCCTCGTAAGTTACTCTTCTTCCCTCCGTCAAATTCCGCATTTGTCCCTCGGGGCTAACTTTCGTCGCTCGCAGCGGGTGCTTTCCAACCGCCGCCGGGCTTCCAGCCTCCGGGTCAGGGTCGAGGATACCCGCCGCCCGGTTTTGGCGGCAGATGATTGATCGGTATGCTTTGGAAGGGGATTCCACGCTTCATATCATCAGCAATCTGCTCTCAACTGAGGAAAAGGAGCCAATCCATTCGTGGTCCTATGGGAAACACGCTCCTTGAGTTCAGCGAGAGTAGCTCGCTTACAGGCTAGATTAGCCCAGAATCTACCGGGCAAGGCGTTGCGGCGCATGCGGATGGAGGTCGTGTCAAGGATTGGAAAGAAAAAAGCCGAGAAATCCTTTTGAGATTTGCATTCAGTACCAAAATAATGCTAGCTAGCTCCTATGACCTCTTGTCGCAAAAATGCAATACATACGAGTTCCATTTGATTGTGACGCTCTCTGCTCTGTTGGATTCAACAATGAGTTGATACCCAGATTTAATAGGGATTGGTTCATTGACCGGCGCTTATCTCCGGGCATATATAACGGGAGACCGGTGAGCACCTTGGATATGCCTCTGCCCATCAATGAGATCAATTGAAGCGATAGAGTATATTTCCCACTTAAAGAAAACCCCAGGATTTTGCTGGAATACCACAATATTGATTTGAATCTTCCAAAATAGCGTAGAGAGTCAATTCTCCAAGGCTGTTATAGGGCACGTGATATGCGGCCGACGCCGGGTGAGTCGAGTAATTCCGCACCCGCCGACTCCAATCCTCAACCTCACCGCGACCCTTTCCCCCCATTTGTGACCCCCAGCAAACGTCGTCATGGCCGCCGCTATCAAGGCACTCAATGCCAAGATCCGCTCTAACAAGGTGGCCGACTATGTCTGCTCAACCCGTACGTGACGATCCCATCCCCGAGTTTCCCGCTGTGCATCCGGTACCGAGATCGGCCAGCAGCGCCAAGCTGCAGGGCAAAGGATCTAGAAAGAACCAACCCAGTCAAAGAAGTGCCGAAGCGAGACCGTGCCAACTGCTCGGCAGCAGCAGAAGAAATGCAATATCTCGTAATTTCCACTGGATAGAGCGCTAACAACTCCATGCTGCAGACTTCTGGGGCCCCGTCTCCAACTTCGGTATTCCCTTTGCCGCCGTGATGGACACCAAGAAAGACCCCGAGATGTACGTGCTTGATTGTAGATGGGATGGTATTCCCTATGGTCCCATCTACAACCGATGGCATAGGGCAGCTGGTCATTGGTGCTAACCCTTATCTCGCTTCGCAGTATCTCCGGCACCATGACTGGTGTCCTGATCGTCTACGCTGCCACTTTCATGCGCTACTCCCTCGCCATCACGCCCAAGAACTACCTTCTCTTTGCCTGCCACATGACCAACTTCGGTGCTCAGACTGTCCAGGGATACCGATACCTCTCCTACTGGAAGTACGTGTGACCTGGGACTCCTGGACGGATATATATATCCCCACAGTCCAATTCTATTCCTACCCATCGAGAGTGTTCCACTAACAATGGATTTCTATTTACAGCTGGGGTGGCCGGGAAGCCAAGCTCGCCGAGGAGGCTAAGCAGGGCAAGCAGGCTGCCGAGGCCGGTGCGTAAAACGCCCCGGACCCAGTGCCAGGGAGGACCGCTGTACTTTTTACGCTCATCTTGTTCTCGGGATGTCTCTACCTCATTTCGCAGCATTGGATCTCTATGCACCTTTTTGTCTTCTGTTTCAATATCGACAAGCTTGACTGGTCCTTTGATGAACCCGAGGAGAAAAATAGAGCTATATAGAGAGCGCATGGCAGTGGCGAGGGTCGGACGCGACAGGGGGAACTGGGTGGTTCTTTTGGCCAAGGCATACGGATTCTTATGAACCTGTGTTGTGCTTCCCTGGCCATTGTACATAGACTATATTGAATGGAACCTTTTCAACAAAGTTATTCTACGCAGCTGCTACCAAATCCATTTAGACATCATCCCATTCACTCGCGACATAGTCAAATACACCTTTAAGGCTAATGAAGGAAAATAATGTATACAGGAAGAGCGCTTGGACCCAAGAACACCGCCGGACACAGTGGCAGACTATGAAGAAACCAGAACACCCCAATTGCAGTTGTTCTCCGCACATGCGAGGAAGGAGTTTCAATGCTATGCCCCCATCTAGTGTTGAAATGGTAGGTAGAATTTCAGTATCCAACGTGAGAACCCCGCGAGAAGAGGCCCACGTTCAGTTATTGCGAATCGCAGTAACCCGGGCTGGGTGGTACGTCGGCGCCAATCCAGTTCTGAATCGTCAGCGCAGTCGTATAGACACAGCAAATTGCACCGAAAGCGGCGAGGGCGATGTCGGCAATTGCTTGGCGCCTGGACTGGGCACAAGCTCGGAGATGGAGAAGAGGCTACGCAGATAGACCGTCAGAACCAGTTGGGGTCGGTATGGAAAAGGGTACCATGATAAGACTTACCGGGTATACATAGATCAACGGAACACAAGCAAAGCTCCCAACCAGCGAAACGAACTTGTCCAGATCGTCGGCACCACACCAGGCAATAACAGCACATACAATCACCAGGAAGAAACGAAAAGCGTTCTTCTGCCACTTGATGTAGGGATTGTACTTGCCGCTGCGGGTGAAGAGCTCATTCTCCATAATGCGAATAGCAGGAAAGAGCTGAAGTGGTGTGCTCAGCAGAATGGCGAGCGAGTAGAGGAGCTGGACCACATTGACAAACTTATCGTCCTGAGGTAGATTGAGTAGGATGACGGTCTTGGTGGCCGATCCGTAGGCTGCGTAGCTCAGGGCACCTGCGGAAAGGAAGATCAAAGTAATGATGATCATGACACCGGCAAGAACGCCTGGGAATCTCCGCGGCTGCTTCATTGACTCCTGAATTGGAATGATCAGGCCGATCCCCTCATAGGTGAAGATAGCAGTGCCAATGAACATAGACCAGGTCGCCGGGTTGAAACTGATAACATCTGAAATGCCACCATTGCCAATCAGGGTGCGGGCATCATAGTAGTAAATGTACAGCAGACCCAAAAGGATGAAGACGTCCGCGATCAGAGCAGTGAAACCAAGCTTACTGATGTCACGGATCAGGGAGAGTGGCAGGAATATAACCAGCTGCATCAACACCATAAACTTGATGTCAATGAAGGACTTGCACTTGCTCACAGCTAGCACAAACGCCTGTAGGTTCTGCGAGACGAAGACAATGTAAGCCGCCACGAAACCCAGTTGGCTTAGCACAATGGACCCGAGAATGATGCGCCTCATGTGCTTTCCGAAAAGAATGCCACCAATGTCACCGAAAGAACCTTCGATCTTCATGCGGGTGTTGACCAACAGGATGAAGGCGTAGTAACTCAGAATCGACACTCCCAAGAGTACCATGCTGCTAAACAGCATTCCTCCATTCAGGAACGCCCGAGGCAAGAAAAGGATACCAGTACCAACAAAAGACTTGAGCAGTAAGAGGACAGCACCTGTTGTGGTAGTGGTTCCCGGAGGAGCGCGCTGTTTATGCTTTCGCTTTCTGCGACCCGGCGTCTCCCCCTGAAGCAGCGCCGCCTCCTCTCCAGACTCGCGGCCTTCCTCTGCTTCGTCCCAGGTATCGGATGAGAAGTATTCGTCAGGTCCCAAGACTTCGTCATCTTCTTCCAGTTCTTCTCCAGCAAAATGACCATATAGCGTCAAAAATTCCAGAAAGCTGGAAGTTGGAAGCTGAGGTTGAGCTGGCAGTCCCCCTGAATTCGAGCCCTGTACACTCCCACGGTGCGGACTGCCCGCAGTTCTCCTCAAGTAATCTCTTCGGAAGCCTCCCGGCACGCGGATGGTGTGGATGTCCTCCGTTTCGACTTCAGGCGCGGGCCGACTAAAACTGAAACTCTTGCTGCGCGCAAATCGCCCTGATGCCTCAGCCTCGGCGTCCTCCGCCCACCGATAAACCTGCCGGGTAATATCACCTCCTTGAAGCCGCAAACTTGAGAACTCGTCACCGCCGTAGCTAGTTCCAAGCTCCGATCCCGTTTCTCGGTGTTCCGAGGCATTCTGCGGGAGCACAAGATGGCGTTTCACGACTTCCGGGTCTTCATATGGAACTGCGGAGTCGTAGCCATTCTTGTTATCGATGGAACCATATTGGGAGGTTACGGGCCGGTTGTCGAGAGTCGAATGCACTGTGGGCGACCCACCCAGTCGTGAGGGCGTCCCGAACCGGGGAGGTGAGCGACCAAGACTTTCTTGTAGTTGCGAGGCAATCATAGACTGGCCCGGTCCAGGAAGAGAAGACGGATTGTCAACTGCTCGGAAATTGTGTTCGCTAGAGGCGGTGGTTGTGACTGGCCGACTGGCCGGGACACCTTGGCGAGATGACAGAGACGTTCCGAAGGACGGCGAGGGCACCGGTGAGGCCAGACGAGCGATCGACGCCTGTCTACTGCCTTGGTCTGGCGCAGGGGACGAGGATCGAATCGATGTCGTGGAAATAGGCACTGACCTAGGCGGATTCAGCGACGAACCCTCTCCGTTGTCCGCCATGTTGTAGTGGCTCCTGATCGTTTCAGGGCGAGGGCGTTCAGCGAGGAATTGGCGACGAGGGCATGGGAGAAGGGAGTGAGCGAAGTGCCAAGAAGTAAGCGGCTACCATGCAGCCTGCAGACTCGAAGCAACTCAGACGATACAGTTGGTTCATACGGACGAAAGAGTGCGAGGAGACGGTCGATCGTGACCCAGAACGGGCGGAGGCTTTTGCACCGTTTGTCCCTTCCCACGTCACCGAGTCGATACCGCGCGCGGTGACGCAGGTGGTGATCCTTTTCTTTGTACAGGAGGCTGCATTTGCATTGCTCACCCTTGCCCTTCGCTATACTCGTACAGTCCCACTCGAGCTGGTGGGGGTTGTGTGCGTCCTCATGCTGGCTTAAGAACGTTCCAGTGTTGTACAGAGAGCTCCCGCGATGTCTCGCCGACGCCCGAATTTCTCGACTCGAACTGCCCAAGAAGATGTCGCGCGTCTTGACCCGAGTGAACCGGGGGATCGAGGTGGATTTCTACATTGGCCACCCACCATTTGGCCTCGTCAACACGAACTGAACGCGACCGAGCCTACAGACCGTCAGCACCATTCTTGGCACCCTGTCAGCTGTACCGGATTGTCTCAATGGTTTGGCGGGAAATCAGTGGAGCCACAAGGGCCCCAGAGTAACGAGGAGAGGCCTCTGTCACACATGCCTTTCCGTGATGCTGGCGCTGATAAGAAAAACGGACATCGGTCTCGTTCAGTGGAGGAATCGAAGAAGCTGGGCACTTTCTCCGGCGTCTTCGTGCCTACAACGCTGAATGTTCTTAGCATTCTCATGTTCCTTCGTTTCGGATTCATTCTCGGTCAGGCGGGTCTATTGGGTATAATAGGTAAAGCCTCCTTCCCTGGTTTCTCACAGCTGGTGGCATGACTGACTCTACCTAGGTCTGCTGGTTGTTTCCTACTTGATTAATCTGGTGACAACAATGTCCCTGTCTGCCATCGCAACAAATGGCACTGTCCGCGGTGGTGGTGCGTACTACTTGATATCCCGCTCACTGGGCCCAGAGTTCGGTGGCTCCATTGGGATTGTATTCTATCTGGGTTATGTCTTCAACACTGGCATGAATGCTGTCGGTCTGATCGACTGCTTTACCCAAAACTTTGGAGTCGATTCCGGCACATGGGCCAATATCCTCCTAGAAGGGTTTTGGTGGCAGTACCTCTGGGGCACTGTCATCTTGGTTCTTTGCACAGCCATCTGCCTGGCAGGCAGCTCCA
The DNA here is from genome assembly GCF_028827665.1 of Penicillium hispanicum. Classification (NCBI taxonomy): domain Eukaryota; kingdom Fungi; phylum Ascomycota; class Eurotiomycetes; order Eurotiales; family Aspergillaceae; genus Penicillium; species Penicillium hispanicum. Next base: position 1,268,499 of record NW_026623197.1, on the reverse strand, counting down.
TCTTTTCGAGAGCGAGCAACGGTCTTTTGGTGATTCTTCTCATTGCCACATTTAGTATTCCATTATCTGCCGTCTTCATGAAACCCTTCTACCGGCCTGAAGAAGGCGTTGAGTTTACAGGGTTGAGTTTGCGGACTCTTGCGGAGAACCTCAAGCCGAATCTGACCAAGGGCGCGGCCGGAAGTCAATTGAAACACAAAGAAAACTTCCAGGATCTCTTTGGTATCCTGTTTCCTGCAACCGGGGGAATCTTTGCGTGAGTCAAAATTCCAAGGGCGATTATGATTTCCACTGACTCTTCATAGTGGTGCTAGTATGTCGGGCGACTTGAGGAACCCAAGCAAGTCTATTCCGAAGGGTACACTCACAGGCCTTGCCTTGACCTTCATCACTTATACACTGGTCATTATTGCCATGGCAGCCTCGATCACCCGACAGTCATTCTATAACAATATCAATGTTATTCAGATCGTGAGAGTTGGCTTCCAAAATGCTTCCTAGTTCATGACTAATCTTTTGTTGAGGTCAATGTCTCTGATACCGTCATCCTGCTCGGTGAATTTGCGACTAGTTTCTTTTCTGCGTTGATGGGAGTGATCGGGTCTGCGAAGCTCCTGCAAGCGATTTCGCGAGATAGCCTGCTTCCCGGTCTCAACATCTTCAGTCAAGGGACCAAGAAGAATGATGAGCCAGTCTATGCAATCTTAGTGACCTTCATATTTGCGCAGATTACGATGCTGTTCGACATCAATCGTATTGCGTCTTTTGTCACTATGGCTTATTTGATGACGTTCCTCGTGACGAACTTGGCCTGTTTTCTCCTGAAAATTGGGTCTGCTCCCAATTTCAGACCGTCTTTCCACTACTTCAACTGGCAGACCGCAGCAGCAGGGACTCTCGTCAGCGGGGTCAGTATGTTCTTTGTGGATGGTCTGTATGCTGCCGGCTGCGTGGGCATCTTGCTCATGCTTTTTCTATTGATCCACTATAGCTCGCCGCCCAAGTCCTGGGGCGATGTAAGTCAGAGTCTGATCTATCATCAAGTGCGCAAGTATCTTCTTCGCCTGCGCCAGGAGCACGTGAAGTTTTGGCGACCGCAAATCTTGCTCTTTGTCAGTGATCTTGATCGGCAGTATAAGATGGTTTCCTTTTGCAACTCACTGAAAAAAGGAGCTCTGTTCGTCTTGGGTCATGTCATTGTGACGGATGACTTTTCATCGGCTGTTCCCGAGGCACGCCGACAGCAGACAGCCTGGACGAAACTGATCGAGTACTCTAAGATCAAGGCCTTTGTTAACATTGCCATCTCTCCCGCCGCAGAATGGGGTATGCGAAATATCGTTCTCAATTCAGGCCTGGGGGGCATGCGGCCCAACATCGTCGTGATTGATCAGTTTCGGGAGAATCAGTCCCTCGTCGAAAATTTGTCGCTCAGCAGCTTTTCCAAGTCTAGGCGTCGCTCGTCGGTCTTTGGCTCGAGAACTGATGGGTCAGACGATCATGGCACAGCGAAAAATTCGATGAGCCGTCAAAGCTATGTGACAGTTCTTGAAGATCTTCTTTTCAAACTGCGCATCAACGTTGCCGTCGCAAAAGGATTTGAAGAGCTTGAACTACCGGACCCGCATGACCGCCACACAAAGAAGTATATAGACTTGTGGCCCATTCAAATGTCTGCTGAGCTGGGTGCGGACAGCGAGAGCAAGCAGAACGTCTTGACTACGAACTTCGACACTTATACCCTCATTTTGCAACTAGGCTGCATTCTCAATACGGTACATTCATGGAAGAAAACCTACCAATTGCGGGTCGCGGTCTTTGTCGAGTATGAAACAGACGTGGAAGATGAACGGGGTCGAGTGGAGGCCCTTCTCGAAAAGCTCCGTATCCAGGCTGAAGTGCTTGTCTTTTGGCTTGCATGCGGAAGTCTCAAGGCATACCGCATCATTGTCAACGGGGACACTTCCCCGGAGGTTGCCGACGCCCAAAAGAACGTCGATTCTGCTTTGAAGAATGAAGAATGGTGGCAAAGTGTCCAACGAGCTCGCAATCCTGCCCAGAAACCCCAGAACCAGGATGGAACGAGCGACGATATTGAAAGACATGACGGTCCTTCTACCTGGCAAGGTCCAGCTAGCCAAGAAAGTGGTAATAGGCCTTTGCGTCAAAGAGTGACAGGGCTGAAGAGACTGATTCAGTCGTCTAAACACCGACGTTCTGTTTCAAGCTTTCGGGCTATTGGAGGCGTCAATTTGGGCATGAAGACACACCGCCTGTTAGATGCGTTTGTTGATTACGAGGGCGACAATTCGAGCAGTGAGAGTAGTGAAGACAGTGATCTCGAACCATATGCAAGTGATTCGGAAGTTGACAATGCCGATGACGAGGGTGACGGCATCGATGATGCGGCCTCCAGCAGGCGCCTTGGGCGCGAATCTAACATTGGCCATTCAAGACCATCTACACGGCCACAGAGCACTGACAGTGACGATAGCTCTAATGTGAGCCCGTCGACTCCTGCGCCAGCTCGGCCGAGCTCTTATTTCGACCAGGGATCCACATCAAGCCAGGTGATCCCACCAATAATTACCACTGGTGATAACACATCTCCAAAGAGCAAGTCGCCTGTCCGTCGTTCCACTCGCCCGCATGTTAGCCGCTCTGCGTCTAGCAACCGCTTCAGCTCCTCTCCAATACCAGAAACCAAGGTGAACGTGGATGAGGGTGTAGGCCCGTCGATCATGTTCGCCCCGAATGCGTCCCCCCTCGCTCCCAGCAGAACAAACTTGAATCAATCTACGCAAGGCGCCCGTCTGCCATATCGCCCACATCTCCAAGCACAAACAACAATCAGACAGCATCGGGCTTCCCTGGTCCTGCCTCGGTCCCACTGTCATTCAATGACCTGCCTAGCCGGGCACAGCATCTGATTCTCAACGAGCTGATGGTGCAACAGAGTAGTGAGACAGCCGTCATCTTCACCACGCTTCCCTCGCCCGTGGAGGGGACGTCCCTCCGCGATACAGACAGCTCTTCATACCTGAGTGATCTGGAAGTCCTCTGGCAGGACCTGCCGCCATGCTTGCTGGTCCACAGCAACAGCATGACCGTGACTATGAATCTCTAACGACCTGACGATTGTACATTGTGTTACATATAGTTTTGTATAGAGGTGAATATATTATCCATACACTGAATTTATGGTACGACGACTTGTAGCTCCGCGATCTCTTATGGCCTCCCTTTTTCCTGTCTATGAGAAGCCACCAGTGCTGCGTTCTCTCCAAATTCTACAACTTTCTGCCCAGGTACCAAACAGTTACATATTCCTGAACCGTTGCTGTTATCGGAGCTGCCGGAGGGCGGCACGTACTAAGGGAAATATACTTCATATGACGGCCAATGATTGCTTCGCAGAGTAGCCGGTTAAAGGTACATGAAGGGAATTGTTGGTCAGGTATGAGTAATCGCCAGAAAAAGCTGTTCTGACCAACCTATTTGCATTTATATAGATAGGACGCTAACTTTGGCACCACACAGAAGTCGCAAAAACAAGCTAAGTATAGATTGAGATTGGGTAAACCGCTGTGTCACACCCACTGAACGCATCTTATTCGTCACCGTCTCCTAGTGACGCACTGTCAACTGTCACTCCTGCAGGTCAGAGCCGCCACTGGGGATCAGCGGGGCTGGAGTGAACTATGGTGAGTTCTGTGCATGTAGCCAAATTCTCAGCCATTTGGCATGTACTCTCCAAAGCCCGTAATCACAGTTGGGACCTTTAGATCATTCCGTACTAACTATGGCGGGCAGCCGCCGTTAAGCGAAGCATCCACAGGGAAATGAACCAACGCGAGAGCGCACCCAATCATCGACTAGAAAACTGCGTTGGACCTGGTGGATGACCAATAGCAATTGCAGCTGCGATGATTGGCAACCACGCGTGCCCTGGTACACTCTGTAAATTGGAGCATGGAAGTCGCTCATTCCTGATACCCAAGCCCGATTTCGCACATCATCCCCAAAGCCTCTAATTGAGAGCTGGCTGTCAGAATTCTAAGCTAAGAGAAGTTAGCTTCTGGCACTGGCAATGACTAACGTTGGTATACTAATGATCACTTCTATCCTATTTCCCTGGATCACCGGCATTCATGTACCTCATCTCTCACTCGTGTCCCATTTTTTGTATACATTTCCACCTATATACATTATACACCCCAATTTGTGATTGTGATTGTCATTGTGGGCCTGGATTTACGAGTCCTCGGAGCCCCTGCTTGTTCATATCTTTGTCCTACAACCGGTCGAGATCTCTCTATAATCTTTCTTTGCATCTCGGGCTCTTCGCATAAGCATGTCTGGCGTAGGTGTGTTCCGCTGGGTAAATATGGGCAGCTTGGAATAGTAATACCAATACCAACTGGAAACAATCCATCTGTCTACTTGCCTCGAGTACATGGAATAGTGCTTAGCAAATCCAATTTTTGCATTGACAGGGACAACCAAGTACAAGAAGTTCCATAACTATCTACCAGACTATTCATCACTCGTAGAAACGCCGCAGCGCAAGGAACGGCAGAGCATCATCATACACCATTTTCAAGGACTTTAGAATATGACCGGAACAACAGACGTGGGCCTAGCCCATCGTCGTTTCCCACCCTTTCTCGATCATAACGTCGATCCAGTACGTATCGGGTTGCCCGGCATCCATGCGCTTCCAAACCTCCTTGACCAGCTTCAGACACACATTAATCGGTTTCGGGGGCAAGACGTGCAGAAAAGACGTAAGACGGCCGAGGATAAAGCGCCGTGTACGTGAGACTTCAATCGCCTCCATTGAAACGCTGGGTGTGTCGGTGCCAGACTCGGGTGCACTGGCAGCCGGTTCGGTGTTCCGATGCGCGTTGTTGTGTTCATTATTGGGTTGATGGTGGTTTGGCGAGTTGAATGTCGGTGGGAGACGAAGTTCGCTGCAGCTGGCGACGAGCAGGAAGGGCTGGAGACAGCGGGTGCGGGATTCGAAGGGGATTGTTTTGAGACGGGAGAGGGTTGTCATGGCGAATTCGGTGAGCCAGGTATCATACAGTGTCTCGGAATGCGAGTCCTGGGGGAAGGATGAGGAGGTTTCATGATTTTGCTCGTGGGCCTGGGAGGCGGCTGGGAAGATATGGATGGGCGGGGAGGGCGAGGGTTGGGGATGGGGAGGTTGGTTTAGGGGATGACTTGAATCTTGGGACTGATCTCTAGTCCCAGTCGGAGCAGGACTGGCATCGCAAAAGTTGGAGGGTATGTTCATACTGTCTAGATCGATGGGAAAGAATGGATCGAGGGACGTGGACGGCACAGAGCCAGGGTAGTGCGCTTCACTCGGATTTGGGAGACGGTGACGAAGTAGATCTGGGAAGACGCGATACAGCTGCATAAGTCCTGTGCACCGGTAGACCTCAGCCATGGTGAGCAGGTGCCAGACGGGAGTTTCATCGTCGCCGGGACTGACGATCTCGGCTTCGGTGGGATGCGCAAGACCCAAGAGACGCTCCTCTAACTCGCGAGCCTTCTCGATGGCCATCTGTGCACGTCTGATCTCCTCTTGAGAGGTGAAACTCCTTGTACGGATGCGTTTGCGCTCACGCCGAACGAGGCGACCGACCTCGTGGACGGTGAACTGCGTGTCCCGCGCAATGCCCGTCCAGGGGTGCGGGACTCGTTGCAAGACGAGCGACTCGCCCATGGATGAGGCGCATGAGTTATCGGAGAAAACCATTGCGTCGTTATCAGCGACGAACGAGAGGAGCATCTCCCAATATATGAGGGCCTCGTCGAAGAAGCGGTAGTTGTTACTGTAATTCTTGACGGACCCCAAGCCCGGGGCGTTGGGCGTGGACGCGGTCGAATCGAGCTGTTTGCGAAGGAGATTGAAGAAGGCAATACCGAGATCGTTTGGGTCATGCCAGCTAGCAGTCTGGCCAAGCATGAGCAGTGCCAATAGAGCCTTGTCATCCATAACGGCCTCCCGCGTAATGATATCTACAGCTTCGTCGCGCATCTTGCGGCCCATCGGACCAAATTGCGGAAAGTCGTTGACGAGACTCGCAGCTGCCATGCTCTGCATCGTGCGACACATGGCCAAGGAAGATCCCCATAGACGAGATACCGTGGTGCGGAATGGGTTCATCTGGCTATCATAGCTGGAGAATAGTGCGGCAACTTCTTTGAAATAGTATTCAATCAGTGTCCATGATGGGTTATTGAGTGGACGCGAAATTGACAAAGAGTCTCGTGGAGCAGGTCGCTGGGCTGAGGGTAGATAACTGCGGATGATTGCGGCGGGAGAGAATCCTCGATACACGCTACCGCGATGCTCCTCTTCATCCTGAGCTGGCTCGATCAGCGATAGGAACCGAGAGAGGTCCGTAGCTGCATCATCCGAGTCCAGGGGATTATATTCCGAGCCTCGAGGCTGCGTGAAGGTTGACGCCGAGGCTGGGATGGGAGAAGGTGGGCACAAATCAGTTAGTTCCGGCAGCGAGCCACTGCCGGGGAGATCCCATAGATTGTCGCAGAGGGGATTAGGGCTTTCTAGCCTAAATCCTGGAGGATCAGGGTCAGTCGAAGGACCCGCGTTACCATTTTCGAGCGACAATGCGTCTTCAGTTCGCTGCGATGGCTGTTTCGATGGGTTTGTGGCAGCTGCAGAAGCCGCAGGACTTGGGGCTTTGCCATCGGACGAAGCACCGGGACTAGCTCCTTCGTATTTGGTGACCCAGCGTAGAGACTGGGTATAACCAGGACACCGCACTCCTAGGCGGGTACAGCGGTTACAGTGAGGCTTTTCCTCTCCGCATTTGACCTATTGATCCGGGGACGTTAGGCAGTGGACACAGCCGGGGAACAAGCATACCGACCCGTTTACTCTTGCACCTGGCACATCCGTTTCGGGACTTTTTGACTCTTCGCATCACTGGCTATCTCAATCCGAGTCTGTCAGGGACGACGAGACCTGGCATTGCGAAAGACACAGGTTGATGGGATATGCAGGACGTGCGGGGATCATCGGCGTATCGCGACTGCACTGATAGCGGAACTTTTTGCCTGTTTGAGACAGACGCGCTCCGCGGATGGAGGTTGACCTAGCAATGGTCGGGTTTCATACCTTTCTAGTCTTATTCGATCATGAATCCTGAAGTGAAAGTATCATTGTCTTCGATTCCAAATCTATGGAGGAAACAAGACATCCAGGGAAGGTCTCTGGACGAGGGCCAAGAGTCGCTGACTCAGCCGGTCTCGGGCATCGCGCGTGAATGCCGGGGAAACAGCTTGATCTTCACCAGACCATGGCCCGTCTGGTACCCTGGAACAAGGTAAAGCTTCTCCATAAGGTACACGTATCGTGGACGATCTGATGCGGTACACAGTTACGCGCGGCGAAAACGTTGTCACGGTACAGCTCGTGGAGATCGGCCGTGCTGCCGAAGACCACACTGTTAACCACATATCAGCTTCGAGCGCCTGTACCAAGACAGCCGCAGGCGCAGAAGGTAATTCGCACAAATCCTGGGCTCAGAAAGCTTCACACGTCCTCGCCTTCAATGGCGACTGTACCCACAGAGCTGCAACAAGTCCTCACTCCTGCTCTTCTCCGAAATGTCCGCAACTTCTGGTTCGACCACCTTAACGGAGACACGGCTTTGATTCTCCCGGGCCAGAGTGATATGCAGCGTTGGTTTACCCGTGATGATAGCTTTGATGATGCTTGCGTGTAAGCTCGCCAGCCATTTCGACGCAGCATAGATCTGACCGGGTCATCCAGGACCCAATTCAAGCCTGCTTTGGAAGCCATCATCGCTTCTGGGGCAACTGCCAACGAGATTCTCAATGTGGTAGATACCTCCAACCCTCTCAACTGGCTCAGCATTCTCCTCCTCCTGGACCAAGTCCCTCGAAACTGCTACCGCGGCAACGAGTCAAAGCTGGTGTTCGGTCTGTTCGACCCACTAGCTGAGGAGATTGCAGTACGTGCCGTTGAGGCCACTATTCCGACCCAGTCCTCCGGTGTGCGATACCGGCTCGCGTATCGATTCTGGTTCAATCTGCCCTTGATGCATTCAGAGAATCTTGCTGTGCATGAACAAGCCATCAAGCAGTACGAGCAGACAACAAGAGAGATGGAGGATTTTCTTGACAAAGATGTCGCTGTCCTAAATGAGGACGAGAGGAAGTGCCATGAGGTTCTGTCAAGCCAGCAGGATGCACTACGGGGGTTTTTAAGCAGTACGTTCGATTTCGAGAAGCGGCACAAGGTTATTATCGAGCAATTCGGGCGGTACCCGCACCGCAACCAAGCGCTGGGTAGGGTCTCGACTCCAGAGGAGATTGAATATCTAGAGAACGGAGGTGAGACCTTCGGTTGATGGGATCCATCAGCATACACATGTAAAATAGTCATATTGCATACCAAAATAGACGCCGCTGTTCAAAAAACCGCATTTTTTCTAGATGCGCGCTCTCGCATGCACCTATGCACCCCAGCAGCATCAGATGGACCGAACACATCTCACCAATGCAAGCTGTCCACGAATGGGGGAATGATTACGAAAAAGTAAAGAAAGACTCGCCAACTCAGAAAGCAAATTGAAACCTAGACTTTGGGGGCCTTTGAAACAGTTCTAGAAGCGCTTAGGACTCAATGATCCCTGGATATCGCACGTTGTCCGACTTTCGCCTTCTCCACAGTGGTGGGTGGCGGAGCACGAAAGACTGGAATTCCGAGGCATGAGAGCTGTCACCAGTACCTGCGGGCCTCTGCAGGCTCACAAAAGTGGTCTGGTTCGTCTCATGGAACGATAAAATGGGCAAGAAGAATGGACGAAGTGGATGGCGTTAATATTGTTCTCGCCGCTTTGTTTGCGCCTCAGGCCGCCGTGTGCCCCACCTTCACCTCTTCTCGCGATCGATGACACTTAAGAACGGCCATCCTCGTCTGCTGCGCACTGAATGTTCGAGCATTCGTATCGGAACACATACTGACGCTTTTGCTTGGGGCCGTACGCCCAAAGCCATCTGAAGCCCAGCGCCAAGTGTCGGGCTGTTCCATTGCAACCCCTCGGGCCATATCTGATACCTCAAGAGGACCACGCCGAAATGGACGGCAAATATGCCAATGACCCCGAGTGGGCATCCATCACCCCAATTCCTCTCGACGATGGCGCCAATTCCGGTGCTATGCCGCTGGCTGCCATCGCCTATCCACCCGAGTATCTCGAGGCGACGTCTTACCTGCGGGCCGTGATGGCCGCGAATGAGATGTCCGAGCGGGCATTGAAGTTGACCCAGGACATAATTTCCATGAACCCGGCACACTACACCGTGTGGTAAGTGAGGCTCTCGGTCAGGAACTCCGGCTTCTTGTCTCCTGTTATATTTTCAATGGACAATGGCTAACCACCCACAGGATCTACCGCGCCAAGATCCTCTTCGCGCTGGACAAGAACCTCGAGGAAGAACTAGCCTGGCTGAACGAAATCTCTCTCAAATATCTGAAGAATTACCAAATCTGGTACGCACAGCAACAGTGATCCCCGGGCGAAGCGGGGGAAATAAAAAGAAGAGAAGAGGCTAACACACAACCCCAGGCACCACCGTCAAGTCCTAACGTCTTCGCGGACACATTTCCCATTCCTGCCACCCAAGGAACTCGATTTCCTGATGCAGATGTTCGCCCAAGACTCCAAGAACTACCACGTCTGGACCTACCGGCACTGGCTGGTTCGTCACTTCAAGCTGTGGGACCACCCACGAGAAATTGAAGACGTCAACGCCCTGCTCAAGGCCGACGTGCGCAACAACTCCGCCTGGAGCCACCGCTACATGCTGCGCTTCGGGCCGCGCGGGGACGACGAGCCAGATGCCGGCATGGCGAATGCGGGTGACATGGCGACCACTCCCGCTGACAAGGGCCGGCTTCCCGTTGTGGACGAAGACCTGGTTGATGCGGAGCTGCTGTTCGCGCAGGAGCAGATTGTGCGCGCGCCAGAGAATCGGAGTCCGTGGTGGTATGCGCGCGGGGTGCTGTTTGCTGCTGGGAGGGGGCTGGGCGAGTGGGAGGAATTCGCATCAAAGTTTGTGGATGGGGAGGTGGTCAAGAGTAGTCATGCTGTTGAGTGGCTGGCGGATGTGTATGCCGAGGATGGGGAGCGTGGGGAGAAAGCAGCTGGGATGTTTACATTGCTGAAGGAGAAGTATGATCCTATTCGGAAGAATTATTGGGATTATCGGATTCGGCAGGTTGTGGCATGATGGGGCAAGATTCTAATGTCTTGGTCCTTTTTGTTCATCCAGGAAAGATGACTATCTAAAACCATTTTGTATTGACTTGCAAGAATGGAATGTATTATTGCAATTACTCTTCTAAAGCGAGTATGCTGGCCTGTATGCTGAATGGAAGCGAGATGCAAAGCAACAAATTATGTCAAGAAGGGCGATCAACAAGAAGACACGCCATAAGCAAGAAGGCCGAAAGACTGGAAGGTATATAAAGAAGCTCAAGGACTGCAGGATTTCGAATAAATGGCATCATCAAATTGTATATCACGCCCACCCTTGCTCCAGCATCTTCCGGTATTCGCCGGCCATGTCGATGGTGACATTGCTTCCACCACAAACGATGATGACGACCCTGCTCTGCGAGTTCAGGTCCGGAACTAGTTGCTTCAGCTTCGACTTGAACTGAGGAGGCTTGGATGGAGCAACATCAGCGTCGTCGCCGACCTCTGGCTCAGGCTCAGCATCCGTCTCGTTTTCCGTCGAGGATAGTCGGTCATCTCCGTAGCCCTCGTCCCGGTGCGAAACAGAGGAGCCATTCGATTCCCTCTTCCGCTTCTTGACGCTTTGGCTCCGGACCACAGGGTGCGCTGATCCAGAAGACGCGGTGGCGGCATCGCCGATGGCTGCCTCGATGCAGACGCCGCAGGCAAGCTCGACGAGGAGGCGCTCATCATCAGCCAGACGGAGGACGCCTCGAGCAGCATCAGCGTCCGACAGGACGGTACTGTGCACCTTGATGCCGGGTGGAGGGGCGACTGCGTATTTGAATGTGGTTTCCGACACACGAATGGCACCGAGGGAGGTCGCCTGGGATGTGATTTTGGGGAGGGATATGAGTGAGTTTTTGGCGACGGCGGCGGCCAAAGAGTCGGTGCCGGCCGTTTCGATGGCAAGCAGGTGAATGGGACTAGGGTGTGAGTTCGGAGAAACAGCAGACGCAGTTTTGGTGGAAGAGGTGTCGAGGTAAGAATGGCTGGTACTGGAGTAGTCGTTCTGCTTCAGAGACCGCCGTTTCTCAAGACCCATTACCAGCCCATTAAGGAGGCCACCACCACCAACACTGCACATCACGGCATCGAGAGGAAGGGCTCGCCCGCGGTAAACTTCCTCTTCCTCGGCACTAGCAGCTGGTGGGAGTTGCTTCTCCAACTCATCGACAATAGTGCTGTTTCCCTCCCAGATAGGCTCATTGTCGAACGGGTGAAGGGCAATCTTGACCACATCCTCATCGTCACCGGGGCCATTCTTCATAATGACATCTTTCATGTACGAGCCAGCCTCGAAGAAAGTCTCGCCGTGACGGATGACATCCGCAGCACCAGCCGCCCGTAGCTTCTCCAGCATTAACGGCTTCGTGGAGAGCGGCACCACGACTGTGCAAGGGTATCCTAGGCTTCGAGCAGCGCATACAGCTGCAAGCCCGGCGTTTCCGCCGGACGAGGCGAAGAAATGGACTCGACGGTTGGCATATTCTGGCTTGCGAAGATGGGACAGTATTTGATTACCCATAGCGCGAGACTTGAAAGAGCCGCTAGGTTGAACATTCTCTAGCTTCAAAAAGATCCTGCATCCAGCAGCGCGGGAAAGACAGGCCGACTCGACAAGCGGAGTCTCGATCCATGGTGTCTTGAAGGCGGGCTTGTAATCGTCGACGGAAGGCATGATGCTCCCCATGGCCAGATTGAGGGCGGAGGAAAGAGAAAAAGGAAGAAAAAGGTTATATTGTTCAGGAGGCAAGCCGCTGAGGATCGAGTATAGATAGAGGCCGTCAGGTTTCGAAGTAAGAAAATGGATTGGGTGAAGTTGTTACACGGGGTCGGCGTAGTATAAAATGACAAAAATAGAGAGAGTGCAAGCTGCACCACAAGCGATAAGAAGACACTCTCGTACCGCTTCAGCGCGCAAGATCCAGTAGTATACAAATATTGCGACGTGTTTTGATATACAAACGAAAGGCCTAGTTCGAGGGTCGCCACCAGGTTTTCCGACGGGAAACGGGCGACTTTCCCGTTCCGAGCTGACCGTAACATGGGAGATAAGACGCCATCCACGGTTCTGGCCCATTCTTTCCCGTCGATAACCTTATGGGGGGCGCCAATCTCAGCCAAGCCATCAATGACATACTGTACACGCCAGGCTGAGGGGGCACGCTGGAAAACCTGGCAACTCAGCATCCGCGGTGTGGAGGACCCGGGAAATATTCTCAATGCAGCTGTTGCACCTAGGCGGAGATGATGCAAATCTTTATTTAGACGGGCCTTGTGCTCGCGCATGATTGGCCTGTGGGCCATTCCTCTTATCAAATCGAAAGCTTGGAGCACCGCAAACTCATTCCTCTGCGGTCAAGGGAGGGAAAAGAATGCCTTTCTTGATGCCCTCGCCATAATCTGGGTCCGACCCATAGACCGCAGCGGAGAATGTTCGCTTGGAGAGATTCGAAGTATCTACTCGGAGAAGCTCCAGAAGCTCCAGAGCTTTTCCCGGCATGAATGGCTGGAGCAGGATAGCAGAGATGCGAAGTGATTCTGCCACATTGAAAAGAATCCACTCAGGGTTGGAGGCTTTCCAAGGCTCCGATGTGTGAAAGTATTTGTTGGTCTAAAGGGACGCAGAAAATGTTACTACTTTCTCGCCGGCGTGCGGGGATCGATGTGACCATACCTTCTCAATTATGCCCATAATTTCCTGCAGTGCGGCACGCGGATTGAGGCCAGTCATATGCTCGGCAACCCTCGGGGGTGTCTGAACGAGCATGGACTGGTGGGCCACATCCTCCGGGGTTGGAGCCGGGAGCTTATTGGAGGTGGCGTCCGCGATATACGAGCGCAGTTTTCCCTTAGCGCAGCCGATTGTGCGGTGAGCAAGGTTGCCGATGCCTCCCTGGAGGAGCTTTTTGTAATCACGGATAATAAAAGAGTTGTCATAGTCTGCGTCGTCTGAAAGACCTCCCTGATAGGCTAGGAAGAAGCGCATGCCATCAACTCCGAATCGCTCGATGGCGAAAAACGGATTCACAACATTCCCGGTGGACTTGGACATCTTCTCACGATTCATTGTCCAATGTCCGTGCACGAGAACGTTCCGGGGAAGAGGAAGATCCAAGGCCATAAGGAAAGCGGGCCAATAGACACAGTGAAAGCTGGCAGATGATCAGCAGAGAGCGCTGAGCTGGGAGGCCAAAGCGTGCACTAACCGAACGATATCTTTTCCGACGACGTGAACATTGGCAGGCCAGATGGAGGCGTTCTCCTGCCCGGGAGTGAAAGGGTAGCCGGCTCTGGTCAAGTAGTTGACGAGGGCATCCAACCACACATAGATGGTTTGAGTATCATCGCCGGGAACAGGAATGCCCCATGTCAACCGCTCCGCTGGTCGAGAGATTGAGAGATCTTGCAAGCCGGAGGAAACCCACTGGATGACGGCAGTGGCATGCTTTGACGGCGTGATAAAAGAATCCGGCCTCTGGTACAACTCTAGCAGGCGCTCTCGAAACGCTGAAAGTCGGAAGTGATAGTTCGTCTCAGATGACCATTCAACCTCTTTGCCCGTCTCAACAGAGACCTGAAATGGTGTGAGAAATTGTATGTGTCATAATCGCTTGGTGTCTTACCATCCGTTTCCTGCCCGTTGATGGATCCAGGGAATTCTGTACTTGTGTTTGGGGGTAAAATGTTTCATCACTGACTGAGTACCAACCCTCGTGTTTGGAGGTATAGATATAGCCTCGGTGGTTTAGCATTTCCTACCTCGTCATCAGAGGTGTTCCAATCGATTCGGGGAATGTACCTACCCAAAAATACTGGACGGCGTCACGATGCGCAGGATCGGTAGTACGAATGAAGTGGTCATGATCGAGATCGGCGGCTTTGGCCAAAGCCTGTAATAAACCAAGCTGGATTAGACGACGACAGACAGCATTGCATGGAGCTTCACATACCTCGAACGTTCGGCAGTTCATGTCGCAAAAAGCTTGGGTGTCCATCCCAGCTTCAAGAGCAGCTTGCTGAATCTAAAAACGACTGTTCAGCCAAGGGAATACTGCATCTGAACTTTTGTGTATCGTACCTTCATTCCGTGTTCATCGGTTCCGGTCAACAGCTGCGCATCTGCGTTTCCGAGGAGGACCTGCCATCGCTTCAAGATATCGGCGATGACCATGGTGTAGAGATGACCGACGTGGGGTGCTGATTGATATCAGGGACGTTAGCATATATGAATATAGGTGGAGATTTGGAAGTACTGACCAGCATTGACATAAAAAATCGGAGTGGTCACATAGTAAGGCTTCTTGAACTTCCCCGGTGTCGGAGTTGTCGCAGTCGCAATTCGGCGCTGGAAAGGTCTGGTCATTCCATGCCTACATGATAAGCACGTCCATGGCCGTCTTGGACTGAGAAGCTGAGAAGCTCTCGAGAAAGCGCGGAATGGCGTCTTTGCGGAGGCCATTGTGAGCGTTGTGGAGGAGAAGAAGACCCCCGGCGTCGCATGTTATTCCGCATCGCGATCCGCGGCTGGTCCAAGCTCCCGCCGTCATTTTTCTTCGGCCCAGCCGGCTCCGCGACAGCTGCCTACCTGCCAACTTCGCCGCGAATCTCATATTCATATATATATTGTTATATATCCACCTAATCATATGCAGCCTCTTCGACGGTCAATTTCCCAGAATTTCAGCACGGCCACCCGACTACCAAGTTCTACCTTGCCGCCCTGTTGCCATTGAACTTAGTTTAATACCTATTGCAATGGCTGCTGCCAACGATGACACGCTGACCAAAGTGTCCACTGACGGTGAGTGGAAAATCTAGTCATTCTTGTACTATAGAGAAAATTGCTGACAATATATCTCTGCACAGCTGCCACCGAGCTCGTTCAATCATTCTACTCGGCCCTTCAATCCAACCGCGACGCGATTGGCTCCTTCTACTCTCCAACACCATCGACAATCCTCTTCAATGGCAATACGGTCGCCGACGGAGCCGCTGTACAAGACATCTTCGTGAACCAGATGCCCGCCGCGCACTATGAAGTTCAGTCCTTCGATTGCCAGATCATCAACCGCGCATACCCAACAGCCACGGCAGCCGGCGTAAAACCGCCCGCCCAGATGACCGTGAAGGACATGTCGGTGCTCGTGATTGTGAGCGGGCATGTGCGATACGGCGAGAGCCGTGACCTGCCGCAGCGCGGCTTCAGCGAGACATTTGTGCTCGTTCCAACCCCGTCGACCGACAGAGTCAAGCGCCGTCGCGAATGGCTTATCCAGAGCCAGAACTTCCGACTAGTGGTTTGATCTGCTTCATGCTATCCGATAGTTGTGGTAAAAGAGGATAGGTCGCTACGAATTGGTCGCTACATGATGCATACGATACAGACGAGATTGGGAAACCGTTACGACATTTACAACGATCTTCTGAAAAATCATCGATCTAAGAAGGGGAACATTAAATATCACCATTTGATCTTATGAGCTGGGGGGATACTGTCTGGGAATTGCCTGTTGGGAACTATGACTGTGACTGTGATGTTGATGGTTTTGAACTGCGCGGCACTCGCAAATTTGCTTTGACTCGCTCCAGAAGCTCTTCCCGCGACGCATTTTCACTTGGCAAAAGCCCTCGCTGCAAGATATTTGTCAGAGCGAGGCCCGGAACTGTGTTTACAGGGCAGCACATTTACTGGAAGTGGAACATACCGCGCGAAGCCATCTCTTCATCTCCTCCACTGTCCAGTTCTCCGGGTCTGTCTTCAGTTAGACTTCGTTCAGATGACAGGGATTTTCTCTACTTACTGCCGGTTGGATCTGCCTCGGCTGGGAACACATCGGTGCCCCAGATGGACCAGGCCGCCACGGCAGTGACCATTCCAGCGAATCCTGCACGTTATAGAATAATTAGAGATCTGTCTTGCTGTCTCTGATGGCAGATATCATGCTGTATATTCACCCATAAAGAGATTCTAGATCTTATCAGCCATTGCTTGTCGTCTTTCTCGAAATGGAGCGGAGGGGAGTACCTTGGAATTAAGGGCTCGATCGAGCGGAGTCGGCATCGTGATATTCAGCAGTTCAAACCCCTTTGATGGCTGGGGTGTCCGGAAAACCAAAGCGTATTAAGAGAGGCAGGCTATGGCACGTCTGATGAACTGAGTTGTTCACCGGGTGATGTGTGATGTGTAGTCCAGTAGAGTTGGACACCTCGACCACAGCGAGTGCACCGCCACCAACGCCACTTCGCTGCTGCCTCGACTCCCTTGCACCGAACGTCGTGTACCTGCCTCTGGATGGCGTCGCTCCTTCTTTTCTAGACGATGGAAAGCTCGCAGCCCAGGACTGTAGAACGGTAATGGCTTTCCTGCCAGTGTACGCTTCGTGCTGTAAACGACTATCTGCTACCACTGCATCCCAGCGCACATCATTCGGTCTTTACAGGATTTCATATCTATATCATTCATGACCGGCTCTCACAGATCAGCCATCGACGCTCCTCCACATGACTGAGGCTAAGATGGAAGCGGTGATCTTCCTGTCGTCGGTCACTTGCTTTATTGCCCTTGGAGGTGTGGTGGTCCTGGGGTGAGTCTTCAGGTTCCCAACATGATGCCACAAAGACCTGAACTTTTGCTAGAATAGCGTTCTGGAAACGATATCGAATCCAGCTGCACGTTACCGACAAGGTCCTGTCCACCAGTAGTCGAGACGTGGAGAATGGGGAGGTCCGGCATGCCTTGGTCCAGCCGCCGCCGGTATTCCACGGGCGAGCGGAAGGTGTGCAGGGTATGCAGGGTGCGCAGAGCTGGACACCTCCTGTTGAGCGCCGGGCGCATTCCATGGCCCACCAGAGGCCGATGGCTCCCCTCGAACACCCGTACAGCTTGGACGCCGGCGCGAGAACGCCGGCGCAGATGTTTGAGCGCAGCGCCACGCCCGGCACGGTCAGCCACTTCGTTGCCACAGACGCACGTGATCACCAGGGCTACCCGCTGCAGAAACCCTAATCCGATCCACACAACTTGGACTTCACTTCTGTGTCGCGATCCTCTCATTCAGCAACCCATCTGCATCCACCGTCACCATGCCTCGCGAAGTCTCCGATATCAAGCAGTTCCTCGAGATCTGCCGCCGGAAGGACGCCTCCTGTACGTGACTGCCCGATCCCAACCCGAGGAGAAGAGAAGAGACATGGAAATATCCAAGATCGATCGGAGCATCAAAACTGACATTGGTGACTCGTTTAGCCGCCCGGATCAAGCGCAACCGCAAGTCCCAGCAGATCAAGTTCAAGGTCCGCTGCCAGCGCTTCATCTACACTCTGGTCCTGAAGGAGTCCGACAAGGCCGACAAGCTGAAGCAGTCCCTCCCCCCTGGTACGTTCAACCCCACACTTTCGTCCATCAATACCTACCTGCGACCGTTCGGCGTAGCGTGCGAGAAATATCCGGGAGAAGGTGTACCAACATCTTGCCGATACCACCGCCCTCAATGAATTGTCAGGACCTCTGCTGACAGCTCTCTTTTTTCTACCCCACAGCCCTGAAGGTTGTTGACGTCTCCAACGGCGAGAAGAAGTCCCTGTAAATGCAATAGCAATGCAATGAAAAGAGTCTTGGAGTGCGGCGCGGACTGGTTGTCGATGCATGCAACACCAACTGTTGGAGGGACATATGGCACGAGCTTAATCTCTCTGCGGGCCGACACGAGGATGGCTCCGGGGGCGCGGGGTGTCCGTGCCTTTTTTCGATCGTGAACGGTTTCATCCTTGCGTCTGTCGACCGCTGTGATAATCCACCGGTTAGACGACTCGCATTTTTCGGAAGCACTTGAGGAACACCTTTATCGGAGCTTCCGGTCCCTACACACCAATTAAAAAAAAACAGTTGAAATATCCTTATCGGGAGTCTGGCGATAATATCGTATTCTTTCGGGTATTGATATTATTCTATCCCTCCATTCACTTCTTTCGAATCACCGTAGACTTTGTCATTGTTGACTTTGTAGTGGGATAGCTTCGCAATAAAGGTACTGGATAGAATTCTTGCTTATTATCCATTATACCGATCTAGTTCGACGCCACCGTCCTACACCATGCTCGGTCTGGCGATCAGTCTTGATTGGCGTTGTTCTATTGTGCATGGCAGCATATGCAATTGACTGCCCAGCAATCACAGACGGCTTTTGTCTCACTGGACTTTGTTCCTATTGAGTAGCCTTTGAGAGAGCACTGCCCGTCCTCCTTGTGGCTCGTTGTTGGTGGTACCTTACGCTACTCAGGCGACTTTCTTTGTCAAAGTCAAATCTCATTGCTTGCCTCGGCTTATGGCTATTGCAGATTATATAAACAGACGAGGTGACCACCTGGGCACCTTGTTCGTGTGCGGGTCACAGGACCTGCCTACACACATAAGCTCCCTCACTCTGTAGATAGCTTCATCCTCCATCATCATCACTTATGTTGATCACATCCTTTCTTCCTTCCATCATATCTTCGGGTTATGAGCCCTCCTGCTCGTACTTTAGAGATTTACATTTCTACTATGCCCTTCACTCTCGCTAGCTTTCACCCCCTTCTTGAGAGAACCCCCCCCCCAAGCTTACTCCTGACTAGCTGGGTCTCTGCGGAGGTCGTCTTGTTCCATATACTGTCTTTTTGAAAGGGTCGGCGTGCACCATCACGCCGACACACCTCGTCCATCTTACCTTTAGGCTGTCCGCTATCCTTACGAGCCCCCAACTTTGACTTCAATGGAAGTCTCATCTGGACTGCTAAGGTCTCGTCCACTTGCACCTAGTATCAGGGGTCCATCCTGTTCGAGCGCACCGAGCATACTGTTGAATTGAGCTCCAGCTTTCTGAGGGAGCTTGGGGTCACCATTTGTACCACCTGCAACCAGAATATATTTATACGAAATTCTATTCTGGCTGGACACTGCGACGACAACGGTATCCGATTCGACTCCATATGGTCGACAGCAAGTCCGGCACTAGCCCATTTATCACCGTTGGTAATCTGGCGTCGCTTGCGAAACATATCCACCAGCTCGCTATCGACGAATTTGACGAGTGCGATTACAACGTTAGCAGCTACGATATCGACACCAAGTATAGCTGCACCGTGGGTATTACATTCCACACTCGTATAGTGGCCGACTACTCCGACGCCGCAAACTTTGATGCGGGACGGCTTCGCGACAACCGCCAAGCACGCCAAGCTCTTATATAACGCCTTGCTATACCCAAATCATTCCCACCGACAAGTACTCGACAATGATATCTTTTTGTGACAGCTAAGCCAGCATCGACGAAGATCTTTATGGCCATCACTGCCGCCCTTGGATTCACTCGTTTTCAGCCGGACTACTCTATCTTCAGTCTACACCCCAAAACCGTTATATATATATCCATGTCTTTGTGGATAATAGTGCTATACATAGGACGAAGTCTACAAGACAACCTGACTGGGCTGCGAGCGCGTCGTAACTCCCTATTCTGGACAGCAGTGCTCGAAAAATGGCCAGACAAGTGTATACTGGAGTTCATGTCGACTCACGGCGTCTCGAGCGAAAGAGACATTGAGTCAGGAAAAGCCACCAACAACCCAAGATATTAAATCTCTCGGATGCAAGAAACCAAAAGAATGGGTGTCTATATGAAGCTGATACTTTCTACAAGATAACGTATTAATTCTATTAGATCCTCTTGGTTAAATCCATAGGTCGCCAACAGCGTAACTAAGCGACCTAAGAGCGGGATTAAATATAACCATTTTATTAAACTACTAGATCGCACAACCTAAATCCAGTCTTACGTAGTAAGCAAATACTACTTGGTTTACCTACACAGATTCCTAGCCTGTGATAACAGTTTACTACTATAGGCATTATGTTCCACCATGTCACGACGACTCTTTCAACAAACTCGTACTATACTGCTGAACTATCTAAAGCGAAACTCAACACTATCGATGACAGCTCGCAACACAAATGGCGACATGCCACTGCATTATACTGTAACTGCTAACCAGTTAGACTCCATCAATGCCTCAAGAAGCACGTCGCCGCCTAAGTCGTATACAAAACCTCAACTAGAGTGAAGGGGCTAGTCCCGGGCTCATGCATTGGGACAAGACAGCAGCCCATCTTGCCGCAGAGCTCACGACACCAGAAAGCGAGCTGATTTTTTCGGAGCTGCTCCCCGATCCGCAGCTTCATTGAACCCCCTGATCTCAGCGAGTCTGTTACGATCCTTATGGATGGTCTTCGCAAAGCCTTGCAAGCTCATGATGGCACAGGGAGCGCCGACCCGGATACTCGCTCAGCTTACTTGAATCAGCATGAGCAACGACCTACCATGAAGTGCTAATGCATTCTCCTCGTCAACGAGAACCGCAGCGCTGCCAAATACGAGGGTTCCTTTCCGACTCTTGCGGACCGTGCAGCGATCGCTGAGCACCGTTGGTTCTTCAAATGGCAAAAGACATCGGCTTCTGGCACAAGGTATACAGGGACCTTGCAATGGGTCGCTCATGCTGTGGTAGTTGTCTATGCTATCTAGGATTGACTTCATTATGTACCCCAGGGTCAAAACCGGTGAGTTGGGAGCCGAATATAGCCTCGTTGGGACATTTCCAGTGGCGCAGGCTCTTTGTTGGGTAAATTCGAGTATTCAATTTCAGAAGCTGGATAGTCTGGTTTTCTGTTTTTGCTACTAAGTTTTGCCTGATTTCTTAGACTGAGATTTGCGTAGCCCGCAAGAGGTTCAACAGCTTAAGGCCCGTCTCCTGGCCCGCAAATGATGACTTTCAATCCTTCCCATTATTCTCCCGGAAGTCTGGAAATCCAGCAGAGTATGCGCTCGAGTCTTCTAGCAAGCTGACCTTTTCAACTACAAATTTATAGTCCTACATCGATCCTTTCTATTTAGCCTCTCATTATAAATCTATTCCTTGCGTTCATATGGTACCTCTACATAACCTTCGACATTCGCGCTCACCAGCGCCTCGTCGATAGACTTGTAGCTCAGCTCCCCGCGCCGAAGCTCAAACTCCCCAAAGAAATTTGGTTCTGCAGAGACCTTCACAAACCCAATCCCCTCAAATAAAGCCAGGCTGCGCTCATTCTTTTGCCCGATTTTCACACTCAAACAAGAGAACTGGAGGTCCGACCCGTCAACAGTCTTCAACTTATCCGCCATCGACGCGTCAACGCCGCCCGCAACAAACTCCGCAAGAATGCGAGCTTGTTGCACGGCGATGTATCTCAAAAATACCAGCAGGGAAGCTTTGCCAAACCCGCGACGTTGATTCGTCTTCTCGGCAATCATCAGCTCGATTTCGCCCACTATCTGGGGCGGGGCATCCCCCTCGTCGCCATCGTCAATGCGAAGAAACAGGTTGATGTCTCCAACCATTTTATCTGGAGAGTCATGTTCCGGAGTGAGTGGAACGGGGCACCCTTCAGCCCCTGTCACAGGCCGACAGGTGATGAAGGTCAGCTTGTCCGGGTCTTGCCGCCAGCTGCGCTGCATGGCGTATTCCTCTTCGAGAGTTAGAGGCTCTGAGGCAGTTGCCTCTTGAATTTCCTACGTTTTCTTTCAGTCTTTGACGCTGCAATTCTTCGACGCGTCTGTCAGCTAGATCGTTAACTAACCTCATCCTTCATCCATTCGTGGTATCGTGGAACGTGCCATGCCGAGTAAGGAACCAGCAGAACCTTTGAAGTTGAAATAGCTGTTTTCATGCCATTGTGGCTGCTTCGTCAGACGCTCGCTGTAGTTCATTCGGCAGAGCCAGGCTGGAGCAGGTATGTCGCTGGGGAGGGGTGTACCGGTTTCTGCATTGAGTAACATCGTCAAGGAGCTCCGGGTTGTTGAACTGAGCAATGTCCACTGTTCCAATCGACCAGAGCCAATGTGCGAGACAGGCCCGGTGTTGGTGTTCGTGGCAGAGAAATGCACAGGTTTGCAGAGTCGACGTTCCGCTGGCGATGATTCGGATTGCGGGGCTTGGCGGTGCGGCAATGAGTTAGAGTCTGTCGACAACTCACAGCAGCATCCATGGATTGTGATTAAGAGTTTGATGGAATAAAATATCTAAACATTTTGCAGTATAGGCTGAATGACGGCTACATTTCCTTCCATATCTAAATCACATGGGTTGCTCGTCCTCTAGCACAAACTGAGCTGTACCCTAGCCTCATCCTTTGCGCATTCTCCATCATCCTCCTCGATCTTTGCGGGAATGGGTTTGTTGGCGAGGGGAGTCAGTCTGAACCCATGTCTCCGGTCTCCAACCGGATAATCGAGCGTCTGCGAGTGATTGGTGACACGTTGGTCCCAGACAAGAACGGTGCCGGCTTCGTAACGAATGCGACATGAAAAATCCTGTCGCTTGGCGATGTGATCGAATAAGAACTTCAGAATGCAATCCGACTCCTCCTGGTCGAACCCGACAATCTTCTTGGTATATACCGGATTGACATCTATCGCACCACACGTTAGCAGGCGGAAGCGAAAAGCGAACCATTCAGCACCGTCGAAAGAGGAAACTCACAGAGAGCCTTCTGCTTCGTCACAGGGTGGACCAGCACCACAGGATGCTCAGCCTGGAGAACTCCGCGACGCATCACGGCTTGTTGACCATGCTTGAGCTCCTGGCTGACGCCGTCGTTGTTTGTGTGGATGGCAGTGAGACCTTCTAGGCGCTTCCGGAATCGAGGAGAGAGACTACTAAAGGCCCTCACACTCGAGCTGACGAGCGTGTCGCCACCGGCGGTGGTTGGCGATTCAAGCATCGCGATGAAGGTCGTTCCGGGCGGTTGCTGCTCCGGGCTCTGATCCGTGTGCCACTGAACGGGGCTTCGACCTGCCCAAGATTGTCGGACGCGAAGATCGCTGGCAGGGCATTAGCGATACTTTCGCTTCTTTCAAGATAAAGGGTCGCCTACTCTTTGTGGTCGTAGATAATCATGTGCTCATGGGAGCCTGCCGCTGGATGAGGAGCCCAGCCATGGATATGCAGTGGGCCAAAATGGCGGACGATCTTCTTTTGCGCTTCGAAGCCGATGTTGACAAAATCCTGGTCGCGGAAAACTAAGGCGCCTCTCTGCGCAGCGAGGAAAGCGAGCTCGTCCAAGCCGGCACTGTCGAGCTGAGAGAGCTGCACGCCGTGAATCTCCGTCCCGACATGAGGCGACAAATCCCACATCTTTGTCACATTCTTCAGCAGGTTGGGCAGCTTGGGATCTGCTCGGTGACCGGGGTCGACGTGCTCAAAGGCGCCGATGTCTTCCACTTTCTCAAGGGGATCGTAGAATGCTACAAGGGGAATTTCCGTCAGCAGTCACAACACGCAGCGGTGGTTATCGAGAACATACGCATGTATTCCGGGTACAAGGGACCGCCATTTTCGTTCTTTTGTCGAGTGACGATGGTCGGGCTGAGCGTTGTGGTCGACATGTTGCCGCGAGAAGGTCCGGGTCGCGTTGTCGAGTTACAAGCCACCCAATCCCGGTTATGTACAGAGCCACAATCCCCATTCGGGCATATGGACTTCTCCCCCGCCGTTATCATTCTTGTTAAAGTTGGCCGCGCCGTGAAGCTCTGATAAACCCCGTGGGGCTTATCGTGCATATCGCCCCACCGCGGCCAAGTAATCTGGTTTGATGCCAGTTGATAAATGTGACTGTGTACGATCTAGCAGGGATTGGTGCATTCAGGGAATACGCCAGATAGCAAAGTATCAAAAGCCGTATCGCAGAGATAGACTATCTATACATTAGAGATCATAAGAGTAATGGACGATTCCAATCGAATGTAATTCGGCAAAGAATACCCTGAAGTTGACTCTCGCTCACCTTTCGCGAAAGCCACTTGTTGCCTAGGTATTGGCGTTCAAACATGGCTTTATCGGAGTCTTCAAACTCGTCGTCCATGCATGACATGGAAAAAAATGGAACAACGGCGGTCTCGGTGGCAGACCAGAATGCCACGCTTGAATATGATCGGTTCCTTCAATTGGACAATCTCTTCAATGGGAAACCAAAGGCAAAGCTTCTCCGAAAGCGTACGTCAGCCCTAACTATCTTTTTTCAGGTTTTGGAATGCTAAGCTTGTCGCAACAGTGGATGCACGGTTACTTCCCGTTCTGAGCTTTCTCTACTTGATGTGCTCGCTTGACAAGTCCAATGCAGGCAATGCCAAGGTAAGTAAAGAGACCATCTGAGCTCTCAACGGCGAGCATAGGAAGCTGAACCATCCTTAGCTGTTTGGTTTTCTTGAAGACGTAGGCATGGCCGGCACCCAATACAACCTGGCCCTCATGTATTTCTTCTTCACCTACGGACTCTTCGAGCCAGTCTCCAACATCATGCTGCGACAAGTCGGACCCAAGATCTGGTTCCCTCTCATCGTGTGTGCGTGGGGTCTGATAACAACTCTGACCTCCCAAGTGAGCTCCTACGGAGGCTTTATCGTCATTCGTCTCATGCTGGGAATCGCAGAGGCCGGTCTATATCCCGGAGCGTACTTTATTCTCTCGATGTGGTATACACCCAAGGAGATTGGCACTCGCATGGCTATCTTCTACGGCGCGAACACCACCGCTGGTGCCTTTGGCGGAGTGATTGCCTACGGCGTCGGCTCCCTTGATGGTAATCTCGGGTGGCGAGCGTGGCGATGGCTGTTCTTGATCGAAGGGTGCATCACCATCTTTGCGGGACTTTGTTGCACCTTCGGCCTACCGTGAGACTTCAATGTTGACCCAGACGGGAGATATGTTCTGCTAATCCACTTCACTAGGTCATTTCCTCACCAGTACAACGAGAAGAGAAGCACGAGTTGGCTTACCGCTGACGAGCTCGAATATGCATCGCTGCGCGTCAAGTACGCCAACGGTCCGCTTGCGTCCACTTATACCTTTCGCTGGAGCGATGTCATTGCGGCTGCAAAGGACAAGAAGACGTATTTCATGTATGCTTGCGCTACTATGACCGGCGTTACTCAGCCACTAACTCCCTCGCAGGATGATGCTGTTCTGGTGGGGAGGTTCCGTGCCAACGTACTCGCTGTCTTACACGCTGCCCACCATGGTTGCAAACCTGGGATACACTGCAGTGAAGGCGCAGGCCTTGACTACGCCTCCTTATATATTTGCCACTTGTGTCTGCGTGGCAGTTGGGTACATTAGCGACCGGCAACAATCGCGATACTTGTGCCTTATGGGTGCATACATCCTCGGACTAATGTAAGTTGTATCTTCCTTCGCTCTGAAGGCAATTCTGACATGGGGAATCAGTGGAATCATCATCTTGTGGATCACGGTCCACCATCCCAGCCTTCCTGGAGTCAGTTATTTTGCTATCTTCCTAGCGGCAGCTGGCTATTCCGCACAGGCCCCAATCGTGAGTTCATTTAACAATTCTTCAAACCTACTGGAGGTCAAAAGCAGTGGCTAACTTTGTCGATATAGGTCGGTGCATGGACGAGTTCCAATATCCCCAATCCCTCCAAACGAGCAGCCGCGATCGGTTTCCTAATGCTATTCGGGAGTGTGGGTGGTGGTAGCATCGGATCCAACATCTACATCTCCAGCGAGGTCGGACAAACTATCCATTTCATGAAATGGTCTCATGCTAACTGTTTTGCAGGCCCCTGTGTATCCTCTGGGATTCGGATTCTCGGTCGGAGCGACCGTTATCGGAGCGATGATTCCGGCCAGTATACATTGGTACTTGCTGAAGAAAGAGAACAAGCGCAGAGAGGGTATGGACGTGGGGGAGATCGAGAGGACGTATAGCCCGGAGGAACTTGGTGAAATGGGCGAAGATAGTCCCTTGTTCCGATTTGTTCTGTGAGATAGTGGTATAGGCCGTCTCCAAATTGAATGGTGATTCTTCCACCGTTATCAATGTAACAAAGATGGGTCTATACCCGGCGAGTATCGGCCGCCCCTTGGCCTATCTTCCTTGGATCACGTCTTATCAATTGTTATCTCGACTTGCTGAGATCATATCATGTTCCGAAGGCTTTTTCGGCTGCATTCAGAGCAGAATAAAATGGGCGGCAAAACTGGAAATTAGCTTAAGGAATTCGAAGACTACAAACATCAGCCCAATTGAATCGATTTTGACCATGCGCCCCTTGCCCACCGGAATTTACACGCCTTTGCCGTGTTTCTTCCAAGACAACGAAGATCTAGGTCTGCATTGTCGACTTCGTTTGTGAACTGATGCTAATGCTATGGCCAGACCTTGATGCTTTCCAGAGCCATGTTAAGTGTACGGATTCCGCCTGCATATCTGGAATGCTCAATAAGCTAATCATTCCATCTATAGTCATCGCGACTGCGGGGACCATCCCAGTGGTGTCGGGCTCAATGGGGGAAGCCGTTCATTTGGTGAGACCAGCAGCTCATACTGGAAATGAGCGAGGCTAATCCAAGGACACTTCCTAGAGCAACACCGAAAGAAAGCAGCTCATCCAATCTGCCAGACAGGCGTTGGATCAGGTGGAGCTATGCGATGTCCCCATCGTTGCCGGCACCGGTGCTTCAAGCACCCGTGAATCCATCCAGCTTTGCAAGGACGCTGCAGATGCCGGCGCCGACTACGTGATGGTCATCCCACCGGGATACTATGCAGGTGCTCTGTTGTCGAACTCTAAGTCGATAGTGAAATTCTTCGTGGACATTGCAGAAGCGTCGCCCCTGCCAGTGTATGCTTGCTTCTCACCATCAGACGCTGCGGCATCTTCTCACGTTTTGCAGGATTATCTATAACTTTCCGTCCGTATCAGGTGGAATTGATATGGATAGCGACCTGATTGTCAAAATCATCAAGTCCTCCCCAAATATCTGCGGCGTGAAGCTGACGTGCGTATCTGGCCACTCGTGCCACCTCCATTTGACTATTTCCCGGCTGATCAGGAGGTTCTGGCCACCATAGATGCGCGAATGTCGGCAAGTTAACTCGAATCATGGCCGAGGTCTCGACTCCCGAATTTCACCAGCTGTACCCTCGGTCCATCGCGACTCCTTTCAGGGCTATTGATGGGTTTATTGATTTCTTGCTGCCGTCTATCTCCGTCGGATCCTCGGGTGCAATCAGTGGACTGCCGAATATTGCACCAGTAAGTTTCACCACAAATCAGCAACAGAAGATGTAGAGTCGCATGGAACTCCCATCTAACCGTCATAAGAAATCATGCGTGAAATTGTGGAATCTGTCCCAAGAGGCAGACTCGGCCAAAGAAGCAGCCGAGTTGCAGCAACTCATTGCTTTGGCAGATGGCGTGGCTCTGAAGATTGGAGTGAGTCGTGCCTATATCCGTTCCCAGCTCCTGCATTTTCTGTCTGTCTAACGGGTTTTTGTAGATCGCAGGGATGAAAAAGCTGCTGCATCGTCACTTCGGATACGGCGATAAGCCTCGGTTGCCCCTACTACCGATGGAGGACCAAACAGCGGATGAAATTCTTTCAAGCCCTTTCCTGAATGCACTGTTAGAGTTGGAGGGCAGGATCTGACAGGCAGCGAAAGAGAAACGAATTGAGATCGGGGATGTGTAGAAGGAAGAAGTGAAGGAGGAAAGAGGAAGGAAAACGCGTCCCCGCAAATCCCGCATTGATAAGGCCCGTCCGTGCACGAGATAAAGGCCGTTTCCTATCTCCTTCTGCTCTCTCCCAATCCTCTTCTCTTATTCGTACCAGAATGGATTTTGTTGCTTCTCCCGTGCTCGGCCGTCTGTACAAGTCCCGGAAATCTCGACCGTGCGATGCCTGTCGCAAACGTAAGGTGACCTGCGACATGCCCCATGGGCCTCCTTGTCACCGCTGCACCAGCAAAGACCAAGAATGCACATTTAATGAAGGACCTGGACCCCGAAAGAGAAGAAAGACATTCGCATCCTTTGAAGACTCAAGAACAATGTATGGGGATTCGGAACGATGGCTATATCTTCTTGCCCACAATCAGCCAGGCGATGGAGAAGACGGACCGACTATACAAGACCTCTTGAGGCCTGAGCTAGAGACGGAGATGCATACACAAGGCATGCAACAGGCGCCAAGTCTCGGGAGCTTTCATGGAAGTGATATTGCGTTAGAAGCAGCCCACGACACGCCCAAAACCACTTCCGCCAGCGCAGTCTCACCCCGTCCGGCAAATTCGCCATCCACACCAGATCAATACTCATGCAGTGGCTCACCACCGAGGGTCGACTCACTGGAGTTTATCAACGGAGCATTCAGCTTCTATATCGGCCCAACGGGTGTTTCTGACATTCACATATTAAGCCACCAGCCTTACGATGAACAGAATGTCGCGTTACCCAAGGTAAATGGCCTCAGGTACAGAATCCTGAGCGCTCGACCCCAAAACGATCGGGAAGCTCATGATTTTATACAACCTACGGTTTTTGGGATAACCGATAACTCTCTGTTGGCCAATGCTGAGCCCAAACTTGATCCAGAAGCCTCGGACAATGCCTGGTCTCGTTTGTGGAAAATGATGGACTCCACTGCAGCATGGCATCTTGTCCAGCTATACGCTCGCCACGTGGATCCATATTATCCCATAATATCGCAGCATCAGATTCCGTCATCTCCAGATGAGCTGAGCAACATGCCGCTGCCCCTACTGACGGCGATATGTGCCACCGCACTTCCCTTCATCATGTATGATGAAGCTCTCTTTACGTTATTGCTGCATCCACCGCAGAGCCAGGAGCTTTATCACCTCTGCTGGCTTTCCTTATCCCAAGAGCTCCATGCCCCTACTTTAGCAACGCTCCAGGCTTGTCTTCTTTTGCAGCAGCGCCTGCCGACGAACATGTATTTGTCCGATACCGCCTTTGCATGGTCACTCATGTCAACCAGTTTGGCTGTTGGACAAACGATTGGCCTCCATCGCGATCCCATCTCCTGGAAATCGGTTCCCGCTTGGGAGCGAAGACTACGACGTCGACTCTGGTGGGGGCTTTACGTGATGGAAAAGTGGGTTGCACTTGCGCGAGGCATGCCCAGCCACCTGAGCGATGACAACTTCGACGTGTCGCCACTCACGTCCGAGGATATAGAAGATACACTGTCTCAATCACTCGACACAAAGGCTCATATAACCCATCTGACAACATTGACGGCGATCCTGTCGGACATCCAGAACACTTTCTATACAGTGAGGGCGATCAGAAGAACATCCAACGATCTCCAGTATTCTTTGGATGCAGCAAAATCACTACGCGCTAAATTGAGAGACTGGCGCAACGACCTGCCAATCTGCTTAAGTCTAAAGGGTGGCGTTGCAAGCTCAGGAGCCATCCCAAATGGTCATGACCTTGACGGAAACGGAGCACTGTATCTTTCCTATATTGTCACACATGTCGTCCTATTGCGTGCACTACTGCGACCATTAGATCAATGGCCAGCCTTGGCTTTGAAATTCCCAGACAAGGGTGAAGGTATATACGAAAGCGCCAAAGCCGTCGTCAAGGGGGCACTACTGTGTGTGAAAGAGTTTGTGGAGTTTCTCGAAAAATTGACCGGGGCTCAATGGAACGGATTTTGGCACAGCTGTCAGTATCTCACCACACCTCGTCCCTTCTCAAGTTCTGCTCATTCTTACACTGACGATCCAGGGAGTCGCCCTAATTTTGCCATCGCCGGTTCATTCATGGTACATTTGTTACAAACTATCGCACCGAAGGACCTCCCTTCACACCAAAGAAGCACCTCTTGCGCGCATTTTACCTTTGACGAGGAATATTCCGAGCTCCAGGGTTGGATACAAAGATGGCGCTGGGTGACTCGCATTTCCGCCAACGGAGCCGCTGGCGTCAAAGGCCTCACTAACCTGGGGTTTATTAAGGTGGAAAGCTTGATGGGAAACAATATATAATAGCACCTTGCAAATAGATTGATTTAGAATCAAGTCAGACTAGCAAAGATTGAGGATCACCCGAGCTTCATCTTTCGCACACTCCCCGTCATCCTCCTCCACAAGGCTGGGAATCGGTACATTCGCCAACGGCGTCAGGCGGAAGGCATGTCGCCTCGCGCCAGCTGTGTAGTCCAGAGTCTGCGAATGCTGTGTCACTCGCTGATCCCAGATGACAACGGTTCCCGGCTCGTACCGCACTCGGCAGCAGAAATCATGGCCGCGGTTGATATGGTCAAAAAGGAATTTCAACAGGTAATCGGACTCCTCGTCATCCCATCCGACAATGCTCTGCGTGTAGGAGGAGTTGACAAACAGGGCCTTTTTCTTGGTGACCGGGTGAACGACGACGACGGGATGGATTGACCGAGTGATCGGTCGACGAAGAACGGCATTGTTGCCATTGTCGCGAATTTCACGCATGATCGGATTGGCCGTGGTATGGATTGCGCGCAGGCCCTCGAGGCGTTTGCGGAATGACGGGGAGAGCCGCTCAAATGCTCTTGTCATCTGGTATACGCTCTTTTGTTAGCGATATTGCGATGGATCGTGATCGGTTGCGGCTGCAGCAAACTCACGTTGGAGATGACGGTGTCGCCGCCAGCACCGGGCGGAGACTCTAGCATGCAGAAAAATGTTGCTCCGGGAGGTTGGGCTTCGGGAGACTATTGAAAATTGTTGGATTTGAATTCTTGGGAGACGACCTTTGAGTTTTATTGATCGTATCTTACCTGATCAACATGGAACTGAATGGGACTTTTTCTGGCCCAGGATTTGCGAATCCGTAGATCACTATTGTTTGCGGGTCAGCATCCATATCCCGTGGGACATTTGCCGATATTCCAGGCAGATATATCAGAATGGTTGGGCTTACTCCTTCGAATCATAGACGATCACAAATTCCTCCGGTCCGTTCTTAGGATGAGGCATCCACCCATGCTTGTGAAGAGGGCCGAAATGCCTGGAGGAGACAGTCAGCAAATCGATAATTGGCAAATCCAGACGCGTAACGTACGAGGCAATTCTTTTCTGCTCCTCGAAGCCTAGGTCGGTGAATTCTTGATCGCGAAACACCAGACATCCTCGCTCCGCTACCAAAAGAGCCAGCTCGTCAAGGCCTTCGCTGGAAAGTTGTGACTGATGAAATCGTTCGCAAAGTCAGTCTCTGCTTATTGGAAGCATCGTGTTCGTAGTTCCATACTATTTGGACACCCCGAAGCTCTGTGCCGCAATGCGGGCTCAGTTCCACAGCCTTCGCGCCCTTCAACAGGTTGGGGAATGCGGGATCGGCTCGATGTCCTGGATCATCATGTTCAAAAGACCCGACAGGCTCGACTTTCTCAAGGGGATCGTAGAAGGCTATGGCAAGGTTAGTGCATAGGATTTCAATTGAGAGAGGATAACCAACGCAAATAGTCGGGGTATAGAGGCGCCTCCCCGTCAACAGTCTCGGACACCATCGTGTATTCGGATAAGGAAACAAAGGAGCGCAAAGTTGATCCGACTGGGTGAAGCACAGCAAGCCTCACACACAATCCGGTAGATATAGCCCGCAGACCAGAGTCTTGGAATCGGGCCATTTCCGCATGCCGCCTCCATGCCCTATCGAGCCTCTGGTTGGCCGATGGTCTGACGCTTGCCCGCGCGGCCAACTATAAACTAGCGCCATCTTTTATCATGTTTTATCGGTCGCCGGCGATAAGCATGATTGCCACGGCAAGACTCGGATTGGCCGGATTCCGACCACGCGCAAGGGGAAGATAAGCTTATCGTGGCATGCATGGCTGATAAACGAGCTGCGCTTGGATTGTGCAAGGCCGAACTACGCATGGCCGCTGATATATTCAGTAATCAGCAACGCACATTCCGTGACTGGAGCACACCTCGTCAGGCAGAGAAACTCACACCGACAGGATCACCAGCAATATGGCAGCAGGTCCAGTGGAGGTCAGCGACGAGGCCAAAAAGCCAGCAATCACACCCGACGCAGCCGTGCAGGCCGTGAAAGCTGGACGAAACAAAGACGTGGATATCGCAGCGCAGATCGTGAGCGACTATGCCGACCAAATGGATGGCGACAGCTGGAGTGTCGAGGAGGAGAAGAAACTCATTCGCAGAATCGATTGGAGGCTGATCCCCACGGTAGGCGAGCGTCAAATGAGCACAAGCCAACGCAGACGCTCATCATTCACCTAGCTTTTTGTGTGCGCAACGTTGTCTGGACTCGATAAGACGGCGATCTCCGCAGCTGCAATCTACAACATCAAGACCGACCTCCATCTGACTGGCGATCAGTACTCATGGATTGGCTCGGCGCCGTTCTTTGGAGGCCTTGCCTTCATGGGCCCTTCTGCATACATGTTACAAAAGTAAGAGTCTCATCCAAAGGCCACACATCAACCTGTCGAGCTCCTCTCTAACCAGTGGCCGTCACAGGGTCCCCGCGGTGACATTCTTCTCCCTGAATGTCCTGTGTTGGGGAATCTTGGAAATGTGCATGGCGGCATGCACCAGTTTCGGGGGTCTTTTTGCGTGCCGCTTCCTTCTTGGTGGCTGCGAAGCGTTGCTCATTCCTGCTGTCACCTTGGTGGTGTCGATGTGGTATCGACCTGAGGAGCAACCAAAACGAAACAGGTAGGCCAGTCCCAAATATTTGGTTTGGGCAGGATCTCTAACCGAGGTAGTATCATTCTCAACGTCGTTGCGCCTATTATTAACGGCTTCGTGGCATGGGTGGTCGGATACTACAAAGGCCCATTTGAGACATGGAAGATTATTTTCCTCCTCATCGGCGGCATCACAGTGGTCTGGGCCTTGGTCGTCTACCTTCTCTTGTATGGCCGTCTTGTTCCTCGTGGAGAACGATTGAGCTGATCACCCATAGGCCCAACAACCCTCTCGAGGCAAAATTCCTGACCAGCCGCGAGAAATACATCATCATTCAACGCAAAGCCGCCGACAACACCGGCATTGAGTCCAAGACCTTCAAGGTCGAGCAGGTCTGGGAGGCATTTTGGGATGTCAAGACGTGGTTGATCTGGATAGCAATTGCTGCATTGCAAGTGAGTCTCCAAAATTCGTCGTACGGCGCAGTCATGTTGACCTCCGCCAGGTTCCAAACGGTGGCCTCACAACCTTTAATACCATCATTATCTCGGGCCTTGGGTTCGATTCTCTCCAGACGTCCCTTCTGGCCATGCCCCCTGGAGCGATGAGCACACTATCTGGAATCGCCCTCTCATACTTTGCCGCAACGACTAGACGATACCGTACGCCTATTGTGGCTGTCTCGATCTTGCTGCCCCTTCTTGGGGCTGTGTTGTGCTATGCCCTGCCTCGAACCAATCTTGCCGGACAATTGGTAGGACTATAGTAAGTCAGCCACAATCTGCATTCTGCACACATCTGCTAACAGTTATCTCTTGCAGTATTCTCTAGTGAGTCTTAGAATTCAAAGATGGCCCGTGAAGCCGACTGACTCTCTTCAGCACCTACTGGGCACCATACGTTACGCTCGTCTCAGTCTACCAAGCCAATGTGGCCGGTCATACCAAGAAGTAAGCAGTTGTGACGGCTCGCATGCAATGGTCCCGCTAACCATATCACAGGATCGTGCTCTATGCCTGGTTCTACATTGCGTGGACGGTGGGCAACATCATCGGTCCACAGACTTTCCGCGCCGACCAAGCCCCAGAGTATACCGGCGGCACTGTGGCCATGATTGTCTGCTACGTGGTTGCCATCGTTGCCGTGCTGGCCTACGGATATGTCTGCCATTCCAGCAATGTCAAGCGCAAAGATGCCATTGAAAGTCAAATGGCCGCCGACCAAGACTGGCTAGATCTGACGGACAAGGAGAATGAAGGCTTCAAATACACGACGTAGACCCCGGGTTGGCTAGAAAGAACAA
Organism: Penicillium hispanicum; assembly: GCF_028827665.1. Lineage (NCBI taxonomy): Eukaryota > Fungi > Ascomycota > Eurotiomycetes > Eurotiales > Aspergillaceae > Penicillium > Penicillium hispanicum. The sequence continues at coordinate 1,234,346 of NW_026623197.1, read as the reverse complement.
GTATACATGGTGGTGGATATAATACAAACGCTCAGAACATTACAGACGTGGAATGGAAGATGCTCAGCACCAAAAAGTTTGCTTTCCGTGCTCGGGAGTTCGAATAGGTGGCAACGAGACTGGTACGTCGGGCGGCGTGAAGCTCGCGATGGGTGTATCTCGCGCAAAGTCTTCCTGCATCTTCTGAATATACAGCAAGATTTCATGGTGCGGCTTCGGTGTTGAGCAGATGATGGTCACCGAGTATGGGCTGGCGTTGATGCTTTCAATCACGTAGGCCCGGTCCCTCACGTGGTCGGCGACGGCGATGAAAATATCATTCATTGAGGCATTGAAGGCGCCGCCGATGTGGAATTTGGTGATGGGGTGGATGTTGATCCAGGTCGTTTGCACAGATGGTGGGCCCAGATATGCGGCGATGTTGCCGGCTTCTTCGATGCGGCCGGTGTTTGGATTTTGGTATTTCCCATCGACGATGGGCACTCTGTGGTCGGGATGCCATAGTGATAGGTACTTCATCCTGGCAGGGGTGGTTGATACAGGCCAGGTGGAAAGCGTGCCAGGCATGAGAGTTGCGACCGGGGATTCTGCTCAATCAACCAAGGCTGGCGAATTCTTCGGAAAGCAACGAGAAGCTGTCTTGAATCGATGGCAGTCTCTGGTTGCGCGTGCCTGTGTAGATAATATAGGTCTGAGATTTTGGGAGTGTCGAATGGGGTGCCTATCTAGGTAATCATATAGTTCTCCATTCTCCCGCAAGACGGCGGAGTCCTCGATTCTGTCCACGCTCATTGGCTGATAGTGCGTAGTTATTGTCGAATCGGGTAATCCGTCTGTCCACAGACGACCCACATGGATCACTTTGCAACATTCTTACCCATTTCGATCACCTCGGCCTGTAGCTGACTAGTGAATTAGACTTGGGGCTATGGCCCCGAACCCAGCTGGGGCGAGGATCAGCCAAATTCTGGTGTTTATTTCACATCGTCGATCCATCCCCAGCTTCTTAGGCTGCGTTGCACAACTCAGTTTCCTTGCATGGTATAGATGGACCGGGCTTGTGAGCCCGACGCCAGAAGTTCCAGATACCCAGCTTGGCTCACAAACCCACCGAATTGTATGCTAGCTATAAGCCATACTTTCTAGATTCAAAGGGCATGCCCTTCACCACAATACGTTAGTGTCTGGTTCTGCGACGGACCTGTCATGTTGAGGCAGTAGCAATGACCAAGAAACCGCAAATAAGGGAAAGCAATGGGAGAAACACAATATGGGCGCCACCCGGGCTCTAGGGATCTTGGGGCATCATGATTATTTTAGAAAGTCTAACACGCCCGGTCTAGGCCCTTGCATGTGTCCGATGCCATGTGGGAACTCTGATTGGAATATACCAGGACTTGGCAGTGTACCAAGGAATCATCCATGCGCCTCTGGGCACACGACACCTGCTGTCAATGATGTATGTAGCAAGAGAGACGGAAGAGCTCTCCTAGATGCATATGGTGAGGATATCCACCCTTAGCGAGGTAGACTAACGCACGGATTTAGAAATGCTGCATCATCTTGAACTATTTGACTGCAAAACGGGTTCTGACAACGCGTACCTCTGCTGTCTTATTCAGGCTGTATGTCACGCCGCTTTTAGCCCGCTGCGGAGCTAGTCCTTCCCCAACCTCCAGGCGGCCATGGTGAGCCCCCTTTGCTTGTATGCGTATCACCTCAATATCCTGAATTTGGGCTGTGGGCATTCCCATGCATTGGTTCCACCTCCCCCAGGGAACCCGCAATCAAGTCACTGGTGCACAATGAGCCGGGCCCCCGGCTTGACCATGCCGGCCTACCAACAGCCAAATGAAAACTTCCTGATCCGTCCCATGCAACTCTCAGACACATGGCTGGTGGCGCCCTTGGCAGCGACCGAGTACTTCGATTCCGATCTCAATGCCTATCTCTGTTCACGGCGCCATGAGTATCCCGACCACGTCACCCGCCGCTTCGCGCGCATGATCCAGGGCCGATACTTCAATCCGCGGAGCCTTGGCTTCGTGGCCGTGACTGCGTCCAGCCCGTACAAGCCAATCGCCTATGCGCAGTTTGCCCGGCTGGGGAACGACGAGGCTGCCCTGGACCTGGTCGCACAGCGAGCTTCGTTCTGGCGCACACTGCAGAAATGGTGGCTGGCGATCCAGGCCTCGATCGTGGATTTCTTCTGGCCGGACCGGTCTGTTGATCACCGTGCAATGCGTAAATTCATGAGGTCGGTGGAACGCGACCGGCTGCAGTACTGGGACTCTCCCGAGATGAAGGCCAAGTACGAGAATCGCTGGCAAGCGCAAAGCGTGGTGGTGTCGTCGGCCTACCAACGCCGAGGCATTGGCCGGATGCTGATGGCGGAGGTGTTGGGGAGAGCACAGGAGGAAGGCGTGGTGGTGGGATTAGAAGCCAGTGGTGAAGGAGAGAGGCTGTACAGCTCGTTGGGATTTGCGCTGCGAGGACCATTTTCCATGAACGTTGGCCCACCCGCAGGAGGCGTCATGATGTGGACACCGAGCAAGAATCAATAGTGCCATAGCCAAAGGCAGGGTCCGTTGAATCGACCACTACTTGTGAGTTGCCACTGTACCTATTTAGGTAATGTTGAAGAACTGCGCGAAGGTTTGGACTAAACGGGGGCCAAAACTGGCGGGGACGACGGCGTGAATGCATCCTTAAGCCATAAAATGACTTGCCTCCCCCCCCCCCCCCCTTATGCATCGTAGAGCCCAACTTCATTCCGAGGAGGGTTATATTGAGCGCTGCGTCTTTGCCTCTCCACAAGAGGGCGTCGCAACGAGCGTCACAGCATTGGGCAAGGAGACGATCTAGAGAGGCTTGCTTTGGGATGTGCATCCTAGATGGGATTTACAATCTACATGATATTTCCACCTTGAAAAATTGGATTGTGTCATTAGGATTGCTACTTCATTTTAGAGAGGCCGTCTAGATGGTTTCATTTGCCCTCCTCTTTGCCCGCAAAAATACCGAACTTGATGACTTCCACCTCCAAGGTCTCAGTATCCACCAGGATCAACTCACCCGTGTCCTTGAAGCGGGGAATAGATAATAGTCGAACGCGGACACCGGAGGCATCGCCGGCGGTGTCCATCTTGTCAGTATCACCTCCATCTAGGCGAAGAGGGATGTCACCCTCAATCACCACAGTCTTGAAGACTGGCTGGTTGCCCGTAAAGAAAATATGGGGGCATGACTCAAGTACGAATGGATCAATAGTCTGGAACGGATAGGACCCTGCAAACGCGTCAGCATGAATTGATGAAAGGACATCCGGGGCGCGCGGCATACAGAGTGTGTCGGGGGCAGTGGGAACGCCGCACCGCCATCGGAGCATCGCTTCCATGATACGAAGTCGGGCCTCCGAGTCGTCACTCTCTTGCCCCAACCCACCGTCATCACTTGGAAAATCCAAGTATCGCAGCACGTCGTCGACGTTTTGGCCGCTGGAACCCCATACCCGCCACCCCTCCACATCACCCTCCCACGGATTGGTGACGCTATCAAACCATCCTGCTTCCGAGTTTTCCTCGCCAGGCTGCGGCGGGGCGCAATACGCCCGAGCTTGTGGAAACATCGCGCGATGAATCCCTTGCTGGGGAAGGGAAAAGTTCGCTGGGTCTTGATCACCTGGCATTAGTGTCACAGGAATGCTCGGCAGGATCTCCGCCAGGAAATTGTCCAGTTGGGTGATCGGCGACGCATTGTATGTAGAGGCGTCGTAGCCGTACTTCTTCGGTGCGGCTTTTTTCTTGCCTGCGTTATCTGTGCTCCCCGAGGCTACCTCCGTGGTCACGCTGGCGCCGAGGGAGTTGCCTGCGATGACAAGTCGAGTAATCTTCGAGGCATTCGATGATGGACCATGTTCTTCATTCCCCGAAAACCCGGTATATCCAAGAAGGTACTCGGTGAGCAACTCCAAGGTCAACGTGTCGCTTGATGTTCCAGTGATCCCTAGGCCACTGATAAACGCAATCTTGCCATGTTCTCTTGGAATTGCATTTTTCCCGTTCTGTTTCCCATCGGCCTCGTCTCTCTCCCATCGTTGAGGCTGTGGGGCCAAGTCTGGAACCTTGATATCGATAACCTCAAAATCTCCACTCGAGGTCTCTGTTCCCAATGCTGCGATGATAGCACCTGTAGCCAATTGTGTGGATGAAAGAAAAGCCCCAGTCAAGCGGATACGGCCAGACTCGTCCTCCATCATAATCTGTGTTGCTGATGGATTTGAGGGATCGGCGTATGTGCGGCGGGGAGGGGGGGCGGACGTGAAATTCTGCTGCGGTGTCAGCCACGGTATATTGATCCTGGGCATAGGAAAGCAGAACAGACCTCTTTCGTCAGATCGTCGAGAATATTCGGCTTCAATGGCATGTCCATGTATACTGTACCGGCGACCCAGCACAGCTCACCCTGTCGCACGTCAAGCACTCGGTCCACACGTCGCGCATGTTCGCCGGCGACCTGATTTCGAGGTAATTGCATGTCAGATCAATCGATTCTTCGTGGGCTGGGAAATGCCCGTCCGGCCAGTTGTGCTCTTACACTGAACCCTTCCCATGCCTCCGTCGCGACTTGTTCCACTGCGGGCTTCAGACTGGCGAGACGCAAGAAGTACATGTCGCCATATTGTTGCTGGTAGTGCCGGCCCGAGCCAGCGGGAAGTTTGAAGGTATGGAGGGGGTTGTAATGCGAGGGAACGCGGTAGGTGGGTTCATGATCCTCGTTGCTGTCCAAACAAAGGGCATAAAATGGTCAGCTCCGAGCTCGAGCGTCGGGGAAAAGGGCGCGGGTGGCCGAGAAGAGATGTAAGCAATGAAAGAGGAAGAAATACCTGAGAGCACGCAAGAACCCGTAATCGTCGTCTAGTGGCATTGTGCGAATCTGATCGCCAGACCCGGCAGTAGAAGAGTTGGTGAAGGGAAAGAAGCTTGGACGCGAACCCCACGCGATCCGGCGCGTCCAAAAGCACCCAATTACATTCCCGCTTCGGGCATCGCCTCGGCTGCTGGTTTCACCCTGGGGGTTTTGAGACCAAATAGAAAATCGTTCTAAGCACAATTATAGTCCAAGAAAGGTGCTATTCTTCTAATTTGCCGCTACTCACCACCTTTAGACCTGATCATTGTTTCCGGTAAGAATCCGGATGCAGTTCAAGTCCTAGGAACTGCAATAATTGATCACCACTCTTATATAGTTTTGAAACGAAAGGCGATACATAAGAATCATCGACTGGAAGGCAAAGGAATTAACCAGTATTTGATGAGTTGATGTCATGACGGAGATCTCCCAGCGAACGACAGCAGGAACGAGTCGGCTATATAGGACGCATCTGGAATGCATAAAACGTGATGATAACTCGCCAATTTCCACAGAAAATTAGAACACGAGTTCTAATAAAAATCGCTTACTATGCCTGTGGATAAAAATATCAACTCCTACTACCCACCATTCATAAGCCCGCGACTCGCTCTGCTCGAAGCCTCGGTCCGCAAGCTTCCCCGCATTCTGCACCGCCAACGCCGACACCAACTACGAGTATAGGCGAGTATAGATACGCCACCACGCCCGTGGATCCCCACAGCATAACTTCTGCTGGTGCAGATTAAATGATTCCAATTTTAGTCCTCACTGATCACCCGATTGTGCACACACAACCCTGCACCATTCCCACTCTCCAACACACGCCGGCAACATGCCTCTCCAAACGCCTCTCTGCTCACTCCTCAAAATCCAGCACCCCGTCCTCCTAGCAGGAATGGCCCGCGCCTCCGGTGCTCCATTAGCCGCCGCCGTCTCCAACGCCGGCGGCCTCGGCACCGTGGGCGGCCTGGGCTACACGCCACAGCAACTATCGGAGATGCTCACAGAACTCAAATCTCTCCTCCAGGACCCCTCGCTACCCTTCGGCGTCGACCTCGCCCTCCCTCAAGTCGGCGGCGGAGCGCGTGCCACAAACCACGACTACACGCACGGCCAACTGGATGAGCTGGTGGAAGTCGCCATCTCACATGGCGCGAGGCTCTTCGTCTCGGCCGTGGGCGTGCCCCCCGCGAAAACGATCAGCCGGCTCCACGAGGCCGGCATCCTCGTGATGAACATGGTGGGCGCGCCGAAGCACGCCGAGAAGGCGCTTCAGCGGGGCGTCGATATCGTGTGCGCGCAGGGCGGCGAGGGTGGCGGGCATACCGGTGATATCCCGTTCTCGGTGCTGGTTCCTGCGGTGGTGGACGTGGCGAGCCGGTATAAGAGTCCGCTGACGGGGCGGCCGGCGCAGGTTGTTGCGGCTGGGGGCATCAACGATGGGCGCAGTCTGGCTGCGTCGTTGATGCTCGGTGCGTCTGGTGTCTGGGTTGGGACGCGGTTTGTCGCATCGGAAGAGAGCGGCGCGAGTCGGCTGCATAAGGAGGCGGTTGTTGGAGCGCAGTATGGTGATACGCGACGGACACTCGTCGTATCGGGGCGGCCGCTGCGTATGCTGCCCAATGACTATGTCAAGGAATGGGAGAGTCGGCCTGCGGATATTGCGGCGCTGACGGCGAAGGGAATTGTGCCGATGATGCACGATCTTGAGAATGAGAAGGATATCGATATGCCGTTCTTGATGGGTGATGTCTCGGCCAGCATCAAGGAGATCAAGCCGGCGGGTGTGATTGTGGAGGAAATGGTCCAGCAGGCAGTGGAAGTTCTCAAGACTGGAAGTTCCTACATCACGGTAGGTGGCCAAGCAAGTAAGCTATAGATCTACAGGCCTCGAGATGGCAAGGCAGGGGTGGATATCCTTTGATTCTTAATATGACATGTTACTTGTACATAAACATTGAATTTCATTGAACTCACGGCAAGTTAGATTTCTGCAATAACGCATTCCAGCCTTCCTGTGTAGCATAGCCTGCAACGCTGCCCTTTTGCTTGATGCTAAGCAGCAGATGCAGGCTTCTTCCATAGCAGCCAGGACTGTGATCGCATCCAATCTATCCACCCGTGAGCCAATTTCGTATCTTTCCGCATGAGGGTGTTCATCCGACACTTCGAAACAGCTAGGCGTACAGAAATGGTGGCCATGTTACTATCGCCCTCTTGAAATCTGAAATCGAAAATACCGTAGCATGAGCTCTCCAAGAACAACCAATTAATGACACCCGTTCAGGACGGCAGTGTTTTTGGTAGCTCGAGCCTCCAGAATGCTGGGTGGTGGAGGCGGCCCAAAGACGGGCTTCTCGGAAGGCACGCCGGGATGGGGGATGCCACCATCAGTGTCATCAAGGTCACCCTCTTCACTCAGTTCCTCTTCATCCTCATAATCGTCATCGTACTCGCTTTCGGTGCCTTCGTCATCGTTGTCCAGGTGGTCGTCCCCTTCAGCTAGGCCTTCACCACGACCTTGCGCCTGCATACGACGGCATAGGGTCTCGAGGTGTTGACACTTCCGGCGCCATCTTTCCAATTCTTCTTGATTTCGTGTGCGTTCTTCGGCCATCTCGAGAATGTTGCGGTTCGTCTGTTCATGCTTGCGGTTGAGGGTATGGTTCTCTTTCTCTAGGCGCTTAGTCTTCTTGGACATCTCTTCCATTTCCTTGCGGAAAGTGAGGAAAAGTTCGTTGCTGTTGTTCAGAGTATCCTCAACCTGCTTCCCGTTAGCCTCCGGAGAATGACGGCACCGTGCCAAGAGCCCCGTACCTGCTTGAATTTCTCCACGTAGATGTTAAGTTGGCTGCGTAGCTCCGCTTCGGTGTGGGAAAAGGTGGAGACCTGGGCACTCAGGGCACGACCTCGAGCAGACTCATTATCAGCAGATCGCCGTTGCTCCTCGTACTTGGAGGTCAGGCTCTGAATCTCGGAGTCCTTGCTTCGGAGGAGACCCTTGTAATGCAGCTCACGGGTGTCGAACTGCTCACTGATGGTCTTGAGCTTTAGACGAAGTCTGCATATTTTGGGTCAGTCTCAATCCAGCTTCCCCCAACCAGGAGTAATGACACGTCATTGCGTCCGGGTGCAAGACGTACGCTTCATCCAAATCAATGTCCACCTTCTCATTGCGAGTGTTCCCCTTGGCGGTCAGCACGTCTTGAATGTCGTAAAGCAGAGTGTCAAGTCGCTCGTTGACGAGTAGGCGGGCTTTCTTTTCGGTGTCTTCGAGTTTCTTGTTTTCGTCCTACCCCACCGTCAGCACTCAAACCGCTTCTCCAGAGCTAGCTGGACTCCGTACCTTCACTTTCTTGTTCTCCTTCGTCAACTCGCGGCACAGCTTCTCCAGCTTATCCTTCATCGTGACCGTCTTGTTCAGCTCCGCTTTTCCCTTCTCTTGGTCCTTTTGCATCTGATCCGCGCGCTTCTTGCTCTTGGCGTGATCGCGATCCAACTTTTTCATGTCCGCCAAAAGCTCGGTGTACTTTTTTTGAACAGTCTCCAGGCGGGTCATCGGGGACTCAATATGGTTGAGAAGCTGATTGAGGTCTCGGGTCGCCTTCTTCACCTCGCGCTCTATACATTGGGACCCAGGTTAGTGGCCATCTCAAACTCCAGACTAAAGCATGTAGACAGGCGGGATACGCGGGGGCCGGAAGGACCGCGATACACGACTGCGCACCGCCAGGGCTTCACGCACCAATCTCGGCTTCCTGGTCCTTCTCGCCGGCAGCATCCTGCTCGAGTTGCGAGATCTTGGCAGCCAGCAGCTTCGAGGTTTCGTTCGGATCGGCAGCTTTCTTCCCCTTGTGCTTCTTCGCCAGGCTGGCCGACGACATGATGAATTGTTCTCAGGAGTCTCCGGGGCTTCAAAAAGGTGTCAATATGGGTATGCGGTGGTCGCGTGAACAGCTCAAGGCCGAAAAATTGTGCAGGACTGGGCGGGATACACGTCGTCGGAGGGGGCGGAGAGCGTGGTTCAATCGGGGGAGGAGTGAAGGGAACGCAAAGGAATGAACCCAGAGGCAAGACGGGTTGGAGCAAGAGATCACCTCTGGGGTCAACGAAAGAGAGGGCGCTTCCTGTTTGAGACGGAGGTGACTGGTTCCTTCTCGGATTCGCAGAACTCGACGAGGGGGGCCTTAGTCATCGAACCAGCCGCACTGCAGAGATCACCCAGCCACGGGTTGCGAGACTCTGAAACGACCGACAAAAGCCTAGGCGACTGAGCCGTTGATGAACAGATCCAAGCGGTGTTTCTACTTGTCCGCAACTGCCTCCAGCCGATACATCGCCGTCACGAGGATCCAGCATCTAGTCTCGATGACATAAGCCCGGTGTGCTCGGTCCAGCCTCGACGTCACTTCCTATGGCAGCGGTCTTTTGCGCTTGAACATCATCCAGCCTGCCCGGCGGTGCAAAATGTAATCTCGGTTGTCCGCCATCTAACAGCTCATCCCGGTGGTGTTCATTTCGGTTCTACTGCCTCTATATTGTAGTCCATCTGAGCAGCTGTGTAGGGCGTTCGGGACTTGCTAAAATCATGTACCGGGGCAACAATAGTGGCATATTGTGACTGGCTTTACTGGTGTCTCATTATATAATGTTCCTGCCATCATTCGTGCTTCGATCATATCTGTGACTTATCCGGAATATTTCATTTCGATATTGAATTACCCGACAATAAGTCACTGAATATCATTGGGCTACGTGTGCAAACAAATATTGTGCAGGGAGACATGAATAGGCATACAGGAACAGGACTAGGGACAAATACAGTCCGCATGACAGGCAGCAGGAACGACCAGGCCAATTCTGAATAGTACGCCGGCGGAAGTGCTTCTCAACCAAACGAGTTACCGGCTTAGGGCCCCTGCTATGCTCTGATTTCTTTATCCAATCACTGTGAAATCCGCTCTATGTTAAAAACTCATGAGCAGGTTGTCGATATGCCCTGACTTTCAATCAGAATCGGACTCGTCCTTGCTGCCTGTCACGCAGACTACGTTTGTTCCTAGCCCTGTTGAAAATCTAGCTAGAGTTCAAGAAGTGTATTGTGGCTAGCTGATTAACACGCAAATTCAAGAAAAAAGAAACATCACAATAGATGAAGCCGCATGGAAGAGTATATACAATGGACAGGATATGCAGAGATCAGTTACAGCCACTCCAACACTGCTTTCATTCCCCCTCGGCGCGGTGCCGCAAGCTTTGAGACTTGAAAATCCGAGAGAACAAATGCAACAAAGGGTGTGAATGGAGCAACAAGACGGTTAATGCCTAGAGTGAGCTAGTCCCCAGCCAGCCTGTATGCAGCAAGATTACGCATCGATAAGGTTGGAATTTTGCTGTGCCGAGGTATTCTGCTGCCCGCCCGAGTTGTCGCGGGTATCCTTGCTAGCAATCTTGCGAGCAGAACGGGCGTAGAATTCATCCAGAGTGCGCTTGGGGATACGGTTGAGAAGCTCCTTGGGGTAAATGCGGAGGAGGTTCCAGGCGATGTCCAAAGACTCGAAAATGCTGCGAGACTCGTAGGCAGACTGGCTAATGAAGGTGCGCTCAAACTTGTCGAGGAACTCCAGAGAAAGTTTGTCTTCAGAAGAAAGAGCTTCCTCGCCAACAACGGCCTTCATGGCGGCTATGTGGTGAATCTTATCAGTATGATGAACAGGGCAGGCGCAGGCAGAAAAGCTTACCGGCATCACGACCAATGGCGTACTTCGCGTAGAGTTGGTTGGACACATCGGAGTGATCCTTACGCGTGCGGCCCTCGCCAATGGCAGATTTCATAAGACGAGAAAGTGAGGGCAGCACGTTGATTGGCGGGTAAACACCCTTGTTAGCTAGTTGGCGGTCGATGAAGATTTGCCCCTCCTGTATAGAATGTTAGTCTCGCTAATCGCTTTTTAGCCAGCAAGGTAGTAGACTAACAGTGATGTAGCCTGTTAAATCAGGGATCGGATGGGTGATATCTTTTATAGAAGGAGAGATTAGTTATGGAACAATCGAAAAGTGGGGAAGGAAGTGGGGGCTCATACCATCGTTAGGCATGGTCAAGATAGGGATCTGAGTAATAGAGCCGTTACGACCCTCAACACGACCGGCACGCTCGTAGATAGTCGACAAATCTGTGTACATGTAACCAGGATAACCACGACGGCCAGGGACTTCTTCACGGGCAGCGGAGACTTCACGTAAAGCATCACAGTATGCCGAAAGGTCGGTCAAGATGACGAGAACGTGCTTCTCGAGCTGGTAGGCATAGTATTCAGCGGTCGTCAAAGCCAGACGAGGAGTGATAATACGCTCGATAGTCGGATCGTTGGCCAAGTTCAGGAAGAGAGTGGTACGCTCCATACTGCCGTTCTCTTCGAACTCGCGAGTAAAGAATCGGGCAGTCTCCATGTTAACACCCATGGCAGCAAAGACAATGGAGAAGTTCTCGTCGTGATCATCATGAATACCCTTGGAGGGTTTCTTAACCAGACTGGCTTGCCTAGCTATACTTGCTGCGATCTCGTTGTGGGGAAGACCGGCGGCAGAGAAGATAGGAATCTTCTGGCCACGAGCAATAGAGTTCATCGTATCAATAGCAGAGATTCCGGTAGAGATCATCTCCTCGGGGTAGACCTAGAGCATTATGTCAGCTCAGATGTCGAAGTTTGTCGAGTTGGCAATGTTTTATACCCGGGAGTAGGGGTTGATAGGCTGGCCATTGATATCCAAGTAATCTTCCGCAAGCACTTTGGGGCCTTTGTCGATAGCACGCCCTGAACCATCGAACACACGACCCAGCATATCCTCAGATACACCGAGCTTCAAGCTGTGACCGGTGAACTCGACTTTGGTCTGATCCCAGTGTTAGTGACTCTATCGGTGAGAAGCCTTCTCAGAGTTCTGACCTTCTTCACATCAATACCCGAAGTGCCCTCGAACACCTAGCCAACCGGTATACTGTTAATCTCTATCACGGAAAGCGGATCAAAACGGCAGTACTCTCAATGCGTACCTGCACAACAGCTCGGTTCCCTGTAGTAAAGATCACAGAGGTTAGCAGGTACACATGTACCACAGCCAGTCGGGGAGCTTACCTCTCGCCTCCAACACTTGACCGGAGCGCTCCGTGCCATCGGGCAGTGTCAGGGAGACAATTTCATTGTAGCGGGGGAATTTCACCTATACGGCACCACAGTACATTAGCATATAGCTCCAATTCCTGTGTCAATCTGTCCCCGAACGTCTCACATTCTCGAGGACGACCAACGGTCCATTGATTCCCCCAACGGTGTTGTAGCGGATACGAGGCTTGATGTTGGCCATCCGGGGGTCGACAAACTCAGCCATGGTGGGTGAATCAGATCCTCCACAGACACAGCACGAGAATCAAGGGTTGGATGGGAGTCGAGCAAGGTGGGATGAACCGGGGGTTGGCCAAGCTGTCCGCTGAAGCTCGGGCGGTGACGCAGCACGTGATGGCTTGTGACTTGATGCCCCAGGCAAACAGCTGTCCCAAAGGGGAAAGGCTGTGATGAGATAAGGGAGTCACTTCCAGCGCTACAATGACGGATTCACCATGATAGTTCGGATCACATCTGATGGTGTGGCCTAGAATGTTCCTCCCAGATTACCTGCCATTCCTTCTTGCCCCAATGATTTCGGGAGTACCGACAAGTGTAGATCACTGTCCAGGCAGTGGTTCTGTTTGATTGACTCGTACCTTCAAGGATGGTAGCCAGAGGGCTAATCCAAGATCTCCTTTACAGTGGAGGTTCATGTCTGTGATAGAATTTTTGTTGCCACTGCCGCTAATTTGAAATAGTGAATTCAGAATACATGTGTATTTGATCATGATGGTGTTGTAAAGTGATTTAATTTAGGGACAGCCAAACACCGAGAGAATTACTTACTGAATGATAGGTATATATACCTTTTCCACACTGGCTCTAGTACATACGACCACAGGGTGTGGAGAACAGGGCTTCCCGTCCGCTCAGCCGTACTTAAGCCACACGCCGGCGAGTTAGTAGTATGGTGGGTGACCACATGCGAATCCTCGCTGTTGTATGTTTTGTTTTTATTGTTTTGTCTTTTTATCTATTGTCCTAGCCTACTCTTCATCCTTCACCAATGCCCTGGACTACTTTGAACTGAATATCATGCATACTGACTGACGTGATCTTTCCCCATGCTTCTTCCCTGCAGATGCGTTGTCGCAATCGCTACTCCGGTCTGGGCTGGGTTACATTTTTCGCCCGGGCGCTGTCAAAATTCTACAATGAAAAATGTGAGGCTCCAGATCGATGATCTCCGACAAATAGTCTTCCCACAGCAGATTTTTGCTGCCACGAGAAGGAGTCTGGTGGTGACCACCTAGCAGACGGGATTGGCATGGGAACGTACTGTACATATAGCAGCACGTGACAATATAATATAGGGCTTATTCTGTTTCCTGGCAGAAACCCCCTGCTACCCTGGTTTGCTTCTGGTCTCCTTTCCTCAGTCAGACTGGGAGAGGCCGGGCCAACAACATCTACCATAGCAGAACACAAAAAGCAAGCCACACGTTGTCCAAGCTCCTGAGATCGCCTAATCTGTTGCCCATCTGGGCCAACGAATCCACAGCAATTATGCGAAATCAATGGGACTATTAAGGGTCTTCTAACACCGTCGTAAATTTGCCACTTGAAATCTCCATGATCTACGCAATTCATGTAGAGTCTGCACCGAAACATGAACCCAGGCTGAGCGGAGAAATGTTCCTCCAAGCCGAATCTCGTACTATCAAAAAGGGGCTAACGCTCTCTCAATCTCGTTCGTTCCTAATTCAAAGCGAGCCGCGTTCAAGATACTGTACTTCGAAAAATGTCCTCAGCGCAGGGCCATAATCCTCCACAGGGGCTGAATACTCGCCGCTTGCTACGTCGCGAGATCACTTACGATGATGCACTCGACAACGACAGCAATATGCTCGTGCAGCTGGGTTACAGAGATCAAAAGCTGAAGCTCTACCTTTATCTTCATCGGCAACGAAAGCATATCCAAAACATTGTCGCCCATCATCTTGGAATCTCTGTGGACAGATGTACTGTTGTTGATGTCGAGGACTGGATTCACGGAAGCTTCAATGTTTGTCTTCAAGTGATTGTCGATTTCAATAGCCAAGAGGATGTTCACGACAAAGCAAGCATCCCTGGGAAGCAATACATGATTCGATTTCCTCTGCCATTTCGAATTGGGGAAAATTTTTGCCCAGGTAACGCAGATGAGAAAGTCCGCTGCGAAGCTGCGACCTATGCATGGCTCCAAGAGAATTGCCCTACCGTTTCTATTCCACAACTTTACGGTTTTGGTCTGTCGAATGGTTTATGCTTTACATTTCTCGACAACTTACCTTTTCTTACCCGAAGCTGGCATCGTCTACGCCGTCTATTATCATACTGGCTAGGCTACTCCACCCCGTCACTATATGTTCCCCACGAACAACAGAGAAATAAGGAGCAGGCCGTGCTAAACACTCCTTATCTGTTGATTGAATACATCAAGCCGTCGCAAGGAAAGATGCTATCAGAAACATGGGAGCAAGGGCGCCACAATCCGGAATTACGCTCTGTATTTTTCCATGGACTCTCACGTATTATGTTGGCTTTAGCGCGTGTTCCGCTGCCTAAAATTGGTTCTTTCACTCTCGACGATCAAGGATACCTGAATCTGAGCAATCGTCCTCTCACAATCGATATTCAGCAACTTGAAAATGAGCATATCCCATTAGCGATACCGCGCAACTCAACCCACAGTCGTGTTGAGTCATACATACATGACATTCTATCATGTCACGAGAGTCGTCTTCGTCACCAACCAAATGCAATAAATGACCTTGAAGATGGTTCTTACCAGGCATCTGCACTCATGGTGATGAGGAGCATCTGGCCTTGCTTTTTCAGCAGAGACTTTTTTCAAGGCCCTTTCTTTCTCAACCTTACCGATCTCAATCACTCCAATATCTTTGTCGACGGCCACTGGAATATTACGTGTCTGATTGATTTAGAATGGGCATGCTCTCATCCGGTGCAGATGATCCATCCTCCCCACTGGTTAACGAACGAGGATGTTGATTCAATTAGCGCAGCCAAGTATAACATACTCCATGCAGAGTTTATGGAGGCGCTCGCACAGGAAGAAGCAAAAGCAGAACTATCACATCATCTCTCGAGAATACTTCAACAGGGCTGGGACAAAGGGACATTCTGGTGTTCTTTGGCACTTAGAAGCCCTACTGCAATGTTCTCGTTGTTTTACGAGCATATCCAACCAATATTTGCCCAGGATCATAACGACGAAGCATTCTGGCGAATCACCACGCCCTACTGGTCGTTCGATGCTGATAAGTTTCTGGAGCAGAAATTGAAAGATAAGGAGCAGTATGATGTGGATTTATGCAAAGAATTCGAATCATAACACATATTGCCTGGCATACACGTGGTAATCATTGACCCTGATTTTGTCTTTCTGGCACGTTCAATTAAATGAAGCCTAGAGCGCACAGACACTAAGCCCAATCACCAGCGGAGAGCCTACAAAGCCATTGCTCGGATCGGGCATTTAACAGTCCAGCTGTTTGTGAGGACTCTTCTCCAAGGGCCCGGCCTCCCGTTTGCGCTTTTGATTACAAATAAGACTCAGTGGCATTCGGCGTTAAGGTTGCAGGGTTGAGGTCAAAGTCGATAAACGTCACACAGCAGTCCTGCTCGTTCCAGGTCGTATTCCCCGGTATAGGATCGCTATGAAGCACACTAAAACTATGGCTCTTTTGCAGTGATATCTCTTCTTGTTGAATTATCTGGTAGCAATCAAGCATATACTAACAGGCAAGAGTCATTACAGATAACAGTAATATCTCTGTCAACACAAGAGCAGAGGTGAGCCATATCACAGCCTAGGTCTGCCCGCCATTTACAATTGATTCAGTAATACTGATCAAATAGTTATTTTCAATAGGCAGTGGATGGCAAACCAATCATTTGTAGTATCTCCAGTTGTGACAAATTTCTACGATATTTACCTCTAGTAGTGTAGAATCGAATGATGAAGCTCATCTAATGGTCTGCCTTATACAAGTAGCCTTATAATCTGGGATATTGTGAGCTAGAAGCCTAGACAAAGCACATCACCTTAGCACTTAAAAAGTTCTAACATTGGGAATTCCACTCAATCTGCTGTTTTGGATATTTCGAATTAAGTATCGCGATTTCCTCTGGAGTTCCTAACATCGAGGTGGATGCTTATCCGGTATACATAGCCATAACAGAGTTTTAACATATTCACAGGGTCGCACATCATTTCTCCCAGAGTCCTGCTTCACTTAAATGCAAGGCCAGACGTAGAGTAAAGGGATGTGAACGAATTACTTGAATCCCGCACAATATACGCTTCTATATCTATGCTACTGACTTCTGCCTAACTACTTTGCATCTCCTATACATACCAGGGTTGTCACGTAGAGCTTAATTATAGGCCATCAAGGGTTCTGTGAGTGCCATATCCCTGTGAATGCCCACTAAGAAGTGTTGCTAGGCTTGAGATCTCTCCATGGAAGCGGGGTTTTAACAATCTTGGCCTAGTAAGTTGTGTTAGTTCTACTAGAATAGGGCCTTAACCATGCTTTCACAGCCGTCCAGCTTAGCCATAACTCTCCTCAAACCAGATATTGATATATACTAGCGATCTTATTGATATTTCCCTGCTTGTAACAACTCCTCTGGTACCCTTGATGTCCCAGCTAAGCCAAGTGCAAGGAGAGGGGACATATGATACTGCTATCACATCTCATGAAAGACACATTCAAACCGCAACTATATCACTTTGGCGGTCTCAGTGATAACCACTGATTCTGGCTTGCCCTGTCAAAGGTAAGCGTATATGTCGGGAACTTTTCCGGATGGCCGCACAGCAAGGGGTAGTTATCACGTGATTCCACGTCTCTCGGCATTTCCACCTTTGTTCCTTTGGTCTCTCCTAGGCACAACCTTACTCAAACACAACCTCGTCGCTTCTCCTCCAGTCGCACGCATGGCCAACAACAGCTCACCAGATTATAAAGCACTATTTCAGCAGGAAAGCGAAGCCCGGAAACAAGCAGAAGCGCGACAGAAGCAGGCCGAGGATCGACAAAAGCAGGCCGAGGACCGGCAAAAGCAGGCCGAGGACCGACTTCAGCAGACCACCTTCGTGGAATTCATACGCTATTGCCACGACGTGTTATCACGACCGCTACGAGCCGGTAAACCTTCTAGCTCGACCACAGGGACAATACCCATCCCCAAAGACAAGTACTGTCCAACGCGACTAGAGCAATGGGTTGACTGCGCAGCCCAGCAGCAAGATATCTATAACTCCGTCTGTCGTTACCTCCAGCCAGAAGAAAATCCACCGCGCCTTTTTTCATCTCGTGTTGAACTGGACGGACTTCGCAAACACTTCACGCGGCCGATTAACAGCGAGTACGACCTTCAGACCTATGAGCGGCTGGCAGTGGAAGATCATACCACCAATATAATCTCGGAACTATGCAAAATACCAGCCGCCCGAGAAGAATTCAGGCTTGGGGATGGGGTCTTATTTGACAGCCACGCTAATGTTTTGAATGGGAACGGAATAGGCGAAACGGATATAAACAATTCATCGGGTACCCCCCATGGCAAGCCGGACCAGTTCTTTATCCATCAAGTTAATGATGGAACCGCCACTCTCCTTACCACTGTCGAATATAAGCCACCGTACAAGCTTTCTTTGGAGGATCTCCGCATAGGGCTCAGTGACATCAATCTGTGGAAAAAGATAGTTCGGGCAAACAAGGTGCCCAATAATGAAGCCGATCGATCCATCTACAATGCACAGCGGCTCGTCTGCTCGGCTATTTCTCAGGAATACCATATCATGATTCAAGAGGGACTTGAGTATTCCTACTTGACTACAGGAATCGCGCTTGTGCTTCTCTGGGTTCCACGTGAAAATCCGAACACCTTATACTACCATCTCTGTATACCCAACCAGGAAGTGGATGGTCGAGATGGGAATCTCCCAGAACCAAACACATCTATTGCAAGGGTACTCTGTCTTTGCTTAATGAGCTCTCGCTCGCAGCCGCGTGATCAAGAGTGGCGAAATTTATATCGTCCGCATCTTCATATCTGGGAGACGAACTTGGATCACACACATGCAAATACCCCTACAGATGAACTACCAGAGAATCCACCCTCTGATAGCACTGACTATACAAGCCCGGAATCAGACCCCACAAGTTCAGAGTATCAGAAATCATCATCTCCAATTGAATCGCCAACTGCACCTGCCCGGCGAGTACCAACAAGGTCACAGGGCAACTGCACGCCATTGGATCTGAAAGACCGCATAGGGTCACCAGACTCATCTGGCTCTGAGTCAGATCCTGCAGCGCCAGCGCAAGATCCCGCAGCAACAGCACGAAAGCGTGGCTATAGTCAGGTTGAACATTCGCCTTCAAACAGATTACCTCGCCAGAATGAGATCGACCGTCAGAACGATATATCTCAACGACGCAACGCGCAGTTCTGTACACAACGTTGTCTTCTTGGGCTGCATAACAGTGGACCTCTAGATGATTCTTGCCCAAATGTGGATCTACACCGGCAAGGCGGGAATATAATTCAGCATTCTATCAATTCTGTGGAGTTGATGTTACTTCTTAAGCAGCAAATGGATGAGGACATTGATCGGTGTATTCCATTTGGGTCCTGTGGGTCATATGGCGCCCCGTTTAAGCTTACCTGTTCCATCTACGGGTATACTGTTGTTGGAAAAGGAACAACATCTGTTCTTTGGAGGAAGTTCGTGTCTCAAGAGGCCGATATATACCATATTCTTCGCAGGGCACAGGGGTCTGCAGTCCCTGTGTTCCTAGGCAAGATAGATCTCGCAAAGATCTACTTTCGCGGTGGCGGAGAGATTCGCCATATGCTCGTCATGGGTTGGGCAGGCGAGAGTATAGCAAAACTCGAGCACACCTCGGACCTTCGCAGGGAGATCGAAAGGTCGAACAAGGAAATCCGCACTTTAGGGGTCCGACACCTAGACCTTCGACCTGACAATATCTTATGGAATGCTGAGCTAGGGCGGGCTTTGATCATTGACTTCCACCAGTCCAAGCTGGATCGTAGGCCTACCACAGACCGTTCCAAGTCATTGAAGAGGTTCCGATACAAGACGGAGATGTCCGAGGCTAAGCGAGCACGAGTCATTTAATTTGTTCATTTCTTCGAATGGCAATGGAACATATACCTCTCCTGTTCTTAGAAATAAGCATCGTCTTTAATATCCCGAGAAGGGGGTGGCGACGCTCCGAATGTGGCCGCTCCATTGCTAGATTGACGGCTGCGATGGTTGGCAACGAGTGCCAACAGCACTCCCTACAGTCAAAAAGCGGAAAAGCTTTATAATAATCTTCACTTCAGGAGTGTAACGGGGGCGAGTAAAATATTAAAGGGATTTTCCCAGCTGAAGATCGTAGAAAACTCCGAAGCTGGTAAAGGCACCCTTCCAAACATGAAGCGCAATAGTTCTGGGCAATATCGCCACCTCCGATGAATTCACTTTACCAGTGGAATTTAGCACCTAGTACTCCATTGGCGTTCTTCATTTTTGACGGAACTCCGATGATCAATGTATGGTGGTCGTTCTGCATCCTCAATAATTTCAACTGCTATATATATTTAAGCTCAAGTTGGGAATGGCAATGTACCGTTTAAAAGATATTCCTTTTGTCCAATAACGGAGGCCATCCATAATCCTTATGGTTCATATACCGCATCGCTTTGGCCTGAACATCAAAGGACACCGCAGATCAATCCTTTTGATCAGCACTCTTGCCCACTGGCCCAAACGGGATAAATGGAGTCAATGTCAAATGGAAAGGTATTTTAGGTTCATCGTTTGCATACGGTCGAAGATATTTATGCAGTTCTGCTGGAAGACTCGAATTGACCTAGTTTGACGGTCTCCTACCAACTCAGAGTCTTATGACTTTTGAAACAATTGTTTAATCTTAGGAACTCGATGAGATATAAACCGGCCATTCGAAAACCGAGCATGACATATCTACACAGATAATGTGGAATGGGAGGTCTTCTTATTTGTTGCAGCCAGTTGATTCAACATCAGAGGGGAGGTTCTTTACTGCCTCGGGATGGGCTAGCTTCCTGCTTGGTCTCAGCATGCGGTTGTGCCTTTGTACGGGAACAAAAACTGCACGAGGTGGCGCAGAGCAGCCGGTGTAATTTTTGTAACATACTCGAGCTTGTCAGAGGGACACGACAATGCGTTATTGCAACCGGACAGCTTGGCGAGTAGTGTGACGGCTCATCGAACTTGTTAAGAAACCCAGAGGGGACGTTGGCAGTGTAGACGTAAAAGGCGTCAGCCGTCACTCCGGAAAGGGCTAGTACCTGGACCTATTCAGGTTGAATAAAACAGCACACCGACCCGAGAGTGTGCAGAACATACCTTGAAAGAATTTGCTGGACTCCGATCCATTTGCTCTGTACTTGGAGAGGACGAAGCCGGACTCGATTGTGCAGCACTTAGTGTGGTATCTGCATCCACATGACTAGCCTGATATTTTGTTATGACTTCGGCATCTTGGACCGGCGACCTTTGTTGCAGCAGCAGCAGTCGCCGCCGTTGCTCCTGGGCTAGAGCAATCAGTATACTCGCGATGTATGGGTCTTCGGCTTTGAGGTACAAGAGAATCTAGCCTTTTCTGTCGGACACGAAGAACGGGTGCACTGGCCATCTTGTAGGATGACGTGCAGACATGTTCCCTGCGAGGTGATTGTATCTTATCAAACGTGATATAGGCAAGGCTTGGAGTCAGGAGTTGCTCGAGAAAACACCCTCCGTTGGGAGCTCTACAGCAGCCCGGCGATTGAAGTAAAATGGCAAGAATATAGAGCTATGACCTTGTCAGCTACACCATCAATGTCGCTGGACATGGGGTATTTTACTCCGAAATATGAATATTGTAAGCATCAAGTATGTCTTCAACAGCGGACTTCTTGGCCACCAAGGTGCTTAGCTGTGCCAGCTGAGTTGCAGCGCGCATGGCGTGACTGCATCGCCACCCCCTTGACTTTCTATTGGTAGTACCATCTGCCGCTCTGCTTCCATCAGCATGAAGACCAATATCTTGCGATGATGGTTGTGCTTGTTTGTTCCTTCTCCTCCTATTCTGGAGGCGGAATTGGCACATCAAGAGTCGCAATTGGTCCGAGGTCCATTCTATCGGTGGGACATATAAGCGTACCCTGCCATGGTCACGAATAATGGCCTGAATTGAACCTGGTTGTCGTCGTGGCAGAAAGAGACTCGGATTGGGAGGGACGAGGTCGTTGCGCTGGAGGAATTGCGAGATCGTTTCGGGCCTTTTGCTTGGATCCCTTTGTTGACGAAGCCAATTCTACCATTTCATCGAGATGAAATTCCCCGAAAAGGAGCATACTCTGCAGTCTTGCTCCAACAGTGTTGAACATGTAAACCGAAATCCAGTTTCAAACCACAGCGAGAAGACTGACTCATCCTGGCGCTGACTAGAGCGTCTATAAAACGAGATATCCTTGAGCAAAGGGTGCACAGTGGCCGTTTCTTCTTCTGGGGTTCGGTCACGACGAACAGTTTTCACGACAATAGTAGGGGTGACCTGGAAGATATGAACGTCAAGTCCTCCACCAACCCAGTCGTGTTTCTCGAGAGCTTTAGCAGAGTAGCTCATGGCGAGTCAAGAGTGATGTGATCGTGGCCGAAGCTGTGCGGATTTCGAATATGTACTTTGGGGTGGGGTGGCACCCAAGTAGGTTCGCAGGGTGTTGGTGGTTGGCGATTGGGTGGAGAGAAAGGGGTGGAACGCGGTGGAGAAGGTTGGAAGCTTGTCTGACGAATATAGGTATTAGCCACAATATTCGAATTTCAACAATTTCAGCGCCTGACATTCGACGAGTTATCTCAATTCATCCGGCTGCTATTAGACGACGAAAACACCGTTGACAGTGCAATTTCGAGGCAGGATGACCGCGTTAAATCCATTTTACACTCCGCTCAGGGAATTTCGACATGGTTTGAGGAGATGAGTTCCGATTTTGAGATGATTCAAAGACTGGGAGAAGGAAGTCAAGAGCTGGGGTATCAGACGCAACCTGCTGCCTCTTCCCCGTAGGGAGACATTGATACACGTTCTCAGCCTACTATTGATTCCTCGAGGATTCCCGGGAGACAGTAAATTCGCCAGCCGAATGTATCTCTAGCTGTGTTCTCACACGTGGATCTGCCCAACCTCACTTCGTTGTCGACACTCCAACAGAATGACCACAGCGAGCAAGAACTTTCCAACTCAAATCCTACCACTCAGGACAATTTCATATCCCTCAGCATAGCTTCTCACAACCTGACTGAATTCTCTATATATCCAAACAGAGTTCTGGGAAGCCTATCTAGTGTAGAGGCGCTAAGTAGCGTATCTCACGAACTGGCTTCTTTCGCCGTAGCTCCGCTCAGCATCTCTAGCGATAACTAATTTTTCAGTCCTGCGCTATATCCCACATATCCCAGAGATATACCAGATTCTTTCACAAGCTTTCCTTTGAATTCGAATAGTGTTCCCCACGACCTGGCCTCCTTTGCGAGCTTTCCAGAAAGGAGTGAAGACTTTGTCACGCAGCTGCTCTCCATATGATATCTTTTGACTTGATAGGAGGCAAGCTCTTTATAGCAAAATGAACAGCAAGCGTATTTTTGGTCCGATTCTCACTTCCTGCTTCGCTTTCATGTAGAGACGCTTGCCTTCTTGAAGGGATTTTCCCGAAGCCGTCGGGGTGTCGCCAAGAATTTGTATAGGGATTATGTACGCATCGCCGGCACTATGGTGAAATGAAGCGAACTGGGGGCCTGGGATTTGTACCAACGAGTATGCCTTTGTCATTTTAGCCTATGTCCTTTGGAGTTAAAGAGAACTGGTATTACCTTGATAAGTAATCCGAGCTCCCGAAGAAAAGGCTTTAGTCTGGTGATTAACTCCGGAGACTCGTGTATCTCAAAATCATCCGCTTGTTGTCTAAAATGAACGGAAGATGCCCATTCTGCAAGGATCTTGCGTTCGCAGTCCGCGCGCTCACTCAAGTCCTCTTCCCAAAGGTGTGGTTTATCAAAACTTGGCTGTGACATTGCGAGACCGCTTCCCGAATGTGAGTGCGCCGAACCAGTATCGTGTCCCTCGGCCCTTAATGCTGGAGGTCTTCGAGATACGAGAGGAAAAGGAAGGTTGGGCCAGGGAGAAGGGCGACGGGGTACGATTTGAAGACTTCACGTGGTTAAGGCCGTCAGGCACAGATTCTACTGTGAGAAACTAGGGGGAAATTTTGCTACGATGTATTTCCTGGCGGGCGCCGTGCCCGTAAAAGAACTCGGAAATTCACTGGAGTTTTATGTGGTAATACACCGTACATTCGATTGGACGATTTTCTCCCTATAGATGTTCGCAGTTAACTATGTGAACAAACTCGCGCCTGATGGTAGCTGTTCTGGGCCCCGGTTGGTGCATTAGTAAAAGCTCTCCCCCATAAAAGCGGCTGGAGGGCAAGAAACAGCTATTCTGCTTTAGTATAGTCTTTTGAAAGTCTCAGAGAATTTACGCGAGTTGGATAATCGGCTACAAGTTCTTCAGTTTCTTCTAGACCATGTCTGTCGCCTAAAAGATATTATGGATCAGGTTCTTGGTCCAGTGAGGTGCATCGCAGACCCTATGGGCCAAATTGCTGTTGATTGGGCCAAAATGCACGGCCACATAACTGTGTATAACGTCCTTCAGGAGCCATCTTCCGGCGACGATCTAGAGGGCATACTACAGTTCACAGATGGTCCTGGGCGTCAGTTCATACCTACACCGTTGGAGGTCACCAAGGACAGTTCAAACTTGTCTAGCTATATAGTGAAATTCATTATTATTTTCTCAGAAAGGACTTAGAACTAGTTGGCCCAAGGGATACTCCGGTTTCTGGTAGATTGCTCAAATCCAAGGCATCGTCTGAGCAATGTTTCCATACAACTAACAATGCCATAGTCAATCGCACGCACCCCGGGAAACAATGTCAACTTTGGCCGGTAAAATCCAGTTGTCCAATCTGCCACTCGTCCAATAAATCAAAACCTAGGAAGTCCTCATAGAACGATGGATAATTCTCACACTGCTCCAATTGAGACGGAACTACGCTGACCTCTGTGTGCGGCGAAGCGTACGCATCCGCCATGTTGTTGTCTTGGGATTGCGACTGTATATGTCCTTGACCGAGACTGTTGGGCGGAACCAAGCACAAGCTTTTCCTGGCTAGGATCTCCTCGAATAACGGCAGAGCTCTTTTCAGGGCTGGGATTTCTTTGCCCTGGGTGAGAACGAGCATGGTCTGGCTAATGGATATCCGAGCCATGGAACGGGCGAGGTCTGTTTCGGCTGGATCGAGGGCCGATTCGATGTGGAGAGCGAGCAGTGCAGTTATTGTGGTTATGCTGACAAGACCATTGTTAGCTCCCAATTTATGCGTTCTATCGAGCATGCCAGAAATGGGGAAATGAGAGGAAGAGATGGCGCCTACAAAGATATGGGGAAGTCCTGAAGGTTGCCACTCGCCAACACCCTCTTGGTAATCGTGTCCAACTCCAAAATAGCGGTCCGGAGCCGCTGTTTGGGCCACTTGCTCCAGTCTGCAGGTTGGGACTGCTGCCAGCAGCGTCGCATCAGACGACACAAGATGCACTCAAACCGGTAGCTCATGGCTTGTATAGTCAGGTAGTACACGTCGGTGCCAATGTTTCCACCAACATGCATCTTGGTAGCCAAACACTTGCGCCATGTATCGAGTGGCTGCAACATTTGGCGAGGATCCTGCGGTGGCTTGTTCGTCATATTGGACAGACACTGACCGACTGAATCAGGGTTAGTCATGCTTCTGGTATCAGTTACGGGGTAATAATAAAAACCACAAAAGAAATAACAACGAAGAATCGAAGGGAACCAACACGCACATATTCGAGACAACTCGCAGTGGACCACCGGCAAGGCCCTTTGCTGAGGCGTGACTGGCGACAGCAGGTCGGATGATGCTTCCGAGATATCCTCCGCTTCTAAGTCATCTTCCGTCCTAAGACTGATCGCGGAGGTGTTTTCGAGTAGTCGCGAGCGTCTGGTGTTGACAGAGACATGGAAAATGTCTAAAGACTACAGAGCTACAGTAAACGTAATGCAGGAAGAGCAAGACGGCGACAAGATGAACTTACGTAGAGAGCCCACCAGATCCTTCTGTACAACTTCCAGACTGTACGGGGTTTGTCTTCTCGAACACACCTGTGCGAGAGTCCGTAAGTAGTTAGTACCTACATCTTGCCACAGGTGTTTCAGCCAGGAGTAGGAAACGTACGCGTTGCGTATGTCAAGCTTGGTGGCAAGACGGATCGCGTTGTGGAACCAGTAGCCAAAGTCTCGGTCGGAAGGGTGGTCGAGAATCACCATGCACAAGATGATGGATCCCTGCAGCATCACCAAAGGGTCATCTTCGGCGGCAAAGTCGTGGAGCAGCTTGGCTTTAGAGAAGAACATCTCTTGTGCGGCCGAGCGGCTGGCAAAGCCGCAGGCGGATAGCACATCTGCTGGTGCATGGACAGTGGCCGGTGCCAACATGACGAAGAGCAGAAACAACGAGCAGTCGCCGGATTGATAGCCACGAATAAAATCAACCCTGTTGATCACGGGGGCAAAAGGGTAGACGTGGTCAAAGTATGCCTTAATGAAGGCATCTCTGCGGTTTTTTTGTCAGTGAGTAGAAGTTAAGACGAAGACCTAAATAAGATGGAAGATGGAGGATTCCAAGATTGGTCTCACAGGTGGCACGAAGGAGGTAGATCAAAGACACCCTTCTTGACAAGATACGCATTGTCAATGTCGTCCAGTTGGGGTAGCCTGGTCGATAGACAGTTCCGAGGAGTAAAGCTGTTTTCTGGATTTGGACGGCAGGGGGTGCTGGATGTGGGGTGGTGTCGATGGTATTCTGTAGTCTTTTCGCCAGCGTCATTGAGGATATTGAGGTAGAGCAGGCCTGGTTCAGTCTGGTGTGGGCTTTGGAAGTTTAAGGGATCGGAAGTGGAAGGTTGAGCCGACTGTTTTGATTGATTAGATTTACCAGCTTGATTAGATTGATTAGATGGGTTGAGACTTTTAATTGGTTACTGTTGGATGTAGCGGGGGATGACTGAGTCTGATCATGGTTAGTGGGAATTATTAAAGATTGCTGAGCGAGCAGAAGGACAAAGGAGAGAAGCAGCCGGGACAATGACGAATATCTAATACCTACTCGTACATGGCTGGAGATCGGTGAAGCATGGATTCCTTTCCTGAGTCCATCTTAGTTAGCAGGCACCCAAACCGCGACCCATCAGCGATGAGCCATCGTGTCAGTCATCAACTTACCTGGTCCGAGCCTTACGAACTGGGAGTACACAGTCCTTGGCACAATGTCTGCTGGTACAGCCGCTGCAGGGGAGGCCTCTCACGGTAGCATCGCATTTGACCTTGCGTGCACGGCAAGGCACACATGTCTTGTTGGCTGTGAGGGAAGGGTTTGCGGCTTCTCCCGGCACCCTTTGGGGTGAACCCCCAGAAGGAATCATTAGGGGTTGAGATATGCGTTTGTCGTAGCCTTGTAATGGCGCGGGCTCCGAACAGGTAAATGTTGGTTTTAAGTCTTGGGCGATTCAAGTTGTGGCCCGATCGGAAGCTGTCGGAATTGGTGTGGAACCTCGTATTAATATTTGATCCATTTATATTTTGATTAGTCAAATGTACGCCACTAGATTGAATAGCAATATAGACTTCTTGGTTGGGTGTATCCTAAAGTAATAGAAATTCGTATGATCCCTGAATTCAGGCCAACTATTAAGACCAAAGACCGGTAAGAGACATAGCGGGAAGGCTCAGTAGCCCTTCTCCAAGGCACCGGTCTGTAGATTATGTATTCCTCATATTTGTTTCCCTTTCTATTGCACAAGCGTTTGATATTCGCTAGAACTCATATAGTGCTACAGACATAGAATTAAAGCCCTCTAGGAATACAATAGCATTAAATACGCACCGTGCACTGTAAATTCATCTCTCTAAAGCTCCCAAGCCGACAACCAAGAAAACTGTTGGGACCAGCCTCCACTAACAGTCTATTCAACCTTCCTCTCTGGCCCATCTGACTTACCTCCAATCATAGCGCCTTGCCGGCGACGCATGGTATCCAGCAGATTTGCTGCTTCGAGGGAATATTTGCACTTGGAGCGTATCTGCGAACCATACTTGTGGAACAGAAACGGGAAAGGCACACACACTAGAACCAGAAATGCAGGAACGGAGCTCGCCCACTGATTTCCGAGATTCTCGTACATCTGGGTAGTAAACAACGGGAACGCAGTGCCGAACAAGGACCGAAGCATCGAGTTGGCCGCCAGGACAGAAGCAGCATAGACGGTATCTGTACGCAGGTGAGCATCTGTGTTGTTGCAGAGGATCACGACGCAAAGGCCAAGACTTACAAGAGTCAACCAGGTAGCTCATCAGCGAGATAAAGACCATGACCAATCCACAGGAGAAGAACACGGCCCCAATAATGGGAACTATCCAGTGCACTGATGGATACGTCGTCCACGCAAACAGGAACAGTCCTATCGGAATCAACAAAGAGCCTACCATGGCCGTACTCAGTCTGGCTTCTGGCTCGACTGTGCCTCCCGCTGCCTCGGCCTCCGCAGACAGACGCACGTAGCGTTTGTTGTCGACGCCAGCGGCTAGCGTGGCAAGACAGACGCCAATGGCGACGCCGATAAACGGAAGTCCGGCAATGCCCTGGCTCCAGCCTCGAGTATATTGGAAGACGATAGGGAACCCGGCAAAGAACATGTACAGTGTGCCATAGATGATAGAAACGTACAGCGAGGTCAGCAAGACAATGGGCTCGCGGAACAGAAAGATCCAGGGGCGCGTGAAAGAGACCGAGAGCTCCTGCCAGAATGTCTTGCGTGGAGCTCCCGCACTGATCCGGGGTACGTAGATGCTGCCTGTCATCTGGGAGAGGGCATTGGCTCGACGTCGCAGGATGAACGGTGCGTATGTTTCGAGGGTGATCAACATTGTGATAATCCAGACCACGCCACCCATGATGGCGATTAAACCGAGAGGCCAGCGCCAGCCCTGGGTCTCAGCAAGAAAACCACCGGCAATGGGCCCTGAAAAGAAAGACAATAAGAATTAGCAAGTGTAAAAGGTAGAAACGACAGAAATAGCAGCATGTAAAGACGACATCCACCACCTACCAAGTGCAGGTCCCAGAAAAGGGGCCGTGACAAACAATCCCGTCGCCAGTCCGCGCTGCGTCTTGTTGAACATGTCGGCAATGACGCCCCCGGTATTCGTCATCGACGACGAACCAAATGCGCTTGCAAAGAAGCGAAGAATTAACAAGGCCGTGATATTGGGCGAGCAGGCCGCCGCCACGCTGAACGCAGTATACGACATGAACGAAATCACATAGACAGACTTGCGCCCATATATCTCTGACAATGGCGCCCAGATCAGCGGTCCCACGGCGAACCCTAACACGTAGAGAGACAAGCCCAGCGTGGCCACCTCTGCGGACACGTTAAAGCGCTGCTCAATCCCTCCGATGCCGCTGGCGTACACCGAGCTGGAAAAGGTCACCACAAACGTGGACAGGGACTGGAAGATGGCAATGGCCCATTTTCGCCCGTAGGAAAAATTCATGGCGTCGTGGTGGTCGTTGTGCAGGTAATCAACAATATATGGGTCGTCGTCTGTGCCTTGGCCGGTGTAATTTTGGTTGCAGACATTGTCGTCGAGGCGCGTCCGGAAGAAAAAATATTGGATCCAGGACATGCGTCCAGAGGACCTCTGGGAGTCCTTGACTTGCTGGAGGGGCTCGTCCCTGGAGACAGTAGGTTCGATAATGATTTCCATGTTGGGGACGACAGGAAGAACCGGAAGACCAGTGCTGAGATTTAGAATGCAGATGCAGGAAAACCAACTAGTTTTCATGCTTGAACCATCTTGTCATCGCATCACCACCATCATGTCCGCGGTTATTGGTTATATAGTTCATCTCGGAGTTTCGGGATCGGAGTTTTAGCATGCCAATATTGCCGAGAAACAAAGGCCGCGGCCTTATCGACGAAATTATATTTTGGGCGTCGCTAGAGATGGACCCCCACTTCTTTGCACCTGTTAGTGAAGGGGGAAGTACCCCATCCAAGTCTTGGAACTTTGCGATTCTCTTTCCTGCGCATATAAAACGGCTCGGCAAACTGAATCCAGTATCGTCCTTTCGTACACGCTATTGGGTTTAGCCACGGCGGCTCCTCAACTCCAGCAAAGGCAATCAAGTGGCTTCCTACTAATGGCGCTCCCACTGTACATTCCGCTTTGCATTCACACTCCTGCTGGCCGGTATCACCTCCCACGACCTGACCAGCCGCTCAGAATCCAAATTGAAGGGCCCCTGATCGCCATAGAAAGGCTCCTGCCACATATCCAGTGGCGTCTGGATCTTCGAGACCGAACATTCCCACAGCCAGCAGGCCCAGAGCTAGCACGGTTAACATATCACACCGTATATGGACGGGATGTTTGTCCAGAAGTCCCGGGGGGATCTGGTGGTGCGGGATGAGTACTTGGGCTGGATGCCAGAGAAGCGTCCGGAGGAGTAAGTCCACATCAACCTCTCAACCTCTCCTGGTAGAGGTGCTAGCTCTGATATCCCCGTGGCTAACCACTCCTCTCCTATTGATCTGATAGGCTGATTGACTATTATGGGGTCACATTTGACCATCTTGTCCCAGCTGATGATCCCAACCCTGAGGTGTTACAGATCAACATTATTGAGATTGAGGATGACAATGGTGTTTATGCAAATACATGGCTTTCATTTGCAGTAGATCCGAAAGACTTTACTGGGAAGAAGGTACTGGCAGTACCGAGATGCTGTCAGAAGAGAAAGGGAACCCAGGATCGCTGGCGAGTGAATGGACTTGTGGACCGGAGGGTACACAGGTGGGATCATTTGAAGAGAGGCCAAGAATTGGAGAAATACCAACTAGAAGGGGAGACTGTATACCACGATCACCTGTCAAAGCATGGATTTTGAAGCCATTTACCTTACTATCCATGGATCCTAGGGCTTTCTGCTTATTCAAAAAGCGGCGGCAGCTAAGACCCGAGGAAATCTACTATATCGTACCTATTTAGCCTCACTCCACCACAGACCAATCGTCTGCTTTCTTGTCCAATGCGTCAGCTCTACTGTTGTAGTTCGCTTCATTGCGCTCTCTAGCGGAGAAAGGGCTATTCCATCGTTGAGTGTTCTCCGACCGTGGCGTGGCTTCTCAATCACCGGGACGAGCAGTTAGAGAAGACAGCTCTTACCCAAGGCCGTACCAACTGTCTCACGGTACCGAATATATAAGTATCTAGTGGTGGGATCTATGATTGACCTCCAAATGGAAATTGGGTTCTTTTTCAAGCCACTGTCATGGACGGTCTCTACAGAGAAGAGGTAAAGACTACAGAGTGAGGCTCGCTATGCAAGTGGGGATGCCTCACAGCTCAGGCACCGCCATCAGCTTAGTGCAAGACAACTCAAGGCAACTTTTTTATACTGACGACTATGTATGATTTACATACCACAACAATTCCATAGGACCCTTATAGGTGATCCTGCAATGGAGAAGTACCTATTCTAACACGGTAAAATTGTAACTGTTTATTTCGTCTCCAGCCTCGATACATGTCATATTTCATATTTATGTAGACATGGCTTGGACTCACTGTTTTCTGTCTTTCTTGTACTCTGTATTTTGTGTATTTTCTTGTTGGAAATCAACCAATTCGACCATACACCTTGATACTATACAATTCCCAGGCGGGGTCAAATGGGTCTAGTGTTGAGTTGATGATGGCCAAAATTGATATCCAGCCCCCTAAAGTAGACATCTTCCCGATTGCCGTGGGGGCCAAGGCTGGGAGTGGTGGATTCGGCCGCACCCCGAAAGCCGAACAAGAAAGCATGTCAGCCTCCTAAGGAAAGATACCCGGCCTTTAAGAGGGCCAGCTCACTCTCACTGCTATGTATATACGCAGATACAGATGTTGGTCTTTTCGGACCACTCTCTGCGAGTGCGAGAAATCAATCATCATCTGTGGGGTGGAGTAGAAGCATATATTCTCGCTCAACCAATCTAGCCCAGCTTCTACATTGCCGGATCAGTACCATCTTCACCCCGAGGAAGGCGATTGATCCCATCTCGTACAAACCTGAGCGGATCTTGGAACCCTGGATGGAGCACCTAGGCATGTTTGCAGGTGAAACAGGACCATTTTACGTTAGCTGCCTATGGAGTCCCGCAGATACAGTTACCACTCCGAAGGCACTGGAGTGGGCTCTGTTCTTCGAACCAGTAAGATTGATACAAAAGGACGCCATTATTAAGAAATGTAGAACCTGCCCCTTGCCCCAGTTTACACCTTTATAAAGACGGATTGCCCGTGGCCGGGTGCCTCTAGCAGGAGGGCTTCAGCAGTGAGGACACCGTCCACGATGCATGCCTCTGCCTACCCTCCTGTGCGCCCGAGGCGCAGACCAAGAAGCACACTTACTTGGGGTGTTGCTTGCTTCCTGGCGATTTGTCTGGTTCGCCTCTTGTCATCGCACTCCGAGCAAGCCCAACCGGCTCCCATTCACGCATCCGCCCACTTTCTCGATCAGAACTTGCCACTCGCACAGCCCTGTCCGTCGCAAATATTTGACCACGACTACTCGCCAGCCGCAATTCGCTGTCGAATTGAGTCTGCGCTGGAACGCGCGCGGCTACTCGCGAATCAAACCTCCCAGTCATCAACGCCGGAGGAGGCCGTTGCCGAATACCGACGTCGTTACCAGCGGAACCCGCCAAGTGGATTCCAGCAATGGGTTCAGTTTGCTCAGGAGCATGGTTCCCAGGTGATTGATGATTTCGATCAGATCGATCGAGACCTCGAGCCATACCGCACGCCAGAAGGTCGCCGGGTGCTCCGGACTATCAAGGAGCAACAAGTCGAATACCACCGCACCAAGCGCATCACCATCACCAATGGATCCATGTCTAGCACCTGGGGATATATGTACGATAGTGAATGGAGGAGACTGGTGGATCCGTTCCTCCACCACTTGCCCGATAGCCTTTTCTTTCTGAGTACCATCGACGAGCCGCGCATTCTCAGCACGTCGGGCCCGCCACCCGACTTCATCAGCTTCGACGACCGCGGGGGCGAGTCGGTGGAAGACTTGGTGAAGGACTCGTGCTCACAGCTCCCGCGCAAATTGACCAGCCGCCTCGGCCATGAGAAGGATGTCTGCCAATTCGACAACCCCGGAGACCTGCACGCTCTCATTGCCTCGCCGAATTCCTTCTTATACACGCACTCGCTCCTCCCAATGATGAGCTTCGGCCGTATGTCCGCCTTCCGCGATATTCTTATCCCATGTCCGTGCTACGCGGCCCACCCTTTCTCCGAAGACGACGTCCCTTTCCTGGACAAGAAACCGGGTCTCTACTGGCGCGGGTCCTCGACCGGAGGACGCGCCGGTCAATTTACCTGGCGATCCGGACACCGAGAGCGATTCGTCATGTTCATGCAATCCCTGCAAAAGGCCGCGAGCGCGCTCGATGCCGGCCAGTACTTCGGCTCGAAGGCCGACAATGTCGACAAGAAGCAAGTCAAGCTGTTCAAGGATTCGATCGACGTCCACATGGGCGCGTACATCCAATGCGACGACGAGGCGTGCAAAGACATGCAGCGCATCATCGGAGAGTCGGACATTGAGTCGGAAGACACCGCGTCGAACTATCGGTATCTCTTCGACATTGACGGCAACACTATGAGCACCCGGTTCTATCGCCTGCTGTCGCAGCAGGCCGTGGTCCTGAAAGAGACCTGGTTCCACGAATGGCATGACGACCGCCTGATCCCGTGGGCGCACTATATTCCCATCACCATGAGCATGGAAGAGATTCCTGCCGTCATGAACTTTCTTGTCAATGACCCTGATGGAGAGCGGCTGTCCGCCGAGATCGCCCATTTTGGCTCGACCTGGTCGCGTAAAGTTCTACGAGAGGTTGACATGTCGATCTACCTGTACCGGTTGATGCTCGAGCTGGCAGAACTGGCCCGCCTGGCAGATCTGCCTGATGATGCTTGATGGATCTGAGATGATACAGCAGGTTGAGGAATCTATCATACACCGCTTCGAAGAGACGTTGCCAACGTCTTGCCCATCAATCCACTTCGGCAGGGTTTCATCGAGGTTGATGAGCCGTGAACTACGAAAGCAGGTCCTTGTCCTGTGCTTAATCAACCTGAATGCACGAACGTGCTAATTCTCATGAGTGAACGCTCACTACGACCGGGAATACTGGTCATCAGAGATCTGACGGCCTGTGTCGCTCTGCAACAATCTGCGGATGCCGTCATGTTTTGGCAGTTTCAGTCTCACGCGCATGGCGCGAAGTGGAAGGAATACCTAAGGGCTTGCCATACAATGATATCCTCACTTGTCGCGGCTTCCGAGTACAGTAGGCAAGCTTGTTCATAGCAGGCTACGTGCAGCCCAACCTAGGGAATTTACACGAGTCGCGGCGGTGATATGTATATATCTTGTATTAATCTATACGCAATCAATGGACATGAATGATTACCCTCAACGCCATATTTCTCCATCTGCCCCCAAATCACTCAGCCGCATGAACCAGCAAGTAGAGGTTCGCGAGCGATGGACTAGTTCCCATCCACTGAGAGGCGAGTAAATAAATACGGGAATGCGCCTTACTCTTCACTGACACGCCACCATCCTAACGTGCTCCGCACTAGAGACCATTATTAATTCTAGTGAAACGCAGTGTTTTAAAGTATTGATTGTTACGGCGGGAACGAAACAGGTCCTAGAAGTAGATGTCTAGCTACCAATTGCTTCCTTCGTAGGACTTGATAGCTGAACACAACTCTGATGCTGCAGCCATAGTTGGCCCATGAGCAGGCCACCTCAACGCCAGACTAAGGAGGTCCATCATGTCTCTAAAGAATACCCCATCGCTATCCCACGACTCGACGCAGGACTTGCTGCAGATCGAGGCAGTACTGAACCCCTGGCCAACGATGCAGCAAATGCACCCTGGAATAGCACACCAAATGTAAGCTGCCTTTCCGTCAGCCCCGGATCTCGTCTTCACAAACGAAC